>NC_139809.1:15186817-15929210 GCF_963457635.1 Microchirus variegatus
AGTCATACAGAATAAATGTAACTAAATGTAACCAATATAATGTAAAATAAAGGTAACTACTCCGTAACTTTGCAAGTAACCTTAATTTTGCTAAGTAACGTTCTGTAATTATTACTTATTCAGGTTACAAATATGATGCATTATAGATGTAACCTGGTCCGCGATGGTGATGCCGTCACTTTGCAAGTAACGCAATCACCATGTATTGTGGGAAATGTAGTTTATGGTCAACGCACGCCTTAAAGCAGCATAGACCTATTTTAACACAGGTTTTTAAGCCCAATTAACCACTCGCCGACCACATAAAATGACGTGGCGGGCCACATCCGGCCCCCGGGCCTCGAGTTTGACACGTGTCATAGGAGAACCCTTTTTGGTTCCTTTTATAAAGGTTCCACCTGGGACCTTAGTGTTACCAAGAACCCTTCCAAAACCCCTTATTCAGGAAAGGGATTTTAAAGGGTTCTCTGGATGAAAATGGTTCTTACTGGAACCCTTAGTGTTACCAAGAACCCTTGAAAAACAAATGGTTCCAGGTAGAACCTCAACCCTTGTTCGTATGTCGGTCTCCTCGTCCGTCCAAAAACTGGGGCGTCCAGGCCAACTTACGTCCAACTTTGCTCGGCCTAAAGGTTCCTGAAGAAGTATTTTGTCTCCCTATTGCATTGTCTGGGTGTGTTAATTCCAATTTCAGTCAGAAATGTTAAAAAAAAATAATGTACCGTCTAGCCATGTGTATCCTGGCACAAAGGGAGGAATCTGTCCATGTGGTTTGATGTCAGACCAACACAGGGTCTAGTCTCTGGTGGCTTCTTCTCCCCCACTCACTCCCCATAAACCGCAGAGCACAAAGAGTAAAGAATTAAGATCAATCAGGAAAGGAAGTGGAGTAAAAAAAAAAACAGAAAAAAAAACAGGGAGGAAGAGAGATAGTGACAGTGTTGCAGACAGACAGAGTCTGGATGGGGGTTGGGGGGATGTGTGGCTCATGCCCACAGACAGATATGAACATCACACACGGGCCTGCGGCGTTGGCAGCGTCTCTGCGGGAGAGCGGCACGGCAGACGGGAGTGTAAATAAACAATGTGGGACATCAGAGAGATGTGTGCAGGATTGTGTGATAGAACCCGGGGATCAGGTACACGGCAAACCTTCTGGCTTACAAACGCAGGAAGGGAGTAAGAGCCCGGATCACACGCAGAGACGGTGTAAGCCGAAAATTTTGAAAGGCACCGTGCAGCGATATCTTGCACTTATCACAACGCATAAAAAAAAAACACACACACACACACACGCTTACATAAACAGGAAGGGCACACTTGACCTTTTGTTGCAGACAGATCGGATATAAGACAAGGGGAGACAGCAGTTGCCATTATGTCATTATCCAGTCACATCAGACTCATTCATGAATCTGAGAGGAGCAGGAGACGCCGTGAACTCAGTGGCTCCACGGCTCTCACTTATCTCCTGACGGCGCGTCGTCCAAGTTCAGTTGGTTAAAGCTTATTAGAATTAAACTATAAATCAAACGGACAAACAAGTCCATTTGCTTGGTCACTTGGGGGCAACACAACAAGACCACAACATTACCAAAACAAGACCTTTTAAGTGTATATATTATTGATTTTTCTGGTTTATGCCCACATAGAAGTAAGGTATCCATACTTGATGACTGCTATGACTATTACTACAGCTAGTAAGGAACTCCATATGTTCATAAAGTTCTGAAATTAACCTCTTATTTTCTCCAGTTTTGAGAAATGCATTATATCCCTGATCCATTTGGAGAAAAATGGATCTTAAAAGTATCAGGTTTCTTGCAAGGGTGACAACATGAGTTTGAATGTGAGAACAGCTCATGATTCTTTTTGAGGACAGAGGACAGAAGCCAGAGACTTCACAAACTCGGTCAGGGTCAAACTGAGTGGCAAACATTTGAACTTTCTCTAGAAGGTTTAAAAACACTCAACCAGAACGAACAGATTTCGACAAGTCAAGACAAAAAAAATTCAGCGAATAAATATTTCACATCGAATGAAAACTTAAATGAACATCTTCTCTGTCGAAAACTACAGCAAACATTCACACAATTTCCGCCAACCAAAACATTTTTTTTATTTAAATATAAGAAAGGTTTTTTCGTAAACATGATACTGATGTGTGTTGGCACGTTGACCTGGTCGTTACTCGCCAACTGAACCCAATCTCAGACTTTCCATTCTCTTGGCAGCAAAGAGATTCTCTAAAAAAGTCTTTTTAAAAAAATTATTCCCTAAGGAGTTTTATCAGCAACTGTAGCAATGCATGTGTCCATTTACTGAGTGTAAATCCAGGTAGAAAACGATGCACTTTCCCCCAGTTGTGGGAAAGTTTTGTGGGCAATAAAAGCAACACAATAAGCCAAATTCCTCCATAAACCAACCACCATCCACCCACTAAGCGAACACCTGCCAGAACGCTTTAATGCACGTTTAAAAGTGAACACACTATTGTGTGTGTGTGATGCGAGATACTGCCCTCAGTGCCAAACATTTGCTTCCATTTTTCTGGGTGGATTGTAAAGAACGTACAGTAAGCCTGTGTGCAGCCCAAAAACTCTTAGACCACCGTGTGAACACCACGGCAACTCACCACAACGAGCCAAATGAAAAAAAAAGAGGAGTCGAGGAAAATCACCCACACATCTGATATAATCGTAAAAAACCCGAAATTGGAGCCGAAACAGAACACATGCCACAAACAAGCATGACCACAATGTTTTAGTTTTACGACTGCATGACAAACGACTGGATGACAGCCCGACAAAGGCAGTGGGATCGTTAAACCTCGGACGGGGAAAACATTTGTCCTTCACTTGTGGAGGAAAAACAGATTGAAAATTCACCTCAATAATTGTTTTCCGTGTAAGCGCACATGTAAACTGTCTGTCATTGAAACATCCTCAAATTGTTGCCTGTTGTGCTCCTCCGATGTGCCAACTGACAGACGAGACATTAAACACCTTCGGTTTGTGCTTGTTTCAGTCATTCCGAAAATCCCCCGGGTGGGAATTTGGAAATTAGAAAAACAATAAAATCAGTCAGGTAAAATGTGTAAACCCGAAATATGACATTTAAGCTGTGTTTGAACTTATAATTTGATAGAGTTGTTGTATTTCTGTTACTGGTCTTTCTCTTCTGTCTCTACCTCGTCTTCCTCTTGTCCTTTCTGTCCCCCATTTTTCCTTTCACCCCAACCTGTCTCGGCAGATGGCTGCACATCTTTGAGTCTGGTTCTCTCCAGTGATGCCTAGTGCTTACTCTTTATGTGGGTTTCTCTGCTCTCTATAATAGTGTAAAGGTTTTTGCCTTACTATGTACAGGGCCTTGAGATATGTTGTATTTTGGCACTATACAAATAAAACTGAATTGAAAGTTTCCATCATGGTACAGTTCGGTTCGGAACATTGAATCCCTCGGCCAGGCTTGCGTTTTGACTGAGAACAGTACCTTGCATTTTGTACTTTTATTAATCCCCATACGGAGAATACGTCTTAACCCTTCATCTATCAGAAACTTTCCTAGAATTAGGACCGGCAGGTACCTTGTGGCAACCCTCCGGTTACAAGTCAAGTTTCCTTTCCACTTGGCCATGGGCTGTACCTGTACTTGGTAGACAGGGTGTGCGCTGTGCCATTCTTCATCATCATCATCATCATCTTACGTCCATAGTCAGAAGTGGGAGTAAAGTCACCTTTTGAGTTGACCTTGTTCCATTTGAGATGTTGAGCCAGAACCATGTATCTTGGGCTAGCCATCGTTAGCAGCACTGAATATTGAATAGTACTATATGTACCACTGATGTGTTGACAGAAGTGCAGTTATCAGTACAAGGTTGCTCCAAATGTCTGAGTTATATCTGTGTGTGTGTGATAAACACATCAGCACAAGTCTATTTGACTTTAATTTCAGTGTTGGTAAAACTCCAAGGTTCTGGACACACACAAAGTTGTAGTGAGCCTTCACCACTTAGCAGAAAGTGGTGAGATAAATTTAAAAAAGTCGATCGCGATGAGGCAAATTACGGTGTAAGAGAAAACATGAGCGCTGCTGTTGTTTAGTGAAGCGCAGCTGTGCTTCTTGTGGTAATATTTCCCATGTGTACGCAACTGAGAACAATGAATGGCTACTCACACACTGCGCCACACCATGACACTGATCATGGTGTGTGGGAAAATGTTTAAATCCACAAAATCTGGCTTCATAATGTCCCAAACAATGGGAACTGGTGAAAGTGCAGCAGCTCAGTATGTATGGGTAGTCCTTTTGGAACTGGCTGAAGGTTAGGAAGGTCAGTTTTAAGTGTTTTTCTACAGTTTCTGTATCTTCTGTCAAAGATTCTGAAGTGTGTCTTTGCTTGGCTCAGCATCCCGTGGCCTACTTTCTGCCTCTCAGACTCTCCGGGGGAAGTGTTTATTCCCACAGTGTGGATCATCTTCCCAATCCAGGTCAAGATCTCAGCAGACAGTCCTCCATACCAACACCAAACATTCACTGTCTCTGCTGGCTGTGCTGGAAAGTGTCACCCAGGCCCTTTGCTGCTCTCTGGTGGTTAAAAAGTGTAACATCAAGACAGATTTGATGTTTTATTTCTAATTAAGCCTTTTTTTTATATATATATATATGTTTGAAATATTTTCATATAATTTGGTAGGTAGAATCTTTTTATAAAGGTTCCACCTGGAACCCTTTTGGAGGGTTCCACCAAGAACCCTTGAAAAACCCTTTATTCAGGAAAGGGGTTTTAAAGGGTTCTCTGGATCAAAATGGTTCTTACTGGAACCATTAGTGTTACCAAGAACCCTTGAAAAACCCTTTATTCAGGAAAAGGTTTTTCAGAAGCAAATGGTTCCAGGTAGAACCTCAGCCCTTGTAGAAGGACCATTTTGGAACCCTTATTTCTAGGAGTGTAGAAACTATAGTCACCTTTGCATATCAGAAGGATTTAGCTTCTTCTTTGTTTGTGTAATGAGATTCCACTTCACAAAATGATAGTTTGTCCATTCAGGCTACTGTAGAAACAGGCTGACATAAGATGGCTGCCTCCTGATAGTAAGGCCCTTGCCTAAACTACATCTAAAAAGCCTATAAAACAGAACTGTGGATCTAGTCTATTTCCTATGCCCACAAACTTGATTGTGTTTGGGGTCAAGATAAAATACTCTTTGCCTTTTTCTCCCCCCCCCCCCAGGACTATGAGTACCCCAACCACCCCCAGTCCACGCAGCACCAGAAGAACGACCGGTGTCCACCCCCTCCTCAGATGCTGCCGGATCGAGCCTGCGAGGTGCCGGGCTGCCGCTCCGACTCGGAGTGCGAGCGGCACAAGCGTTGCTGCTACAACGGCTGCATCTATGCCTGTCTGGAGTCAGTTCAGCCACCACCAGGTGAGCAGAGGCATCACACAGATGGGTGGACCTGAAAACAGCCATAAAAAGATGCTTCTTCACAGAATCCAAGTTATAAAGGCATTAGGGTGCAATGATTATACCATAAATCAATTATTAATCAATTAGTACGTTCATCAGCAGTTCTCTAGTGGTTTTTATAAATAATTAAAACAGATTTGTATGCTTCTTAAATGTGGATATCCTGGATTATTTGCTCCATCTACCAAAGAAATCATTAAAACTACATTATTTTTGTAACTAACTGATTAATCGCAAAGTCAACAGAAGTAAAATAAGGTCTGTATAGTACGTACAGTATTTTCTGGGTAGAATACAAACCGCACGTCTAATTCTGTGTTGACAGCTGCTGCCGTTATAAATCCTAAAATACGTGAAAGAAATGCAGAGATGTAAACAATCATAGTCGTGTGAAAACCAGAGTCCAGTCCAAACCAAAAACAAACCCTCAAATATTACGACCTTTAATCACCATGGATATGAACAAATAGGACTTTATTTGTGGTATCCAGCCTCGCTACAGCATCCACATCATGTACTTCCCTCTTTGCAGCGTGCATTAATAACAGTGTGTGTGTGTTTGTGTGTGTGTGGTAAACAGTGCTGGACTGGCTGGTGCAGCCAAAGCCTCGGTGGTTGGGGGGGAACGGCTGGCTGCTCGACGGACCTGAAGAGGTTCTGCAAGGTGAAGACGTCGCAGAAAAACACTCAACTGTGATGTCTGATATATAAAAAGACAGTGAAATCATTGTTCTGCAGCCTTTTGATTGTCTCTCTTGCCCTTTTATTAAATGTCAGAGCGCGGCTTTGTTGATTGTGACTTTTCTAGGTTTATGCTCTCAACATTTTTCCACCAGGTTTGATGAAAATCTGTCTTGTCTCATTTTGGACGAAACAAAGCATTTTTTTTCTAACCTTAACGATCAGTTACTCAGAAATGAGGTTCTGTCTCAATAGGACCAGGTTTTGGCCCTATTGAGACAGAACCTATTTGGGCCTATGGGGGCTACTGGTTTGTGTTTATGCCAGAAAATGGCAAAACTAAGGAAGTTGGACATTTCTTTATGGATTCGATATTTGAGATACTGTATTTTTCATAAGATAAGCAGCTGTAATTACAAAGTTAATGAAAACTCTTTTGGCCTAAATATTGTTAAATAGTTGAAGAAAACATGACCTTACAGAGTCAAGGAGACACTCAACTACCCAAAGAACTAAATTAAAGGAAATCCTTGAAACAATGGCTTTCATGTCATGTTTCCAGGGCTAAACAATAATATTCAACCAACTTTTTCTGTCCACCAGCTGAGGCGTGCAGTACGACGGAGGACGGAGACGAGCCTCTCCACTGCCCCACAGGCTACGAGTGTCACATCATCAACCCGGGAAACCCTGCAGCAGGAATCCCTAACCGGGGCCAGTGCATCAAACAACGTGGCAACTCTGGTAAGACGCTAATGTAACAGACAGACGGATTATTAATCCCTTTGGGAGGTTCCCTCAGGACACAGCTGCTGACTGACCACAACACAGCTTTGGGACACATGATTTCCTTCCCTCATCTTGCAACAGATCCTTCTGTCAGTCTGATCTGATGGAACTACACACTGTAAGATATAATAAGTTGGCTTTACTCAAAAAAAATGTGCAAACTTATTGCCTTAAACTAACTGAGTTAAGTAAACTTGATTAAGTAAGTACATGTAACTTATCAAATATAAGTGTGCAGTACTTCCAAGAACTTATTTATAATGAGTTTACTATACTAAACTAAACATGGGTATTTTGAGTTCACAGCTATTGAATTAACTTGTTTGTTATGATTGTATTTTACTAAAATAACTAATTTATTGTAACTTTACTGTACTGAAATAAACTTGTCAATTCTGAGTCTACAGTACTTAAAATAACTTTATCATCACCTAATTTTAAAAGAAAAAAAATACTGTGAAAAAGAATTTCATCTGCATTGAATTTATTTCAAATGGGCACAGAACAGTATGCAGATTTAGTGCTCACATTTTTTTATGTTGTGAAACATCACATTTCTTTTCATAACATTTAACACCTGCATCACAAAATGCAGTTTAATAAAAGCGTCAAACCTCTCTTTGTCATAACATCAACAGTATGCAGATTTAGTGTGAAAACACAGAATGTATGCTGGATTACCGGTATTTTCTGGCCACATTAGCCAATACATCACGTTTAACAATAAAGCTGTACCTATGCAGCTCTTAAAATGGTTCAAATAAAAGCATCAAACCGCTGTCATAAAAACATTAACAGTATGCAGTTTTAGTGTGACTCTTAACATCCTGGATTCCTGGTATCCAACATATCACACTTCTTTTTTACACTTACAAGTCCACTGCATTTGAAGGTTTTATGCTGAGCCAGTAGGAGAAGCAATACTCCAGACGTGTCCACTGCAGGGGAACTGAAGGTCAGGCTGGGGTTTGATAAATCTGAAATGAAAGAAAATTTGAAAATTATTAGAACATGTAATTGTAGCCTGAGAAATAAACACAGAAAGGAAGAAAAAAAAGAGAGAGAGAGAGAATCCTCACCTTGGATCAAGCTGGTTCAAAGCAGATCCTGAAATACTCCCCTCTTCAGAAAAGGAGGGAAACTGCAGATTCAACGTCAGGACTGAGTGAGAGAGAAAGAGAGAGAGCAAGAGAGAGTGTTTGGTGAGATGATTATTTATCCATAAGTGCAATCATTGTATTATTTGGGACACAAAATAGGTACTATGGATTCCATTAGATTTATTTAATTTGCTTTCCTTTTTATGATCATAAAATTTACAAAAATGCAATTAGATATTAATTACTGCACAAGAAGAATCATGAGAAAATACCTTTTACTGCTGAGATTGTACAATGTGTGGACTCCTCATTAGTTTGAGCCTGTGTTAGATACAGTTAAAAAGAATAAAACAACTCAACTGTTACTACTCAATATTTAAGCATACACAGTATTGCAGCCATCTTCAAATAATGACCAGCCTTTACAACATCGTTGGTCAAATACAAGTGAATGCTAAAACTATGACAAACACATTAGTCACAAGACAGTTCTAAGGCTGACATATATGCAGCTTATGATTTTAACAGTGATCCTGTTATCCTTAAAACATTACTGTTTGTCAGTCTTGGTGTTAACTAGGTAATAATGGATTTAATTTCAGACACACACACACACACACACACACACACACACACACACACACACACACACACACACTATGTGTGAAAACAAGTTCACATTTCAAGTGCTTAACATTAAAATACAATTACTATGACTACTATACTGAAATAAATACCATGTACATAATGTCAAAAAAAGTCTCTGGTATATCACAATGCAAACTCATGTCAGGTAGTAAGGCAAAACTATCATGTAAGCAAAAAAAAAACTTGTTTAACTCAATAATTATTTACACATGGATTGTAACATACAGTCAAATACAATATAGTAATAGTTTACTGGAGCTTCATCATTAGGAGCAGTCGAGTCATTATAGTGTTCAGTAACTTTTGTAGAAAAAAGAAAAAAAAAGAACGGCATGCATTCACGTTTCAAACAAGGCAGCGCCCGCTCTAACTTGTAACCGAACATAAAAAATCATCATCGATCGTCATATTTGCACTGACACGACTCCCAATCAACATACTCGACTTATAATGTCGAAAGTTTAAATACAGCGGGGAAGTTTCCCATCTTCTTCTCTGTTTTTCAATGTGTGGCAGCGTCACAGCGTCACAACAGCCTGTTATATGCACTACAGCGTGTACAACGTGTTTCACCTTAAGTATGTCAGCGATAACAACAAACGCACCTCCACTGACGTCGTGGGTTGCGAGTACGTTCTCGCATCTCCAAGCTAACCTCTAAGCAAATAACCCCCCTAATCTATTGTTTATAGCGGATAAGACTACACAGAGACACACGGCGTAACATCGTACATGATAGATAATGTTATCCATATCTCTATCGATTGTTTTCTCGCCGATTTAATCGAAAAAAATGCATTGGAGGACACTTGGCGAAACAGCAGAAAAGCGTGGTTAGCGAAACAGCAGAAAAGCGAACAGACTTTCATAGTTCCCCTTTTACTCAAGCATGGACTCACCAAATCAATGTTCCCAACAGCAGCAGAATGGTGACTCCCAGAATGTGATGATGGCGATTGCTGCGGTGTCGAAGTCCAACATCATGTCTGCAGCGCGCCAAGAGGCAGGTGGTTGAAGACCCGTGTCAGTGCGCATGCGCAAAATTTTAAACGTTTGGGGTAAGGGGGAGGGGGGAGCAGTGGCACAATGTGGTTCCCAGGACTTGGTTTTTCTAAATGAATACAACTTGAGCATACTGAGTTTGGAAGGTTTTTCAACCCCAAAGTACAAGTAACTTATTCAAAATGAGTGTTAGCAACATGTTAATAAAAATTGAGTTAAGTACACTTAATATCTTTTATTAAAGCCAATGTTTAGATTTACAGTGCACCCAAAAACCACCAGAGTCTGGACTGGTTCTTCTTAAAATCAACAAATCAAACTAAAACAAACAAATCTGAAAATCTAGTTATTTCACGTCATGGACGTCACTGAACTGAGTTTGTTTACACTGTCATGGTGGCAGGTTTCAGGTGTCAGCAGGTGTCAAAGGCAAACCTTTGATAAAAAAGTACTTCTGACCATTGCAATACCAGCATGTCAGCCAGCGTGGATATTATTCAAGATCTGCAGTATATCCCAACATTTACAACTTCCTGAAGAACCTTCCCTCATCCTGTGCTCCGGAGAACATGGATATACAAATCGCAATTAAAAAATGTAAAATAAACACGATGTTAGAGTAGTAAGCATTGTATTCTGTATCCATGGAGACACAACTACACTCTTAGAAATAAGGGTTCCAAAAGGCTCCTTCTACAAGGGCTGAAGTTCTACTTGCAACCATTTGCTTCTGAAAAAACACTTTCCCCGAAAATTGTTTTTCAAGGATTCTTGGTAATGGTTCCAGTAAGAACCATTTTGATCCAGAGAACCTTTTAAAACCCCTTTCCTGAATAAAGGGTTTTAAAAGGGTTCTTGGTTTAAGGTTCCACCTGGAGCCAAAAAGGGTTCTCCTATGTGGACAGGCCGAAGAAACTTATATGGTTCTATTCATTTTAAGCACTTTTTTTGTGTCCAACATCTTCACTTTTTAAGAAAACAGCCAGTGAAGAGGGTATAAACGCTGCCTGGTACGTGTATGGATTTGAATAGCTGACACTGGTCTTCCTGCCAATATGGCGTTGTTTTGGATCCAAGTATTGCATGATGGGATTGTGTGACACCAGCTACAGGAGACCCTCATACCTTATTTCAAGACACTTTAATAAGGCTGAGACCGAGGAAACACTTGGCGACACAGAACAGGAGCAAATATCCTGCAGAGTCCGACTAATAAAAGGAATAAAATCATCAAAATACAATCTCCTTGTTGTAAGAGCAACAAGATTGTCTTTGGGGGAGAGAATGCCTTGTCTGAGAAACTATTCCTGGATCTTCAGAAATGTCCTGTAAATCAGTTCCTGCTGACAGTCTAGACTACAGTTTTGATTTCATAATACATTTTTATTATTATTTCCAGATGGTCGCAGCATGAGGCACAAATTCTTTAAGGACTACAAGGACTACTTAGGTAAGTGAGGTAATGACGACATCTTCAAAGAACCCCGCACTCCCTCACGCTGTCTAAAGCAAAATGAACCCGCCTGATGTGATGATGCTCTTTCTGTTGTGTGTCCTTGACCGACAGTTACCACCTCCAACAATGCAGTAGGCTACGAAAAACATCAACACAAGCACCTGGGATGAAGTAGGTTTTTTTGAATGTCGTATCATTCTTCTTTTATTTCGACCAAACACCTCATGTTCTCGTCTTTCTTTACCTATCAGTTCAACCATGACCTCAGCCTCAGCGACGACCATAACTCAACCTCAGTCATCAGCTCATCTCCCCCCGAACCAGGATCACAGCTCACATTTCCATTGACCTACAGCTGCTACCTCCTCTCACCTTCAGTGCATACAGCCAAAGAAATACTTGTGTTTGTGTTGTTTTGTCTCTCTGTGTGCTTGTGAAAGAAAAGGATGTAGATGGTGTAAGCAGAAGAAGAGGGAGCAGGGTGTGTGTAAGTTGTTCTCATCATAAATCTCAAAGAATGTTTGGAAACCTCGCCACTTTCACATTTCTTCACGGCCCTCTCTCTTATCCTTGGACAAACTTGGACGCTTGGTCGGCCCTGAGAAAATCAAAACCACATGGCTCTGTTTCTCACTCGCCGCAGCACGCTATTTTACATTTTCTGCAAATCTGGAAGGATTTACGAGACAAATGCGAGAAACCGCGGCTGCTGCGGCTGAATAAAACCCAAATGTGAACGTGACAGTCCGTCAGTTCAACGGGAATAAATGCCGCTCGAGTGTGTGTATGCGAAAACTAAAACTAAAGAGGAAATCAAGAGGAAATAGGTAATTCAGACGGATTCTCCACCTGCTACATTTAAATAAACACACACACACACACATGGCGAGTGTTTGGTGCTGAAAAGATCCATAATATAAAATATCTGCAGTGCTGATGGTTATAGAAGCTACTTATGTTATTGTTCATGTGCACATTAATTAAAAAGTTATTCAGAATTCAGTTTATTGAATCATTGCAGCATAATACACGAAGAAAGTGCTTAACAGTTACTTTTCAAGCTTGATTTTCTCCATGTAAACTAAACTACAAAACGGTGCTCACTTTCATAACGGAAGAATAAACAGGTCATATATATATATATATATGTATATATATATATACACACACAGTGATAAGCTGTGAACACACAAGCAGAACTAAACTGATGTTTGAATGTTGGTGTCGGCCTCGTTTATTCTGAATAAACTATCATTGTCAACATTTCTGGTGAGTTTCCACGTTGTTTTTTCCTCTATTTTTCTTTCACAAATTTCCAGCCAGTAACTAAAAATCAGTGTGCAAGAAAATAAGTCACATTTTCTTTTAAGAGTTATGTCTTTGCTCTGCTTTAACATATAAAACACAGGGATAAACTGTTCGTGCCTAGTAGTTTTGGTATATAGCTATCAACTGATGGCTCGTGGGCCAAAACTGGCCCGCCAGCATTAATATCTGGGCCAGTAGATATTTTTTAATTTGCTTATTTTCACAAAAATGACAACGTTGACTGAGTCAAAGAGCAACAGAACAACACATCTCCCACTTTTGTACAAGACTTTGTATATTTAAGGTTACTAAAGTTAGAAAAGTTAATGTGAAAAAAATGGTTTTGTCTGATGAAGATGTGGTGTTTTGGCCCAGTATTGAATTGTGTAGAGAAATGTTTGTACTTTACTTGCAGACCCCTGCTATATACAGTAGTATACCCAACTGTTTGTATGTGGGCCCACTCACACTATACTGTATACATATATATATATATTTCCAACCCAAAATAACACTGTATTTTATGTCATATACTGAAATATAAGTTACTGAGTCCATGTTGTGCCGGACGATGTATACGTGACACGTCTGTGTCCTGAGAGGTTTGCAGGTGTATGTTTTCAGCTGCAGTAACAAACTCAGAGTCATTAGGTTTGGCACACGTCCTTTATAAAACATTCATGGTGAGTCCATTAAAGGTGTTTCACTGAGGAGGGGGGGGGTCATCCTGCCTGTCTCATATTCAGTGGTTTTATGCACAAATCACAGGCAGGAAATACTCATTATTTCTTATCAGTCTTTGAAGGGGGAGTTAAGGTTGAGGTAAAGGAGGCTGTAATGTAACATTACAAACAGCAGCTGCTGTAAATTTATTTCTTCATATAAAAGCTCTTTTGAATCCTGAATTCCCTTTAAAGGAACTAAAGCAAACTTAATATAAGATAATTTAACCCTTTAAGGTACTACTCAACCATTCGGTCGACCACACTTGTTCTGAATGTTGTACTTTATGATTTATGCAATCCAGGGTTATTATGAACAGACGTCTCAACCGTTTGGTAGAGGCCTGTATCTGAAATACTGTAGGGTCTAATTTAAAACTATTATATATATATTGATTGTCGTTATTGTTATCATAAGTAAATAAAATAAAATAATTTAAAAAAGATGTCAAAAAAATAGTTTTTTCCTTTGCTTTTTCTTGGTGCGTACCTTAAAGGGTTAATGCAAAAATGTGGCTGTAAAAGAGATTTCATTTCATGAAGCCCAACATGTCCATTCCACACAAATATTCTCATTATAGTCTATTTAATAATATGTTGATTTGAAAACAGGGACAGTGCACATTAATAGCATTGCTGTAAATGTGCCAGAATTAGCCAAGAGGCTATTTTTCATCTGTAGTCCCTAGATAGATGTTAAAGTCACCCTAAAAACAGAAAGTTACTGGCCAAGGCAATCTGCAAAACATGCACAGCAGTATTTCCTAAGATTAGATGAGATGGAATGGAAAACATCCTCTTGGTGCTTTAAAAATGTTCCAAATTCGATTCATATTTGAACTTTTATGAACTTTTATGAGAGAATATTCACTCCTTGTGAAGTTCTCGTGTCACAGTCACTGTGACCTACAGTTGACTACTGTATGTGGTAAGTGTATAGCCCAGTGGGTGTCTGTGGCTGCCTTTGTCTCGTGCTCTCCCTCTCTCTCTCCCTCTCTTGTGCACATGCACGAGCACGTGCACGTAATCGCCCACATAAAAAAGCACAAGACAATCAAACTGTCGGTGTGTGCTCGCCTTTGTGTTTTGGATTAAGCCGCTGGTGGAGGTGCTTGTGGTTGTGAGTCTCTGCAGGCAGGACACAGTGTGTGTGTGTGACACAGTGTGTGTGTGTGTGTGTGTTATGTTCCCTAAAAACTTCAACCACTATGTTAATTTCACCATGAGCAAATCATCAGAGAAAAGGTCAGTGCAAAACTCTGGAGAAGTCAAGTACAATTTGTTTAATTATGACTGGAAAAATTGATGAAACTGAAGGATCTGGAGTCATCGTACACTTTTAAAGTGTCTTAAAAACATGAAAACTGTCTGATTTTATGTTGTAATCTGCACTTTATGTATATTTAATGTGTATTTTTATTATTTTTTATGTTGTATTATGTATGGTTGTGCTGTTTAAAACATATTTATTACAGCCTGTCTTGGCCAGGACACTTGCAAATGAGATGAGTTTTTATAAATGTTAAATTATATATTCAATTTCACACACATTCTGTAGCATATTGTGAATTGTTCATGCAGCTTGATCAGTGACATGTTAAATATTGGCTGTGAGTTCATTTTCAATCTCTGGATCTTTATTTTTCTGAATGAGACACTTTTAAAGCTCGTCAGACGCTGTGTGACACACTTGGCACCTTCCGTAAAACATGTGTGTGTGATATAAAACAAAATGTGCCCAGAAGGTGTCAGTGTGGTTTCTATAAATGCTCTCTCCTGCCGTGTACAGCTGTGACTGTCTGTAATCCAAGAATCCAAATTTAAAGTCATCTTCATTCTCCTCCCGGTCGTTTCAGCGAAGTTCAAGTTATTTGTTTAAAGTCTGAAGTGTTGTGCATCAGTGAATTTATATACAGCATTACTTATGTTCATGTTATTTTTTAATAAATATTATTATTTCTTTTCACTGTGCAGGAATTTGTCAAAAAATAACAAGCTCTTAAAGGAGAGAAAAGGAACCTTCCCACTGCTGCTGAAGGTAAGAAATCATGCCTGATTAAACTATTATTAGTTTTGCGTTTATCCTTGTCACTTTGACCGCCTCACCTCGGTATATTACGATAAGTTACAGTCGCGGTCGTGGATTTGTGGGTTGACAGTGGGCCTCCAAAGAACCCTACACCGCCGTGTTGATGTGCAGACCATTAAATAAATGTTATTTAGGTGATTGTGTGCACTCAGCAGAAATGATTTATTAGGGAACATGCTCTGCCTTGTTGGATGTTTCTGGACTGCACCACTGATCTGAGAGAGAGCGAGAGAGAGAGAGCGGTGCCCAAGGCCTCGCCACCACCTGGGCGAAACTGCGTCAGCCCCCTCTTCCTGGAATGTACCACAACGTCCAGCTCTGCCCTACAAGGACACGCAGCAACCATGGCTAACACCCCCCTCCACGTGCAGGGATTAAGGCCTTTCAAAGCCGTGGGTCTCCCCCACTGAAATCCAGCTGGATGCTTTTCTACTTACTGTTGATTAAACTTTTAGCGCAAGTCGGAGCTCACTCCTTTTTCATCAGGAGTGGAAAGACTAAAAATCCACTTAATGTAACACATTTGACAGAGAATTGGTCGAATTTCGCACGTTTTTGTTTCGTGATGAGCAGCCAGGGCAAGTTGAAAGGGGACATATTATGCAAAATGTTCAATTATTAATCATTTAAATCCTTATATTTGGGATTCTAGAGGCCCTATGAGTCGGCAAAGTGTGAAAAAAGATGACCAACTAATGTTTTTGTGGTCCTCCTCAGTCTAAGTACATGAGATGAAACACGCGATGTTGACTTCCGCGCTCACTGGGACGTCACAATGTGCTAATTTCCTGGAATTGTTGTCTCATGGAGTTCCGCTTTGTCCGTAAAACACGCGAAAGTGCAGGCGAGGGAAACGGTATCAGAAAACCTGAAGTCTGCGAAAAGTTCTATTCTTGGCTCCACAGTGCAGCACAGAGTTCTACACAAACTTCCAGCCTCAGAGGATTTATCTGTCCAGTGGATACATGTGCAATGTGCCTGCTAGAGCCTGCAAATTATCACTTTTCCAAATGCTAACTGCTCGCAGTAGCCTCTGTGGCTGATGTCATTTCCTGTCCCTTAAGTTTCGTTTTACTTTTTTTTAAGGCAGACCTAAAGAGATACTACTAAACAGAGCGTTCTGAACAGGGCTGTTTTGGCAGCGTGATTGAACTGCTGTGGTGCTTCATCCTTATGGTATTTTGACCAAAGCATGTCACATGTTCATGTTCATTAGGACACCAGGGAACTAGGTTAACTTGGAGAAATATATGTCCCCTTTAATTTCTAACAGAAAAAGAAACAAAAAAATGCCCTTAAAGAAATAAAATAACAAAAATACATTTATAAATGACAAAGAAAAACACGGGCCCACGGTTGGTGTAGTGGTTAGCACTCTTGCCTTTGCCGCAAGAAGACCCGGGTTCCTGGGTTCGAGCCCCGTTTGGAACAACTTCGGAACAAGGGGTTCTGCAAGGAGTTTGCATGTTCTCCCCGTGTGTGCGTGGGTTTTCTCCGGGTTCTCCGGCTTCCTCCCACAGTCCAAAAACATGCGATATGGGGATTAGGTGAATTGGTCACTCTAAATTAACCGTAGGTGTGAGTGTGTGAGTGAATGGTTGTTTGTCTCTATGTGGCCCTGTGATGGACTGGCGAACTGTCCAGGGTGTACCCTGCCTATCGCCCAATGTCTGCTGAGATCGGCACAGCACCCCCCGTGACCCTCTGGTGGAGGAAAAAGCGGTAGATAATGGAAGGAAGGAATGGAAAGAAAAATACAACAAAATTATATAAATAAGCAAGTGACGGCACAAAACATAAGGGATAGAAAAAGTCCCCCGGTGTTTCACAGCTGAGAGGAAAGAGGTAACACAGGGGACACGCCCTTATATGGACGTGGATACATAATAAGAAATATTACAAAATTGAAATCGTTAAATAGACTCCAGAATCCAACGTGCTGGTCAAATTCTTAAAACGTAGACGGATAAAAGCAGAAGTTCACCAGCAACCAGGCTCCGACTGGACGATACCAGCTGTCAATCACATGGTGCCATTATCTATTTTACTTTTCACTTGCAAAATTTGACGTAATTTTTTTATTGTAGAGGAGCTGAAACTCGGAAATTAGATTATAAATCAAGCTCATTCTCCACTAGATTTCCAATAGCAACCAGCAGCGTCGCCCCCTGGTGTCTACTCTGTGAATTGCTACCACCCGGTTAGACTCGTCCCCGTAAACCAGAAAAAGACTTTGATCTCACTTGGACGTTGTCATTAATCAGTCAGCGCTGATTAATAAACAAACAGTTTGTTAGTTTGTTTGTTGTTTGGTACTTAAAGCCGCCATGTGTAAGAATGTGGCCAAAAAGGGTTACTACACTCAAAATACCGAGGTCTTTTAGGTTTTCTCCGCCATTGTAGCTCAGATGTAACTGGCAACCTGTGGTTGCTCGGCAGCTGAGACTCTACTGACTGGAATGATTGGTAGACGGCGATAGGTGGCGCCACATGCCAAAACATGATTTTAAAACATAAACATAATTTGTGGTCTGCAAAATATATTTTTTTAATGTAAATATTTTGTATGTTCTGTTGTTGTTGGTGAGTTCAGTTTATTATATGAACATTATTCCTGAGTCTCTGTGACATATCTCTGTGAGGATTTCATGGCCAGTTGCTTTAGATTTATTACATAATGCACCTTTAAGATGAATGTGATACAATATGAGAAAGTGGAAAAACGTCCGAGGCAACATTTCTCAGCCCATATCAACAGCACGAGTGCGTATACTGACTGATAAACAAACTCCAGCGTCACACTGTCAGTTCAAAAGATTTCCCTCATTTTCAGGATATTAATAGAGAGAGCGTGTGCGTCACCATAAGAATCACAGACGCAGGCAGCTGCTCTCAGCAGATGCAAGGGATGCTTTCAAGATGAGAGACGAGGATTCAGGGAGACCGGAGAGAGAGAGAGAGAGAGAGAGAGAGAGAGAGAACTCAGAGCTGTGAGACTCTCCACTAAAGCAGAAATTTCACTGTACGGATGATGATGAGCGTGACGTAGTTTTGGACCTTTTGTTCAGTCGCAAAAGATGAATTTTGAAGTTCTTTATTCATGCTGGTCTGCAGCGCTGATGTGTGCAGGTTTGCCTCTCTCTGTGCTGTGATGTTGGTGGTTTTTAACCTGTATGAACACATAGAAAGGAAGTTATTCAAAAATACCATGTTTTAAATCAGAGAACTCAAACTTGCGGTCCGTGGGCCACATGCAGCCCTCAAGTTGATTGGTTATATCAACTTATAATAAGTTGTTGTTTTTTAAAGCGGACCTAGACCTGAACTTCCAATTAACGCTTTTTTTTTTTTTGTATCTGCGACATTACCTCGTTTATGAAGCCCTGAAGGTTCGAAAAAACTGTGAGATTTCAGTCTGAAACAGCACGGCTGAGGACAGCGTCAGTAATGAGAGATTTCTATCGGCTCGTTTACAGCAACTAGGAGGTTTTTGACCATAAGAACAAGTTAATGTATGTAAGAAGACCTCCATAACTCACATATATGTGCAACAGGACCACTCTATGTGAGCTTTAAAGCAATAGCATCATGAACACATACAGTATATATCAATTTTATATAGTTCCCTATCAGAACAAACACTTTTGTTTTGAAAATCTGTGAACAAAAATATTGTTGTCGCCATATTTGATGGAGTATTGTGATAGAATTTTAAGCTCACATTGCCCACTTCTACTGAACTATCACCTTTACCCCCCTAAAAATGACCTTGTATTTCACTTGAGCACCCCCTATTGACCAGACTAGATGCTCACTAGACCCTTTTTTAGATCATAATGTACAAATCAGCAAATTGTCTCCCTGGAGAAGCAGGAATAAAGTGATTATTATTGCATCCATGTGGTGTTAGAATAATATTGAAATGCTATGAAAGGGTATTTAGTTTGTCCTTTCTGGGCTACTGTAAAAACATAGTGGTCCAAAATGGCGGTATAGCTGACCTGGATCCTGATATATGAATATATAAACGGCTCATTCTGCGGTAATGAAAACAACAATTCATACAATCATGTGATCGTATACTGTAAAAAATGACATTTCTGTCAAATACATACATATCATTTTGCACAAAATTTACTCACTGGATCTTTCATTTGGAAAAGTAATTCCTAAGGTACAATAATCTAAAACAAGCATATTATTTTCCCCCATCATGACTTTAATAAACCACGCGAACGCAGGGAACAAACTCTCAGAAGTATGACCGAAACATGTGAACGCACTGAATGCTTCACACATGAGTAGATCATGACCTTGTGTGTTTCTGTGCACTCGTTGACCTAAATCCAGTAGAGCATTGTCTGAGCCGACCCACACACACGGCCCAGGTTTTACCCCCACGCGCCGCACTCAACAGGGAGTGTGTGCCCGATCCATTATCTGATGAAAATGGCCCTGATAAGGTTTCTCATCACTGCTTTGTCACTCGCTGACACCGGACCCCCCCTTTGCTTTAAAGGCGGCCATTTAAAGGGAGAGCGCTCACCTCTGCTGCGTTACAGGCTGATATCAGTGTCACGGCAGCACAGGGCGGCCGAGTATCAAATACGCCGTGTGCTTGTTTGCAGTCGTGTATGACCATCCTTTTTACTTACACTCTTCAGCCACTTTATTAGGTACACAAGGTGTTTTATACAGTGGCAGCAGTGGCACTTTTGATATGGTTCTCAAAACGTTTATACCAAGCTCCACCTGAGAAAATACTGAGCTCTTGAAGTAAGACCATTATAACCACCATTTAAATACAGTGGTGTAAATAGGTCGAGCACTTTTCACAGGAGGTAGATTTATTCCCAATTTGCTCTCATCATCCTCCTCTTCCTCACATATACTTCACACACTGGTATAGTGAAATTAGATTAAGATAGAGCGAGAGATAAAGTGACTTTATTATTATTATTCCTCAGCTCCACTCCAATCAAATACCCTGGTATATACAGGAGAACAGTATTTCTGATTTTACTCCAAGTACCACCACAGGAAGCTGATGTACCACTGGTGGTCTGTAACCATGGCTACAGACCAGAGGTCTCAACCTCTCAGCCTGTGGTCCACATGCAGCCCTCCAATTGATTTTGAAAATACATGTTATTGCAAACTCTATATTGCTCCATATCAAAAATAAGTGCTTTTATATTGAAATTGTGTGAAATATCGTCATAAATATTCAATATGATAAAAGAACATCTTGATACATATCATGCATTTTTAAATGGTTGTACAGAAATCCTGTAATATCCCATACACTCTTAGAAATAAAAGTGCTGAGTAGAACCTTATAAGATTTTTCAGCTTGTCCTCATAGGAGAACCCAATTTGGCTTCAGGTAGAACCTTTTGGAGGGTTCTACCAAGAACACTTTTAAAACCCTTTCTTCAGAAAAGAGGTTTTAAAGGGTTCTCTGGATCAAAATGGATCTTACTGGAACCATTAGTGTTACCAAGAACCCTTGAAAAAACCTTTCTTCGGGAAAGGGTTTTTCAGAAGCAAATGGTTCCAGATAGAACCTCAGCCCTTGTGGAGGAACCCTTTTTGGAAGTGTGTAGACAATTGTTTGTCAATCATGGCATATAGTATGCAACTGTGTCAGGACTTCCTGTTTTATTTTGAAATTTCATTCCTGTGGTAATACATCATTCCCTGTCAAGCTCTTTCCCGCAAAATTCAACCTCACCTGTTGTCAATTTACAATATTCTCTGTATTTAAGCTCCTCTGCCATAACCACTCCCTGACAGACCTGCATTCACATGAAGCAGGTTCAGCAACTGCTATACATGGGGTTTAAATCTGGATGCAGTAAGAGAACATCACATCATCTCAATGTGTTCTCATTGGTCATGACGTTAGAGTAGGCTGAACAGAGTAGATACAGGAAAATACTAAGTAATGAGCTGTTGAAAGAGCTGAGGAGAAACGGTGTAATGTTGCATTCGTGTGGGTTCCGGCACATTTGGGAATTACAGGTAATGAGAGGGTTTTTGCAGATAAGTTTGCAAAAGAAGCAGAGAGGATAGGAGCAGAAACTAAATGATCTAAATCAGAAGGAAGAAGAAAAAAAAATGGAAAAAACAAAAGGAAGGCATTTTTATTCAATACAAAGTAAAATAAAGGCACCAGGAAACAGGGGAAATAAAAGGAAAGAACAGGTTATAATAACCAGGTTGAGAATCAGACTCAGCAACTTAAATAGCACATTGAAGGAAAGCATCCAACAGGGATATGTGAATATTGTCAGGAGAGGGAAACTGTAGAGCACATACTCGTACTGTGCAGGAGATTTTTACAGGAAAAGGCAGATAATGATGAGGAGTCTGCAGAGAATGGAGGAAATTGAGATGATAGTGTAGAAAGTATACTCGGGAGGAAGGTGATTTTCTGATATGGCTGTGACTGGACTTTATAAAAGGATTTAAGATGACCTTAACATATGAAGACAGAGAACCTGAGGGTGGCAGTACTCCAACTACGTGGATGTCAGCTGCCATAAAACAGCAAAGAAGAAGAAGAAGACTCTGACTTTTCTTGCTCCCTGGTTTTGTGGAGTCCGTTTTGGTCGCCTGGATTTTGTTGGACTCCTTTAACTCCGTCTTTTTTGATCCCTGCCTTCTTCTTCTTCCGGTAAAGTGAGTCTGAAACTCTTTATCAACTGTCTTCTCTGCACCTGAGTCTCACCTGTGTCTCTGGCCTTGTCACACTGCTGCAGTGATTGGCTGATGAGGTGTTGTTCCAAAAGCCACAATGAGCTGTATACAGAGGCGCAGTTTGTGAACAGGCAAGGCAGGCAACTGCTTGGGGCTCCGAGCTGATAGGGGGCCACCGACACTCGGAGCCTGAGGGCTGTTTTTAGTGAAATGTGCAGTGAGCAGCCGCCTCCCTGTCCCCCTTAAAAAACAATGGGCGATTTGCAATGACATCTCAGTAGGAAACCTCCCTAAAGGGGCCCCACCTCACTTTAACCTGTGTGAAGTTATCGTTCTGCAAGTTGGAAAATGAAGAGGATTATTTACAGTGTAATGCATAACTTTTTAAATAGTTTTTTTTCCAGTTATTTACAGTATTCTATTGTTTTTTTTATTGTTATTTTTGCTTAGGGCCCCTACAGACTCTAGAATCGCCTCTGGCTGTATAGGCACCGTAACTTGATTCTTACGCACAAGACATTTAAGAATGTCTAATGAAGAAAAGGCCTCAAATTACACTGTTACATGGTAGAAAATTCAAATATGCATTCATTTTTGACTGTGAAACATCTTTCCAAAATGGCAAATTATTAATTATGAACGTTAATTTAAGTGTACTTTGTTGTGGCTATTTGGGTTAAAAGCAGTTGAATGGCTGTACCTAACAAAGTGGTTGAGTGTGCATGAGATTTTGCTTTCACATGTGCAGTTTAAGTCAATTCAGGAGGCATTCATGCGCGGTGTGAGCGGAGGCCTCTGGTTTGTTGTCGGAGCCTTCACATGGCCCGCGCTTCCCCCCGGCATGTGAGTTTTCCACGTCTTGTGAGCACCATAATAGACGCGGGGCAGGCATATAAGCAGCATCCACGCTCTTCTGCTGCCTCCCACAGGCCCGCGTAGCCGCGCTGGCAAACGCCTGGGCAGTGTCGCGGGAACAGGCGGGAGTGTGATGGTGTCACTTTCAGCACATTCCCCTGGTGACAGGTGTTGCATGTGCTGCTCCTCAGGGGGAGGCAGAGCTGGACTTGGACTCTCCCTGGGTCTGACAAACATTAATTGGTTTTTACAAAGAATTCCGGGTAAACAGCCACCCAGGGAGTTGTGTTAATGAGTGCCTGGCTTGGTTGTGTATGTGTGTGTGTTTTTTTTCCATCAGTGAGTCATGCAATACAGAGCTGCTAAACTGGGTAATGCCGACATCCTCCTCCATCTCCTCCTCCTCCTCCTCCTCCTCCTCCTCCTCCTCCTCCTCCTCCTCGCACCATCTCCTCCATCTCCTTAGGCTCAGGAGCTTTGTTGTGTAATAATGTGTGAGGTCTTATCATAAATATGGTTATGTAAGAGGACGGCTCGCTGTTACCTTGTTAGGCTCGCTGGTTTCTTCATGGAAATAGAGCAGCACACGTACAGTATTAATAGTTATAGAAATAGTAAATAGTTGTTATCGTATCACATTACTGAACTCCAACAGCATATTTTTAGCCTTATGCTTTTTTATTGCTGTTTTACCTTTAACCTACCATCTTGTCTTGCGTTCCATCACTAGCCTCTGTTTTTGTTGACGAGTCAATAAAGTGGTCTGAATGTAAATCTGAGAATTACTAGAGATTGCAGAACATCAAGTTTCCCCAGCGATATTAACCTAATGTACGAAGAAACATTAAATTTCAATCCAAAAAAGGTTGAAAATAAAAAAAATTTTTTACCGTATTTTAGAAGTTGTTGCTTTAATTATTACTGTTGTTGTCAACACTGACTCACTTTTCCACGACTCATAATTGTGTTGCATAACTTTGATCCCATTAATCAGGCTTAAGCTTGTTTGTCATCCTTGTGTTGCCAGAGTGTGTCTCATTCAACGTCTAATATCCGTTGAATGAGAACAGCCTGAGCGCTGTTGTTTACCCCCTCAATCAAACACATTCACAGACTGTGTCCGTGGAACAGTATCTGTATCTCTGACACCCAAAGACAATAAGTGGCCTTTGTTGTCTTTGTTCCGCCGTCTCTTCCACACATGTCATCTGATTAAACCCTGCGGTTTGTACTAATTGTTATAATCTGAATCTCTGGCAGCGTGCTGTATTGTCGGTGTCAGTCGCCCTCGCTCGGACACGGGTATCGCTTTTTGTTCAGGTGTTGACGAAAGCGGATCGCCTTGCTAAGGTTGTTGTGAAAGGTGACGGGCGAGTTAGTACTTAAGGGATCAAAAGAAGGGCTGACGGCGCTCGTCTTACCACGACGACAAAGCTGTGCGTCGCTCCTGTGAGACCGAGGAGACGTGCGACAGGTCTGAGATGGTCATTGCATCTGGATATGTCGGTGATTTGAAGGAACTATACGTAAGAAATGTGATATATTAGGTCATAAAATGCATGGATGAGAATGAAAGAAGAATATTAAATTGACAACGGCGCAGCCAGTGTATTCACAGAGTCCCAGGGTGTTTTGGTCTGTTGCTAAACCTAGAAGGCCTCAGTACCCCCCAGAAAAACGTCTTGATCCAATACAGGGAGCTATATTGTCTAGAAAAAGTGAACTTGTACAGCTTCTTATGTTGATTTTTTTTTAGAATCTTTGGCCAAAAAACACAGTCTTCAATGTTTTCTATGGGGTTTGCAGTAACGTCACTGTTACTTTTTTGCAAATCTGCAAGAAACCACATTTTGGGGTTTTTAAGCATATCATTTTAGGTATGAGATGTTCATTACATCAGGATATGTTAGTGAATGTGATAATAAAAAAAAATGTATATATTATATTAAGTCATAAAAAGTCATTGGTCTGTTGCTAGACTCTGCAGCAACCAAATGTTATCAAACCTAGAAAGCCTCAGTACCCTATGAAAAATGTCTTGACCAAAGGGGGAGAAAAATGTAGAAAAGCATAGATGCCAGAAAGTGAAGAGGGAGTTGAATACAGACGCCGGTGTGGATAATAGTCTCCCAGACAGGGAGCCAATAGAGGGCGCTATTGTTTACATAATCAATATCTAGAAAAAGGATTGAGATTGCAGTTATGTCGCTTTTGTGCATATTTTTGCAAATCCACAAGAAAACCACATGTCATTTTACTGATGTTACAAATACAAAAACATCAAACCTTTTGTGGATTAGCATTAAAGCTCACATAGAGTGGTCCTGTTGCACATATATGTTAGTTATGGAGGTCTACTTACATACATTAACTTGTTTTTAAGGTCAAAAACCTCCTAGTTGCTGTAAACGAGCCGATAGAAATCCTCTTTTCTGACGGTGTTTCCCAGCCGCGAGATTTGAGACTCAACTCTCTCACCCAGAAGACAGAGTCTTGTGATTGGCCAGTATATTCAGCACACCCGCTCTCAGAAGCGCAGCTCCCCCCTCTGGAATGGTGGATGCACTGCTACTCATTATCGAAAAAAATTGTTTTAACAGCTGTTTTAACCTGCTCCTAGTGCCCGGAGCAGGACGATCTGCTGCTCCGGAGAACCGTTGTTTACGTAACCGGACCGGGTTTTTTCAGAGATCTCGCTGAGCCCGAGATTACAATAAAACACAGCGTTCTCAGCAGTGGCTGGACTGTTTGTTTAGAACCTTCAGGGCTTCTTAAACAAGGTAAGGACGCAGATAAACACTAAAAAACAGCGTTACTTGGAACTTCCGGTCTAGGTCTATTGGATTTTCAGTCCACTAGATGGTGCCAAGTGCTCACTCGCAATATCTTTTTGTAAAATATTCAATATAATATCGTATATAGAGACTTAAATATCATGATAATATCGTGACTTAAATATTGTCATAATACCGTATCGTGGTGTCGTTGTAGTGAAAGCAGGGTTAAGCAAACTAAAATAATACAGTGACTTCTAAAGTGTGGACCATGGAGGCCCTGTACGTCTTTATCAGAGTCATTTGAGGACAAAGTGAGCAGCACCAGAGTGAAGCCGTCATCACTCGGTCAGATTTGGCTGCTCGTGCGCGTCATCTCCATCCTCAGGTTCTCAGACCCGGGCAGAGCAGAGTCTGGGTCACAGAGGTCGACACCTGCATTTTCACATGATAGCTACAGTGGATGCTACAGCACCGTAAGCATATTTACCATTCAAAGCTGTACACACACACACACACACACACACACACACACACAAACGCTAAGCTACATGTGTCTCAGCTATTTCGCGAGTGCACCGGTTATTTTAGTTTGTTGGTTCATCCGATCCGCTTCACTGAAATGACAGAGAGACGCTGTGTGGGGGGAGCGGAGCCAGACCATGGGCCCTGGGTCGGGAAGCAGCAGATCTTTGGTGAGAAAGTGAGGAAGGAGGTAAGACGGTGGCAATTTTTGGATTCTATTTTTATATATATTCTATTTTTTCGTGGGTGTTTTTGTTGAAGACAACAAAAACACCCACGGCTGCCTCAGATTATTGGCAGCCATCTCACTTTACTCACTTTATGCTCTCTACAGCATGCCGCTGTTGTGCTTCTGCTTTTGCCAAGTGACGCAAAACGAATCACTTCCTCTGCGCGGTGCGGGAATGTCGTCAGGCGCACTGCTATTCTGACATGGAATCCTCGATTTAAACAGGTTTTCACCTGCAGGAATTTGCTTAATAGTCATTGTTTTGCCAGAGAAAGAACCAGTGGAAACAGTAATTTCTTCAACATCTGCTCTGTTTTTTGCCACATTGGAACAGCGTTCAATATCATTTACCAACGACAGAAGTAAAAGATGATAAAAAATAATAGTAACTATGGTAACGTTGTCACTGGGAGCTATAGTGTTAGAGGTGGGGCTATTTTCTTCCTCTGTATTTTTTTTTACCCAGCGTTTCCATGACATTCCACTTCACACGTGTGTGAGGTTTTAAAAATACTGGGTATACTAACTGAATGTTATTATATAAGAGACTTGAGAAGCACAAAGACAGAGAAAGGCTTACTTAGTATAGTGTGAACTCATCTTTACAATGGCTTAATGTTATTGACCCTTAAAATATCTTAGGGACATTTTGTGCCATTCCCTTTTTTATTATTATTACACTCTTAGAAATAAAAGTGCTCAGTAGAACCATATAAGATTCTTTGGCTTGTTCTCATAGGAGAACTTTTTTGGTTCCAGGTAAAACTTAGTGCTGCCAAGAACCCTTTTAAAACCCTTTATTCAGGAAAGGGGTTTTAAAGGGTTCTCTGGATCAAAATGGTTCTTACTGGAACCATTAGTGTTACCAAGAACCCTTGAAAAACAAATGGTTCCAGGTAGAACCTCAGCCCTTGTAGAAGAACACTTTTGGAACCCTTATTTCTAAGAGTGGACCAATCCATTTTGTTCCGTGTTGAATGAATATAGCTCAAATCTGCTAGTTTCTAAAGGGTTAAAGTTGAACGTTTTAACTTAACTGCAATGTAAAGTCTATCCAGTAGTTTTGTTTGTTACGTGTTTTCCCGATTGCCCGATTCAGCCCAACTTATTATGACTTTGAGAACCACTTCTCAACCCGGGGGTGATGGAAACCCCCTGACCTATAAGGAATGATTTGTAGATGATGATTTTGCTGAAAAGCAATCCAGAGACGAGAGCACAATGTGCAGCGTCACTATTGCATCTCAGGTATCGATTGGTTTTGTCTGACGGCTGCGATGCAAAGGAATATAAGACAGGTGGATGATGAGAGACGTGAAGAACAGGGTCAGGAACGATACTTATTATTAGTGACAGACATGTGTGGATTCATTCAGCTGTTGGTTGTCTGACACCATTTTCTTGACTGGGACACAGGACTAGATAAATACAAAGTGGAAGGGTATTTTGTCTGTACTTCAGATTAGCCTCAAAAGTGAAGGATTAGATTTAGCAGACAAGGCTAGGAGAGGCCATTGTTTATATAAAAAAAAAATACACCAGGGCTGAGAAATTGACCCTGATCCCAATTCTCTGAGTTTCTGTCACAGTCTGGGTCTCTGTCTGACAATAGGAGACAGACAGTAAGCTCAGCTGTGTGTGTGTGTGTGTGTGTGTGTGTGTGTGTGTGTGTGTGTGTGTGTGTGTGTGTGTGTGTGTGTGTGTGTGTGTGTGTGTGTGTGTGGTTATTACAGAACATAAAATTAGGAGTTACAGAGCATGAGAGGATTACGTGTACTCGCTGTATGTAGGTGGTGTTGACAGACTGGCACAGTTGACACAGATGTGAGGCAGGGAGTGGGTCAAAATGTACCTCCATCAAACAGCTCTCTCACACACACAGACACACACACACACACACGTCATCGTTTCTTCACCCTTTAGCAGACTCGCACCACGATGAATTTGTATCGTATTATTTTTCCATCTCTTCATATGAATGACCCACTTTCAGTGGTAAAAAAATGTCAAATATTACTGTTATTCTTGCAAATATATTATACAAGGCAACTATTATTAA
This sequence comes from Microchirus variegatus, assembly GCF_963457635.1. NCBI lineage: Eukaryota > Metazoa > Chordata > Actinopteri > Pleuronectiformes > Soleidae > Microchirus > Microchirus variegatus. The sequence continues at coordinate 15,215,228 of NC_139809.1, forward strand.
TGATATTCTCAATAGATTTCATCATCCAGCCCACTTTTTATTTATTAATAGCGATGTTTAAATCATATAATGGTGCCAAATATGCAATATCATGGTGGCATTTTGTCAAAAATAAGATCTCAAAGATATATCAGAAGCTCAGCCTTGTTATATATGGTGTCATTGGCATTGTTTGTCATCAGGATTATTAAAAATGGAGTGTGACCCCAAGAAAGAACCAAATAATGGACATTATTAATTCACTCTCTCTAACATGGCAGGATGTGGTGGTAAAGGTTACATAGATTCCCTGATTGTCCATAGTTTTATTATTATTATAATAATACCTGGTACCTTTAATAAGGGTTTAGACTTCACAAAGTGCTTTGGCAGAATGAGCTAAAAACAGGACAACATGAAGGTCAAAGTAGGTCAAATTATCAGGTCAAATGAAAATTAAGGGGAAAATATTGTGCAAAAGCAAATAAGTGATAACAGTGTAAACGCAATAAAATAGGATTAAAAAAAGGATGACATCACATATAGAGACAAGTCTGTCTTTGTGTTACTTGCCAACCTGCTTATAGGACCAACAGATGGAAATTAGCTAATGCCCACAATCTGCCACACTATCACGTGGATGTCCATTAATGTGTACTGTCCCACATTTCAAAATAAAGTCAATAAATACATTAGATGTGGGTTTTAAAAGGCGATTTAAAAGATTCCACAGAATCTGTAAGGCATATTGTCATAGTTATAGTCTTGTTTTCAATGTTCTGTTCCTAATTATATCTTATTTTAAGTTCTTATGTATTGATGTATTGTTATAGTTTGCCCTGTGACAGACTGGGTGACCTGTCCAGGCTGTAACCCTCTACCTTCTCGCGGTGACCCACTTTAACCTTGATTAAACTTTAAATCCACTCACTGGCTAATGCTATAATTTTGTTTTTTTGTTGTTGTTGTTTTTGTTTTTTTTATCTCGCCTACTTCACCACCACTTGAACAAAACCCCTCCACCCACGACTAATGAGATTCAGCTTGGCTCGAGGAAGCCTTTCACATGCGTCCACCCTTGATCCCCATTACCACACACACACACACACACAGACGAACACACACAATCCCTCACTACTTTTGATGGATGATGTTGATGAATGATGAGATTATAAAGAGCGTAATCAGCCAAACATTCAGGATGCAGGCTGATTGTAATGTACTTATAACAGTAATTGAAAAATATGGAAAAATGCTATTTTTATTATTGTAGTGTACTCTGTTATATTTCAATACTGTGTTGCCTGATCATCAAATCCTAGCTACGTGAGTCACATTCAAGCAAATATAAACCACTGTAGGCTTTGTGTAACTATAGCAAAATTATATATACATATATATATATATATAGCAAAAGCTTCAAATTGAGATTTCTAAACACAGAATACTACATTTCTTCAATATCATCATGTAAATCGTGACCCTGTGTAAATTGTGATCGAAGGGAAGTCTTATCTTAAAATCATTTGACAAGACAGAGGAGCCCGCAAAACACGCCGTTAATCCATTTAACTTTTGCCGACCACTTTGCGTTGCCAAGCGCCATTAACATGTCATATGTAAGTCACATTTGAGCCTGTAATCGCCCCGTGCGTCTCCGAGTGTGTGTCTAAGTGCGTGCACTTGTGCCAGCTTGTGAACCTGACCCATATCTCACATGGTGACATGCTGTCACTGAGAACAGCCGTGCCGTGTGTGTGACTAAAACTGCAGATGCTGCACTCCACCTGCCAGCCAGGTCAAACTATACCCACGCTCCTCTCTGCCAGATGGCAGCAGACACCGATACTGTCTGTTTTGGCCAGTGGCTCATGTCGCCTTAGTTTGCTTCATCTGGCACCTGAGAGTGATTAGCCAAGAGCCTAACAGAATGTAAGGCCACAAGGTTATGATGCTCTAAGAGGAAATAATTTGGCTCTTCCTCTGCAGAGCCTCATCTGGCCCCCGGTGAAGCCTGCCCAAACACCTGTTGTTCACCTGATCCAGATCAGGCCCGGGGGATCGGAGATGTGGGAAGTGCCTTTGAAGGGTGCAGAGCCATGAATTAAATACTGTAAATTAAAAGCCATGGAGACGAAGCGGGACGGCAGCTCGTAGAGAGGCTGACAGCGCAGTAATGAAATACAGCACCCTGGTGCTTCATGCTACAGGAATAGCAACATTTTTCCCCATCACCAAAAACAAGGTGATTTACAGATTTTATTTTTGGTGGAGGGAGAGGAGCATGTGTTATTAAAGACTCACTGAGAGTACATGTCTTTTAATAAGACAAGCTGAAAATGTAAAGCTCAGGTCAAGTTTAGTTTATTAGGATCCCCCTTTAGACCGTCACGCCAGGCAACAGTTACTCTTCCTCGGCTCCACATTTAACATGACACAAGACACAGTACACTGCAACACAATAAATCTACTGTACAGTTGTAAAATATGGAATAGATAGATAGATAGATAGATATATAGATAGATAGATAGATAGATAGATAGATAGATAGATAGATAGATAGATAGATAGATAGATAGATAGATAGATAGATAGATAGATAGATAGATAGATAGATACTTGGCTAGCTGTGTTTTCTTGTCATCTAAAATGATACCTTGCTAGCTAAAACGATAGATAGATAGATAGATAGATAGATAGATAGATAGATAGATAGATAGATAGATAGATAGATAGATAGATAGATAGATAGATAGATAGATAGATAGATAGATAGATAGATAGATAGATAGATAGATAGATAGATAGATAGATAGATAGATAGATAGATAGATAGATACTTGGCTAGCTGTGTTTTCTTGTCATCTAAAATGATAGCTTGCTAGCTAAAACGATAGCTTGCTTGTTAGATAGATAGATAGATAGATAGATAGATAGATAGATAGATAGATAGATAGATAGATAGATAGATAGATAGATAGATAGATAGATAGATAGATAGATAGATAGATAGATAGATAGATAGATAGATAGATAGATAGATAGATAGATAGATAGATAGATAGATAGATAGATAGATAGATAGATCAAATAGAGATAATAACCACAAGTATGCACAGCAAGTGCCTCCAAAATTCTTCCAGTTCCATCAGCGACAGCGACTGCCAGTACTTGGGGTGAGGGCCTTTAAAGGGCGGACAGCAGGGTTGTGGGATTTCCCAGACTGTAACTCAAATGCGTGGAAGAATTCAGAGGTGTTTCAAAACAAGGCGTTCGTGGGGTCATGTTCCCATTTGCCTCGTACTAATCAACCTAAAAACCTGGAAGCTGCTGACGTGACAGAAGTTGCTACAGCCTCACTGACGTAACTAACACAATAACATGGATCATTAGCACCAGATTACTCTCACAGTGTGAGAAAAGGTGTTTGCTGTGTCGAGGTCCTTCACCAACTGGATCTTCTCGGATGATGGAGGTAGAAAGCTTATTTTAAAGTGGACAAAAACCGATCTACGTCTTTGGCCTCGAGTATCAAAAGACGCACAGAGAAAGCACTTGCTGCATTCCCAAAAAGTTTATTTGTTTTTAAAGTTCTAATGATGTCCATCCTCTACTCGGAACCTTCCTAGAACTTGGGGCAGTGGCAGCCCAGCGCCCAGGGACCGACTTGATAGATTAAATGTCAGAGGTACTAACAGAAACATTACCCTGACGCATGCTTTGACTAACCAGTAAAACAATGTGCAGTATTTCTGTGTTGACAGAGCAGCACGTATTTAATTTAGCTTACAAGATCACAACAAACCCAGGAGAATGTGACTTTTAAACTAGGGGGGCTCAGGTACAGGATGACCTGTGTGTGCGCTAAAATAGAGATTACGTCATTTGTTCCGTGGAGCTGCTTGACAAGATCTGATATTACACGATGAAGTTGGCACTAGCTCTCCTTAATGAAACCATGCTATGCCTTAATGATGGATTTGGTGCAGTCATGTATGATAATTTGTCGTCATGTTCTTATCCTTTTAGACCAGGGGTCTCAAACTGCACCTAATATCATGTTTTAATGAAAACATAGCCCACAACCATTTTTTAAAAACAGTGTGTAGCTGAGGCACAGAGCCAGCGAGGTGAGAATATAATCAGAGGTGGAAAAAGTAGTAAAATATTGTACTCAAGTAAAAGTACCAATACTTTGAAGAAATTACTCAAGTAGAAGTAAAAGTAGTCATCTGAAAATGTACTCAAGTAGAAGTAAAAAGTAGTTCATTTGAAATAAGTACTTTAATTAGAAGTTACTTAGTTACTTTGCGTGGGGTGTGAGGGTAGTAGAAATATGACAAGGGGTCAGAAATCCAAAACAATTTTGGAGCTCACAAGGCCGGCGCGACACAGGATATTACATCACTTTTGGCGCGTGCCCTCTATGTTCATGCACCAGTGCTGGTGCTAATCAGATCATCATTCGTCTGGTTCTGGTGTATATGTTCCCCCTGTAGGTCTACATTGTGCTGAATTTTAATTTTTACTCAGTAACGGATAGGATTTATAAAGTAACTAAGTACAATACTTGAGTCAATACGTGCTCGAGTAAAATACAAAATCCTGATTTCAAAAAATACAAAATACACAAAAAAAAGTATTCAATACAGTAATTTGAGTAAATGTATTTTGTTACTTTCCACCTCTGAATATAATATGTTTGCTAGTAATGTTTTTTTTAATATTTTTATAACAGTAATAATAATTTAATAATTATTAAATGTAACATATACAACGTTCAATTACATTGCTTTTGATTTTAATACATTCATTTTAGTATATCACATGTATACGACTATCATAAATAGTCGTATACATGTGATATCATGATGCAATATTGTGAACAGTTGTTTTTTTCCCCCCACTTTTTGTTCTCTAGGCCGGCCCTCTCTTGACCACAATAGATGTGCATTGGCCCCCAGGTCATTTGAGTTTGAGACCCTCTGTTTCAGACCCATAGACACATTCACAAACACAAAAGGCGCTCACATAGTGCAGCCTCGGTGTCTTGTCCTGCTGTGGACACTGCAGTTTGTTGCTGCTGTGTGCAGCAGGCAGGAGGCCAGCAGCAGCCAGGGAGCGCGAGGATAATCTTTCACCTATACGCACTATTTGTCAGCAAGACTGTATCCCGCAGGGGTTTGTGACAGCAGCAATGCAGGTGAGGAGGAGGAGGAGGTACGGGGGGATGCAGCAGGGGCGTGACAGCCCCCACCGGCTTTGTATCCAGGATACGACAACGAATGAGAAGGCAGAGGAAAGGTGCCGGCGTCTGTTTAACCACATGGGAGGCCCATTAGAGCGCTACCTCCTCCCTGTCTGACTTCCTCAGCCCCGTGAAGAGCCCACCTGGGAGGATGATGGGATGTGTATCCACAGTATCTTCCCGTCTCTCTCTCTCTCTCTCTCTCCCCTCGTCTCTCCAGTCTCATGACCCCACCCCGCCCAGCAGCAGCTCTCCCAAAGGCCTCCTTCAGAGGAAGCTGAGTGCCAGGCCCCTGCTGCTGCGTCTCCGGCTCAGGATGGGTCCCTTGTTGAGTCCCGTCCATATATGCGTCACTGGAAGCAGCATAAGACAGAGCGAGCACTCCCTCACTGGTTACAGCAACAGCATCCTCTCATTGTCTGCCTGCAGCCTGCCTCTCTCTCTCTCTCTCAGTCCTGTCTGTGTCCGGGAGTAAATTAGTTTGGAGGGAAGAAAACACACGGACACCACGGTCTCAACTCCAATAATATGAAAGAGATGAAGTCAACATCAACACGATGATGACTGAAGTTCTGTCAACTTTGTAAAGATTCATATTTCATCAAATGGAGACAAGGAGCAACACTTACCAGTGTTTCCAGACGTGAAGGAGCAAGGAAATGCCGACGCGGCGTCACGACCATTCTTCATTTTACCGCTGGTGGTGTCTACGTGATCTCTGACCTGGTGACTTAACGACCTCCCCTCTTTCCGTTTGGGAATGGCGGTGCCCGGATGCTGAGGTGGGCTTCAGGGGTGTGGTTGAAGCAGCATGGGCGAGATGTGCTATGTGGGAAGACGGGACCTCACCCGCCTGCTGTGGTTTTAACCTCCTCCTCCTCCAGAACTGCTGCTGGGGCAGGAACAGGAGGGTCCAACCTGAGGTAGGTTTGGAGGCAATATCTGTTTTTCCGTCCAACCGTAAACCAAAGTCTGACTCTGATGCATTTTATGTTCAGAGTTGCTCACAGGTAGCTTATCGCCTGTGTTTGTGTCATGCGTACATGCACTTTGGTGCTTTCCTTAATTGCCAGTCATGTTGAGTTACACTATATGTTTCCGCTTGTTTCCCATCACCAGTGCTTTGTCACCCAGGAGACAAAGTGCACACATAATAATGACTCTCCCAGGTAAACAGTGGCAAGTTTTGATGATATGTAACTCCTCAGAAATGTCATCAAGGTGTTGCCCTTGCTTTTTATTTCACTTTTCTCTATTATGTCAAGAGGCTACAGCTGATTTGCTGGGAGAGTTCAGCAGTTTGCGTACTGAGCTCACTCTGGGAGTGAGAAACAGCCATGATCTGTCTTTTAGAGGTAGTGTGACTGAGTAAAATAACATGTTCAACAGAAGAACCCAAGAAGAGACCATATTTAGAGCTGGAGAAAAGTGAACTGATCCCCTGTCAGTCACACCAGAGCCTCATCCTAAAGCATTCTCTGCTTTATCATCACTTTTACGTTTAACCATAACTTTTACATTAAAATGGACATTATTCTGGACTGAAGACTGAATTGGACGCAGCCTGTCTTACTGTGTCTCCCTGTATCCAGTCTTTATCATAAACTACACCTTCCAGCTGCAAGTAGCATAGCCTTATATTTAGTATAAGAGAGTCGTATTTTTTTTAATTTAAAGGTCCAGTGTGTAACATTTAGGGCCAATTCCAATTCCTATCTTAACCCTCAAGCTCAACCCTTATTCTTAACTGGTCCTCAAAACCAAGTGTTGAGGGTTTGTTTGTCACTTAGAAATGGGACACCCCTTAAATGCAGATACGTCTTCAGACTGTAGGGGGCAGAATAACGTGAAAGCTGCGTCCAGTCTGTCAACTCCAAAAAAGAAGAAGAAGAAGAACACATCTATGTCAGGATTATTTATTACGATCCGTTTGTCAGTCAAGTCATTAGGTTGTCGGTTAGTTATAAGATGATACTCATACAAATACCACAACCACAGACATATTCAGCTGACAGTTACCACACACCACGACTTATTGAAAAGTAAACCATAGCAAACGATCGCTTGTCTCAACACCGGCCGGCTATTGACAAAAGATCGTAAAATAAAAATAAATGTTACGCAACAATGATGTCAGTAATCCATAATATGGGCACATTTTTGAGATTGAGGGTTAAGATTGAGGATTAAACAAGGAATTGGAATTCACCCTTACACTCACAAAGAGATTCAGGCCTCATGTTGAGGCAATTGTATATACCATGTTAGACAGTTTTAACATTAACAAATTAATGAGCGTATGTATATATTATATAGGAAATTACTAATTAATCCACAGTTTTAGGTCCAGCCACATTACTGCCACCTACTGGACTGTAGTGTGGTGAACAAATATATTTAAAACCGATCAATCTCATATATTAAACAAATTATGGTCGTTTCACATTTAGCCATATTTAAAACATGTTCATACATTCCAACGGATCAAATTAGATCAAATTGTTGTTAGAAGGAATTTCATTGAATAAAACCTGAAAATATTGTAATTTGAATAAAAGCAAATAGTGGTGAATACTTGATAACTACCTATGGAATTAATTGTGTTTCTTATATATTTAAAAATAAGTGTGAATACATGTGAAATAAAAAAGAATTCGTTTTTTTATAGCCTTATACATACTCAGGCGAGGGCCTTGCCTTATGGAGGCTGCCATCTTGCGCTGTTTCTACAGCAAAATGCATTTTAAGGGGAAGCTTATGAGGAAATTTGACTCCGTCTAAATTAATCTGACGCATGAACCAGTGAAGAAGAAGAACAAAGAGGAAGAAACCGCACAGTCAATGTAAAGGCCACAGTAGATCACTGACATTAATAGAAAAGGTAGGAGTAATTGAGGGAGCCCTCAGTTTATTAGTGTCACCACTAGATGTCACTAATTCTTACACACTGGACCTTTAACCCCTAGCGTAAGAGAATATATTCCATAAAAGTAACTATTTTGCGGAAAAATCCCCTTCCACTATATTCCTATAATGATGCAATATAGATGTAAGTGCCAAACATGGATTATACATGGACATATGCAGCCTGTTTTTCAGGATTTATAAGATGAAAGTGTCTTGCTGCTGCACTTGTTGTTTCTAATCAGGGCAGATTTGAAGGAGCCGGTCTCCCCCACTGCTGCTGACCCTCTGTTTCCTCCCTGTGTTCTCCTGAAGGGCCACTCCACCAGCAGGGGCCACAGTTCACTCTGTGGCTCAGTACAAATCCTAACTCGTGTCAGACATTAGTTTTTGCACACTGCACTTTCACATTAGGTCTGACCACAGCCCACTGTTTCCTTATCATATGGTTAGTTCCTGGAATACATGAACAGATTAGGGAATATGGGGGGAAGATTATCCCAAGATTAATAATGATGGTATTGGAGGAGCAGCTTCCTGGATAGCTGCTCATGTTGTCCCTTAAGACTGAGGCTGATTACTGAAGTGGCCGCTGCTGTTGCATAACTGTCATCCAATCATATTCCTCCCCCCTGCACCACACTTGTTCTCCCCTCATGCAGCTGAGGAGTTTCTGCCTCCTGCAGAGAGGGAATAATCGAATGTGCTAGATAAATAATCGTGACAGCGACACAGTGTGAGAAAAATGACTGCTCTATTAAACTGGTATTGCAAAGTTCTTTAAGGGATCTATTGTATTGTATTAACTTGCCAATGAAATCTGGGATTATATATTTTTATGTCCTTTCCCAGTTTAGTAAATGTTGCAGATGTTGTAGTTATTTTGGCGAGGAGTGTATCTTCAGGGATCTCCAAATCTAAAGAGACGATCAAATACAATTGCAGCAAGTCTGCAGTAGTTCTGCTTTAAAAAAACAAAACAAAAATATTGGGAATATATCTATGCAAACCAGTTTCCTCACTGACTATTTGTGCCTTTAATTAATTGATATAATCATAATCACAATGTGACCAAATGTGATATCGAAATCTTATTAGGATAAAATTTGTCACAAAGCAACTTTATGGTGAACATTTTGAGTTACTATCTCATAATTCTGACTTACTATCTCATAATTCTGACTTATTTTCTCATTATTCTGACTTATCTCATAATTCTGACTTATTTTCTCATTATTCTGACTTATCTCACAATTCTGACTTACTAGCTCATAATTCTGACTTTATCATAATCCTGACATTGTGTCTCATAATTCTGACTCACTTTCTCTAAATTCTGACTTACTTTCTTGTAAGTATGACTTACTATCTCATCTCATAATTCTGACTTATTTTCTCATAATTCTGACTTGCTATCTTTATTTTTCAAGTGTCAAAAACGGACCATTAGATGTCGTGAAGTCATGAAATTGAAAAAATGTGGACATTTGACATCTGGCACAGAGTTGGAACTCGGTTTAACGACACTCGATTGTGAGAAAGTGAAATTCTGACTTGACTGGAGAAAGACGATATAGTGCCGTGTGGCCACGACGCGCGCACGCGTGCGTCGGTGTAACCCGTTTTCTCCGCTTCTGTGTTGGAGACAGAGAGCGCATCAGTCACACAGAGAGCGCAGTGGTGGTGTCGGTGCTTGGACGAGAGCAAACGGATATAAACCCAAATCTAAATCTGGACAGGGGCAGCTGTCAGCGGCGGAAACCTGAACAGTTGGCTCCTTCAGTGTCTTAGCAAGAGCGCGTCAAGGCGCAGAAAACCTCAACAGCTTGTCTCTGAGCGCTAATCCGTTTCTCTGACGACAGCGCAGTCGCTCGGCTCGAGTGCGTAAAACCAGCAGCGCGGCAGCTTTTAGGGTCTTTTGGAAGTGATCAGTCATTGGGATTTTTACTCAGCAGGTTCATCAGACTCGGTGTTGGACGCGTGGACAGCAGCGTCTCTGTTGCTCTGAGGCTGGATTGAGAGACAGAGTTGGAATAAAATGACTCTCTCTTGGATTGTATAATCTCTCCTCTGTGTGTGTGTGTGTTTGGATTCACAAACCAGCTGTAAAGACTCACAACACAGCATGTTGCCAGAAATAAACAACAAGGTGAGACTCTGGTTTGGTTCTCTGGACTGTGTGGTATATTATGACATTATTATTCTAGATATGTAATCAGTGAGAGAGTTTATGTTGTTCTAACTATTTAACTTCCTTTAATATCTGATCAATAATCCTGTTTTGTGTCAGATTCTAAGTTTTCCATGGAATAACAAGCACTTTTGCCTTCTGTACTGCTCAATTCCTCCTTTTTCTTCACTGTACATTCACTTGTTTGTCATCGCTGACTCATTCCAATGTCTCACTTTTGGAAACATTTGCATTTTTGCCTCCACAAGTGATCCCACGTGAACACTTATTTCATATTCCGCCCCCTTTTCTCCAGATCACTCGCCAACTTAAGTCACGGTTGAAAAAATCTGATCCATTTCTATTTCAGTCGATGTTTCGCCTACTTATTCCAGCGTTTGTTGTGCTGACAGATTCTCTGTCTATGTGTTCACGTGTATTTATCACACCTTACATGGAAAGTGATATAAATTTAAACCTTTAATGTTTTGGGGTTTTTTTTTTTGAAGAATTACTCATTTTCCAAGTGATGCCACTTTGGATTGATTGGGGATTGATGTGGTGAGTCTGAATTGCAGTGACAGGGTGATTATGGGAAGAGAAATGTGCTGGACGTGTCACTGAGCACGGTTTGTTGATGTTTACACTCAGTTACTCGTGCTTTTATTGCTTTGTTGACACTGTGAAACAAACTGAGCCTGGAGGACTCAGGACACTGTGATCCAAAGGGCGCCTGCAAAGATTTGGATTGAGAGGCGGCCCATGTTCTGGACTTGTTTCCATGGTGTTAACTCAGTGATTTACTTATGTGACTTCAGGAAAGACAGGAAAGACAAATGCATTCCATCTGATTCCCATTTTATTATAGCCATCAAGTCCTCATTGTTGCCATACATCTCTATCACATATTCTTATTTATAGTTTAAATGCTGATGCTTGTGAATAAAAGGTTAACGGTCACTATTTTTTTTCCGCCACATGCTGGAGATAATGTTGGTCGTTTGGTTTCCAATCAGCACGATTTATACAGGGGACTTAAGATAAAAGAGATAAGATAAGATAAAATAAGAATGGGTATGATTAGATAAGATAAATTAAGATATGGTAAGAAGATAAGATATGGTCAGATAAGATCAAATATAGGGTAACATAAGTTAAGTTAAATAAGACAAGATTAGATAAGATAAAACGAGATAAAATAAGATAAGACAAAATAAAATAGGATAGGGTAAGATAAGTTAAGATAAAATAAGACAAGATAAGGTACATCAAGGTAAAATATGATTAGATGATCCTTTATTAATCCCATAAGGGAAGATAATAAAAAAAAATAGAATAGTATATTCAGTAAACAGCATGAGTTAAATATTTGCAGTGTTAACTTAGTCAATTGCACGTATGCTATTAAACTTAAATGAATTACAATTGGATAACACTGGATAATTCTCAGGAGATCATCATGTGGAATAGAAGTTAGCTCTGCTCTCAATGAGATTATTTGACTCTACCCACTGCTAATCTGTCCAGTATCCTGCTGATTTTTTGTAAATAATGTGAAATGCATCTCTTCCGTTCTACCATGCCTGCCTTTTTTTTTACTCCATAATCTGTGCTATAGCTTCAGATTAAAACGCCCCCTCAACAGACACCGCCTCATCCTGTCCCCATCCCTCTCTTCCTCCCTGCCAGGCTGGCAGAGTGGCTTTAGCACAGATCCCACAGATGGGACCATAAAGCTTCACTTGGCCCATATGGTGTCCTCGAGCGCAGTCGCACGCTCGCCCACTGATTAACAAAGGCACGTGGGAAAAAATCTGGCTCTGTGTCTGTTTGTATAGCTACTGTTATTGTTCTATTTAGATCAGTCAGTACACAGTCATTCAGGTTTTCTCTGCAGCAGAGAACACTGGATACAGAGAGAGCAACGCTGTTGCTGGGTTTTCTTTTCCCCGGTTTTGTAGAAGTGATCTATTTTAGGATCATGGTGCATTATTTTTTGCAGCCTTGCTCAGTTGCCTGCAGGCTTTGTGTATGTGTGTGTGTGTGGGGTGTGTGTGTGTGTGTGTGTGTGTGCTTGCGTGTATCTAGGCGAGTTGCTGCTATAAAGCCCTAAGAGAGAGAGAAAATGTGGTCCCCCGGAGTGTTCTTTTATTTCTTATTTCTACCATGATGTAAATAAAGAAAACAACTTTTATGAATCGCCCACTTTTCCCTCCCACAGACGTCACGACCGGAGGCTTTCCCTCACCCGCACAGACTCCCAGCAGAGGGAAACAGGATTGGAACAAACCGACCCTGCTCTCAGGTCAGCACTCTCACCCACATCCACCCACATCCACCCACACATGCACATCCACACACACAAGATGCTGTAGCCGCTGACCCAGAACACACAGCATCAGCAGCACAATGCCTTCATCTTCTTCTTCTTCTCCATTCAGTGATTGCCTTATGTAACATGCATTTGAATCACCTCACCAAACACGTGGCGTGAGACGTGCAGTGACACTACACAAAAATAATAATCAATGGCTTTATAATAAGTTAAATAAATAATATTTTCATTCTTAAGTCTTTTTTATGTTGTTTTGATTATTAATTGTCATATAAATAAGGATTTTGAAAATTAACAAAGCAGATACTAAGACAAAAGTGACTTATAATCACAGACTGTATACATTTCTTTCTTGTGGTTTGCTGTTTGAAGCTCACCAGAAAGTAAGAATATCCTTAACAGGCACTAGGGGGCTCTGTCTGAATGCAAGTTTCTACTTTTCACTTTATAAATCCAGTCCTCATAATCATAATCACAGACTGGACATAAAAAGTGGACTTTTTTATTGTGGTTTGCTGGTTGAAGCTAACCAGGAAGTAAAATAATACTTAACAGCCACTAGGGGGCTCTGTTTGAATACAAGTTTCTACTTTTCACTTGATTTATAAATTCAGTCCTCATAATCATAATCACAGACTGTACATAAAAAGTGGACTTTTCTATTGTGGTTTGCTGGTTTGCTGGTTACTTCCTGGTAACCAGGAAGTAAAAATATACAGAATAGTCACTAGGGGGCTTTGTTTGAATGCAAGTTTCTACTTTATACATTCAGTCCTCATAATCACAGACTGTACATAAAAAGTGGACTTTTGATTGTCTTTTTGACTCTGTTTGAATGCAAGTGTCAAGTGTATTCAAGTATTGTCAAGTGTTGGCCCTTGATTTATACATTCAGTCCACATTAACCCACTTCATTTTACCAATATTAACTATTTTACAGTATAACATTATTATTATACATTATTATTTTCTTGTTTAGAGGAAAATTACACATGGGTGGACAACTAGTGTTGACCAATAAGAGCCTGTTTGCTGAATCGCAAATCTCGACACCTGAGACTTGTGAAACATTATTAATATGGTCCTATGAGACATTTATTATTGACCACCACAGAGCGTGAAAGTGGACATGCCTGCACACATATGTCTGCACACATATGTCTGACATGTTGTCACATAACATAGATCTAGGCACATAACTGTGTTTACTTCCTCTGCCTGCTTGCAAGCTTGCAACTATATTTAGCTCTATCTCTATGCGTCATTAGCAGGTTGGCAGATACTGCAGCAGCTCTTAAGACGTGGGAAATATCAGGACGTCGATTGAGTATATATAGGATTTTGCGGTTAATAATTCATGTGGAAGAATTGAACGTGTCGCTCGTATACTGTACACTGCTGAAGGTCACACAGAAGCAGGCGAGATGGACTTGGAGTTTGGTCTGAAGTAAAAAATATTTGTTTTAATATATCAGCTGCAATGCAATTTTAGTTTTTTACAAAAAAGTGATTATTTTCCAAGATTTAGAAGTGCTTTATTGTCTGTGAGTGTATACAGTGAAGTTAAAACGGAGCTATAGGCATAGTTAAAGATCCCGTATGTAACACTTGTAGGGGTTGATTGGCGGAAATTGATTATACTACAAATAAGTATGTTTTATTAAGTGTAAAAATTGCTTTAAAACAAAAAATGTGGGGGTTTTGTAGCCTTAGAATAACATAACTCCACCTATGTAGATGTTACTGCAATAATGAATTCAAGCAGCATTGGATATTATCAGTATTTATCCATAATATAAATATTATATTGTATATATTTGCTTCACAGCAGTTGATGGAAACACACATCAACACACCTTTTCGTACCAAATCTTTACAGTTTTAAATGCAAACATAGCTGCACACACTGATCACATACACCAAAAAATAGACATATTTAAATCAGCGATTCCCGAATTTTCTATCTATCATGACCCAAATCACTATATAAATTATATAATAAGTATAATATAATGTAGTGGCTAATTTACAGCCATATCTGTCATTTTGAATTGGTAAACAAATAAATTACAAATCACAACTCGAGTGTATGCATGTTATTTAAAAACATACACATATAAGGTTGGGGAAATTATGTCAGTTTTGTTTTGGAACCTGCCATGACCCATCTGTGGGCCCGGACCCAGTATTTTATTAGATTATTGCACAGGCTTATTTTTTCCCAGAAGTCTAATTATTTTGCCCTTCATTGCCAGAAGCCGAGCCTTTTCTAAGCGGTGACACGTGTAATCGTGTGTCACAGAGCAAGCCGAATGGCAGCCAGAGAAACGCAGGTCGCTGCTCCTCACCTCTCCTACAGAGCCACCACAGACAGACTCTGTCAGGACGCAGCCCCGAGAGGCCTTTGTCCCCATTTCACTCACACCCTGATCAGTAATTCCAGCCGCCTCCTGCTGGTGGGGGGTGGGGACGGGGGGAGGGTCCTGAGCCGCCATGTTCAAAATGGATTTGCAATGGGATGTAGATCACAAACTGAGAACAAACAGTGTAGCCCCGACAAGACGGAGAAAATCAAGCTTAGAATAATACATGGAGACGTCACACGTGAGCCGTCTTCTTCTAGCTGTATCTATTTAATGGTTTCAACTGGGTGTGATGTTCACCAGTCGCCACCGGGGGGCAACTTCTCTGCAAGTAAAAAGTGCAAAAACAATTTTATATCAACAGAAGTTTATAGGAAATTGAGTCAACGTCTTACTGGATTTATAACATCAGTTGGTTTCAGGTCTTCTTCAATAAAAGTTGTACATTTTGTCATTAGTTTTAAAAACTGATGCAATACCCGAATATAAAAGTGAGTTCAAGACATTTTGTCACATATGGTCTATATTCCTTCAGAAAAAAATTATTTTAACAGCCCTTCAACACATTGACGCTGTTAAATTATATAAATATTTATTCTTGATTTTTATTTATTTAAGTTTGTAACATTTAGGGTAGTTTATTAGCAGAAACTGAATATATTACCCATACATGGGTTTTTGTGAGAGTATAATTGTGTTAAAACAAAAATAATTTAGTTCTTGTTGTTTTAGAGGAGGCCTTTGTACTTCAGTCAAGGCCTTTGCCTTATTGAAGCAGCTATCTTCTGTGCCAGTCCTCTGTCTGTTACAGTCTGCTGTCTCACTGTTAAATGTCAGCAATTCCTACGCACTTGACCTTTAAATACCAATGTGAATCACACTGCTGTAAATCTTTACAATGAGTCCCCATTGAAAGCAGTAAAACTTCTGATTTGCAGAAGTTCAGCTCTGGTGTCGGGACTTTGCCTCAGCTGGAGCCACCCGTGGTCCAGGTCGTGGTCAGCAATGCCAAAAACCAGCACCAGCAGTTGGACAACATCCTGCCCCAAATCGCCAACAAAGGGGGTCACAACAACTTTCAGTCAAACTCAGTGAGCATTTTCTTTTGTCTTACAGCTTAAAACTAAAGAAAGGAAAAATATCAGACATAAAACTCTCCTTGTGTGTCTTCTTTGAACAGGACGAGAGGCCGAAGCCCACCCAGCCATTCACCACTCGATTTGGCACACCGATGGACAAAGTGCCATTCTCTCGCAATAGCAAGATCGTCAGCAACAAAGTGGAGAAGGAGAAGGCATATGAGGGTCAGAGGTTACCCATGACGCCCACAGGTATGTTTTTGAGGATGTAACAACATTACAAAGCTGTAGAGATGTTATCTCACAGTTTGAATCTTCTGGAGTAAACTTGAAATGTATCACGAACAAAAATAAAAATAGCAATACGATAATGATTCATCCTCCTCCTCATCCTCCTTCTCTCACGTCTTGTTGCAGAAGCCCTGAAGAACTTCCAGGACCGGCTGACGGCATTTGAGCAGGAGGAAATCATGGACTACTCGGAAATCTGGTTCATGGGTCTGGGCTGTCAGAAAATCGAAGGTTGCCAAGGAACTCCGCAAAACTCTGGATATGACGACGAGCACGGGAGCTACATCAGGGTAATTTGACACAGTCGTGGCTTCCTTACAGTGTAATATAAAGACACATCATGGTCTGTATTTATATAGCGCTTTATATACCATGGCCCCAGATTATACCGTTTTACCTTATTAAATCTAATTTAAGCCACCGATCATCAACGACCATCTCACTTTTCACTTTCCTCTTTCAATCAGTCTCTCATTTGATCCAAATGATTAAATGAAAAAAATATGTGAGTAATTAGTTGGCAAACACATTACAGATGTGACTACTGTTTGGAATACTACAGAGAGGTCGCCAATCCACGCTACAATGCTTAACCGTCAAGTAACCAACAAGTGTTGTGGTGTAGAAAAAACAAAAAGCATCTTGAAATGATGTGAAATTTTCTATAATAATAGTCAGCATCACCCTAAACAAGGATCCAGAAAATATTTTCAAGCCTCTTAGGGAATAATTGTAATGATTTTTTGAATTTGAGGAAAATGCAGTGCCGGTAGGAAGAATGTATTCCTATAGTGGGAGCTGAAGAAGATTATTCAGTTATGGTAATGCATGATAAGGAATGTCAAGGTTAAAATAATACAAGCTCACTGTCAAAGTGCATCAGAGCAAATGGATCATTTCCTGAATTTCAAAAATTAATTTAAATGATTCCTTAAGAGGTTTGCAAATATTTTCAACGGATCCTTCTTCAGGGCGATGCCGACTATTATGCTGGTAATTTTCAAGTCATTCCAAGATACTTTTTGTTTTTGAGAAGAAAGTCAGTTCACTGTCAAATTGCATCAGGGCAAATGGATCATTTCCTGAAATTCAAAAATTCATTAAAATTATTCCTTTTCATTTGCTGATGAGCCGCTGCCTGCCTAGTGCAGCTTGATAAAATCAGTGAAAATTATAATCCCTGATTGATGAAAATCAAGGATGCACACCATCAGGTCATGCTCAACCCATATCCAAAGTCTTAGGGCAATCTGACTAACGGTCAGTGGGATATGCCTGTCAAAGAAGAGACAAAAAGTATCTTGAAATGACTGATACTCAGTGTCGTTGCTGTTGTTCCCGTTGTTCTCGCAGGTGCTGCACGACCACATAGGCTACAGGTTCGAGGTGCTTGAAGTCATTGGGAAAGGCTCCTTTGGGCAGGTCCTAAAATGTCTGGACCACAAAAACAATGAGCTCGTCGCCATCAAGATGATACGCAACAAGAAGAGGTAAGAAGTTATGAGGATATGATATACTGTCTGTCAGTGTAAGAAGTTGGCAGGGGTTTGAGGGCAAAATTACCAGACACAACTCTCACCGCTTCCTCCTCTGTGTACCCACAGCAATAATAAACATTCAAATATAAATATGCTAGGTTGTAGCCTGATGCTATTTCTATAAATAGGTATGTTAAGAAATAACATGGGTTTTTTTGATGTAACATAAATAATAGATAATGGTAGATGAGCTCCACAGCTGTACAGACAAAAATCATGTGAAATCAAAATCAAAAGTGGTCAAATAATCTCTATTGATACTTTATAATATCACATAAATTCTTTTTAAAATGTCTTAAAATTATCTGAGAGAACTCTGACAGTAGGTATGACCTCATATTTGAAATGATGGAAAATGCCATAAATATAAATATTTATTCATTCAGATCACTTCATATTGGTCAAACCGTCACAGGAACCCATCTTCAAACCGTCAGTGCAGCTAGCAGTGTAGTTACTATGCTGCTGAATAGAAACAAGTTATTTTTTCACATTCAAGAAATCAAACTGGGCATTCATGTGACCCGACACCCCGTTGTGAGGGTTTTTTCCCAGATGCTCGCTCTCGCGATCACTTTACATTTCAGCACTCTGCCAAATCGTTGAGATCCTGATTTAGAATTACAGAGGCCGGGAACCTCTCGGTGTTATCTTACCTGTGCACCCTCAGCTGCAGCAACCGTCGTACTGAGTCCATGTAGGTTAAACGCAGCAGCAGCAGTAGCCGCAGCAGCCACCGCGTCTTACCACCACTTCAATAATTCAGCAAATGCAATGGGTGCAAACTGCTACATGCACCACTGTGAACTGTGTCCCAGAGAGATCTCAGATGTGGATTCTCCTGGAGGGGAATTATAAACAGTTTACACAGAATTCTGTGAAACTGTCTATGCGCTCCAAACAGTAGATTTTTGACATGAAGTGAGATTTAGAAAGTGTTGTTTTGTCAGTCAGAGTTAAAGTTAAAGCAGCAGTCCATAACTTTTGGTGATTTATTTTGTTCTTGACATCGTTATTCTGCCTTTATTTATTGTTTGTGAACAAAAATTATCAGTAAACACTATATGTTTGCTGTCATGCAATACTATCAGACATGACTGAGGGAGCGTTTGTGTGTATACACCAGCAGGGCAGTGGTGGGTGGGAACAAGAAGCATTTAACCCATTAAACCTCTGAACAGGCAGGTTTTTTTTTTTTTGTTTTGTTTTTTAAACACCCTTATAGGGGTTCCCAAGGGTCCTTGAAATCCATGAAAATTTGTGAATTTGAAGAAGAAAAAAATTCAAGGTCTTTGAAAGTTTTTGAAAATCGGCCAAAATAGACATGGGTCATATTATGGCTGATATTTTGATAAATGTCTTGTGATGTGATGTACGTAGACTACATCTACGCCTACATGTTGTAGACACTGTCCACAGTCTCTCTCCGCCATTGACGTGAGATTCCATGCAGAACAACAAATGACGACATGATGTTTGGGAAATGGAAATTCCAATATCTCTGTCTTACCAAAGAAAATTACAAACACTGGCTTTGACCAAGATCCCAGGGAAAATCACTCGTCCAGATGCAGCAAATCAATAAAAGTGGACACTATGAACGAAAGGGCTCACTTTACCCTCCCTTCTTAAGCTCTGTCAACACATTAAGTCCTTGAATATGAAGGACTTAGTCCTGAAAAGTCCTTGAATTTGATCTTAAAACTTCAGTTTCTGAATCTAACAACATCTCTGTAAATCTGCCTGCAGGTTTCATCACCAGGCCTTGGTTGAGCTGAAGATCCTGGACGTAATAAAGCGCAAAGACAAGGACAACCTCCACAACGTCATCCACATGAAGGAGTACTTTTACTTCCGAAACCACCTCTGCATCTCCTTTGAGCTCCTGGGGTTTGTACATTCTCTCTCTCTCTCTCCAGCGTGTGTTCAGAAAATGATCTTACATGAGCGTATAAAGACGTCGCTGAATAATTGATCTGTTAATCAGACGGGGTTAGTCACCTTTCCCCCGGGTCTGCTCGCCGTCCTTTCTTATCAAAGGCTCGTCTCACTTGTCTCTAATTGTTGCCGCCGCCTCTACATGTCTGCAGTCAATCAGGAGTTTAGTAATTACCTGTGTACCTTAAGCCAACTGCATTTTAGTATGCATCGCCACGCGGGTATCTATTTGAGTTTGGTGTATCACGCTGGCTGATTGACCTTTAGAGGACGTCTTGGACCTTGCCACCTCGTCTAACGTTACCGTCACCGAACCCTTTTAGTTAGCCTTGATTAGGGCGCTATCTTTTTCCCCGTCTTGCACCGGGGTGTGAAGGCTCCCGTTACACACGGTCTAAAGAAGTTTATGCTCATCGCAAGTGGCAAGAAATAGCAGGAGGATACGCGGCGTGTGTCTCTGTGCCGCCCTGAATGTGAACACTCAATCAATCAATGGGATAATTCTCGAGTACGGGCTTGAAAGTCGCTGGATGTGTGCGAATAGTGACGGCGATTAGCGGCCTTGGGTTCGTCGGGGGCATTTATTTGAGCAGCGTGTCGTTCATGGTCGAGGCAGATGCTGAGTCTGGCTCTGTCAGAGATTTCTTTCTGTTAAAAGAGAGTGTTTTTTCTCTCCACTGATGCCTCCAGTGTTTGCTCATTGTGTGAATTATTGGGTTCCTCTACTCTCTTTAATATTGTAAAGGTTTTACTGTGTACAGGGCCTTGAGATAATGACGGTTGTGATTTGGCACTTAACAAATAAAACTGAATTGGATTGAATGTTGGACGGTGCAATTTTGATGTAGGGAGATACTGTTACTGAGCTTGAAAATACTGAATATTGAAAAACAACATGAGGACAGTTTGTGATGATTATGAGAATAGTCGGGAGTGTTTTTCTAACTGCATTATTTAAAAAGTTAAGGACAAATTTGGATGTAGGTCGTGGCACAAGAAAGATATCAAGCTAATCTAGATTTTAACCGTTAGAACACAGAGAATTTTGATTGCTTTTTCCATTACTGTTGTGTTAAAATGTATAAACAGAGGCTTTAAGAATGTGCAATATAGAGTGTCTTATATCCTATTTTCAGCACAATTTATAGGCAATCTGATGAAAAAGTATAGTAAACTATATAAACACGGATTGAATTTGTGAAATTTGGAAATATGTCAAAGTTAAATGTTTGCCTGGCTTGTTTTTATGAACAAAAATAAATAAAGATGGTCTATTTTGTGACTTTTGTGACGCTACTCCTGTTGCATCATAACTTGTCGACACCTGAAGATGTGACCTATAAACACACACCCCCAGGATGTCCATATAAGGATTTGTGTATTATTCACACTGCAGTTTACCAAGGGTGCACCTGTGACAGATCTGTGGCATTTAAATCCAATCTTAAACAGACTTTTCAGAGGTTTGCACTCTCTGAAAGCTTTCTCTCTAAATATCGTCACGTGACCACATCAGGAACTAACCACGTGTCGTGTTTTCTTTTCCTTTTTCCAGGGTCAACTTGTACGAGCTCATCAAAAAAAACAACTTCCAGGGCTTCAGCCTCGCGCTCATCCGCCGCTTTGCCCACGCTCTCCTCAGGTGTCTGCAGATGCTGCACAGGGAGAAGATCATCCACTGTGACCTCAAACCGGTACGCACTGCACATCTGTATCACATCGAGAAACACATCTGGACTAAGAATAACCAAGATTTAAAATATTCTTATGTGTTTATGCTGAACGACAGCACAGCTGTTGATAGTTATACTGTAAAAACGCCCTGTGGGAACAATGTCAATGGGGCTCCATCTTGTGGAGTTCAGTGTTATTGCACCAGGATCTGACGGGTTCTCCGTCTTAACAGGAGAACATCCTTCTGTCTCAGAGAGGACCGGGGAACATCAAGGTGGTGGACTTTGGCTCGAGCTGTTATGAACAACAAAGAGGTAAGAGTTTTGAAAGAGCATGAAAAATATATATATAATTTATAGTATGTTTGGATAATATAAAGAGACATTTTCTATTCATTATTTCCCTATTTACATAAAAATAAATTTTTCCTCACTTTATGTCCTTCGCAAACCTGCTATTTATTCAGATTTAATCAGATTATTATACAATACAAATTATATACAAAACAAAAAATGTTGCAATTACCATACAAGTTATTTAAAATCCATGATCTATACAAACTGAAAGGTAATATTCATATTTGCAAAAACAGCACATTAAAAACAGGCTTGTAAAACTTAATAAAATAAACTTAACCTTGCAATATAATATTATAAATTGAAGCCTGCACTTCAGTTAACAACTGTGGTCTTTGTGTATTATGTTGTGTATTGAAAAATAAACCAAAATAATTATATATCATCACGATATTGAAGAATCAAAAAGTAAAAAAAAACTGTTTATAACAGCTTATAAATAGCTATCAAAGACAAAACAAAGACCAACACAAAGCAACTTTAGTGCATATTTCATATCTAAAATAAGTAGAAAGGAACATTTGTTTGAAAATGATTGATGGGAGCCTGCTGTGCTATATAATAATACATTATTGTCCTCCGTCAGTGTACACCTACATCCAGAGCCGCTTCTACCGCTCCCCAGAGGTCATCCTGGGTCACAACTACAACATGGCCATCGACATGTGGAGTCTGGGCTGCATCCTCGCTGAGCTCTACACAGGCTACCCGCTCTTTCCAGGAGAGAGTGAAGTGGAACAGATCGCTTGTATAATGGAGGTAAAAAAAAAAACTGTCAACACATTTATTTTGCATGGTCCAGAGTACACACTGTTTTTTTAAATAAAAAATATAAACTGATTTGTATGACTTGCAGGTTCTTGGAATGCCTCCGAATGACTTTGTTCAGTCAGCATCGAGGAGGAAGTTGTTCTTTGGTGAGAATCTTTCTTCACCGCTCTTCAAACTGTCTTAATTTAAATCAAAACAAGAGCAAATGTTTGAATATGTGTCTGGTTATTTCACTGTTTCTCGGAGAGAGTGTGTGCGATGACCGTGTTTCCGTGTGTACAGACTCCAAAGGAAACCCGAGGAACATCACAAACAGCAAGGGGAAGAAGAGAAGGCCAAACTCCAAGGAGCTGTCGGACGCTTTGAAAACGAATGATGTTTTATTCTTAGACTTCATCAAACGGTGCCTCACGTATGTCAACTTTGCTGACACCCTCTGATATATACACATATATATATATATATATATATATATATATATATATATATATATGTGTATATATATATATATATACATACATGTACATATACTCATCTTTCATTCCTGTTACATCCAGAAATGACTGCAGAGAAATTCGCTCTGGCTTTATAATTCACTATGCTTTATCAGCACTGCCTTTAAATTATGATTTCCTGCTTTCCAGTTGGGACCCGACCAGGCGCATGACTCCCGACGAGGCGCTACAGCACGCCTGGATCCTGGAGGGCAATTTCAACAAAGTCCGGCCAAGAACCAGGCCGACAGTGAAGAAGGCCTCCGACACGTCCAGCTGCTCAGAAAGACAAACTAATGGCAAGCTTGGTACGAATACAGCACGTAATATCATAACATCCATGCCTTGACACAGTTACTACTATACTGTATTGTAAGTCTGTAAGTCATAGAAATGGCCTCCATTATGGTCTTTTGCTGCTGTAGCCCATCTGGTTTAAGGTCCGGCTTGCGTTCAGAGATGGTCTCCTGTATCCCTTGTATGTAATGAATGGTTGCTATGAACTTTTCTTCATCTATATGGTTGTATACGTGAAAATCCCAGTAGATCGGCAGTTTCTGAAATACTCAGTCTGCCACCAAAGCATCAAAGACCCTCAGGTTTGAACTTGAAGCAGTTCCTCTTGACCAAGTGGTGAACCAGGTGTGACGTCACGATCAGATGTGTCATCTCAGGCTCCTATTGGGCGATACCAGCTGTCAATCACGCTGGTATCCACTCATACGTGCTGTAATTTATCATCTATTTTCCACTAAATTGGACCTAAAATCATTAAATTGAGACCTGAAACTAAGGATTGATACCATATATGTATAATAGATATGTAGACCTTTTTTCTGTAGACAGCTAAGTCGCCCTCTAGTGGCTATTCAATGTAATGCTATTTCTGGATTGCTTCAGCAATCAAACAGACGGCATCAATTTTTAACTGTACGTATAGGGTCTTTACGCCTATCTATGTGCACTGAAATGCTGCCATTGATTAGCTAAAATGCCCCCGTATAATTTATTATGTAATATTCAACCATTTTGGACAAACCTGGAATCAACACATTCTCCTCTACTAATTCCATGTCAACTCATGTCAACCATTCATTGTAATATTCAGGAACTGAGCTGAATAAGTACTTAATGAACTTTTAAAGGTGCACTATGTAATAAATCTAAAGCAACTGGCCTTAAAATCCTCCTTATATGTCACAGAGACTCAGGAATAATGTTCATATAACAAACTGAACTCACCAACAACAACAGTACAGCCAAAATATTTGCATTAAAAAAAATATTTTGCAGACTGCAAATCATGTTTATGTTTTGAAATCATGTTTTTGCATGTGGCGCCACCTACCGCCATCTACCAATCATTGCAGTCAGTAGAGTCTCAGCTGCCGAGCAACCACTGGTTGCCAGTTAAGTCAGAAAACGAAACCTAAAAGACCTCGGTATTTTGAATTTGAATGTAGTAACCGCTTTTGGCCACATTCTTACATATGGCACCTTTAAATATATCATTGTCCATATATTTTTTACTTTTAAGATTGTGAACATACAGGTTCTGCGTGTTATTTTTAAATTCTCCTCGAGATGATATTTACTGTCCTTTGTTTTCCTCGGTGCATCAGAGAACGTCAGCTCAGGGAGCAGCGCCACAGACAAGCTGAAGAGAGACAGCTCGGAAACGGGAGCGAGCGAGCGTCTGCGGCCCATCGGCGCCTCGGCGGAGGAGGAGGTGTGTGAAAACGGCTCACAGCAGGGAGGCGGCGAGCGGCCTGTTCACATCGTCATCAAACCTCAGGAGGAAGTGGGCACGGAGAGAAAAGACAGCCAGGAAGCTTCTCAGTGTTTGCCGCCTATCATGTAACGGCTCCAGAAAAGATGTGCTGCGTCCAACGTCCAAGTGGGAACACTGGTACTGGACATCCAGACTCAATATCCCACTGACTGAGTTACTGCGAGTGCAAGTAAATGGACGACTGGGGGGAAAGTTGCTGTTATTTGCTGCTGCTGTGTCAAAAAAAACAATGTTTGAGACAAGTTCCTGAGTTTAAGGTGGAAAGTTTTCTATCGACGGGTAGAAACCAAACCAGGGGGACGCACCGCTCATCAGCAGAGATATATCTTCTATTTATTGTTTAAAATTCATGGTGTTTTCCTTCTTATTATTATTCTGTGAAAGTCTTAGTTTGTTGTTGAACTCGCAGTCTGCCACAGGAGGACGTCCTCGTTGAGTTTTAATGAAATTCAAAAACACCGTCTCCTGTTGCTGTCTTCTGGATTATTTATTATTAACCCAATCTTTGCTGCGCATTGACATCTCTGTAAAAAAAAACAGGTCTCATCTCATCTGTTTTTGCTTGACATTTTAGCCTCAGTTTACTTTCATGAAAGACTTGTTTGCATTGAAGGCTGAGCCAAAAACATTTTTTTTTAACTAAGAAATTATTTGTTTAGTACTTTGTGATTGAAGTTGGCAGTCACTGACCTGATTGATTAACCATTGTTACACTTATTTATTATGAAATATGATTGATCCTATGTTTAAGATTCCTGTAACTATTCAATGAACGGTCATACAATGTGTATTTCTAATAGAGTCCGTTGTATATACAGTACATATATATATTTCCGTTGTAATTATTATTCGTGTAATACAGAACTATTTTAAGAAAATATTTAAGGTATTTGTTAAGGGTCTAGACAAGGTTTTACTTGTTGTGTCGTTACTGTAAGAAAAACAGTTTTTGTTTGTGTTATTCATATTTTTTTTATATTAGACACAAAAAGACAATCCTACCATTGATAGTTTGTGCCTTGCAGTATTAGAAATCTTGCACTTTACTCTTGGATTAGATCTGGATTAGAAAACGTTGGATTCTCACCTGTCAGACACTTAAGGGATTAGACGACCATGCCGGGATCCCTTTATCTGGCAAAGTGATGTCTCTACTAATGTTGCAGGACGTGATGAAACACTCGTTTCACTGTTTACCCTCCTTGTACAGTTGTTTGTCTTAACTCGCCAACAGATATCCAGATTAAGTTGGAGGTAGACACCATTTAGCGAAGCAAACCAGAGATCCCAAGACGACGGCTTGTAGCTGGGAAAAGTGGAGAAAAAGTAATTTTTATGTCTTTTATGATGAAATAAAAAGTTGTTTCAACAAACGTTTTTGGTTGTTTTTTACTGTTTATTCAAATTCTTGTAATTAAATATTAAATGCAAATTAAACCATAAACCAAACTGTAGTTTTAACTGAGTCCTAAGCAATCTATTAGAGTTTAATGAACGAAATAACTGTCTATTAACCATTTCATAACATTATTAAACTGCAGTATTAAAAAACATGAATTAAAAACACTATAATTACAATATTATTATACTGTTACTGTTAGAATATTATGCTATATAATAATATATATAATAATATATATGTGGGAGAGACCTTTGTTATTGTACACATATGTACCATACCATGGAAGATTAATACATTTACAACATAACATTTTTTCACAATTTCATTCATTTAAAAAATATATATTTTTAAATGGGGGTATTACACATACACAATATGATATTTCCTATTTGACTAAGTATGTACAATAAAATAATAAATAGATATTCTGGTTCAAATTTTACAAAAAACAAATTAGTTTTTTTTATGTAAGTATATATTGTGTATAATTTAAAGATGTGTTTTTTAAATTATATATTTTTATTGATACAAAAGCCGTATGGTAAAAGCAATGCCTTGTGCAAAACAATATAATCAACACTCCAAAAAAGTGTTTACCTTTTGTTTTGAAACGTCAGTCATCACTGCGCGGATTCCCTTCTTTGACGTACTCCTTCTATTTTGGCCCTCACGGTTCGCCCTACTCGGAAAGATGGCGACCCTAGCACTGGTTAGCCGTTCTGCGAGTGTCCTTCCGAGGATTTCCAGTGAGTACTTTATTTTCCGTGATTAATCCACGTGTACACGCGTGTCTTGGACTGTAGAAAAACACATTTATACGTGTATGAAATCTTACATTTGCGCACGTTTAAACGGCAGCCACCGGAGCAGTGACCTTGCTAACCGGTTCGGCTAATCACCCGCTAGCAAACACTTGAGCTTTGCTAGGAGCTCATTTCTGCACCAATTATAATATATTGGTGTAATTTTTCAACATTAAATTGGACTCCGGTGTCTTTTGTTGAATATTACATGACGTGTAACGCCTTATGTTTAATTGAGCGTTAGTTATTACGCTGTTCTGTGAGCTATCGTGATGTGACGTCTATATCAGAGACTCTAAACACATTGTTTTTAATGTGATTGAAAGTTGAAATGGATTGATTGTCTTGCAGTTGTACTACCGTTTCTGATTTGGTTACAACGCGGTGGTGATATGTTGTTGACAATAGTATGTGTCTGCAGAGTATGGCTGAAACGATTACTGGATTATTAGTTGACTATTATACGAATCGTCAACTATTTGGATAATCGGTTTGAGTGAACACATTTTTATGGGTTTTTTCGGCTTCTTGGATGTGAATATGTTCTTGTTTATTTTATCCATATAACAAATAAATCATTAAAACTGAATAATTTAAAACACTGAGCCACATTTTATCGTCCAAACGATAACTAACATTTACTGTTGTTGGCTGCTGTCCTACTACACAGTGACGTAGACGTTTGTTGTTGATCATAATTTATCGTAACCCCTGCAGTAGTAATTATTATTTCACACAGTCTATGAACATAATTATGTTGTTATAATCAGTTAAAACTGCCAACATTTTCAGGTACTTAAATTATCATATGATGTCTCTCGTAATCTGGTCAGTTTTTGTTGAGTAACCAGGTTTTTCTTTTAGATTAGGAAGCGTTATTGATCCTGAGGAAATTAAGGAGTTTCAGTAGCGGGAGTATGGCTAAAGCTATGTTGATGAGACTTTGCAATACAAACAAATACTTGAATATACAGTCTGTGTTGAACAAGAACATCTTGGTTGTTCAACAACCAATGTATGGGAAAGTGGGATTTATTGCAGTGCAGTTGCACTAGACTGGGGTAATTTTACTTTATATTATTATAATATTATACCTTGTTATGCTGATGAAATGCTGCATGTGTTGTTCCTCTCCTCTCATCAGGTAGCTGCTCCCCTGCTGTATTGTCAGCTGCCTCAGTCTCCACTGGCCAACAGAGGAGGCTGCAACATACCGCAATCTCCAAAGGGAAAGGGGGTCGCTCTTCTTCCAGTGGAATATCGGCCACGGTGTTTGGTGGCACAGGTTTCCTGGGTCGATATGTTGTCAATCGGCTGGGTTAGTTTAAAAATGCAGCATAAATATTGACACCTTGAGACACTTTCCTCCTTTAAAGTTAAATGCATACGGAAAACTGGATTTGGATAACTTTGCCTTTTTTTAATGTATGGTTGCATGTATTAATCTCCTGATGATTTGCAGGTCGGATTGGCTCTCAGGTTGTAATCCCACACCGCTGTGATCAATATGACCTCATGTACTTAAGAATGATGGGCGATCTTGGACAACTCTTGTTCATGGTAAGATGCGTGCTCTACAGACACAAAGAGTTTGTTTGAAATAAAAAAACGCTACAAGTGCAGATGAAATGAACTTGTTTGGTCTCTGTTGTCTCTGTCTTGTTGCAGGAGTGGGACGCCAGGGACAAAGACTCCATCAAACGGGCATTGGAGCACTCTGATGTGGTCATCAACCTGGTGGGCGAAGAGTGGGAGACAAAGTATAGTTCAAGTATATTTGTCATACACATAAATAGGTGTTGTGGGTAAATTCTAACTAATCATTCGCATGCTTGTTTCCCTTTTGTTGTGTACAGGAACTATCGCTTTGAGGACGTCCATGTTTCCATCCCTCAGCAGATCGCCAAGGCAGCCAGAGAGGCCGGCATCTCAAAGTTCATCCACATGTCCCACCTCAACGCTGACATACGTAGCCCATCCAAGTACCTGAGGAACAAGGTGGGCCGTTACACTTCGTCGTATTATCTAGCATATCTTTATTCTTATGTGTTGTGTTTATGTGCCCTTTTTAATCAATGCTGGTGCTATTTTAGTTCGAAAAGTCTTGTTTTTGTGTATGCTTCAGTATGGATGTGCAGGAACTGGCTCTTTTGGAAACTGATTGGTTCTTATTAGTCACAATTCGATCACTTTTCTGAACAGTTACTCCTCTAAGTTGGTCCAAAATATAGAATCCCTCATCTTCATCTTTGCCATTGCTGGGCATCATTCTTCACATCTTTTGTAACACCCTAAAATAGACCATCCTGTTTACACTAATGCATGCATGACCAGTATTTGTGTTTCTGAGCCGAAATATGTGTGTTGACTTGTGTTATTATGGATACAACATGGAAGAAGTGCCTACGACATACTCTTTATTTTGCAATCTTTAGTTTTGTGGTGGTTGCATTACTATGTTATAAAAAAAATAATGTTTTGTGTAAAGGAAGGTGACGATTATGTGTCGTATTTCTTTATCATAGGCTGTGGGAGAGGCCGCAGTGAGAGACGAGTTTCCAGATGCCGTCATCATGAAGCCCGCTGAGTTCTTCGGGAGAGAGGACAGATTCTTTAACTATTACGCAAGTAAGTCCCCTTGACAGTGACTGCTTGTGTTGTGTACTAGTGCAGTGCCCATAGGAAGTATGTACTGTATTCCTATAGTGGGAGCTGAAGAAGATTTTCCAGTTATGGTAATGTATGATAAAGGAACGTAAAGGCTAATATAATACAAACACTGTGCAACCTCATTAGGCACAGCGCAAATGTTTTCATTTTCAATTAACATTAGCGTAGCTAGATGTTGTGACTGTCAGCCACGCCAGTGATAAATCAGTGGAAGTGCAGCATGATAAATCAGTGAAAATGAAAATTCCTCCAAAATATTTGAAAATCAAGGATGCTCAACCCATATCAAAAGTCTTAGGGCAATCTGACTCAGGGTCAGCAAGATATGCCTGTCACACACAGACATACAGATGCAACTTGCCTTATAGGTAGATGTATTTGGTTGTGTTAAATTCTCTGTTGTGCTGCATATTGACTTTATTGTTGTCTTTTCGGGGGCCCACGGTTGGTGTAGTGGTTAGCACTCTTGCCTTTGCAGCAAGAAGACCCGGGTTCCTGGGTTCGAGCCCCGTTTGGAACAAGTCCGGAACAAGGGCCTTTCTGCAAGGAGTTTGCATGTTCTCCCCGTGTGTGAGTGGGTTTTCTCCGGGTTCTCCGGCTTAGTTTTCTCCGGGTTCTCCGGCTTCCTCCCACAGTCCAAAAACATGCGATATGGGGATTAGGTGAATTGATCACTCTAAATTGACCGTAGGTGTGAGTGAATGGTTGTTTGTCTATATGTGGCCCTGCGATGGACTGGTGAACTGTCCAGGGTGTACCCCGCCTGTCGCCCAATGTCTGCTGAGATAGGTACAGCACCTCCCGTGACCCTCTGGTGGAGGATAAAGCGGTAGATAATGGATGGATGGATGTTGTCTCTTCCATAAGTGTGTTAGCCTTTAAAAGTAACTTTTTTTATTTTTAGACATGCGCTGGTTTGGCAACTCCATTCCACTCATCGCTCTTGGGAAGAAGACGGAGAAACAGCCAGTTTATGTAAGTTTGTTGAAATAAATATTTTATTTCAATATATAGTATATTGTATACAAGTCACAAAAAGTGTTGACTATAGCTTCACAAGGTTGATTCATATTTAGAAGCTTTTGTCCCAGGTCTTCATAAAATCCATTTCTTAAATCCTGAAACAACTTAAAGTCATTTACATATTTTGTAGTCTGAGAAAGGATACAATTACGTTACATCTGCAGTTTTAGATGTACGAACGTCACACATAAAGCACCCACTGTGTTTTAGGGTCTTTGATAGATCTGTGGATTCAGTTTTAATCATGAGATTCAAAGGTTTGAGACCACGTTCACTCACTTGCAGCTTTTTAAGGACAATAATATCGGTGTACTGAACAAAACTGTCGTCTTTCTGCTGCAGGTGGTGGATGTGGCCAAGGCCATCGTCAATGCTATCAGAGATCCTGATTCTAATGGAAAGACCTACGCACTAGTTGGGTAAGTGTTCAGCTTTGTCTGAAGACTTGTGCATTCAAGCTCAGAGAATACATTGATCGTCATCAAAAGTATTTATAGATTTTAGCCCACTGTGTCAGAATTAGTCATTGTACACTTATGCAAACACACTTTTGCTGAGTATATTCAATTTCTGCCAGTAAACCTTCCTAAATGTTACACACTGGTGCTTTAAAAGCACAAACGGTGCCATATTTAACAATCTGAACTAAGACAATGTAGTTTCTGTATCATTTGAAGTGACAGTTTTGATCTTCCTGTTGATGCTTAGCCCCAACCGGTACCTGCTTCATGACCTGGTGGAGTACATCTACGCTGTGGTACACAGACCTTTTGTGGCCTACCCCCTGCCCCGTCCACTCTACCAGTAAGTCCCTGTTATATTTTCATCAGCATTAATTAACTGACTTTGATTTGAATGCCACACAACATGGTATATTTGTACAACAGTTGCAACAGGTGTTGCTGCACACTTGACAATGTTCCTCATGTTTGTGTTCAGCTTTGGTGCTAGCCTTTTTGCAATGAACCCCTTTGAGCCGTGGACGACCCCAGACAAAGTGGAAAGGGTAAGAAAATGACAGCTTTGTGTAGATATAGCTCTGTTTGTAAAAGAATGAGTAATAACTCTTAACTCCTCTTGTATATTGCAGTTTCACATGTCAGACATGAAGTACCCGGGACTTCCTGGTCTGGAGGATCTCGGTATCACTCCCAGCACCGTGGAACAAAATGCGATCCAGGTTCTGCGTCGTCACCGCAGATTCCGTTACCTGGAAGAAGACTTGGATGAAGCAAAGCCAGCCAAGCCAATCAACTATTAAACTATTCAATGAGGAAAAATTTGCCGTCGCAATGGCAACCAGAGGATGTCAGTACCTCTGCTGTGTCCTTTTGTCAGTAACTGTCTTCTGTACATATAAATAAAAACAATTATCCTTTAAGAGTTACAGATTATTTATGGTGTTTTTAATGTTTTCTAAAGAGTGTTCACCTTTATGTTTTTTAATGGTGTCCCACTGGATTCCTACATTTTATTTTATTACACCTTTTATAGCTTTTGTAATTAATCTACAGCAGCGATGATACTTAAACTCAACAGCAGTTTGCTAAAGAGGTGCCACCTGGGATGAGAGCAGTTTAACAGTGACTAATGACGAAAAACATAATTTGTTTATTTCATAGCAACAGTGCATACAGCAGTGAGTAAATACAGGATGTGCTGGATTACAGCAAACAAATACACACATGGAAAGAGGCTTATATTAACCAAATTTTAACCAGATAAAACATATCCACAGTTCCTGTGATTTTATGAGTTCTGAAAGCGTCATATGTACTGCACAACCTTTATTGCAGCTGGTTGACAATTACAGTATTTATTTCCCTTTATTGACAACACAGTTTGGAAGCATTACAGAAACCTCAGGCATACTAAAACATACATGTGTAAAAATCAATTGAAGCTTCAACTATTAGACTTAAGTCTCCAAAAAAACCTGACAAGCAGATTTGACAAATGTCTATTGTTTTTCAGAGAAAACTCACGTGGCTTTCTATTGTAGTTGTTTTCAAACTGTCAAGAATGAACTTAGAACCTTGTCTTTTAAATATTACGCTGTTGAGAGAATGTGAAGATGAGAAAATATATATTTGTTTTCTCTATTGCTGAAATATGAGGTTTGGAGTGAATACTCCAAACTGTAGAGGGCGACAAAACCCTGTAAACACAGTTTTTTAGGCGGAAGCAGTTCGGTCTTCACCGATTTGGCTTGGCTTCCAGCGTGCTGATATATGATTGGTTAGAAACGCGGAAACATGTCACAGTTAGCCAATCATAAAGCGCAGAATATGGGGCGGGTCCTCACTTGTCCCCGCCCACTCTGCTTGAGGGAGAAGCTTCACGACGTGAACACGATTATTACTTTCTCGTCGTCACATTTCTTTAAAAAAGACAATTTCTTCGTTTTAAAGACACATATGTTCATAAAGTTTAACGGAATAAAAGTTGACGCGGACCCTCGCATGTATGTTGGGTAATGCCATCCTGTAAGTATTACTCATTTGAATGAAGTGACAGGTGACAACTGTACGTGTAGAGAAGTTGAGCAGGCTAATAACACACAGCTAACGCTGCTAGGCTCTGTTTTAACCAGAGCCTGAGCGACAAGCACATTTTAGTACTGATACCAAATTTGTATTTATAGTTATAGCGGATACAAAACGTTTTTCTACATGAAACGTACCTGCTTTGGTATTCAGCATTTGTAAATGGCTAATATGTGCTGGCTAGATGATACTTGTACAGTGATAGGGTGTATATTATTTATTGTTTTCCCACTTGGTGACTTAGAAACAGCAGATAGTTTATTATTTTAGGTAATGAATAAACTCGCTTCTTTGTTGGTCAGTTCATAGCTCACATGGTTGTGACCTATAATGCTACATTAGTGAATGATTAAGCTTAGTTAGCATAGTTTGTTAGTATAGCAGTTGTTCTGCTTGTTACAGGTCACATGCATGATACAGGTATTGGCAGATATTGGCTTTAAAATGTATTATTGGATATCAGCAAAAACATCAAGATCTGCAGATATGACGAATGACTAAAACATTATGCTGCTGCCTTCTACAACTATTACTTTTTTAATGTTACTTTATTTTGCTCATTGAATTAAGTTCATCTACATCTGTGTTTATGTATTATTCCAAGAAGTCGGTAAGAAGTCTTCTTGTATTCTCTCTTTCAGTTGCTCATTACAATGGAAAACAATGAAGAAGGACAAGCAGGTGAATCACAGCCACCGCCTCATACACAGCAGCTGTGTCGCTTCTTCTCTCAAGGAAGACACTGCAGCTATGGCAAGAAATGTAGATTTCTACATGTGAGAGACGACACAGTTGCTCACGAAAAGAAAACGGCACGTTTGCCAAACCAGCCAGCTGCCACACCTCTAAACTCGGAGAACCCTGGTGAAAATGCGGAGGGCAGGCCTCCCCTCGTTGATAACTCCAGGGCTGCTCCAGCAGGACCTCGCCGCCGCCCCTGTCGCTACTTCCTCTCAGGCTACTGTGCCATGGAGGACAGGTGTCGCTTCTGGCATCCACCGCAGGTCCCCCAAGTGGACAATCTGCCTGTTGCAGGCAGTCAAACGAGACCTGTTCAGAGGAAGCCACCAGTACCTCACCCCAGTGTCCTCCACGAGGTCAAGCTGTGTGACTTGACGGAGGAGACCGCAGAGAAGCTCCGCGACACCGAAATCAGGCAGCTGAAGAAACGTTTCCCGAACGACCAGCTGATTATTCAGGAACGAAGTGATGGTAAAATGACTTATTACAGGGCGGCTGTGGCGGCCACGGATCCAGATTGGGTAAATGTTTTAATCTATCCTCTTTTATGCCAAGTAAGTAAGAAATTATATTCACTGCAGACATAGCCTTCAGGAGCAACTTAGATTGGAGTGTCTTGCCCAGGGATACATCAGCATGTAGGCTAGCAGAGCTTAGGAAAGACAACCTACTCTACCACTGACCCACTGCTGCCCATTTTTTATTTCTAACCCACAGTCTATATGTTAGGACAGGAGACCAGATGATTTGTATCAATCTGTTCCATCAATCAATCCAATAACATTGAATGGGAATTTCTTTTCATGGAAAATGGGTAAGATGTGGAAAAATGGCACATAAAAGCTCTTGGACTAGCATCCCATCGATTGGGGGATGATTAGAAATGCTACTTGTTGTATTGTGTGACAAAAACAGTAGATAAGAATCAGCTAGCTCCTCCCTTTACTTCTTTGTTTTGACTTATTTGGCTTTAAGTCATTGTTAATAGTTATGTTTCCCACATTTGATTTTAAGCCACTAACCCCAGTGTAGCCCGAAAAACCTACCAATTGACTGAACACTGAACAAGTTAATCAGGAAATATTCTGTACTCTAACCCACAGCCTTTTGACCTGAAAGAAATTGACGTCATGGTGAGCTTCCCTGACAATTACCCACAAGAGGTAAAGGTTTCCGCAGAGTTATGCCACATGATTTTAACCAAGAGAAATAAACAGAACCGTTTCTCACGATTTTGATATATTTTTCCCTCAGATTTTTACTGTAGATATACCACTGGACCAGGCTCTACCACCTGTGATGGCAAGGTAAAGTCATTTTTATTTTTTTATTTTTTGAATGATTGACAACATCAGTAACCGTGATTTGATTTGTGTAACATTTCCTGTGCAGACATGTACAACAAGCATCGTTGGAGTGGCTCCAGGCCAAGCATGCAACCAATCAGCTCATGGGGAAAGTGGAGCTGCTCTTTCGGCCATTTCTCCGCTGGCTGGATCGCAGTTTGGAGAGACTGTTCACTGAAGGAGCGAGGCAGGTGAGACCCGACCTTTGTGGACTAGAGCTTGGATTAGAGCATACCCAACCTGAGGTTAATTGACTGAATACAAATTATTATTTTTTTGCAGTTGAAAAAAGACGTTGATTTAGAAAAGGCTGGACTGCAGTTTATATCGTACCAGGAGCTCCAGGCTACAGTCTGGAAAATGTCAGAGAACGATCACTCTGCTGATCCTGTCTCTGACAGCACCACAGCTGCTGCTGCTACGGATGCAGATGAGGACACTGCCAGTAATGGAGAGCTGGATAAGATGGAGGGTGAGGGGAAAGATGGAGGTTGTAAGAAGGAGCATGAAGAGGATGAGAATGACGAGGAGGAGGTGGCAGCGGCTAGTCATTTGGTGGAGAACATCAAAATTAGCAATCCCCGTCGAGGCACAGAGGTCAAGGTGCTGGGACTGAGGCTGGGGGAGAACACGGCCACTGTCGCTGCCCAACAGATTACGGTTTGCCTGCAGTGCAATAGGTAAGTCATAAGAAAAAAACTAGGGCTGTCAAAAGATTAAAATGTTTAATCAGATTAATCACAGGGTAGCTGTGGATTAATCACGATTAATTACCATTCGTAAATATGCCATAACCCACATTATAAGACAATATAAATAAATAGAAAAAATAAAATGCTGTAAATACCTTTAAAAAAAAAACTATACATTGCACTGTAAATAACTCGCATTATAAACAAAATATAAAGTACAGAAGTTAAATAGTTTTCTTGGGGGAACTAAACCCACAGCAGGAAATTTCTCATCAGCACCTTTGAAGCACTGCTTCTACTAGTTAGCGTTAGCGTCAGCTAGCATTCTGACGCTAATGTTAGCTGCTGTCTGTGTCCCCGTTAGTTAGACAGTGACTGTTAATGTTAAGATTATATCATTATCTGCGCCAGTAGCGCCACTTACAACTGTGTGTCTTTCTTTCTTTTTTCTTCCTCTTCTAACTTCCTGATTGATAACTCCTCTTCATTTTCCTTCAGCTTCACACAGGTTAACGTGAGAAGACGTGGGGCCCCGTTAGGGGGGTTTCCGACCGAGATGTCATTGCAAATCAAACCTTGTTGTTTAAGGGGGACGGGGATGCAGCTGCTCACTGATGCATTTAGGCTCTGAGTGTCGGGAGCCCCCCTATCGACTCAAGGCCCCAAGCAGTTGCCCGCCGCCTTGCCTGTTCATAAACTGCACGTCTACTCGTATCGCGATGAAAGTGAGAAAGTGCGTTAATGCGTTAAAAAAAATGCACGCGTTAATTCCACAAATTAATCATCCTGCGTTAACGCGTTAATTTTGACAGCCCTAAAAAAAACATGACAAAACACATCAAGAGTTTGTTTTAACCTGACTCTTTTGTTGATGTGTCTTGTCCACAGGTGCAAAGTAACTGCCGATCTCACCCTCAATGGAAGGACGGCCTGCACAGCACAGTGTGACAAGTGCAGTGCGAGCATCAGTGCTGCGTTTAGGCCCTGCATGTTGCACCATTACAGCGACGTCCTGGGATACCTGGATCTCCACAATGTTGTTCCCACTGACCTCGTGCTTCAGGACTGTGTCTTTATCGTGGGCTGCCTCAGCTGCTCCCAGGAGAGCCTTGTTCAGGTGACATGATCAAAAATCATCTGCTCATAGTAAATAGTTTAATATACTATTTAAAATGTACTGTCAGCACAAACTAAATAGAAAAACGTCTCGTATGCTACTCTGAACTAACCTGTAATCTTGTGGTTTCTCATTAGAACCTCTCCTATGGACAGACAAAGGAGTTTAATTGCGAACACTGCCACCACAAACTCAATGTACTGACCGAGAGTGTAAAATTCCAATATATTCAGCCACGCCCCAACAAAACAGGTCAGTGCGGGTTTATAGTTTTACAGCAACAAAGTGCCACAGTTGGCTCTTTGTCCATTGTTGTGTCACATTGTTACATAAACGTCTAAGTACATGAACACCTTTAAAATGTATTCAGATTTGAATGTTTATTATACTTACTTGCTTACATCTGGTGCAGGTACATGTGCGGTAAATTTGAAGGCGATAAGGGACCCCGCTGTGCAGAAGGGGAAGCCGCTACCAGACAAAGGAACCTGCAAACATTACAAACAGAGCCATCGCTGGCTGAGGTAGCATCCTTCTTCTGACTTGCCTAATTTCTGTGCCTTAAAGCAACACTGTGTCTTTTTAACAGCTAAATAAAACCATTGAAATCATTTTAGTCCTGCACTGTGAGAAATGAGAATCAGTGAAAATAACTCTGTACATCCTTCAGGAGGCGCCATTGTTCAGCAAACGTTACCCAGTGTTGCTTTAAGAAATACCAGGAACAATGTTAACCCATGTTCCCAGGTTTCCCTGCTGTGGCCGAGCTTATCCCTGCGATGGGTGCCACGATGAGGACCAGGACCACCCCATGGAACTGGCCACCAGGATGCTATGTGGCTACTGTGCCAAAGAACAGGTTGGTTTTGGATCTTTGGCCGACTTAAAGACGAGTCTAATGTCCGTGAGCCAAACACTGGCATAAAGATACATGGTGTTGCAGCTCTTTGAGAAAGTTTGTGTTTATTTACATTACAAACTGATATTCTGGTATGCAAAGGCCACCTTAGTTCCCTGACCCTGCTTGGACTAGCCGTTGTTAGCAGTCCTAGTCGATAACAATGACCTGCATGGTGTTTTGCTCACAGAAAAACTGCATAACAACATGTACACAGATAAAAACTTAAATTATTGTTGCATCTACTTTTGGGGACGCATTTCAGTTGAAACTTGTGACTAGGAAATCAGAAAGTCTGACTTCTGCCAGTAAATCCTCTTTAATTTTACACACTGGCCCTTTATATTCATCAAACAAACATATATTGCATGCCTTTATATTTACACAAGTGCTGCAAATAGAGTTCCAGATGAAAACATGAATTCATAAGGCTGATGTTAGTCTTTTTAACCATTTTACTTTTGTTTAAATGTCATCCATCATCTCTCCTGTTGCAGCCGTACAACAACGGAAAGCCTTGCATTAGTTGTGGGAGCATGTTGACGAGAGGTGCTCGCACCAGCCACTGGGAGGGAGGACTGGGCTGCAGGAGCAAAGTCAAAATGAACAGGTACAGGTCTTCTTAAAGATGATGAGAAGAAAAAATAAGAAAAAGAAATGTTACATTTATAACAGTGCTGAAAAGGTTAAGATCTTCTTTTATTTTGTTCCTCTTCACTGCAGAAATGATCGACAGAAATATGCCAACACCAACAAAACCATTTCAAGGAAAGCAGCCAGTGAGAAGAAGTAGTCCAAGAAGAAGAGACGTGGTGTGTTCACTTGACGTGAACGTCATGATGTAATGGATCATGGAATAATTGCAAAGTAAATCATGTTCTTATGATCATTCACTTTACTTTTCTTTCATCTGTGTTTAAAATCTGAAGATATTTACTGTGGATTGAGTGAGAGGACTTTGCACCATTTTGGAGGTTTTAGGGTCAGTTCACAAAAGTCTGTGCAGCTCATTTGATCAGATGAGGAAAAGCCCTTTAAAGCTGTAAGCAGCATTAAATAGGCCCGAACACCCCTGTGTGTGTGTGTGGGGGGGGGGGGGACGTGCCCTGGATGATGTTTGAAGGAAGCTCTTGTTGCCACCTGTGTCCAGTAGGGGATGCTTGAGAAAGGTCTTGGTATATTTCAAATGAATCTCATACCCTGAAGATGTCATGTAAACTGGAAAATGTGCATTTCCAGCAGAAGGTACTTAACCTGTCCGACCACGGCGAAGCATGTACAGAACATAGGCGGTGTAGCGAACAAAATAGACAGTGTAGCAACATGAGAAAAATGAAGACGGATTTCAAAAGCTCCAAACGTTCCATTCTTTGGTACCTTCCCTTGCAGCACAAGGGTAAAATGGTACTATAGTGAGACTGGCTTCCTTCAACGCCCTCACAATTCTGAATCAAAAGCTTGACAGTTTGTTGAGAGGAACGGCCACAATGTCCTCCATCGTTGTGTCTTGGGTACCCGTCCGATGTCGTAGCAACAGTAACGGCCGTCACGCACAGCCCACGCCCCGCCTACCAAGGTAGAGGTACCGTTCTCAGTCCTAACACGAGCCTGACCCAGGGCTTTACTTTTCCAAACTACCAAACCATACTGGACCAACCTCTACAAGGGATATGGAGAATTTTGCTGGTTGATGGCGTGAAACTCTTGCTCATGCTTGTTCTTGAACGCTGCTGTTAATCTCCTTATTAAGGGTCCTGCCAAAGGGTCAGTTCCAATTGCGAGCAAAGTCCCTTTTGTTGAACTCGCCTATATAAAGGCAGAACTCTGTGTGGATCGTGAGACCTGCAGCAGCAGCTTTCATTATCCCTGAGCATGATGTTGAACATCAGTGAGCTGCCACAGCAGCTCCTTCCCTTCAGGACCTCTGACCGTCTGCTACAGCCTTTCTGGGATCACTTGCTCCTTCACCACCTGCCTCTTATCTCGTCGCCCTTTTTCCCAGTTCTTCTGGCTTTTTCCAGTTACTTCATCTTCAGCGTGCCTTTCGCCGCTCTGGATCTCCTGGGAGAGAAGCTGCCTGTGATGCATCGATACAAGATCCAGCCCGACAGGCAGCCGACACTGGCCATGATGGCCAACAGCTTCTTCAAGGCGATGTACAACCACGTCGTCTTTGTCCTCCCGTCTGTCGTCATCGGCATGTTCGTGTTGCCTGCGCTGACACTCCCACACGAGGCTCCCGCTCTGTATGAGGTGTTCGTAGATGGACTGGCGGTGCTTCTCCTCTTTGACACGCAGTATTACATTTGGCATTTCATACATCACAAGCACTCGCAGCTGTACCGGTGGATCCATGCCATCCACCACGAGTACATGGCGCCTTTCTCGTGGTCGACCGAGCAGCTCAGCATCCCAGAGCTCATGACCGTGGGCCTCTGGAGCAACCAGGACCCTATTCTTCTAAAATGTCACCCACTGACCATGTGGTTCATCACTGTGTTTAGTATCTGGATGTCCGTGGAGGACCACATAGGCTATGACCTGCCGTGGACCCTCAACCGTCTGGTGCCTTTCGGTCTTCTGGGCGGTGCACCAGCTCATGACATGCACCACCAGAAGCCGAACAGTAACTATGCTCCATTCTTCAGCCACTGGGACATAATCTTTGGTACCAAGGTTCCTCTAAAAAAGAATAAGAGAGCGATAAAGACTGAAAAGACTTCTTAGCAGATTGTTGCCACAATCGTTTTAACCGTATCACGTTCTTTCTCTTTGTGAAGTCATTATTTATCTATATTTTGTCTCTTTGATTTTTGCAAAACATGACTGCCTCTGCTGCTTCTCTTGGTTTTCCTTATGAAGAACTTTCCTCTGGGAAACACAATAAGAAAGTCATTGAAAAATCTATTTTATATGTTTTTTAAATTCAATAAAATTATTGTTTGTGGAATCTCTTAAGTATTCTTTCTTTGTTCTTTCAGTCAAATCATGGTACATTACTCTAACACATCATTCAAGGCATTATTGCAGTGAAGTAAGTGACTGTAATCAATCTTTGGAAATGACTTCTTGTTGGACTTCTCTTACATAATGCAACATGTTTGAAAGAGCTTTGCTCAGCAATATTTCTCAGGGAAATTCCACAAAAGTAATAATGAGCTTTGAAACAAGAAACCAAAGTCCAGTTTAGCAGAAGTGTCACCCAGAGGTTAACCACAACACTTAAGGAATTAAGACCAACGACGTGGGAATTTAAGAACTTCTGCTTTGACTTAGTTAAAACCTCACAAACATTTTACTATAATATATCGTCAAAAATTTGATAATTTATAAAAACAAAAACATTTTGGTCCAAAATTAGACAAAAATGTCATACAATACTATGTCGTCCAAAATGTCAAAAAAAAATTCGAATAAAAAGGATTTGGTCCGAAATTTAACAAAAACTTCATACTAAACTATGTTGTCCTTACTATACTATGTTGTCTAAAAATGGACAATTGTTTTGAAAAAAAATGTTTGGTCCAAAATTTTACAAAAACGTCATACTATACTATGTAGTACGTCATACTACACTATGTCGTCCAAAATGTGAACATTTTTTGAAAAAGAAAATTTGGTCCAAAATTTGACAAAAACGACATACTATACCAGGGGTCTGCAACCTGCGGCTCTTCAGCCACTCTGCAGTGGCTCCTTGTAGCTTTAGAGATCAAGGCGACAAATAACAGTGTTTTAATATCTTGTGCAACATCCAATGTCGACGTAAAATGCAATATTCAGTACATGTTTGGATGTGTCCTGTCCATCTTTGGATCCACATACCGTTTTTCTTGAGCACGAACAACATACAATCCAAATATTTGCTTCATTTATTTCAAAGTGGGTTCATTTTAATTTCTTTAATTTGCCACAAACAATGAAACAATGGAAGAACCAGGTCTATGGGGTGTAGAGGTTGGATATAAACTGAACATGTTGTAGTTCTTAAATGTCATAAATGAAAGAGACTATTACTATTGTATATAGTTTGTCTGTATAAAAACCTTTATATGTGTTATTATCTTCATCTTGTGGGTTTTTTTGCGGCTCCAAATTAATTTTTGGGTGGAGACGACAAAAATGGCTCTTTTCATCCTAAAGGTTGCAGACCCCTGTACTATACTATGTCGTCCAAAATTTGACTTTTTTTTTGGATATACTTTGGACATAGTATAGTATGTCGTTTTTGTCAAATTTTGGACCAAATTTTTTTTTCAAAAAAAAGGGGCATATTTTGGACGACATAGTATAGTATAACGTACTACATAGTATAGTATGACGTTTTTGTCAAGTTTTGGACCAAAAAAACATCTTTCAAAAAAATGATCAGATTTTGGACGACAGTATAGTATGTAGTTTTTGTCAAATTTTGGACCAAATTTTTTTTTTCCAAATAAATGGTCAAATATTGCGTGAAATACAATAATATGCCGTGTTTGTCAAATTTCGGATGACTTGAGGTTTTTGTCAAATTTTGGACCAAAAAACTTTTCCAAAAAAAATATCAATTTTGGGACGGCATAGTATGTTGTTTTTGTCAAATTTTGGACCAACATATTTTTTCAAAATAAAAGATCAAATCTTGCGTGAAATACAATGATATGCCGTGTTATTCAAATTTCGGACGACGTATGACGTTTTTGTCAAGTTTTGGACCAAAAAAATGTTTTCAAAAAAATTGTCACATTTTGGACGACATAGTACAGTATGTCGTTTTTGTCAAATTTTGGACCAAATTTTTTATCAAAATTGTTTTCATATTTTGCACAACATATATATATGTATAGTATGACGTACTACATAGTATAGTATGACGTTTTTGTGAAGTTCTGGACCAAATTAACGTCTTTCAAAAAAATGGTCAAATTTTGGACCAAATTTTTATCAATTTTTTTTTCATATTTTCACAACCTATATATATGTATATTATGACGTACTACATAGTATAGTATGATGTTTTTGTCAAGTTTTGGACCAAAAAAATGTTTTTCAAAAAAATTGTCAGATTTTGGACGACATAGTATAGTATGACGTACTACATAGTATAGTATGTCGTTTTTGTCAAATTTTGGACCAATTTTTTTTTCAAAAATTGGTCACATTTTGGACGACATAGTGTAGTATGACGTACTACATAGTATAGTTTGACGTTTTTGTCAAGTTTTGGACCAAAAAAAATTTTCAAAAAAATTGTCAGATTTTGGACGACATAGTATAGTATGTCGTTTTTGTCAAATTTTGGACCAAATTTTTTATCAAAATTGTTTTCATATTTTGCAAAACATATATATATGTATAGTATGACGTACTACATAGTAGAGTATGATGTTTTTGTCAAGTTTTGGACCAAAAAAATGTTTTTCAAAAAAATTGTCAGATTTTGGACGACATAGTATAGTATGTCGTTTTTGTCAAATTTTGGACCAAATTTTTTATCAAAATTGTTTTCATATTTTGCACAACATATATATATATATGTATAGTATGACGTACTACATAGTATAGTATGTCGTTTTTGTCAAATTTTGGACCAAATTGTTTTTTTCAAAAAATTGTCACATTTTGGACGACATAGTGTAGTATGACATACTCCATAGTATAGTATGATGTTTTTGTCAAGTTTTGGACCAAAAAAATGTTTTTCAAAAGAATTGTCAGATTTTGGACGACATAGTATAGTATGTCGTTTTTGTCAAATTTTGGACCAAATTCTTTTTTTCAAAAAATGGTCACATTTTGGACGACATAGTATAGTATGACGTTTTTGTCAAGTTTTGGACCAAAATAACGTCTTTCAAAAAAATGGTCAGATTTTGGATGACATAGTGTAGTATGTCGTTTTTGTCAAATTTTGGACAAAATTTTTTATCAAATTTTTTTTTCATATTTTCACAACCTATATATATGTATAGTATGACGTACTACATAGTATAGTATGATGTTTTTGTCAAGTTTTGGACCAAAAAAATGTTTTTCAAAAAAATTGTCAGATTTTGGACGACATAGTATAATATGTCGTTTTTGTCAAATTTTGGACCAAATTTTTTATCAAAATTGTTTTCATATTTTGCACAACATATATATATGTATAGTATGACGTACTACATAGTATAGTATGATGTTTTTGTCAAGTTTTGGACCAAAAAAAAGTTTTTCAAAAAAATTGTCAGATTTTGGACGACATAGTATAGTATGTCGTTTTTGTCAAATTTTGGACCAAACTTTTTTTTTCAAAAAATTGTCACCGTTTGGACGACATAGTGTAGTATGACATACTACATAGTATAGTATGACGTTTTTGTCAAGTTCTGGACCAAAAAAATGTTTTTCAAAAGAATTGTCAGATTTTGGATGACATAGTATAGTATGTTGTTTTTGTCAAATTTTGTACCAAATTCTTTTTTTCAAAAAATGGTCACATTTTGGATGACATAGTGTAGTATGACGTACTACATAGTATAGTATGACGTTTTTGTCAATTTTTGTACCAAAATAACGTCTTTCAAAAAAATGGTCAGATTTTGGATGACATAGTATAGT
The DNA here is from genome assembly GCF_963457635.1 of Microchirus variegatus. Taxonomy (NCBI): domain Eukaryota; kingdom Metazoa; phylum Chordata; class Actinopteri; order Pleuronectiformes; family Soleidae; genus Microchirus; species Microchirus variegatus. Next base: position 15,259,981 of record NC_139809.1, read on the forward strand.
ATGTCGTTTTTGTCAAATTTTGGACCAAATTTTTTATCAACATTTTTTTCATATTTTCACAACCTATATATATGTATAGTATGACGTACTACATAGTATAGTATGATGTTTTTGTCAAGTTTTGGACCAAAAAAAAGTTTTTCAAAAAAGTTGTCAGATTTTGGACGACATAGTATATATAGTATGTCGTTTTTGTCAAATTTTGGACCAAATTTTTTTTTCAAAAAATGGTCACATTTTGGACGACATAGTGTAGTATGACGTACTACATAGTATAGTATGACGTTTTTGTCAAGTTTTGGACCAAAATAACGTCTTTTTAAAAAATGGTCAGATTTTGGATGACATAGTATAGTATGTCGTTTTTGTCAAATTTTGGACCAAATTTTTTATCAAAATTGTTTTCATATTTTGCACAACATATATATATGTATAGTATGACGTACTACATAGTATAGTATGATGTTTTTGTCAAGTTTTGGACCAAAAAAAAGTTTTTCAAAAAAATTGTCAGATTTTGGACGACATAGTATAGTATGTCGTTTTTGTCAAATTTTGGACCAAATTTTTTTTTCAAAAAATTGTCACACTTTGGACGACATAGTGTAGTATGACATACTACATAGTATAGTATGACGTTTTTGTCAAATTTTGGACCAAAACATTTTTTTTCAAAAGAATTGTCAGATTTTGGATGACATAGTATAGTATGTTGTTTTTGTCAAATTTTGGACCAAATCTTTTTGGTCAAAAAATGGTCACATTTTGGACAACATAGTGTCCAAAATACTATACTACAAAGTATAGTATGACGTTTTTGTCAAGTTTTGGACCAAACAAATGTTTTTCAAAAAAATTGTCAGATTTTGGACGACATAGTATAGTATGTCGTTTTTGTCAAATTTTGGACCAATCTTTTTTTTCAAAAAATGGTCACATTTTGCACAACATAGTGTAGTATGACGTACTACATAGTATAGTATGACGTTTTTGTCAAGTTTTGGACCAAAAAAATTTTTCAAAAAAATTGTCAGATTTTGGACGACATAGTATAGTATGTCGTTTTTGTCAAATTTTGGACAAAATTTTTTATCAAAATTGTTTTCATATTTTGCACAACATATATATATGTATAGTTTGACGTACTGCATAGTATAGTATGATGTTTTTGTCAAGTTTTGGACCAAAAAAACATCTTTCAAAAAAATGGTCAGATTTTGGACGACATAGTATAGTATGTCGTTTTTGTCAAATTTTGGACCAATCTTTTTTTTCAAAAAATGGTCACATTTTGGACGACATAGTGTAGTATGACGTACTACATAGTATAGTATGATGTTTTTGTCAAGTTTTGGGCCAAAAAAATGTTTTTCAAAAAAATTGTCAGATTTGTCGTTTTTGTCAAATTTTGGACCAAACTTTTTTTTTCAAAAAATTGTCACATTTTGGACGACATAGTGTAGTATGACATACTACATAGTATAGTATGACGTTTTTGTCAAGTTTTGGACCAAAAAAATGTTTTTCAAAAGAATTGTCAGATTTTGGATGACATAGTATAGTATGTTGTTTTTGTCAAATTTTGGACCAAATTCTTTTTTTCAAAAAATGGTCACATTTTGGACGACATAGTGTAGTATGACATACTACATAGTATAGTATGACGTTTTTGTCAAGTTTTGGACCAAAATAACGTCTTTCAAAAAAATGGTCAGATTTTGGATGACATAGTATAGTATGTCGTTTTTGTCAAATTTTAGAACAAATTTTTTATCAAATTTTTTTTCATATTTTCACAACCTACATATATATGTATAGTATGACATACTACATAGTATAGTATGATCTTTTTGTCAAGTTTTGGACCAAAAGAATGTTTTTCAAAAAAATTGTCCGATTTTGGACTACATAGTATAGTATGTCGTTTTTGTCAAATTTTGGACCAAATTTTTTATCAAACTTTTTTTTCATATTTTCACAACCTACATATATATGTATAGTATGACGTACTACATACTATAGTATGATGTTTTTGTCAAGTTGTGGACCAAAAAAATGTTTTTCAAAAAAAGTTGTCAGATTTTGGACGACATAGTATAGTATGTCGTTTTTGTCAAATTTTGGACCAAATTTCTTTTTCAAAAAATTGTCATATTTTGGACGACATAGTGTAGTATGACATACTACATAGTATAGTATGACGTTTTTGTCAAGTTTTGGACCAAAAAAATGTTTTTCAAAAGAATTGTCAGATTTTGGATGACATAGTATAGTATGTTGTTTTTGTCAAATTTTGGACCAAATTCTTTTTTCAAAAAATGGTCACATTTTGGACGACATAGTGTAGTATGACGTACTACATGGTATAATATGACGTTTTTGTCAAGTTTTGGACCAAAATAACGTCTTTCAAAAAAATGGTCAGATTTTGGACGACATAGTATAGTATGTCGTTTTTGTCAAATTTTGGACCAATTTTTTATCAAAATTGTTTTCATATTTTCACAACCTATATATATGTATAGTATGACGTACTACATAGTATAGTATGATGTTTTTGTCAAGTTTTGGACCAAAAAAATGTTTTTCAAAAAAATTGTCAGATTTTGGACGACATAGTATAGTATGTCGTTTTTGTCAAATTTTGGACCAATTTTATTTTCAAAAAATGGTCACATTTTGGACGACATAGTGTAGCATGACGTACTACATACTATAGTATGATGTTTTTGTCAAGTTTTGGACCAACAAATTTTTTCAAAAAAATTGTCAGATTTTGGACGACATAGTATAGTATGTCGTTTTTGTCAAATTTTGGACCAATCTTTTTTTTCAAAAAATGGTCACATTTTGGACGACATAGTGTAGTATGACGTACTACATAGTATAGTATGACGTTTTTGTCAAGTTTTGGACCAAAAAAAATTTTCAAAAAAATTGTCAGATTTTGGACGACATAGTGTCGTTTTTGTCAAATTTTGGACCAATCTTTTTTTTCCAAAAATGGTCACATTTTGGACGACATAGTGTAGTATGACGTACTACATAGTATAGTTTGACGTTTTTGTCAAGTTTTGGACCAAAAAAATTTTCCCAAAAAATTGTCACATTTTGGACGACATAGTATAGTATGATGTTTTTGTCAAGTTTTGGACCAAAAAAATGTTTTTCAAAAAAATTGTCAGATTTTGGACAACATAGTGTAGTATGACATACTACATAGTATAGTATGATGTTTTTGTCAAGTTTTGGACCAAAAAAATGTTTTTCAAAAAAATTGTCAGATTTTGGACAACATAGTGTAGTATGACATACTACATAGTATAGTATGATGTTTTTGTCAAATTTTGGACCAAATTTTTTATCAAAATTGTTTTCATATTTTGCACAACATATATATATATATGTATAGTATGACGTACTACATAGTATAGTATGTCGTTTTTGTCAAATTTTGGACCAAATTGTTTTTTTCAAAAAATTGTCACATTTTGGACGACATAGTGTAGTATGACATACTACATAGTATAGTATGATGTTTTTGTCAAGTTTTGGACCAAAAAAATGTTTTTCAAAAGAATTGTCAGATTTTGGACGACATAGTATAGTATGTCGTTTTTGTCAAATTTTGGACCAAATTCTTTTTTTCAAAAAATGGTCACATTTTTGACGACATAGTATAGTATGACGTTTTTGTCAAGTTTTGGACCAAAATAACGTCTTTCAAAAAAATGGTCAGATTTTGGATGACATAGTGTAGTATGTCGTTTTTGTCAAATTTTGGACAAAATTTTTTATCAATTTTTTTTTTCATATTTTCACAACCTATATATATGTATAGTATGACGTACTACATAGTATAGTATGATGTTTTTGTCAAGTTTTGGACCAAAAAAATGTTTTTCAAAAAAATTGTCAGATTTTGGACGACATAGTATAATATGTCGTTTTTGTCAAATTTTGGACCAAATTTTTTATCAAAATTGTTTTCATATTTTGCACAACATATATATATGTATAGTATGACGTACTACATAGTATAGTATGATGTTTTTGTCAAGTTTTGGACCAAAAAAAGTTTTTCAAAAAAATTGTCAGATTTTGGACGACATAGTATAGTATGTCGTTTTTGTCAAATTTTGGACCAAACTTTTTTTTTCAAAAAATTGTCACCGTTTGGACGACATAGTGTAGTATGACATACTACATAGTATAGTATGACGTTTTTGTCAAGTTCTGGACCAAAAAAATGTTTTTCAAAAGAATTGTCAGATTTTGGATGACATAGTATAGTATGTTGTTTTTGTCAAATTTTGTACCAAATTCTTTTTTTCAAAAAATGGTCACATTTTGGATGACATAGTGTAGTATGACGTACTACATAGTATAGTATGACGTTTTTGTCAATTTTTGTACCAAAATAACGTCTTTCAAAAAAATGGTCAGATTTTGGATGACATAGTATAGTATGTCGTTTTTGTCAAATTTTGGACCAAATTTTTTATCAACATTTTTTTCATATTTTCACAACCTATATATATGTATAGTATGACGTACTACATAGTATAGTATGATGTTTTTGTCAAGTTTTGGACCAAAAAAAAGTTTTTCAAAAAAGTTGTCAGATTTTGGACGACATAGTATATATAGTATGTCGTTTTTGTCAAATTTTGGACCAAATTTTTTTTTCAAAAAATGGTCACATTTTGGACGACATAGTGTAGTATGACGTACTACATAGTATAGTATGACGTTTTTGTCAAGTTTTGGACCAAAATAACGTCTTTTTAAAAAATGGTCAGATTTTGGATGACATAGTATAGTATGTCGTTTTTGTCAAATTTTGGACCAAATTTTTTATCAAAATTGTTTTCATATTTTGCACAACATATATATATGTATAGTATGACGTACTACATAGTATAGTATGATGTTTTTGTCAAGTTTTGGACCAAAAAAAAGTTTTTCAAAAAAATTGTCAGATTTTGGACGACATAGTATAGTATGTCGTTTTTGTCAAATTTTGGACCAAATTTTTTTTTCAAAAAATTGTCACACTTTGGACGACATAGTGTAGTATGACATACTACATAGTATAGTATGACGTTTTTGTCAAATTTTGGACCAAAACATTTTTTTTCAAAAGAATTGTCAGATTTTGGATGACATAGTATAGTATGTTGTTTTTGTCAAATTTTGGACCAAATCTTTTTGGTCAAAAAATGGTCACATTTTGGACAACATAGTGTCCAAAATACTATACTACAAAGTATAGTATGACGTTTTTGTCAAGTTTTGGACCAAACAAATGTTTTTCAAAAAAATTGTCAGATTTTGGACGACATAGTATAGTATGTCGTTTTTGTCAAATTTTGGACCAATCTTTTTTTTCAAAAAATGGTCACATTTTGCACAACATAGTGTAGTATGACGTACTACATAGTATAGTATGACGTTTTTGTCAAGTTTTGGACCAAAACATTTTTTCAAAATAATTGTCAGATTTTGGACGACATAGTATAGTATGTCGTTTTTGTCAAATTTTGGACAAAATTTTTTATCAAAATTGTTTTCATATTTTGCACAACATATATATATGTATAGTTTGACGTACTGCATAGTATAGTATGATGTTTTTGTCAAGTTTTGGACCAAAAAAACATCTTTCAAAAAAATGGTCAGATTTTGGACGACATAGTATAGTATGTCGTTTTTGTCAAATTTTGGACCAATCTTTTTTTTCAAAAAATGGTCACATTTTGGACGACATAGTGTAGTATGACGTACTACATAGTATAGTATGATGTTTTTGTCAAGTTTTGGGCCAAAAAAATGTTTTTCAAAAAAATTGTCAGATTTTGGACGACATAGTATAGTCTGTCGTTTTTGTCAAATTTTGGACCAAACTTTTTTTTTCAAAAAATTGTCACATTTTGGACGACATAGTGTAGTATGACATACTACATAGTATAGTATGACGTTTTTGTCAAGTTTTGGACCAAAAAAATGTTTTTCAAAAGAATTGTCAGATTTTGGATGACATAGTATAGTATGTTGTTTTTGTCAAATTTTGGACCAAATTCTTTTTTTCAAAAAATGGTCACATTTTGGACGACATAGTGTAGTATGACATACTACATAGTATAGTATGACGTTTTTGTCAAGTTTTGGACCAAAATAACGTCTTTCAAAAAAATGGTCAGATTTTGGATGACATAGTATAGTATGTCGTTTTTGTCAAATTTTAGAACAAATTTTTTATCAAATTTTTTTTCATATTTTCACAACCTACATATATATGTATAGTATGACATACTACATAGTATAGTATGATCTTTTTGTCAAGTTTTGGACCAAAAGAATGTTTTTCAAAAAAATTGTCCGATTTTGGACTACATAGTATAGTATGTCGTTTTTGTCAAATTTTGGACCAAATTTTTTATCAAACTTTTTTTTCATATTTTCACAACCTACATATATATGTATAGTATGACGTACTACATAGTATAGTATGATGTTTTTGTCAAGTTGTGGACCAAAAAAATGTTTTTCAAAAAAAGTTGTCAGATTTTGGACGACATAGTATAGTATGTCGTTTTTGTCAAATTTTGGACCAAATTTCTTTTTCAAAAAATTGTCATATTTTGGACGACATAGTGTAGTATGACATACTACATAGTATAGTATGACGTTTTTGTCAAGTTTTGGACCAAAAAAATATTTTTCAAAAGAATTGTCAGATTTTGGATGACATAGTATAGTATGTTGTTTTTGTCAAATTTTGGACCAAATTCTTTTTTCAAAAAATGGTCACATTTTGGACGACATAGTGTAGTATGACGTACTACATGGTATAATATGACGTTTTTGTCAAGTTTTGGACCAAAATAACGTCTTTCAAAAAAATGGTCAGATTTTGGACGACATAGTATAGTATGTCGTTTTTGTCAAATTTTGGACCAATTTTTTATCAAAATTGTTTTCATATTTTCACAACCTATATATATGTATAGTATGACGTACTACATAGTATAGTATGATGTTTTTGTCAAGTTTTGGACCAAAAAAATGTTTTTCAAAAAAATTGTCAGATTTTGGACGACATAGTATAGTATGTCGTTTTTGTCAAATTTTGGACCAATTTTATTTTCAAAAAATGGTCACATTTTGGACGACATAGTGTAGCATGACGTACTACATACTATAGTATGATGTTTTTGTCAAGTTTTGGACCAACAAATTTTTTCAAAAAAATTGTCAGATTTTGGACGACATAGTATAGTATGTCGTTTTTGTCAAATTTTGGACCAATCTTTTTTTTCAAAAAATGGTCACATTTTGGACGACATAGTGTAGTATGACGTACTACATAGTATAGTATGACGTTTTTGTCAAGTTTTGGACCAAAAAAAATTTTCAAAAAAATTGTCAGATTTTGGACGACATAGTGTCGTTTTTGTCAAATTTTGGACCAATCTTTTTTTTCCAAAAATGGTCACATTTTGGACGACATAGTGTAGTATGACGTACTACATAGTATAGTTTGACGTTTTTGTCAAGTTTTGGACCAAAAAAATTTTCCCAAAAAATTGTCACATTTTGGACGACATAGTATAGTATGATGTTTTTGTCAAGTTTTGGACCAAAAAAATGTTTTTCAAAAAAATTGTCAGATTTTGGACAACATAGTATAGTATGTCGTTTTTGTCAAATTTTGGACCAAATTTTTTATCAAAATTGTTTTCATATTTTGCACAACATATATATATATATGTATAGTATGACGTACTACATAGTATAGTATGTCGTTTTTGTCAAATTTTGGACCAAATTGTTTTTTTCAAAAAATTGTCACATTTTGGACGACATAGTGTAGTATGACATACTACATAGTATAGTATGATGTTTTTGTCAAGTTTTGGACCAAAAAAATGTTTTTCAAAAGAATTGTCAGATTTTGGACGACATAGTATAGTATGTCGTTTTTGTCAAATTTTGGACCAAATTCTTTTTTTCAAAAAATGGTCACATTTTTGACGACATAGTATAGTATGACGTTTTTGTCAAGTTTTGGACCAAAATAACGTCTTTCAAAAAAATGGTCAGATTTTGGATGACATAGTGTAGTATGTCGTTTTTGTCAAATTTTGGACAAAATTTTTTATCAATTTTTTTTTTCATATTTTCACAACCTATATATATGTATAGTATGACGTACTACATAGTATAGTATGATGTTTTTGTCAAGTTTTGGACCAAAAAAATGTTTTTCAAAAAAATTGTCAGATTTTGGACGACATAGTATAATATGTCGTTTTTGTCAAATTTTGGACCAAATTTTTTATCAAAATTGTTTTCATATTTTGCACAACATATATATATGTATAGTATGACGTACTACATAGTATAGTATGATGTTTTTGTCAAGTTTTGGACCAAAAAAAAGTTTTTCAAAAAAATTGTCAGATTTTGGACGACATAGTATAGTATGTTGTTTTTGTCAAATTTTGGACCAAATTCTTTTTTTCAAAAAATGGTCACATTTTGGATGACATAGTGTAGTATGACGTACTACATAGTATAGTATGACGTTTTTGTCAATTTTTGTACCAAAATAACGTCTTTCAAAAAAATGGTCAGATTTTGGATGACATAGTATAGTATGTTGTTTTTGTCAAATTTTGGACCAAATTTTTTATCAACATTTTTTTCATATTTTCACAACCTATATATATGTATAGTATGACGCACTACATAGTATAGTATGATGTTTTTGTCAAGTTTTGGACCAAAAAAAAGTTTTTAAAAAAAATTGTCAGATTTTGGACGACATAGTATATATAGTATGTCGTTTTTGTCAAATTTTGGACCAAATTTTTTTTTTCAAAAAATGGTCACATTTTGGACGACATAGTGTAGTATGACGTACTACATAGTATAGTATGACGTTTTTGTCAAGTTTTGGACCAAAATAACGTCTTTTTAAAAAATGGTCAGATTTTGGACGACATAGTATAGTATGTCGTTTTTGTCAAATTTTGGACCAATTTTTTTTTCAAAAAATTGTCATATTTTGGACGACATAGTGTAGTATGACGTACTACATAGTATAGTATGACGTTTTTGTCAAGTTTTGGACCAAAATAACGTCTTTCAAAAAAGTGGTCAGATTTTGGACGACATAGTATATAGTATGTCGTTTTTGTCAAATTTTGGACCAATTTTTTATCAAAATTGTTGTCCAAATGCTTTATCAAAATTTTTTTCATATTTTGCACAACATATATATATGTATAGTATGATGTACTACATAGTATACTATGATGTTTTTGTCAAGTTTTGGACCAAAAAAATGTTTTTCAAAAGAATTGTCAGATTTTGGACGACATAGTATAGTATGTCGTTTTTGTCAAATTTTGGACCAATTTTTTTCTTCAAAAAATGTTCACATTTTGGACGACATAGTGTAGTATGACGCACTACATAGTGTAGTATGACGCACTACATAGTATAGTATGACGTTTTTGTCAAGTTTTGGACCAAAATAACGTCTTTCAAAAAAATGGTCAGATTTTGGACGACATAGTATAGTATGTCGTTTTTGTCAAATTTTGGACCAATTTTTTATCAAAATTGTTTTCATATTTTCACAACCTATATATATGTATAGTATGACGTACTACATAGTATAGTATGATGTTTTTGTCAAGTTTTGGACCAAAAAAATGTTTTTCAAAAAAATTGTCAGATTTTGGACGACATAGTATAGTATGTCGTTTTTGTCAAATTTTGGACCAAATTTTTTATCAAAATTGTTTTCATATTTTGCACAACATATATATATATGTATAGTATGACGTACTACATAGTATAGTATGTCGTTTTTGTCAAATTTTGGACCAAATTGTTTTTTTCAAAAAATTGTCACATTTTGGACGACATAGTGTAGTATGACATACTACATAGTATAGTATGATGTTTTTGTCAAGTTTTGGACCAAAAAAATGTTTTTCAAAAGAATTGTCAGATTTTGGACGACATAGTATAGTATGTCGTTTTTGTCAAATTTTGGACCAAATTCTTTTTTTCAAAAAATGGTCACATTTTGGACGACATAGTATAGTATGACGCTTTTGTCAAGTTTTGGACCAAAATAACGTCTTTCAAAAAAATGGTCAGATTTTGGATGACATAGTGTAGTATGTCGTTTTTGTCAAATTTTGGACAAAATTTTTTATCAAATTTTTTTTTCATATTTTCACAACCTATATATATGTATAGTATGACGTACTACATAGTATAGTATGATGTTTTTGTCAAGTTTTGGACCAAAAAAATGTTTTTCAAAAAAATTGTCAGATTTTGGACGACATAGTATAATATGTCGTTTTTGTCAAATTTTGGACCAAATTTTTTATCAAAATTGTTTTCATATTTTGCACAACATATATATATGTATAGTATGACGTACTACATAGTATAGTATGATGTTTTTGTCAAGTTTTGGACCAAAAAAAAGTTTTTCAAAAAAATTGTCAGATTTTGGACTACATAGTATAGTATGTCGTTTTTGTCAAATTTTGGACCAAACTTTTTTTTTCAAAAAATTGTCACCGTTTGGACGACATAGTGTAGTATGACATACTACATAGTATAGTATGACGTTTTTGTCAAGTTTTGGACCAAAAAAATGTTTTTCAAAAGAATTGTCAGATTTTGGATGACATAGTATAGTATGTTGTTTTTGTCAAATTTTGGACCAAATTCTTTTTTTCAAAAAATGGTCACATTTTGGATGACATAGTGTAGTATGACGTACTACATAGTATAGTATGACGTTTTTGTCAATTTTTGTACCAAAATAACGTCTTTCAAAAAAATGGTCAGATTTTGGATGACATAGTATAGTATGTCGTTTTTGTCAAATTTTGGACCAAATTTTTTTTTTCAAAAAATGGTCACATTTTGGACGACATAGTGTAGTATGACGTACTACATAGTATAGTATGACGTTTTTGTCAAATTTTGGACCAAATTTTTTATCAACATTTTTTTCATATTTTCACAACCTATATATATGTATAGTATGACGTACTACATAGTATAGTATGATGTTTTTGTCAAGTTTTGGACCAAAAAAAAGTTTTTCAAAAAAATTGTCAGATTTTGGACGACATAGTATAGTATGTCGTTTTTGTCAAATTTTGGACCAAATTTTTTTTTCAAAAAATTGTCACATTTTGGACGACATAGTGTAGTATGACATACTACATAGTATAGTATGACGTTTTTGTCAAATTTTGGACCAAAAAATCTTTTTTTCAAAAGAATTGTCAGATTTTGGATGACATAGTATAGTATGTTGTTTTTGTCAAATTTTGGACCAAAAAAATGTTTTTCAAAAGAATTGTCAGATTTTGGACGACATAGTATATAGTATGTCGTTTTTGTCAAATTTTGGACCAATTCTTTTTTCAAAAAATGGTCACATTTTGGACGACATAGTGTAGTATGACGTACTACATAGTATAGTATGACGTTTTAGTCAAGTTTTGGACCAAAAAAACGTCTTTCAAAAAAATGGTCAGATTTTGGACGACATAGTATAATAGTATGTCGTTTTTGTCAAATTTTGGACCAATTTTTTTTTCCCAAATAAATGGTCAAATATTGTGTGAAATACAATAATATGCCGTGTTTGTCAAATTTCGGATGACTTATGAGGTTTTTGTCAAATTTTGGACCAAAAAACTTTTCCAAAAAAATTATCAATTTTGGGACGACATAGTATATAGTATGTCATTTTTGTCAAATTTTGGAACAATTGTTTTTCTCAAATAAATGGTAAAATATTGTGTGAAATACAATAATATGCCGTGTTTGTCAAATTTCGGATGACTTATGAGGTTTTTGTCAAATTTTGGACCAAAAAACTTTTCCAAAAAAATTATCAGATTTTGGACGACATAGTATAGTATGTTGTTTTTGTCAAATTTTGGAACAATTGTTTTTCTCAAATAAATGGTAAAATCTTGCGTGAAATACAATAATATGCTGTGTCAAATTTTGGATGACGTATGACGTTTTTGTACATACTATACTATGTCGTCCAAAATTTGACAAAAACGTCATACTATACTATGTCGTCCAAAAAATTACAAATTTCTGAAAAAAATGTTTTGGTCCAAAATTGGACAAAGACGTCATACAATACTATGTCATCCAAAATGTACAAATTTTTTTGAAAAAAATTTTTTGTCCAAAATTTGTCAAAAACCTCATACTATACTATGTCGTCCAAAAATGTAAACATTTTTTGAAAAAAAAAATTTTGTCCAAAATTTGTCAAATTTGCGTGCACAACAAATCAATCCATCCATCCATCATGTATGTGGTTTCTTTACAGGTTTGCATGTCCAGCAGATGGCAGCATTACGCTGACATAGTGTAGTATGACATACTACATAGTATAGTATGACGTTTTTGTCAAGTTTTGGACCAAAAAAATTTTTTCAAAAGAATTGTCAGATTTTGGACGACATAGTATAGTATGTTGTTTTTGTCAAATTTTGGACCAATTTTTTTTTTCAAAAAATGGTCACATTTTGGACAACATAGTGTCCAAAATACTATACTACAAAGTATAGTATGACGTTTTTGTCAAGTTTTGGACCAAACAAATTTTTATTCACAAAAATTGTGTGCACAATAAATCAATCCATCCATCCATCATGTATGTGGTTTCTTTACAGGTTTGCATGTCCAGCAGATGGCAGCATTACGCTGACAGTCTGTGTATTTGACCAGTAGTAAAAGTCTTTACGTTTATGACATTTATTGTACTTAAGTATCAAACGTTATTCTTTTCTGATACAATGTTTTAGTGGCTCCACTTTATGCAAGTATAGGCGATAAAACATGCGATGTTTACACCTCCCGACCAAATGACGACAGTGCGTACATTTCACTGTGAATGTTGGCACCCCGCCAGGCAGAGTACTTCACAGCTCCACCGTAGCTCCCCCTTGTCCCTGTGAAATACGAGACTGCAGGCGAGGGAGGAAGAGCGGAGCACAGCGGAGCAAAGTGTTTTACACAAACTTCCAGCCTGAGAAGATTTTGACATGACGCCATGGTCACGATGGACTTATTTGTTCGTCTCGGGCTTTAGGAAACGGTGCAATGTTAGTTTCTTGTTTCTGTTTGTATACAAATGCTGTTAAAATAAAGGTCTGATTGATCCTTATTGATGCTCTTTGGGTAACACTGGTTATAGTTTGTGTTTTCGACGATGAAGCGCCTCCACATCCACAGGAGACTTGGTCGTGTAACAAAGAGACAGACGACACAGACCAACATCAGAAATATACAGATATTTATTTACAAATACGTTTGCATTTGCATAGACGTTTTAAAATTCAAAGGGTTTTTTTAAGATGTGAGAGCAGAGGCCTCAAACTCCAAACACAATTTAATATCAGCTCTCTGTTTTTTGTTATTTTTGATAAATTCAGTGTGTGTCGTCACAGACACACACATAATAAACACTTTTATCTGGAAATTCTGTGAATTTTGTGATATTACAACACAATTTTAAGCTTAAAAAAACCAGAGACCTGCGGGGTCATGTGAGTTTGAGACCCCTGCGTTGTAGTAAACAGATTTAGGGAAATATTATTGTATGTATGCAGCATAATTTAGCACAAGGAGAATAAAGGGATAACAAAAAAAACCTTTTCACAATCAAAGCTGTTGTTTACAATTTTTTTTTTCATCTCATGTCATATAAATATACATAAATAAGATCTATTATTATTATTTCTCTAACAGTTGGAATCATGATCAATAAACTCATCTTCATCATCATCATCATCATCATCATCAATATTACAGTTTTCACCATCATATAAGACATTAAAAATATAGATTTTTTAGATGTTATTTTCGGAGGAAAAGTCTTTGCGTGAATAGTTGGTCCATTTTTCTTCCATCGCAATGTTTTTATATATATATATTAAAAAAATTATTAAGTCCTGGATGAAGATTATTAGGCGTTAGGGATTTTTATTACAAACAAACAAGTTTTGGTGACACGAGCTTCGGGCGCGTCACCTGATGACTTCATTATTGCTTCAGTGAATAAGTAGGAAAACAAACAAACAACAACAATTCTCTCGTCTTTAAAAAGTGGTTACAATCTTCTGAATCGGACGTGTGTGTAAATGAACATTCTGCGTTAAGTTAATCTGAGCAGGGCTGCATTTTATGATCATTCTTCATAATCGATTAATCTCAAACATTATTAAATGTATATACATCTGTCTACATGTTATAATCTAATTTATTTAAAGTTTGGATTATTTTGTTTTATTCTGTTTTTGTGATTAACATATTCATTTTCGCCTCATAAATGTTAGTGTTTTTTGTGTGAATGATATATCAAAACAAACGCTTTTACTTTGAAAGGGTCTGAAATATCATCCTGGATATGGATTATTGTATTATTTATACATAACTGGGTGCCCTTCCTCGGTTCTGGTCCAACATTCTCTCAGTGTTCACTTTGAATCATCAGTTAAGTTCTGTAAAGTTTTGTCGTCGGGTGTTAAAGAGGAGACGTTTCTTTTAAAAAGGATCCACCAGTCACTGTGAGAACGTCCCACTGAGCGGTCAGATGAGTCACGCATCGTCATCCTGCAGGGGTCGGCGGGGTCAAACACTCCAGAGGGTTCAAATGTACGCAGATTACAAAAAAAGGAGTAGAAGAAGAAGCAATTTTGTTGTTGAAAATAACAATAAAAACAAAAAAACCCTGTGAACGTTGACCCCGCGACCCTCACAGCAGGGAAGTCCGACAGGCCTGGCTTCATGCCTCTGCGTCACTCCGCCTCCGTCACCATGACAACACATGATACTATACTTACTATACGTCTAACTCACACACACACACATGGTATAAGTATGTCTCCACAGATGCATTCACTGTCCGCTCTTCTGTACAAAGCGTCTTTTACAAAATATCTTCTTTTTTTTACATCTTTGTTAAAATCATTAACGACAAAACAAAACAAAAAATAAAAGGACACTTGCAAAAATATATCTCCACACACATTTTAGAATTCTGCTTTACATGACGTCGTTGTTGTTGTTGGGTTGTATTTGGTGATGACACAATAATCTACGTCCGCTAAATCTACGATATCTTGAGGAAAATGCTTCACGTTTCTCCCCGGCAGCCATGTTTTCAGTGAGAGTGAACCTCTGAGTCTCAATCTGGTTCAGAACCGGATTATGTCTCCTTACTTCATACAACATCCTTGATCTAAACTCTTTAACAGTTCACTGGATTAATAACTTAACAGCATGTTCTAATATGTGAAGCTTAAACGCAGAGGAAAGAACCGTACGAGCAAACACGATGGAAATGAGTTGTGTAGCAGCGAAGCAGAGACTCAGCAAAGACTTGGCAAAGACTCAGAAAAGACTCAGAAAAGACTCAACAGAGACTAAGCAAAGAATCAACAAAGACTCAACAAAGACTCGACAAGGACTCGGCAAAGAGTCAACAAAGACTCAGCAAAGATTCAGCAAAGACTCTGCAAAGACTCAACAAAGACTCAGCAAAGACTCAGCAAAGACTCTGCAAAGACTCATCAAAGACTCAGCAAAGACTCAGCAAAGACTCTGCAAAGACTCAACAAAGACTCAACAAAGACTCAGCAAAGACTCAGCAAAGACTCAGCAAAGACTCAGCAAAGACTCAACAAAGACTCAGCAAAGACTCAACAAAGACTCGGCAAAGACTCAACAAAGACTCGGCAAAGACTCAACAAAGACTCTGCAAAGACTCAACAAAGACTCAGGACAAGGTGACAAGCTGAAGAAGCTTTAGCTGTGTTTTTTTTTTTTAGGTGATCTCTCTCTCTCTCTCTCTCTCCCGCTCTATCTCTGTCCTCACAGACACTTTTTCTTTGACTCTTTCCTCCGCCCCTTTTCTTCTCTATCCGTCTTCCACATTCACCCACCATCTATCACTTTCTTTTCCCTCTCTACTTCACTGAGGGATAGCCAGGACGGTGTTTGAGTGTGTGCGTGCGTGTCTTCTTGTATGGGTATGTGAGGACATTTTGGCTGGTCCACACATTCAGTCACACCTTAAAGGAGATTTTTTCACGGTTGAGACTTGGTTGAAGGCTTATGGTTAGGCATTTAGTTGTGATGGTTAAGGTAAGGCTAAGGGTCTATGAGCATCCTCACAACGAAACATGTGTGCGTGTGTCTCCAGTAAACTGTGAGGACCCATTTTTAGACTCAAACCTATCATTTTGAAGACATTTAGGCTGGTCCCCACAACTTCAAAGGGCTTTTTTAGGGTTAAGACCTGGTTTTGGGATTAGGATTAGGCACTTCGTCGTGATGGTTAAGTTTAGGGTAAGGGAATATGAGTCTATGATGTGTCCTCACTAAGATATAAAAACAGGTTTTTATGTACAAAAGTGTGTTTACTTTTCTTGCAACGCTATTGGCAAATGATAAGAAATGGGGGGAAAAAAACATTATAAAAATTGTGATTTTTGCAAATGTTTTGCTTTACTGTATGTGTGTAAATGTGTCTCCCTCACATTCTCTCTATGGCCCAACTCCAGCTGAACAGTTTGGCGTGATGATAGGTAGATGATAGGTGATGGGGTGGTAAGGTGATTGTGAGGTTAGGTGATGGCGTGGTGAGGTGATGGCGTGGTGAGATGATGGCTCGGGGTGAGATGATGGCGTGGTGAGGTGATGGTGAGGTGATGTGATGGCGTGGTGAGGTGATGGCGTGGTGAGATGATGGCTCGGGGTGAGATGATGGCGTGGTGAGGTGATGGTGAGGTGAGGTGATGGCGTGGTGAGGTGATGGCGTGGTGAGATGATGGCTTGGTGAGGTGATGGTGAGGTGAGGTGATGGCGTGGTGAGATGATGACGTCTTGAGGTGATGGTGAGGTGAGGTGATGGTGAGGTGTTGTGATGGCGTGGTGAGGTGATGGTGAGGTGAGGTGATGGTGAGGTGATGTGATGGTGAGGTGTTGTGATGGCGTGGTGAGGTGATGGTGAGGTGAGGTGATGGTGAGGTGATGTGATGGCGTGGTGAGGTGATGGTGAGGTGAGGTGAGGTGATGGTGAGGTGAGGTGATGGCGTGGTGAGGTGATGGTGAGGTGAGGTGATGGCATCTGGTTCAGATGAGATGAAGAAAGAGTCGATGGCTGGATGTGACGCACAGAGGTTTGGATTACAGCACATTATCGGTTAGGTTCCACGTTTCTTCATACGTGGACTTTCCTTCCCTCCTGTGCCTGTGGAAGCTGTGGCTGCAGAGACTTGAACTATGCGATATATATAACGGTGTCATGAGGGCCTGGCGACTACACAAGGAGGCTATTATAACAACAAGAAGAAGTTCTGAGGCCCTACACAAGAGCCGGGTCTGCGTTAGAACTTCTCGTCGGGGATGACTGTGTGGAAGGGGTGGTCCCAAAACGTGGTGGTGATTCCAAAACCTGGAGGAGGAAAATATTGAGGATTATTATGAAGATTCAGTCCATCAAATCAAGGGTTTCTAGTCAGGTCAGGAGAAGGCCACTGAAATAGTTCACAGAATTTCAAAACAAAAACGCTTGCGTCTTTCACAACTTTGTCAAAGTCGACGTGTGCTCACCTGATCTCTGGTGTTCAAAGTGGTGCTTGACGTGGTAGGCCTTCAGGCTGTACATGTACGAGCCTCTCTTCGGTGAGCCGTAGTGAAGGTAGTAGTGGATCATGTCGTAGACGACGTAGCCGCACAGTCCGCCGACGAACAAGCACAGGCCGATCATCTCTGGTAAGGTGCTGTGGAGGGTGCCGTAGAAGCTGCCCACTACCAAGGAGGCGAGGCCGGGCGGGAAGACCAGCCGAGAGCCGTCAAACGGAGACTGAACGGAGGAAAGAAATGTCACGAGTGAGACTCAACAACCGAAAATTCAAATAACAATAGTTGACGAATCAATAGATGGACTGATCGTCGCTTTGCCCAAAATGAGGATATCTGCTCTGCTTCTTCAGCCTCAGCCATGATGACGACGATGATGATGTTGTTTGTACCTTGTGGTGCTGCCCGTGCAGGAGGAAGTGCAGCGTGATGAGGTAGTAATTATGGGCTGGCGGCTTCATGTGAAAGACAAAGCGATGGATGCAGTACTCGATGAACGACCACAAGAACCAGCCAATGAGAAACAGCAACGGGAAAGCGTACTTATGGATGGTGATGGAGAAATCTGGGAACGTACGAACAACGTACACGTGAAAACAGTGGAATGAAAATGGCGTGGTCATGAGAAGATCAGCATGTGTGTGTGTGTGTGTGTGTGTGTGTGTGTGTTACCTGAGGTGACGTCTATCCTGCTGTTGCCTTTGGCCAGTGTCGTGTAGCAGTACCAACTGAGATAAAACACAAGGGGCATCCACACCACTGGAACCCAGTACCTGTGGACAAGAAACCACACCAACCACCACTTTAAATAAAACTAAATGAGTCATCACGACATAAACCCAATGATCCTGGACTACGGCAGACCCATATGCGCTAAAAGAGAGAAAAAATGATAGAGCATTTACACTACTACATTCAAAAGTTTGGGGTCACTTAGACATGTCCTTATTTTTCAAGGAAAATCAAGATTTTTTCAATGCAAACGTCTGGTTTTTAATGGAATATGTACATAGATGTATAGAGGCCCATTTCCAGTGTTCTAATGGTAAATTGCGTTTGCTAATCGCGTTAAAAGGCTATTGGATGATTAGAAAACCCTTGCGCAATTATTTCAGCACAGCTGAAAGCAGTTATTATCTTGAAAAAAAAAAATTATTTCTAATCTTGTCAACGTCTTGACTATATTTTCTCTACATTTTGCAACTCTTTTGGTGAATAAAAGTGTGGCTTTTAATGGAAAACACCAAAAAAAATGACCCCAAACCTTTGAACTGTAGTATAATTGAATCATCTTAAAATCGAAAATGAAACTCTACTCTTTGAGGAAGGAGGAGGATATATTATTATCTCCAAATAAGTGTTTTGACCCACTCCTAATTGTAAGACATAACTTCAGCTAAAGTGCAGTAAGGAATAAAGGCCAGAAGGGGGCAGTAGATGTCAAACGGCACAGAGTACATTGTCAAACACCCTTTGCCCTTGTTGTTTAGGGTCAATAAATCAGCTGTTGAAGTGAATTTCAAGTGAATATAAATATATGTATGTCAAGGTCACATCATGAACTTTGTATCTTGATAAGTGTCACCTCATGAGGATGTAGGAAAAACACCACTATGAACACAGGTTTATTTAGTTATTATTTAGGTTTCTGGCTGAATATCATAAAATGACACATTTCGCATAGGTTACTTAGGATAAAACATAAATATTTAACATGCAGGTGTACATTCACACCTAATGATTCTCTTAATTTTCACTTTGTGTTCACTTGAGTGTTTTTAGAGATAATTAAAGATTGTCATAATTCCGTGTATGTGAATAACAGTGACGTGAAATCTTCGTATCAAACCAAGCCTGTGAACAACAGCAGCTAGGTGCAGACACATTCCATACTTTACAGTATTTACATTTCTTATACAGTAAATAAATGTCCCGCCTTACCAGGAAGTCTTGGTGCCGGCCTCCAGTAAGGGGTTTCCAAACAGTCTGATGGGTCTGTCGACCGGCTGGTGAACCCACGCGTCGTACTTCTCCCCGAGGTGACCGACCTGCCACGCCAGAGGCTTTCTCCAGTCCACCAGATCCTGCAGACGCACCCGACAACAGAGAGATATACGTCAAACACAAAACTGGCAGCCCATAATGAGACATTTGACTCTAATTATCACATTATTCAATTATTACAGTATGGTTTTATTGTGAGGTATAGATCAAAACAAAGACTTTGACTTTGAAATTGTGTGGAAATATCAACATGAATGTCTCATTTTGCAATATCACAATGGAATTTTGTGTTTAGTGATGCAAAAATGTCAAAAAATGATGGATATGATGACGTTCTCGAATGTCTTGTTTCGTCCACAAACCAAAAAGATAAAAATTTGAATGATGTCTTTCCAGTAAAATAGAAAACTTGCTTTAATTCTTGAAAAAAAAACACTCAAAATAGTTGACGATTAACTTAATAATCGATTCATCGACTTATCGCTCGATCCTGAACTGTTTTTTATTCCAATTTTATCTAAACTGACCCCCCTTGACCAGACTAATCTGAATTTTATCGCCCCTGCTCTTCACTGTAGGGCGGGGAGAATCACTTTACTCCAGCAGGCGGCAGCAGAGAGCCAACACCTTTAGAATAGCACATGCAGGGACAAATAGAGCAAACCAGGAAATGAGTGTTCATCACGTCTCGCCCGTGTATGTGTGACATTTTGCAGCCTTTACCTTCCACGCCGCTGAATTTGATTACAGTTTTATTTTCATTACGAGTCCAAAGACCAGAGCGTGATGAGCTGTTCTTTTTTTCTTTTCTTTTACAAGCTCCTCATGCTTCAAAGACCGCACACATGTGACACCTGTAGACATGTAAACAATGAGAGCTTCAGACTGCTCTGTGGTCATATTTGAAACCATCACAGGTGTGAGGAGGTCAGAGTGTGGTCAGAGTGAGCGGCAGAAACATCGACGTTATCGTTTAACGTCATCTGCTTCTGCAGCATCACAGCTCCTTTTATATGACGCAGATTATTGAGGCATTATTGACTCGTGAGGATAATGGTATCAGGCACGGAGTGACACAGTCGCCTGAGGTTGAGATGAGTCATAGCAGGCTCATTTTAGGTGAATAGAAGCTGTCACCTGGCTGTTCAAGTGTTAATTCTTTACACTTCATCAGTCGTAGATCATGATATCAGTATCGGACGAGAAAAAGTCCTCCCTGCAATAAATTCACATTTAAGTAGCTGAAAAATCAGAGACACTTCTTTTAATTATTGAAAGAAAAACACTCAGAGTGATTCTTCAATTAGTAAAATAGTTGACACTTCATTTAGTAATTAATAATTGATTAACCATTTCTCATGAAAACTTCATGAGAAATGTGAATAAATGAAGACAATGAGGGGGTTTCATTTACATTTTGAAAATATTATGACAAAGCAGGTTTTAGTAGGCCGAGACTTGATACCACGTCTGGCACAATTAATTTGATTCCAAGAATGACATTAATGACGTTACAATATTATTTATGCTTTTTATTTAAATTTTTTACAGCAATATTTAGCCTTTTACAGATTTTATAAATTTTATATCCACTTTTTTTCCATTGATTTTGACCCGAATGTGGCTGATACTGATGCAGAGTCTTGGATCAACTCATCCCTCATCAAACTTGCTGCCTTCATTACCCACAATTCAACTTCTTACTTATTAGCAGATGACCCAAGTAACGCTAAAGTAACGCTAAACTTTAAAAACAGAGGCACACATACGCAGTACACAGGTACGCTGGTTATTTGCAGTGCTGCTTTTTCCGTTTAATAAACAGACCGCTCCAGTTTGACTGTAGGCACGCCAACGGCGCTAATGGATCTAACTGGTAAACGGTGCCTGGACTCCGTTGCCACAGCACGTAAACTAAAATGGCATCATGCGCATCTTTTAAAATAAATAAATAAAGCGAAACCAATGCTGTGCGTCAAAAACTCTTGAACCCTAACCTTAAAACCAGGTCTTAACCCTGAAAAAGACCTTTAAATGTGTGTGACGCACACAAAATGTCCCCACAAAGATAGGTTATTACACACACACAGCTATTCTTCTTAGGAAGCTGCAATTCATTTAGACAGCCTTAACAAAGCCTTATCTTGAACAGGTTAATATCTAACCTCAATTCATATCTTTGCTAAAGAAGTTTTGTCTCATTAGAACCAGGTTTTTGTCTCCATGAGGACTACTGGTACAGAAAATACACACCTTTACAGTAAAGGAACAGCAAAGGAACCACATTAAATGTGCAGTATTACTTTATTTGACTCTTTTTTATTTTTACTTATTTTGTTCATTTTAGTCAGTATAATTCTTATTTGGTGCATGATCACCACATTACTTTGAATGGTTCCCTATTGTTTTCCTTCAATTCTCAGATCCCTTCATGCACATCAGAGAAATCAGGTCCTTTTATATGACACTATATTATTCAAAAGACATTATTTTTCACCGTGCACTGTAGCTCAAGTGACAAAAACAACAAAAATGCCTGGTGTGCTTTTGGCTTTCGTTACCGACATCAAACCCACAATGGAGATTGAGAACATTGATGGACGCACTGATGCTCGGCAACAGAGCAAACAAGATGGACTGGTTTCACTCCGTCATCATCATCATCATCATCATCATCATCATCATCACACAGAGTCTGTGCTGATGTAACCGGTGACAATCACAACCAGCATGTTTTGAACTCATGACGCTGTCACCCTGTGTGTGTGACCTAAATCTGTTCACACAGGGACTTCGCGTCTTCCTTATGCGGACAAAAATCTAGTCCCCATAATGTACATTTCTACATTTTAAGGTGAAGACATGTCTTTAAAAGCTAGGCTTAGGTCAGGGTCAGGATTAGACCAGTAGTAGTTCTGGTTAAAGAGTTATTTCTACACTTACAAGGACAATTTGTTCAAGTTTGAAATCTCTCAATAATAGAGCCTTTACACTGTCTGTGAGACTTCTAAAACAAAAACTAAACTAATCTAATTCAAATAAACTATATTTGTGTGCATATGTGAATAATAGACATTATGGGTTTTCCAGGTAGATACGATACTCGATAATCAGTAGATATGCAACAGCATTTTAGCTGAGTCATGTTGAGGGCTGTTCATTTCTCATTTATGGGAAATGATTAATGGAATATTTGATACACTGTTGGAGAATTGTGTTTTTGGAATGGCACAAAGATGTTGTTAACAGCTTCATAGTTTTATAAAAGATCTAAAATTACTGTATCGGACTTATATCGTTATCGGTTCGTACTCTAGTTTGTGATATCGTGCCATCCCTGAATGTTCAGGTAATGGATCTACGTTCATGAGAATGACCTATAAATTGGTTGATGGTTAGGAACTAATTCACTACTGAAATAACACGGGGAAACACATGGTGAGGAGGTGAAAGGGTGAAAGGGTGAAACGGTGAAGGGGTGAGGCTGGTTGTGCGTTTTGTGTGTTTGTGAATGTGAGTCCAACAGTGTGAGAACTTGAGGGTGAACAAACAAACAGGGACGTTTGAGGAGGTGAACGACCTGACGACCGCTCACTCTTCATCTACCCGGATCACCGCTGTCCCCACACAAACACACACACACACACACAGACCAGGGTTCCCACACCTGCAAATTTCCAGGACTTTCCAGGAAACAATTCCCTGAAATTCAAGGACAGAATGTGCTGACACGGCCTAAGATGGGGCATCTTGTAAGAGCCACTTTTGGATTGTCCTTGGGATCTTTTAATTCATTGTTCTGCATTAAATCTCACATCAACAGTGGAGATAGAGCGACAATGGACAGTGTCCACAACACCTGCTCGTCTACATTCATCAAGCAATGCAGGGCGTGAAACAGTAGGTGGCGTCGTAACAAACAAGGGAGACATTTACCTAAACATCAACTACACATCTTTCTTGCACAAAATTCAACCATGTTCAATGACCCATGTCTATTTAGGGTGGTTTGTTCAGGGTGACGCTGCATCAGAACAAATGGATAATTTCCTCAAATTCAAAAATTCATTAAAATTATTCCTTAAGAGGTTTGCAAATATTTTCAATGGATCCTTGTTCAGAGTGATGCTGACTATTATTTTAGAACATTCCAAGTGATTTCAAATTACTTTTAGTTTTTTTTTTAATAAAGTCACCTCGTTGTCAAAGTGTATAAGGGCAAATGGATAATTTCCTCAAATTCAAAAATTCATAAAAATTATTCCTTAAGAGGTTTGCAAATATTTTCAATGGATCCTTGTTCAGGGTGATGTTGACTATCATTTTAGAAAATTTCAATTCATTTCAAGATACTTTTTGTTTCAAAAAACACACCTTATCCAGGTCTACGGGGCTGCAGAGGTTGTACGGGGAATTCTCATTCTCCTCTACCACCTTGGTCTTCTTTCCTTCCGTCTTTCCTTCCGTCTCTTCAGCGTCCTTCCTCCTCTCTCTCAGAGTCTGCAACAAAAAAAAAAAAGACAAACTCTTATCATCCCATTCAATTTGATTTTATTTTCCAGTGTAAATATTAACACACTTGGACTTAATTATGTATTTACGCGAGTGTGTGTCAGTCTTTTATTTACATTTATAATCTTCAACCTTTGAACCTCCCCTTTTATACGCCTGGAAAATACCACTGCGATCCAATGTGAGTCACAATTTCTGAAGCTGAACAGCTTTTGGCCAAACCTTGATTCAATAAATGCAGTGACGGTCAATCATTAATCTGACGTGTTTGCCCAGTTTCTCGTTTTAAAATGTGAATTAATGCAGGTAAAGGTCAGACATACATACATAAACACAGCAATGCTTTAGTGTGATACGTGAGCATGGTGAAAAAGAAGGTGCAATATCAGTCAGATTTGTTCATAAAATTCAATGGAAATATTGGGTGGGTGACAAATGATGTGGTATCTTTGGCTGCTGCACACACACACACACACACACACCGGCTGGACGCTTTGCATGATGCTCATTATTATTGTTCAGTCATTCCGTGAAACTAAAATCACTCCGTCAAAGTTTAAAAAATAGTTTTATTTGATGCTACCAGTGGTTCTAAAAATGCTTCATTACCCACAATTCAACTTCTTACTTATTAGCAGATGACCTGAGTAACGATAATGTAACGCTAAACTTTAAAAACAGAGGCACACATACGCAGTACACAAGTACGCTGGTTATTTGTATCGCTGCTATTTTCGTTTCATAAACAGACCGCTCCAGTTTCAACTGTGGGCACGCTAACGGCGCTAAATGAGCTAACACAGCTAACAGAGCTAATTGGTAAACGGTGCCTGGACTCCATTGCCGCGGCACATAAACATGACTGCACATGTCACATTTTCGGTCAGTCGTCATCGTTGACGCCCAGCACTAATAATAAAAAAAAAAAGGACAAATTATCGCAAAACCTGGTTTAAAATATAAGTAGTAAAAATAACTAGCCCCGCGAGCGGATCTGAACGGGTTCGAGCCGATGCGCGCTCGTCGGCGTGTGCCACGCCTCCTCGCTCGCCTCGCCCACGAACCCGTTCATTCACCGCTCGCGGGGCTAGTTATTTTCAGCGGCGTCCCCACGCATGTCGGTCTGAGGAGCCATCGCGACGTGTGCATGTAATACTATCTGCTGCCACCAGGGGGTGCTGAAAGTTGAATATTTTTATATAGACATGTTCAGGACAGGTCCCTGGTCTCACATATTAAGTTCTGTGCTTATCGGTAAATGTACAGCAAAGTTAGAGGGCACTTCCTGTTTAAAATGGCCGACTTCCTGTGGGTGAAAGTCGTGTCCGTAAAAGTGTTCAGGGAAGTTCACTTGCCTCACATTTCAATTTTCTTGCAGATCGGACAATGTTGGCCTTTAGCCACCAGGGGGCGCTGAAAGTTGAATATTTTCATATAAATGTCTTCAGGCCTGGCCTGTTATTAATCTGAGCAAGTTTGGTTCCGATCGGACCTTTCGTTGTAAAGTTATAAGAGTTTCGTTCTTCACTCACTTTAGCGCCCCCTATCTCGTGCGCCATACGATATTTAAAAAATCCTTCCAATTGTTTCTGTTCCTCAACTGGTCCACAGTGACCTCCCCAAGTTTGAAGGTGATCGCTCAAAAACTGTAGGAGGAGATAGATTTTGTAGCGCTGGTGTAATTTTTGTATGTTTTCTGCCACCACCAGGAGGCGCTGTTTTCAAAATTGACCGTTTCTTCATAGTCTTCTTCAGAAACCACCCATCATCACTCACAGCAAGTTTGGTTCCGATCGGACCTTTCGTTGTAAAGTTATAAGAGTTTCGTTCTTCACTCACTTTAGCGCCCCCTATCTCGTGCGCCATGCGATATTTAAAAAATCCTTCCAATTGTTTCTGTTCCTCAACTGGTCCACAGTGACCTCCCCAAGTTTGAAGGTGACCGCTCAAAAACTGTAGGAGGAGATAGATTTTGTAGCGCTGGTGTAATTTTTGTATGTTTTCTGCCACCACCAGGAGGCGCTGTTTTCAAAATTGACCGTTTCTTCATAGTCTTCTTCAGAAACCACCCATCATCACTCATCACAAGTTTGGTTTGGATCGGACCTTTCGTTGTAAAGTTATAAGAGTTTCGTTCTTCACTCACTTTAGCGCCCCCTATCTCGTGCGCCATACGATATTTAAAAAATCCTTCCAATTGTTTCTGTTCCTCAACTGGTGCACAATGACCTCCCCAAGTTTGAAGGTGATCGCTCAAAAACTGTAGGAGGAGATAGATTTTGTAGCGCTGGTGTAAATTTGCCAAAAACGCCGCCGTTTTCGCGTTCAATCCAAAATGGCCACCACCAGGAGGCGCTGTTTTCAAAATGGACCATTTCTTCGTAGTCTTCTTCAGAAACCACCCATCATCACTCACAGCAAGTTTGGTTCCGATCGGACCTTTCGTTGTAAAGTTATAAGAGTTTCGTTCTCTGCGGCGAAACACCTGAATTTTCGCCAACTTTAGCGCCCCCTATCTCGTGCGCCATACGATATTTAAAAAATCCTTCCAATTGTTTCTGTTCCTCAACTGGTCCACAGTGACCTCCCCAAGTTTGAAGGTGATCGCTCAAAAACTGTAGGAGGAGATAGATTTTGTAGCGATGGTGTAAATTCGCCAAAATCGCCAAATAGTGAACGTTCAATCCAAGATGGCGGCTTCCCTGTTCGTTTTAGAGCATAGGTGTTCGATAGATTTTTTGACCGTCCTGACCTAAGGAACGTGTGTACCAAGTTTCGTGCATGTACGTTAAAGCTGATGTTCTGGACAAACGCTTTTGGGGGGGCGGAGCAGTTATTTGCCCCTCCCACTTCCAATTTTCCACGCTTTTTCACCGAACCTTTGAAATACGTAAATTTTCACCAGGCCTGACGTGGTCGCAAAAATCTGTGAGTTTTTGAGCATGGGAAAGGCCTCAAAAAGGCGATTCATTTGGCGGAAGAATAATAATAACTCTTACAGTTTCAATAGGGTTCTTGCACAGTCGTGCTCGAACCCTAATAAGAGCAAATGTGTTGGTTTCCATGGAACTCATGTATTTCCCATTACCATAACTCCTAGGCCGTTTGTGATATATAGAAAATAAAAAACAAAACACGGGAAAGCAGAGACATTGAGCCTTGTGCCTATATACTTGTTATTACGGTAGCCCCCCAGGAGTTCCGCGCAATGTACCAACATACCAACGTACCAACGCGCTAAGGAGTCTGAATATATACGGGCCAATACCATTGTGAAATATTTCTGCTATATCTGAATTTTGATTATTTTTCTTCTTTTTTTTTATTTTCATTCGAAAAAAACACATATTTAAAATGTTATTTGTGCAGAAAGAGACTGTTCTCTTCAGTCTGTGGATAAAGACGTGTACAGATCCAGACAATAATGAATCTACGAAGATATTTTGACACACATTTTAACAAATATCGTCCATAATGCTCTCCCATCTCTGTTCTGGCCACAGAGGCATTAGCTCGTCAGCCTCTGTCAGTCAGGTGAAATATTTATCAGCTGGTTGAGTTCAGACTCACGCACGACTACACAAACACGCGTAAAAATGAACACGCGCACATACTCGCGAATCCCCTATGGTTTGTCGCAAACTTCACCTTGGCAATTCAACACCCATAGACGCAACGCTACACCGTCTTCTTATCACGGCGTGCTAAAGCAAAACAAAGCAACAAAACAACAACTAAAAAGGAAGGGGGAGGGATAAAGAGACTGTGAAATTGTCCTGGAGGAATTAACGTGACTCACTGTGAAGTCTGACGTGTGGTAATGTGAGATCAACACTTCTGTGGTGACGTAAGCTCAATATAGTAATAATTATAAATTCACTTATTTATCTGTTATACATAGATATTCATCTTATTGACTACATGTATCCTGCTTTATTTGCCATTTCTGACAATCTGCAGCTTTGACATATTGCATTTTGGCATACTTTGATTTTTGGTTCATGTTGTATTATGTCCTTTGTAGCAGGGGTGGGTCAAAAATATGTGCATTTAAGGAATTAAAGGATTTTGCAGCTTCTTAAATGTGAATATTTTCTGGTTTCTTTTGCTCTGTATGACAAAAGAAATCATTAAAACTGAATCATGTTTTGGTTTTTGGACAAAACGAGGACATATGAGGACATCATCCTTTCCGGGTTTGTTTGGAAAAACACCTTTGGAAAATCAAAATTTTATGACATTTTATGGACCAAACGATTACTCGATTAATCAAGAAAATAATGGACGGATTCATCGATTAGCGATTATTATTCCCGATGCAATACGATAACCGATACGCCAGGGCAAATATCGATATTTTAAACAGTCTGTGCTAGTTTCACGAGCCGAACATAGGTACTTCATGTGTCCACACGGCGGCGCTGCTCTAATGAATGAGGGGAAACTTGGTCACCTAGTTACCAGGCTGAAGAAGAGTGAGTTTAAAGTTCACTTAGACAGATATTGTGACGTATCGCTGTAGGATTGTCTTATCACAGAATCCTTGTATCGTGATGTTATTGGTATCGTGGACCATGTGTTGTAAATCCTATATGGAGACACTATGTACTGTAACTGTTTACATTCTTCAGTCACTATCTGCTTTGTCACAGGTTTCATTGCTTTGATAAGTTGTCGCTGTGCTCTTTGAGGTTTGACAGAGCCGATGGCGATCAGGAAGCGCTTCAGAAAACAACAATTTTTCGTTGTTTTTTTTTAAATGAATTGTGATAAACGATTATTCCAAACAAGCTTTCTGATTTTTTTTCCCACTTCTTAAATATGAATATTTTCTGGTATCTTTTGATCTATTTAACAAAGAAACCATGAACACTGAGTTGTTTGTGGACAAAACAACATCATAATTTCCAGGTTTGGAAACCACTGATCACCATTTTCTGATTTTAAGGAACAAACAAACAAAGTACTCAATTAATTGAGAAACTTAATGACAGATCAATAAATTATGGAGATAATTGTTACTTACAGCCCTGGACTATAGTAAGTAAGTGAGGTTTCTATAGCAAACAACAATAGGTTTGACTGTCCTTTGTAGTCGTGAGGTCTTTTTCTCAGAATGTCCTAAATCCAAAATTGTAAATCCTAAGCTGGTGCTGACATGTGTGTGTGTGTAAGCAATAAGCAGACACACCCATTGTCTCAGTGGCAACAGCCATGGCCTACGTGAGCCTTAGAGTAATTCCTGTATCGGACGTTAAAGGTTACTCTCCCTCTCTCTTCCTCTCTCTCTCTCTCTGCGCGATCAATGAATTCTGCAGGTGTGGTGTGTTTGGGGAGGCGTGGCCTGTATCAACAACATGAAAACTATTGAACAGGTTGTCATTGAAACAGGACGAGCAGCTTATAGTTATTTGGAGTGGATGTGGATGAGTGGATGAGTGTGGCGGTGGTGATCCTGAATCCTGTTTGGAAATAAGCTCGGGTGTCGTGACTGTGCTCCTGGAGGCTTATATTGTCCAAAAAGATCAAATAAATACAAATTAAAACACAAGAAAACAAATTGGTCTCAATGCTCTTCTTCTACGCTATATTTCTGGCGCTTTTCCACAACATTCGGAGTTCCAGCACAGTAGTACAGTTCCTCCTCAATGTGGGCAGAGTCATCATAGCACGACTACGTGAAACTGCCGTGACACCGTTTTATACGCGACACACAAACATACAAACTTGTGATGAGTAAAGCAGTTGTCGGTGTAGCTGATTCATTAGAATCAGCTCGTTAAAAAGATTTGTTCACAGAATCGTGCATTACTTCCTGTATGACCGGAGCGCAGACTGAAATATGGCTGAACGGGTCGGGATTCGGCTCACAATCTCTGGCTTTCGGCATATCCTTGGCTAAATGTTGGAGATTAACGTACATTTTCAGGATTTTTAAGTCTTTTTAACGGATCTACAGTTGGACATTGTTCGGTTTGATTCCTGTGTCGGACGCCGTTATCACGACTCGTGCAGTGACGACACGCTCTAGTATCTAGACACATTCTAGTATCGGGCTCAGCTCGCTTTGGAATCTCACCAGAGGAGGTACTATCACTAATGGAAAAAAAACACTCAAACCGATTAATCGATTATCAAAATAGTTCACGATAAATTTAGCATTTGATTAATCGTTAGAGTTCTACGAAAAACTTCAACAACAACAACAACAACAACAACAAAGTAAAGACCTGGACCTCGTGACTGAGATTATGAACTTATTGAAACAGTGCTCTTGTCTCGTTTTCTTGATAGAATTGCCCCCTGGTGGCCATTTAAGAGAAGACAGCAAGAGTCCTGTTTACACAGTCGTCCTCAGATTCACTTACATAACTGATTTATCTGATTACACAGCAGGGCTTCACAATGAGTGTGCCTATATATACACATATATATACATATATGTACAGTACACCTACTCAATGGCCAGTGTGTTTGTTTAAAACACTGGTGACCATAAATCTTCCTCCACAAATGTGTGTACATTTCCACAAATTGACTTCTAAGTTACTTTTTAAATACAGATACAGCACACACACACACAAACAGAAAGAGAGAGAAGATAAATGCACCCTGTTTTGCTAATACAGATTATTATGCCCACTGCGCAACACAGAGCTCAACTCTCCATGGGGCTGAGAGTGGAAACAATGAGGTAAATGGGATCTGAATTCACACATCGACCCATCAGGACAACACAGTGAGAAATAAAAAAAAATAAAAAAATAATAATAATAATAATAAATATGTGTCTGTGCCTGGTGAACTGGTCATTCTGCAATTACTAACAATTAAAGTATCAGTATTCAACCCAAAAATAATCAAGGTTAATCATTGTCGCATTGACAAATGAAAGAACTTTTGCTTGTTTGATAATTAGTATTTTATATGTGTGGTGTGTTTCCACTCGTCTTTTCTGTTTATATACGCCCAGCATTCAAATGATGTGTATGTGTGATTTGTGTACATGAAGACACATGAATAAAAAGGAAGGGGGGGGGGGGGTAAATTTCAGTAAATACAGATTGATAACAAACAGCTGCCCCATACAGTCATTTAAAGCGGAACTAGACCGGAAGTTCCTATTATTGCTGTTTTTTTTGGTGTGTATCTGCGTCATTACCTTGTTTATGAAGCCTGACGGTTCGAAACAAACAGTTCAGACATTGCTGAGAACGTTGTGTTTTATTGTAATCTCGGGGCTCAACGAGATCACTGAAAATCCCGTAATAGTTACGTAAGCAGCGGTTCTCCTGAACAACCGATCGTCCTGCTCCGGGCGGTAGTCCGGGCACATCCAGTTGCGTACATTGAACCGCAGAAGAAGAATAACGTCCGTTGTGGAGGTGTTTCACGAGCGATAGTGTCTTCTGACTCTGGGTCTGACTCCGGGTCAAAGTCATAAAAGGGACTGCGGCGGGGAGTCGTGAAGAAGCTATTTTTAAACACTGTTAAAACAATGTTTTGATAATGAGGAGCAGTGCATCCGCCGTTCCAGAGGGGGGCGCTGCGCTTCTGAGAACGGATGTGCTGGATAGTACTGGCCAATCACAAGACTCTGTCTTCTGGGGGTGAAAGTTCACTCTGAAACATCGCGGCTGAAAAACACTGTCAGAAAAGAGGATTTCTATCGGCTAGTTTACAGCAACTAGGAGGTTTTTGACCATAAAAACAAGTTAATATATGTAAGTAGACCTCCATAACTAACATATATGTGCAACAGGACCACTCTATGTGACCTTTAAGACGAACACACGACGCGTTTCCATGACGACTGACCGGAAAAAGACGTGCGTGATGTCATGTTTACGTGCCGCGATACCGGAGTGCAGGCACCGTTTAACAGTTATTTTCGTTAGCTGCATTAGCTCGTTTAGCACAGTTAGCGCAGTACACAGTATGTATGTGTGTACTGCGCTAACTGTGTATGTGTGCCTCTGTTTTTAAAGTTTAGCGTTACTTTAGAGACTCCCGGAGTCACGTAAACATGACGTCACACACGTCTTTTTCCAGTCAGTCTCCCAGCACTATTTAGGCTATTTAAACTTTGAAGCTGTAATAACAACACAAACAGCCCCAACATGACTCAGCTAAAATGCTTTTGCTGATGTTTGTTTACGATTGTGTCGGATTTTTTTTTTTTTTTTTTATCGCTCCAGTGATTTTAAATCAGTATCAGACCGATATCGAGACTGTTTCCCCATTCCTGATTATCACGTCAATTTATCAGATTAACTTTATTTGTAAAGTGCCAAATTACAACACTTAAGATGGAAAGATCTCACGATATTATAGAGAGAGAAATAGAAACCGACTAGAATATATAAGTAATTATATGATTTATTATTATGATATAATGACGCCAATCTGTGAGTGACAGAAACTGACTTTTTTATTATTTTAGAGCGGATTTATAAGTGCGTGTGTTTTGATGCCACATGATTTCACTAAAAGGAACACAGTGTCACAAGAGGTTTGGAGAAGAGGAACAGTTAGTGACAGTGCAAAAATACATTGAAAAAATACAAATAATACATTAGAGGGATTTACTTACTGGTGTTGGTTAATAATTTCTAAAAATGAAACTGTGAGAAGAGAACTTTGAAAAAAAGGAAATGTCTCCTAAACCTATTTACTGATGAAAATCTCATACTGAAAGGTGACAGAAAATCATCTTCAACTTATCAACTTAATCAACTTATCAGTTTTCGAATTGCAGGAGAAACAACGACAATATACTGAGTGGCCAAAGATTTGAACCGTCGCCAACCTTCCGATTAGCCCAATTCATTTCCTTTTGGCCACAGGCGTAATAATAAAACTTGTGCTCACTCGACCATGATGTGGCACAGAAGTGAAGCAATTAGATGAAGTGTAATCATGCTAAAGTATGACGACAACCAATTTTTTTTTATCCATATTGCGATGCGAGTACAGATGTCGCAACTCGGGTGGAAGGGCGCCATGGCAACACACCAACCGTGACATTGTGTCCGTCCGTCCGTCTGCCACCTACGTCTAAAGCCCCGAAAGCTTAAGAACAAACAAACAGTCGTTAAGTAAATAATGACAAACAGTCGAGGGACTTCATTAACCCATTGTTGTCCCTCGTCTGTGCTTCCGTCAGGAGTGCGTGGACAATGTATAATACTTCTGAGATGAGACAATGAGGCTCATGTCAGCGCTGTTGACATTGCTCTTAGCCCACGTCGGCCCATTGTTCTGTGGAGATAGATGGCGGTTCGCTGCATTGTAGTGATGTGTGGCACTTTTGTTGAAGAGCCCTTTTGTTGTTGTTGTGTTTTAGTTTACATGAGATGCGATCAAAGAGTTCAGAGACTTTTCTTGTTGCTAAAAAAAATCATCGCATGGATGGCAGGGTAATAGAGATGCAGCAGGTGCAGCTAATAACATGTCCAGAGTCGGGGATCGTACACACGAGGATCAGCAAAAGTTTGGTATCTGATCTGAATTTCAAGATACGTTCAAAAGTTTGGGGTCACCTATACAAATTGTTGGTGTTTTCCATTAAAACTCACACTTTTATTCATCAAAAAAAACTTGCAAAATGAATAAAAAATATAGTCAAGACATTGACAAGATTAGAAATAATGATTTTTATTCCAAATTATAATTTTGCCCTTTCGTCAAAGAACCAGCAAAACTGTTTTCATTGCACAAGGGTTTTCTAATCATCCAATATCCTTCTAACGTGATTAGCAAACACAATGTACCATTATAACACTGGAAATTCCATTAATATATATTTTAACATTCCATTAAAAAACAGACGTTTGCAGCTAGAATAGTCGTTTGCCACATGAACAATCTATAGAGTGTATTTATGATTAATTTAATGTTATATTCATTGAAAAAAAGGTGCTTTCCCTTCAAAAATAAGGACATTTCTAAGTGACCCCAAACTTTTGAACGGTCAACACCTTTCTGAATCTGCCCTTGAGCATGAAAAAATGCAAAAAAAAAAAAGTGAGAAAACAACAACAACAAAAGGAGGGAGGGTCACTGAATATTCTAAAAGGCCTAGAGGAGTCAAACATAAGAGGGGCAGTGTGTGTGTTCAAATACACACAAATAGACAAGAAAGAGAGACAAAAAACAAAGGAGATGTGAGAGGACGGCAGCGATGCGGCCTGGTACCATCACAACACAGAAACTACTCAGCCGCCGCAGCAGCAGCAGGAGGAGGAGGAGGAGGAAGAGATTTTTGTAACCAAACATTTTTGGTTGGGACCACAGTAAGCAGTTCTGCTTTCTGGTGGTTCAGTCTGTCAGAGAAAAAAGAGCCACAACACAGGGAACGCTCCAATCTAGGATGTTCAGTCATATTGCCAAGCCCTGGTTAAATAACATTAACAATAAACTGAACCACAACACTGTCCGTCTCACCATTCGCTGTAAACTGTCAAGAAGATTCAAAAGCACTGGCCTATAGAGAGATACGGCGCCACAACCACAATTCAAATGGTGGCCCTTAAGCAGTTCCTCAAACGTGAGGTTCTGCCTCAGTAGGACCAGGTTTTGGTCCTGACAAAGTTTAGCCCTAAAGAGTTAGACTTAGGCTTGATTTAGTTAATAACAGCTCATTTAATCACGCCTGTTGCCAAGCGGTGAAATCATGTTTCACGCAAACATAAAACCCAATTTTAATTGAACTTGGTTGTCGTCAGGTTGCACGTCTTTATTTTAGTGCTGGGCATGTTAAACGCATGTCGCGTTGCCATGACTCCCGATAGTTAAAATGAGTCTCTAAAGTAACGCTAAACCTTAAACACAGAGGCACACATACGCAATACACAGGTACGCTGATTATTTGTAGCGTTGCTCTTTTCGTTTAATAAACAGACCACTCCAGTTCGACTGTAGGCATGCTAACGACGCTAAAGGAGCTAACACAGCTGACGGAGCTAACTGGTAAACGGTGCCTGGACTCCAGGGCCGTGGCATGTTCAGTAAGAATTTAAAACTGGTGCTGGCCGCTAGTTAACGTGGCCTCAACATTAACGCACATTAACGCATGAAGCGTTTCCGTGATGACTGACTGGAAAAAGACGCAACGTCACGTCACGTTACCGTAGCTCCCGATTGTTAAAATGAGTCTCTAAAGTAACGCTAAACTTTAAAAACAGTACGCTGGTTTTTTGTAGCGCTGCCCTTTTCCTTTAATAAACAGACCACTTCAGTTCGACTGTAGGCGTGCTAAAGGAGCTAACGGAGCTAACTGGCCTGGCACGTAAACATGGCGTCACACGCGTCTTTTTCTGGTTAAAGTTGATGTGGTTGCCCAGCACTACTTTATTTGCATTATTATTATATTTGTATCTATTTGGGGATTAAAAGTAAGACCACAGAGACTCTGTATAATCCTAAACTTTTCACTATCCTTCTATCCCTCTTACTCCACCAGAAATCAAAGATCTTTCTCATCCCACTCATGTTGAATCCATCATACTAAATTTTGTTTTACGGAGGCCTTCAACTGTAAATCATTCTTCACCTTGAATATAAATGTCGGCCGTCCTTTTGGTTTATTTTATTTCACCTGCACAACCTTTTCCTTGTGGTGTTTTTCTTCTTTTACTGTGCTGTTTATGACTGGTCATAGAGAGAGAGTGTGCAGGGACAAAGGGTGGAGGAATGGTGTCCGAGGCAAAGGTTGTGCTGCTGGTGAGTGTAAGTAAACCTGGTCATGGTTGGTTTGTAGAGTGGAGATTTTCTTTTCAGAGGGGGTGACAATAGCGCCGCATTCATTGAACACGCCGGCAGTTGCTTCACTCTATTTCCTCCCAAATCAAACACAAAACGTTTCAATAGTTCGAACTTACCAAATCAGTTCTTATCAAAATAAATGTCAGGTAATTCAAAAAATATGTAAAGCACTTCCTTATAAGTGTGAAATAAAGAAAATTATATTTTATTCTTTAGTCTTTGGCATTATCGCTGTAGAGTTTAGTACCACTACTGGATTTGCATAACGGACCTACACTACCGTTCCAAAGTTTGGGGTCACTTAGAAATGTGCTTATTTTTGAAGGAAAAGCACTTTTTTTCAATGAATATAACATTAAATGAATCAGAAACACACTCTATACATTGTTAATGTGGTAAACGACTATTCTAGCTGCAAACATCTGGTTTTTAATGGAATATGTACATAGGTGTATAGAGGCTCATTTCCAGTGTGCTAATGGTGCACTGTGTTTCCTAATCGTGTTAGAAGGCTATTGGATGATTAGAAAACTCTTGAAAACCCTTGTACAATGATGTTAGCACAGCTGAAAACAGTTTTGCTGGTTGTTTGACGAAAGGGCAAAAAGATTATTTTGAATAAAAATGAGTGCTGGGCGCATTAATAATGGTTAACGGCGTCATCGTTAACACACGTTAACGTATGATGCATTTCCATGACGACTGACCGGAAAAAGACGGTGCGTGACATCATGTTTGCGTGACTCCTGATTGTTAAAATGAGTCTCTAAAGTAACGCTAAACTTTAAAAACAGAGGCACACATACGCAGTACACAGGTACACTGGTTATTTGTAGCGCTGCTCTTTTCGTTTCATAAACAGACCGCTCCAGTTTTCGACTGAAGGTGCGCTAACGGCGCTAAATGGGCTAATGCAGCTAACGGAGCTAACTGGTAAACGGTGCCTGGACTCCAGTGTCGCGTCTTTTTCCAGTCAGTCGTCATGGAAACGCGGCGTGCGTTAACCTTGTGCCCAGCCCTAATAAAAATCATTATTTCTAATCTTGTCAATGTCTTGACTATATTTTCTATTAATTTTTCAACTCTTTTTCAAAAGTGTGACTTTTAATGGAAAAGACAAAAAAAATGTATAGGTGACCCCAAACTTTTGAACGGTAGTGTATGTTACTGTACCATTTCTATAATAACACATTGACTAAACATCACAAGCAGCAGGTGACCCTGGTGCTACACAAACCTTTCATAACCCTCTCCAGTTACACAGCAGATGAGCAGGGTCAGTCAACCCTGTGGACCACTTTTAGTCAAATACACCACACATTACGTTTTATGCGCATTCACTCTGGCTTTCAAGTTTCAACTATGGTCATTTTGTGGTCAGGTCCTCTCAAATAATAATGTGCCAACCAGGAAGTGTCGAGTCTATAGCGTCAGTCTCAGGTTGTTTCAGGTTTCTCATTTGCCTTTGTTTTTTTCCATGTCAGGTGGGCCTGACCACAGCATAGGTCCACAGTAAAGTTATTATTATTAGTATAGATATTTACACTGTGCTTGGTGAAGAGAGGATACATGAGGTCATGAAGCCAATTACAGTGACTCATCACTCTGTGTTAGGGGAGGAGAGGGAGAGGATCAACTATTTCGATAATCGGTTTGAAGCTTTAGCGGTTTTCCATAATTAAAACAAGATTTCTGATTGTTTTAGCTTCTTAAATGTGAATATTTTCTTCATTTCTTTGCTCCACATAACAAAGAAATCATTAGAACTGAATCATTTTGGTTTGTGGACAAATACAAGACATTCGAGAACATCGTTATTCCAGGTTTGACAAACAGTGATCAACGTTCACTTCACATTTTCTGACATTTTCTGTACCAATCGCAGCTCTATATGTAATAGCTGTCAATCATACCAAGTTCACGCCCTTTTATTGACCATTTGACCACTAAATGGTACCAAAATTGACAAAATGGGGCTGCAACTAACAATGATTCTGTCGATTATATTCTCGATTAACAACTTAAGTGTTTCCCAAAAAATGTTCTCTAATCTTTTGTTTTGTCTCCAAAAAAACATGATTTTATTGTTTTCTTTGGCATATGTCAAAATCAGAAAATAGATTATCAAAATAGTTGGTAACTCATGTAGCAATCAGGATATAATTTAGTAATTGTTGCAGCCCAAGTTATAAAGTCTAGTGACTACAGGGTCATTTTCTTATGACTTACATAATGGACTTCTTGCAGTCACCCCCTGTTGGCCATTCAAGAGAATACATGTGATCGGCACTTCTGTATTGGCTTCGTTTACAGTCTCAGGTCAAATGTTGTGCTTGTGCATCAGAAACTTGCTTAAATAAAAAAATAAATAATTCTAAATATCTGTATTACAAAGGTATGTTTGTGAGGGTGTGTCGGACCTCCGCCGCAGTTCCCTGGTTAAGACGCATGTGGAAAGATTAAGGATTAAAGTTCAGAGACACTGTGGCAGGTTCGATAACGACGTCAAACCATGAGCTCTGAATACACACTCGCACACGCAACGTACACGTCTCACACACACACAGTCATGAGCAACTGAAGTCTGTTGGAACTTATTAATATATTTGCCATCACATCCTGGGTTAAGAACACTCTTAGAAATAAGGGTTCCAAAAGGGTCCTTCTACAAGGGCTGAGGTTCTACCTGGAACCATTTGCTTCTGAAAAACCCTTTACTGAAGAAAGGGTTTTTCAAAGGTTCTTGGTAACACTAATAGTTCCAGTAAGAACCATTTTGATCCAGAGAACCCTTTAAAACTCCTTTCCTGAATAAAGGGTTTTAAAAGGGTTCTTGGCGGCACCCTCCAAAAAGGTTCTCCTATGAGGACAAGCCGAAGAACCTTATATGGTTCTACTTAGCACATTTATTTCTAAGAGTGTACACAAAGCCTTCGAATATTTCCATAATTGATTTATTAGGCACTTGTTTGGTTCATAAAATGTCAGTAAATGATAAAAAAAAATATGGATTAGTGTTTCCCAAACCTCGAAGATTAGTCTTGTTTTTGTCCACGAACCAAAATGAGTCAGTTTCAGCAAAGAAAACCAGCTTAATCATCGCAGCTCCACAATAAAGAAAGTTACGCATGATCTTTTACAGGTTGGAGTAATTTTTTGTAAAAATAGAGAGAGGGAGAATGTGATCACGTTGTGATTTATGACACAATCATAAGTCAGTGCCACGCACAGTGTTTTTGAGAGTGATAACTATGAGCCTGGTGTCAGGAGGGATGTCACATGACTGTGTATAAAGGTTGAACGCTCACATGAAGGGAGATAAAACCACATGCACACACCTCTCCGTGAATATTCAGCCAGAGACACAATCATATTTCACCTGGAATTCACCTCATTGCACAACCGCACTTATCCGACTGCTGAAAAGGTTCACCACTCCCAGAGTTAGCCAATCACACACACACAAGTCTCGGATTGGAACGAATAAATATGGCCAAACCCTCCTCTGTATGATGAGTGTTTGTGGGTCACAAGAGTGGAGAGAACAGAAGTGATCATCACATTATTAACTATCACATGTTGTGGTGGTAACTTCATTCGACCCTGACACAGGCGTTGTGAGGTGGCAAATCAGAAACATCAATAATGAAAGTGCACAGGAGTGACTGGACTCGAGGACTGTAATTGGGGCGGTTAGTGTTAGTTGGTTTTCTATACGTTTCCAGACACATGGTGGAAAACCCAATCTGTGCCCGTGTGGATCTGTCAGGGCACGTCTGAACCCAAGAGCTCAGGGTGGAGTGAAAATGTTGTCGATTTGTGTCGGGATCGGTCACGTTGGATAGGGTTAGCCTACTTGTCAAGGTGCTGTAAAGCTCAAATAGACAAGAGGCTTTATCCGTGTTAATTGCTCCCCTAAAGGTCTTGCTTTCACTATGTTATTATCTATGGCTATGTTTAGATTAACAGGCTAATGCAACTCGGAAAGATTGTACCTAGCTTGAATTTTTGACAGACAATAAACACACAAGATCTGTTTCAGATCCGATCTG
Organism: Microchirus variegatus; assembly: GCF_963457635.1. NCBI lineage: Eukaryota > Metazoa > Chordata > Actinopteri > Pleuronectiformes > Soleidae > Microchirus > Microchirus variegatus. Next base: position 15,300,042 of record NC_139809.1, read on the forward strand.
ATTCAATCTGAACGTCACGGTCGCTCAGATAAGATTTTAAAGTGTCTTCTGACTATACTGGACAATGGGGACGGGCAACATGGACACATGGAGATCACGGATGTGATCACTTATGTGAACAGTTGGTCAGGAAGATCAGATTCTGATCAGCCATGCTTACTAACCCGATCTGGGCTGCAGTTTAAACAAGGCCTTCAGATATATAAATCAGATCTCAATCAGTCAAATTAGGTTATATGCAGCTTTTTGATCCCATCGATGAAATCAAACAGAATCAGTTTTTGTATGGGGGGAATCAATAAAGTTACATCTCATCTTATCATATCTCCTGCTACCAAGACTACCAAGAAGTTGCAAAAATATGAGGTTTTTCCTGCTGTTGATGATGCTTTAGAACCATGGTTCCCAACCTGTGGTCCCAACCTGTCTGCTCTGAAGTTGTCAGGTTATTAAAATGATATTTGTGCCTGCGGGAAGACATTTGTCGTTAAGATTGTGAACCAGATCTTTTCATGCAGTGGTGCTGATGATAACACCACACAACCACACCCTGGAAGTACCTGGGTCCTCCTATTGTGTCTACATGGACAACAGTTGGGCTTTTTTTGGTATAAGTTATAAGGCAGGTCAGAGAAAGTTCGGGTTCAGGTGGAGACACGTGGCCCGAGCCACGTCATAAAGGGTAAAGAAGACGGACCAGACGGTCCACCATAGAAGGACTCGGAAATGTTCCCCTTCAAAATCAACGAACACATTCAACCTCTAATCCAACAAAACACATGAAGCGTTCCCTCACAAGTAAAAGTAAACACAATATCAGCAGCGCATACTTCTTCTTTTCACTGGCCTGACAGGTCTGCAAACCTCCCCGCCATTTGTCTGTTTCCCAATGTAAACGACAGTAGGTAAACAACACCTCCAGGTATACAAGACGGTCGAAAACTATGCAAAGCAGCCACACCGCCATACATCACTATCTATATGGTGTATCAGTGGTGCAGTCTCTTTGACAGCTAATGTCTGTGACAGAGAATCTTGAAAACAATGATAAGGTCTCACCAGTCACAAAGACTCCTGCCCTGTTTCGTCACACTCCTCTCACGTAACAATTTTGCTGGAGGAAAACAAAATGCAGTTCGACTCGTCGACCTAGCAGTCGACACATGGACTAATAAAAACGACAAGTGTTTCTAAACCACGTTGCCAGCAAATCCCTGGTTGAACTTTTCACTCTGACACAGTGACAAAAGTCACGTGATAGGTGCATTGTTTCTGGACAGTTTCAAGCAATGCAGGGCATGAAACAGTAGGAGGCGTCGTGACAAACAAGGGAGACGTATACCTAAATATCAACTTAACTTCTTTCTTGCACAAACTTCAATAACCCTATTGTCTATTTTGTGTGATTTCTCAAGACCTTTACATGACAAACCTTCAAGGATTTCAAGGACACCATCTGTGGAAACCATCTGGCTATTGTCGTTGCCACGTGTGTGCGCTGTTGCCTCATAGCATGCTTGTGCTTTAGCAATTATGTTATTATCATCGTCAGAAGGGAAAAACACTTCTACCTGCACCTTCTCTTTCATGCCGTGTGAGGCTCATAGTTTGGTGTTGAAATGGTAGCGTTGCAAGAATACAGCTGCTAAGCAATGTCCAACGTGGACGCCAGGAGCTTCCTCGTTCTTCTATGATTCTTATTCTTCTGTCGTTCTTGATACGACTGTTATATATCTGCTCCTGGTCTCTGTCTTCTGTCTCTACCTCGCCTCAACCTTGTCCTTTCTCTCCCCTGTCCACTATTTTTCCTTTCACCCCAACCTGTCTAGGCAGATGGCCGCACATCTTTGAGTCTGGTTCTGTCAGCGATTTCTTCGTCTGTTAAAACAGAGTTGTTTTTTTCTGACTGGACCTCACATTCTGTCACCCCTTAAAATAGCCTTTTCAGCATTAAGACCTGGTTTTAGGGTTAGGGTTAGAATTGGGTGTAGGTTGGGATTAGGGTTAAGGAATAGGGTAAGGGTTAGGCACTTTGTTGTAGAGGTTAAGGTTAAGGCCACATTATACTTCTACAACTGCGTAATGCGTTATCCAACTGCGTAACTACGGAGATCCCTCGAGCCCTCATAGCTCTCCGCCGTGGTGCCGGATACCCACTGCAATTTACCGCCCGATCAGTAGGGGTCACTGCGCAAGGTTGTTGTGCAACCTGGCGAAAAGACTGAGGAGACGTGTCCGGAGGTGATAAGTACATTCACAAAACGTACCGAGACTGATGGCAGGCGAATTTAACAGTTGTACAGGACCGACGAGCGACATGGACGAAGAAACCCAATTTCAGGTACTTCCGAATGTTGGCTGGCATATTTGATGAACTTCTACGCCGTGTGCTACCTCAAATTTATCATCAGGGTACCCACCGCATGCCTGTTGATGCCGCCCAGAGACTGGCTGAGGACCAGTCTCAGTCCAGTCGCAGCCCTTGCCGTCTCCGTTGTCCCTTGACGGAGTGACGGACACTATAAAAAATATTTTGTGCACCCGGAGACGACATAGAGGGCTCTCCATAGCCTACGTCGAGTATACATTGGGCTTTGGGAATGCATTATGTCAATGAGTGTTCTCACTAAGAATGCTAAGCAAAAGTGTGTGTGTGTGTGTGTGTGTGTGTGTGTGTGTGTGTGTGTGTGTGTGTGTGTGTGTGTGTGTGTGTGTGTGTGTGTGTGTGTACAACGAGATCACTCATCTCCTGCTGACTAAAGTAACCAGTAAAACCTGAAAGACCAGAACTCAGGATTTCACCCTCTCAGTTGTGAGGTTGTGTGTGTGTTTTGTGCGCAAGAATCAGAGGCCTCGTGTAACTACCCCGTTTGTGCCGAAAGGTGTTGTGTTTCCATACAGACAGTAACTAGTGAACCACTTAAACATTGCAGCCACCCTCAGCCTCATTGTGCCGTATTTTTTTTAAGTTGCAACCACTGCTACTGTTTTTATGCACGTACTACGATATAATATCCCACGGGCCCTCGCCACTGTCGCTGTGGGAAAAGAAGCCGTTCACACCTTGTATTAACATTAACATCCTGAACGTCAGCAGTAAGCGTCTGCCTAGTGCTAAGGATTCTTTTCATAATCAATTAGTCGAGGAAACATCTATGTTCTCATATGATGTCCCGAAATGATTGAGTTTCTTTGTGATGGAGCAAAGAATCCATAAAACCAGCCGTCTATCAGACACATCTAAATTAAATGCCTCTTCTTCACATTCACAGAGCATTGATTGTCTGTCAGGTGTCATTACGGTTTGTGTTTACAGTCTGGCCAATCACTCTGTTGTAGTAAATCCAAGTGTATTGTTTAGCTGTCAACACCATGCCCTCTTTTTTTTTTTTACAGGGTTTGGCAAACTTGCTTTGTTTTTCATTTCTTTTCTCAACCACAAGAACAACTTTAGGAGAATCTGCAGAATGATATCTGTGTTTCGGGAACCGAACAGCTAGGGGCGTCATGATTCCCCAAATCCTCGATTCGATTTTCACAGATGGGTCTTCAATTTTCAGACTTCGAGTCTAGTAGTTTAGTCTAGGATCATTGGTTTTATGTCATGATAACTACTTTCAATTGTGTACATTGTGTCATTAGCGATATAATGTCATATAATTTATTAACAATGTGAATGGAAAAAAGTCAATTGGAAACTAAGTGTAAAAACAAGAGAAGTCACGTAGCGCTGTGTTGCTCTGAAGGTCCAGCAATCTGGTCACTAAATGTGACCTCTGACCTCCAGAAATATGATCATATATGGAAGGAAACACCTTCATAACGTGGTCCCAAAGCGTTAATAAATATATGTTTAAATCCAGGGTTTTCCACCACTGAATAAGGATGAAAATTGTGATGGTACAAACGCGTCTATAGCATGAGTTATCTCTTGAGCACAAGTTGAATTTTGATGAGGTTTCGCTCCAAATGAGGACAGAATTATGAGGAGTTGAGTTATACGGAGTTGATTTCGTAGTTACGACAGTGTTTAGAGTTGTTCTGGGGCACAGACTGATCGATTCAAGTGGTATCAGTGGGGTATTATTACAATTTTCTCGCTTCTTAAAAGTGAATATTTTCAAGATTCTTTGCTTGATACAACACAGACATTTGAGAACATCATTATTTCCAGGTTTTAGGAACATTGATCAAAAATTTTATGGACCAAAGAACTTGTCGAGAAGATAATCGACATATTCATATGATTATGAAAATAAGAAATTGCAACCCCAAATTCATAAACACAATATACAACTTCCAGGTGCAGAAACACTGTCCTGTAGCACCAATAAAATACAACTGAACAGGCTCACGCTCCCTCGACTCCCCTCCCCCTTCTCCTCTGGGTGTGTCTGAGAATCTCGTCTGTTTCTCCCCACACCTTCCAACCATTTGTTTTACTGCAACAACACACCTTTGAATTAAGCCAACCTGTGTAATCCACAGATACTGGACTGCCGACAGCCCCCATCTTGACCAACGTTTGCTTTCATCACGGAATGTTTGACAAAAACGGACACAGACGCACAGAGGATTAGTTAAGGGGGGGGGTTGCACCGACTGACACTGAGGTTATGATAGAAATAAGGGCGTCTCGTTTATGCAATACCTTTGTCACACCCACCACAGGTTAACTCATGACCACAAAAGGGAAGCAAAAGAATTTGGAATGTGCTCTCAAGGGAGATGAAAGATGAGATGATCATCACAGTCATTTGTAAACTGATTTATAGAGTCAATATTTGCAGTATTTGGCTATCTCAAACTCGAGTATCTGCCAATATCAGTCCGATATTAGTCCTTTTAAACCATGAAGCTGTGAACAATACATTTGTCGTTAATCGTCTACATATAGTCATCAGTTGTCTACATATACAGTCCTCATTTGTCTACATATACAGCCGTCAGTCGTCTACATATACCGTCGTCTACATATACAGTCGTTAATTGTCTACATATACAGTCGTTTGCCATTTCAAGCTATTTCAAAAAGACAAAATAAAGTAAAGAAACAGCCCACAAAATGTTATCAGTGATGTGCATGTACTCTACAGACAGTCTGTGCATGTGATATGTAGGATTTTTGGACTACATCGGATTAACATTTTCAGCATATATCGGCTAAGTTTTGATCCAAAAAAAATTGGTGAGACAGATCAACTAGTGTTGTTCAATAACTGATTTGCTGAAGTGAATTATTTAATTATCACTTAACAGTTCATATTTGACCGGACGGAAGAGGGTGGAAAAACATAATCAGCGATATTAACGGGCCGTTGTGTCAGCTGCAGTCGGCTCAGTGCACGGCGTAATTTACCATCGGTAAACTCAGCTACTGAAGCTTGAATGTCAGTGTTTTCTCTGCAGCCAAATCTCTGCGATCGCAATTAATTTTCCTGCGCTCAGCTTTCTCCGTTTTGTGGGGGGGTTTCATCTTATTTTATATTATTATTTACATTTTACATTTTTACATATAGTTTTCGGATTTGTTTCAGCTTCTTAATGTTGTGGTTTCTTTTCTCCATATAACAAAGAAATTATTAAAAACTGAATAATTTTCGCTTTGGAACAATTTCAGCTCTGTAATTATGAAAGTAATCTGCTCTGCTTCCATATAAAGCTGAATTTTAACCATGTTCTCTTTTCTGGAGGAGAAACAAATCATGACCAGGATATATTCTGCGATGTATCAGAGGGATGAGATTTTCATAAGCTCATCCCCACAGTTTGTGTGGTCACAACAAACTCATTTGAATGAACAACAACACTGGAAAAAAAGGGGGAATTGCGTAGTGGAAACAGGTGAAAAAATAAAAATGACAAACACGAACAGAAAAGACTAACGGCAGATTTTGGCCCGCTCTCCTGTGACACCTTCGCCCAAATCAATTGCACCGCTCGAGCATATGCTCATCTCCGGCCACGCTCTCCATCTACTTCCTTCACCCTCTCTCTCTCTCTGTCTCTTTTGCAGGTGTTACCGTGGCAATGATGGGAGGGAGCCACCTGAGGCCTGCACCTGAGGCACTAATTGCCGCCTCTGCAGTCTCTATGGTAGCAAAGATAAACAATGTCCTGGGTAATATGTCACCACGGGGATGAACACCAAGCTGCTCAGAACAGTTGTAAAAAAAAAAAAAAAAAAGGAAGCATTTCACCTGAAAAGGCTCAATGAAGCCGAGTGAGACTGACCAGGGTCTTATTTGATGTCATCTAAGGTGCAGATTTAATGCCATAATAACCTCTCAACATCATGACAATGATCTAATCTGACATTTGCACCTTTGACTGGACTCAGTTTACAGCCTTACAACTGAATCTGTGGCATCATGCCAACTGATACTGATACTGAATATCATGATACTGCTCCATATCGGCCCGATAATCACGGGATCGGATATTGAGGAAAAACCCGATACAATCCAAAAATCCTATAAATGTCATGATTGAACAGCTTTGTAGTTTAAAGGTGTAAAATGACTGCATCTGACTGATATCAGTATCGGTTGATACTTTAGTTTAATTTTTAAAAAGTTGGTATAGAGCCACCCCTAGGTCTGATAATCCAAATGTCAAATTCCAATGCAATCTACGGCTACAACTAACGATTATATTGATTAATCTGTGGATTAATTTCTGGATTTATCGTTTGGTCCATAAATTGTCAGAAAATGATGATTCTCAAATCGTCTTGTTTTGTCCACACACTACACCAAGTCAGTTTGAATGATTTCCAGAAAATATTCACATTTAAAAGCTGAATTCTTTAAACACATTATATTGATTATCGAGCCACATATATAAAGAAACTGGGTAAGCAAAAACTCTGCTTTTCTATGTACATTGTGATTTGGCGCGATACAAATAACATTTTATTGAATTGCTTCTCCAGTAACAGCAACTATGCGGAAAAGAAAATTAAAAGAAATACTAACAATAAATGATTTAACAACCTGCAGATAAAACACGGCAAGGAGGAAAGGATCGGATCTTTATTGTCATTATACAATCAGAACTGCAAGGTCAGATGGAGGGTTGATGACCAAAGCCGCTGCTACTAAGTACGACCAACTTGACCGATTGCTGCCGCAAATCAACCGGCGATCGACTATTTTTGCATGTTGATCCTGCTCTACTGCAGCTTCAGTGAAGGCTAACACACTGTCCTCTGCTACAACAAAATCCTTTAATATATAACCACGTTTTACGACCTCGGTGTGCTGCTGAAAAATGAATTGTACCAACATGTGGTCGCTCGACAGGTGTTAATATGGAACCTAATGTTAGCACTGCACTGGGCCCTTCCTCACCCTCCTCCTCCTCCTCCTCACTGTGCCCTCTGAGGAAAGACAACGACATCATTGAGCAAAGAAAAAAATCCATGCAGTGTGCATTCCAGTCCCGACACCCACCATCATGACCTCCAGGAGGCTCAAAGTGTGGTACGTGTACCACCAATGGTACGCCAGCTTCCTCTGGGGGTACTTGGAAAGGAAAATCAGAAATGCTGTTCTACTTTATATATATACCGTTCAAAAGTTTGGGGTCACTTACAGTAGAAATGTCCTTATTATTGAAGGAAAATCACTTTTTTTCAATGAATATAGCATTAAATGAATCAGAAATACACTCTATACATTGTTAATGTGGTAAACGACTATTCTAGCTGCAAACGTCTGGTTTTTAATGGAATATGTACACCGTGTTAGAAGGCTATTGGATGATTAGAAAACCCTTGTGCAAAATGTATATTTTTGAATAAACATAATTATTTTCAATCTTGTCAATGTCTTGACTATAAAACACAAAAAATTGTGTACACTCTTAGAAATAAGGGTTCTTCTACAAGGGCTGAGGTTCTACCTGGTAAGAACCATTTTGATCCAGAGAACCCTTTAAAACCCCTTTCCTATATAAAGGATTTAAAAAGGGTTCTTGGTGGAACCTTTATAAAAAAGTTCTATCTGGAGCCAAAAAGGGTTTTCCTATGAGGACAAGCCGAAGAACCTTATATGGTTCTACTTAGCACTTTTATTTCTAAGAGTGTAGGTGACCCCAAACTTTTGAACGGTAGTGTATATACTAGGGCGTGTGACCGGAGTGGAGTGGATCGGGAATAAATCTGCCTCCTGGGAAAAGTCCGTAGCTGACTTAGCTCAACCTATTTACACCACTGTATCTTAACGTCAGAGATAGCGGCATTACTTCAAGAACTCAATCCATTCATCCATCGTCTAGAAGGGTCACTGTGTCAATGCCCATATTGGATGTTTTTGGAAGCTGGAGAACCCGGAGAAAACCCCATGCACACAAAGGTTCCAACCGGGGATTGAACCCTAGGTCTTCTTGCTGCAAAGGCAAGAGCATGAACCACTACACCAACCGTGTGGCTCCAAGAGCTCCATTATGAAATATAAACCTGTTTATGTTTGAGAAACTTTTCGATAACTTCTTGCCCTTCTTTCTCCAAGAGTTCACAAAGTCTACTCCACGAGCAGCTCCATATGTTACCATTCACACTATCGCCGTTGTTCATACATTCACTCATTCACTCAATCCAGCACACGTGTGTAATTCACTAATTTTAACAATACACATACTATCCTCCAGAGTGCATGACTGTGCAGCGACATTGTTCTTACACATACGGACACAAACTGCCTCCGTTGAACCCTCATATACATTCCAAGTGTAAGCAGAGGAAGCACAACCAACACAACTAAAATGGAAGATCGTGTTCAACTGGATGTTTCCACATTCTGTCAACAGGTGGATAAAAGCAGCACATGCCGGTTTGTCGAATCTCGAGTAACACGAACAAAAGGTTCCACCGTGATCTGGGTTAGATATTTTTACTAAAAATGCACACACACAAAACTGTCATCATATCATGACACTGGTGTGTGTTTGTTTGCCTACACAATGACAAAACTGGAGTGAGTGCAAGATAATGTGCAAGTATTGCGTATTTATTTTGGCGCTGATCCCACGGTGAATAGCGTCAACTAAGAACTGAGGTTTGGGTGATATGTGTGGTTTCTTGTTTTAGATCAACACTGTAGGTGGTAAATTTGGTTCTAAAACACCCACTCTCGTCTTATTTGCTTAAATACTTTCCACGCCCATATATCCATCAAGTTGATTCAAGATTAGTACAGTGAGTACTCGAGCTGAAACATTTGTCAACTATTTTGATAATCGATTCATCGGTTTGGGGCTTTTCTTCCAGATTAAAACAAGTTTTCTGATCGTTTTAGCTTCTTACATATATAGAATATTTCCTGGTTTCTTTGCTCCATATAACAAAGAAATCATTAAAAATCTTGGTTCGTGGACAAAAACATCGTCATTTCCAGGCTTGACAAGCGCTGAACCAAGTTTTTCGACATTTTATGGACCAAAAGACCGACAGATTAATCGATTATGAAAATTGTTAGTTGCAACTCTAGTGAGTACATTTAAAGTAGGAAATGATGATGTTCTGAAATGTCTTAATTGTCCAAAAACCAAACAGTGTCAGTTTCAATGATTTCTTTGTCAAACTCTATAATCGAAAAAAAACTGCAACGCTACTTTAAAGGCAATAATAAAATGGAGAAGTCTCTGTCTGAAAGTCTGCAGTCTCACCAACAGATGTCACTAAATCTTACAAAGTTGTTTTATTAGACTGATTCAACAGGGCCACGAGTGCATTTGTACGTTGAAGAACCTCAGCTGAGAATGAGATGGTGTGTTTCTATTGTTATTTTATTGTTAATCTTTAACCCAGTATTGTTTCATAAAGTTTGAGAAATATGCTTGGAATCTGCAACCTTGCTTTGAGTGACTCTACTTATTTCAGGGCATCTCTTAAACCTAAATATATTACAAACAAACATGAAGAACTGTTAGCTGACAGTTTCCTTTTTCTGGATTTAAAAATCGATAGAAATGGTTCCATCGTGAAAACAATGACCTATGACACACTGTAATCAATGTGACTGAGTAGCTGAAGTTGGTATTTGTTTGCCCTTCATGCTACGCTAATTCAAAGCACCTCCTCTGTTTGATTATAAACCTGCTCACAAAACACACACGAGAGAACATTTAAGCCCTTACACACTCAGACACACACACACACAGAGATCTGACTCAGGTAGATTCAGTTCTCATGAACGCTCAAAAATACCAATATTTTCTTATATAAACACATAATATTCCTACTCATGCACCAGGTTGAGTGAGGATTTTAAAGCATGGAGTCGGTTTGAAAAACAAAAGTGAAGTCGTAGCGCGACGTCGCAGCATGCCGTCGTAGCGTGCTGTTGTACCATGAAGTGGTAGCGTGACAACTAAGGGTGACCACGTAGCGTTATATTATACAGTTTACCGGTAGATAAAAATTAAATATAAAGCAGAATTGACCTTAACCTACTTACTTGGTGACTGGAGAAATTGAAAAGTAAAAGCGAGCATTGTTGGAGGACAAAAGCATACAAAGGCAGCATTTCATCAACGACTGGAATGTCCTGGTGACTCAATCTGTCAATCAGTCAAAAAACAAAAAAACTATGTCTCCTGACATCGACTGTCAGAGAATCACTGGTCCAGGAGGTGGACTTGTTATTTCCCCGAAGGATTGACGGTCATTACAACAAGACGGTATTGTTTTTCAGCAAAAAAAAAAATCACATGACGGACGGTGGTATCTTAATGACACATTCTCAACTTGTTTCCCATCATCACTGTTTCCACACACAAAGCCTGAGCTGGATAAACGTATCATGAGACACAGTGGCCTCAGTGCTGAAAACAGGGAACAATATACGGTTTCAATTGCTAATTTGCGATTAAGTTTATTATATATAATGATTCATATCCATAATTAAATAAATATTCACACGTGACTTCAAAATGCCACTTCACCTGCATATGGTATGGTTCTGTTTGGTACAGTACTGTAAGGTTTGGAATGATAAAGTCCTGGCTAGCGGGATGTCGTATCGTGACGATGTAGCGCAACAACGTAGTGTGACAACGTAGCAATGTACCTAGCACGATAACGTAGTGGGACGTGGTAGCTTGACAACTAAGGGAGACCACGTAGCGCGACCATGTCAAACTTGGCGTTGAAGAAACACCAGTTGCAAAGAAAGGATGTTTTTCTGATGCCCAATCAGCTGACTGTCGTGGGTGGACCCAGGATTGTACTATAAGGGTGGCAAAGAATGGAACGGTTGGGGATGGTTATGTTGGTAATAATGGAAACGCAATTAAAAAAATTCCTACCATACCGTACCGTACCAAACCGACCAGTTCCACTCAGTGATGTTTACACATTTACTTGATGTGTAGACATCAAGTGAATGCTATTCTCTGCAGTGTTTTTGAATATGCAGCTCATTTTCATTGTTACATACAAACAACAACAACCTCGGCCCCAGTGAAAAAGAGAACAACAACGTGAAAGCAAGACTTTTTAGGAACCAGTGTCAGATCACATCAACATATACGCTCTTCAGGTGTGATTAGTATGGAAATAGATGATTTGGATGCAGGTCATTTTTTTTGTTTGAAAATGCACTTAAAGAGCTCTAGTGTGGATGAAGTCACACGCGTGAACACACAAAGAGTGGGACGACCATGTAAATGTCATCGTTGTCGGAAGAGATTTATGCAAAATCCTTTGGTTTCTGTCTCCACGCAGACCGAGAGAGAGGGCAATGCAGTGTGGGTGTGGATTTTCCCCAACAACAGGTGAAGGGAAGTTTCCTGTGTGTATTAAAATTCACATTTGGAGTCCCCTCCACACACACACACACACACACACTTTCATGGACAAGATAAACCAGTTTTCTGTCAGTAGTTTCACAACACACACCTTGAATCATTCATTAACAATGGCACCGCCCTATCAGTTGTGTACCCTTCCCACCTCCACCTCCCTTATAATCAATACAGTCCAGTAGAAGAAGAAAGAGGATAAAAAGAAAGAGGAGGAACTCCTCGCAGGAACCGCCCAGTAAAGTCAGGTGAGAGACAAATATTCACCTGTTACACACTTTCAGCTTTTTTCAAACCACCATTCAAGGCAAAGAGCCACTGATGCCTGATCTGATGTCACAATATAAACGCATTCAAACCTGTTTACCCTACATACAAGGACAAGAAAGAGTGCAGGTGCGAGCATTACTCAGTGCAAGGGGTGTATTCACCTCCTCAGCAGGGGGGGTGGGTGGTGGACGACACCTTTAACCCCGAGACGTTTGAGGAGCCTTTGACATTTAAATACACATGGATAATTACATGTGGGGTTGTCTGTATTAGGAATTTGACATTTTTCTTGTCAGGAAATATGCAAAATTGTGGGTTTTAATTATAGAAATATGCCATAAACTGCTATAAAATAGCTCTCGAACACAATGTTACTTACAATTACTTGACTTGATGAAACATATGTCACCATAAAAAATGTTATCATATCTATAGATATAATTTCCATTTGCGATTATCTCAAGAAAATACCTTTCTTTCATAAGTTCTTTCTATGAATACCTAGCTTAAATCCATATATAATACCTTTTTTTGCTGTTTTTTGGTTGCCAAATACATACATTTTCAGAATTAATTTGTAATGTGTGCGTACACTTACAATAACAAGTGCACTGCATCTCCAGGAAATATTAGATGTTAGAAAAAAGGGCAGTAAAATGCAATTCTCCATGGATATAAATGTATGGAAAACACTGGTGTACATAATGGGGAGGTCACTGTTACATTAAAGGAGCCACAACCTTCCCCTGAGGCCCTTGTTTCTTTACCTCTGAGGCCTGAGGGCAAAAGCTAATAAAGTTTAAAATAGTGACAACAATAATAAAGTTTTCTTAAAGTAGTCAGTGGGAGTTCTGGTGTTTTAAATGTGTGAATAAAGAGGGTTTTTATCCTTCTGTGCACCTGTCCCTGGGAGGCTCAGGTCAGTGATGTCAGTTTGGCTAGGTGTGGGTCAGATACGCACCTGTGCCTCGTCGGTGCGGCTGCTCGTGTCCAACTCCCCGATGTAGTATTGCTCCATCCACCGCCGGGCGTTCTCCGAGTGTCGGTGCGGGGGTCCCTCCATCTCCTGGCTTACGTCCTTGCCCGACCGGCGGAGTAGGAGCGCCTCCCCGCCCGGGTGCATCCGCAGGAAGGCAGTCACGTCGTACACCCTGGTCCCCAGCAGCACCCAGCAGGAGTCCTTGGTGCAGTGGCGGGCCACCTCCCTCTCCGTGAAGCAGCGGGGGGACGTGGACGGAGACATCCTGGCGAGTTGCGGAGCGTCCACCCGAAGTGAAAAGTTGAAGACAGGGAGGGGGGGACGCAGAAAGAGAGTGACCTCCTCGGGGGGCCGTGGACCTGACTGTTGTGTGTAAAGCGCAGCGCTCCGCCAGTGACACCCAGCTGCTGTGAAACTCTGGGGACTTCACCGGAGGACAGCGACAGAGGGGCGGGGTCTGTGAGGCGTTCAAACGCGCCGGCACAACAGCCTACAAATGTCCCAAAAACATCAAAAAACCTGATTAAAAACATCCATATTGGGTTAGTTTCATCTTTTAAACGAAATCCCACGTTTTCGAAACTTAAATTACGCCACAAAGCTGGAAAAGGGCGAGTTTTTACAGCCGAAGAAGAATCATACACGAGTTCCGTGAACGCATCGTGAAGAAGCACCTGTCGCTGTGGACTCACGGCTACAGTGAAGGCATCTCTCCTCAAAAGTTACAAACATCATAATAAATGTAATAATAATAATTATAATAATAATAATATCATTATTTAATTTAGGCAAAATAAAAATGTGTATTGTTTGGTCAAACGGAGCAGGGCACAGGGAAGACATTCGTGTCGTCCGTCATCACTTCCTGATCAATAACGTGTATAAATATCGTCTCCGAAACTTGGACTTTTCACGTGGGGACACATTTTTAACACGTAATGTGTTGTTAATGTTAGGTTAAATGCACGTTTAAGTGCGTTTCCCTCCGACAAACACACAGGGCGTGTGTGTTTGCACAATCTTCATCTCCATCGAACAGACCGTTGACAGCTGCTGCATTCGCGTGCTGTGGGAAATACCAACACTGACCGCTCACCTGCCACAGGTGAGGGGACCAAAATGTAAACAAAACAAAAAAAACGATTTGTACGTGATAAAATCTCGCGATGTTTGAAGCAAATAGAGCACACATGTTCAAATAATGAAAGCTACCCTGCTTTATTTGAATTTTCACCTAAATACTTTCTTTTTCATTTACGGAGATTACTTTGTATATATGTCTGTAACACACTAAATAGCATTAATTACAGTGTCACTCTTTCTTTAAAAAGTGCCCTAGTGTTAATTTAAAGTAATAGCACTTTGGTTTTTAAATGTGCACTAAATGAGCAAATGTTCAAACTACAAAATACATGTAATAATAAATTAATTAAGTCTCAAAGCTAATTAGCTACATACATGTAAAGATTCTAGTTTTTTTTAATCCATTTATTTAAGGAAAGGGACAATGCATATTAGTAAACATTAAAAAATATAAATATGCCAGATTATGTAGCCTGAGAATCTCAGCGACATTACTGCCTTTATACACCTGAGCCCCTAGGTGGCAGCACAGCAACACACAACACCCACAGAGCAACATTCTAATCAAAAGCAGTCCTTTACTTTTTGCACTACACAAAAAAAATGTTTTGGAGAGCTTGTTCTTCATCAAAACACACTTTTGAAAAAGCCTGAACTATGATGTTAATAGATAGATAGATAAAAATCTGCCGCACACTGACTATTTATTATCTGAAATTAATGGCTTTTAATTCTGATTATTACTATTATTGTTGTTGTTGTTATTATTATCATTATTAATAATAATATTAAAAAGTTATTAAATCCTAGGAGAAATCTCTAAATCTATAAATGTTGTACAAAACTATTTTTGGGACTTGAAACTGCAGGGTGGTGTAGAGAACAGCAGGGGGCAGTAAAGGACCAGCGGGTTCACACAGTAAATGAGGCGATGAGGTGTTGACAGAGAGTGTTGGTGAAACACGAAGTGAAACAAGTCACACAATCTCACCTCTTTTCTCTCTTTTTTTGCTGTCACAGTGAAAAGCTGAGTCGACAAAGTGAAGAAACATCATGAACACATTTGAAACTCTTTACAAGTACATTTTAAATTAGTAGAAGATGAAGAAGAGGAGTAAAAGCAAAAGTTGCTGGAAATATACATAACAAAGTAAAGAACACATCCGTGAATGTTGTACTTAAGTACAGTAACAAAGTGTTTGTACGGTGGCCCTGGAGTGCCAAACACTACAACGTTTAAGAAAACATTAGCAAAACATTTCTTTGTTTTAGTGTTTTCTTAATGTTTGAGCGTTCTGTAATGTTTTAACGCTGTCTTAACGTTTGAGCCTTTTTGTAATGTTTTAGCATTTTCTTAAAGTTTAAGCGTTTTTGTAAAGTTGTAGCGTTTTCTTAATTTTTGAGCGTTTTTGTAATGTTTCAGCATTTTCTTAATGTTTAAGCGTTTTCGCAATGTTTTAACGTTTTCTTAACATTTGAGTGTTTTTGTAATGTTTTAGCGTTTTCTTAATTTTTGAGCGTTTTTGTAATGTTTTAGTGTTTTCTTAAAGTTTGAGCGTTTTCGTAATGTTTTTGTGTTTTATTAACATTTGAGCGTTTTTGTAATGTTCTAGCGTTTTCTTTACATTTGAGCACTTTTGTAATGTTTTAGCGTTTTGTAATGTTATAGCGTTTTTGTAAAGTGTTTTCTTAATGTTTAAGCGTTTTTGTAATGTTTTAGCATTTTCTTAACATTTGAGCGCTTTGTAATGTTTTTGCAAAGTTTTAGTGTTTTCTTAATGTTTGTGCATTTTTATAATGTTTTAACGTTTTCTTTATGTTTTAGCGTTTCTGTAATGTTTTAGCGTTTTTGTAGTGTTGTTTTCTTAAATGCTGTCGTGTTTGACACTCCAGGGCCACCATATATGTGTACTGTACTGTATATACTGTACTGCTTATATTACATGACAACACTGAAATCCACACTGTTCCTCCTGTTCCATGTTGATTTGTTGCGCGTGTGTGTGTGTGTGTGTCATGATTTATATTCATGTGTCATCTACTGTTTCTGTACAGAATAGAAAAGCCACATCAGGGCGAGCGTGTGTGTGTTCACTCACAACACGGTGTCATTTCCCATCACTGATGTGTAATATTGTACTGATTGACGATACATATGTAACGCACCAGTGCGTCACATTGTTCAGTCTCATCACCCTACACCGTGTGACGCAGGCCTCCCTCCTCGCCTTCGAGGCCTTTTGTTCTATCCCCTTTTCTTTCTTGTCTATTTTCTCTGTCCTCTTGTCATCTTCCTCGTTCCTGTCATCCCACCCCTTCCCCATCTTCCTCCTCTCCTCTTTTTCACTCTGCTTCCCCAGTGTTTTTTCCCTCCTCCCTTCATTTACATCTGTTTCTAAAAATAACCTGCTGCGAGAGTCTTCAGCAAAGGACTGCGTGTCAGTGTCTGAAACCTGAAGCTACATGCTACTGTGTATGTGTAGTTGTTGTAACATAAACAATGACGTTGTCAGGACCACTCATCCTCATGGAGACCAAAAACCTGGTCCTGATGAGGCAGAACTCTTCTTTTTGACGAAGTTTAGGACTCAAAATGTACATTTCGATACGGTTAGGATCATAGGACATACATTACCTGGTTATGGTTAAGGTTAACTCACTGAATGTCAAATTATGGTGAAATAGCTCTCGTTCCATATCAAAACAAACTCAAATTCGACGAATTATCATCACAAATATCGTAATTGCAATATATGGAGGTAAAATTTTACCTCCATACTATGTTAAAACGTATATACAGAGGAGGGTATAAGAACATATGTGCACTATAGAGTGATCTTATATCCTTTTTTTCAACGCAATCTATAGGCAAACTGATTTTTTTAATTTTTACAACTACATAAACACACCTGAGCAAAAAAATACAAAAAAAATAATTTAAAATGGGATTGAATTTGTGAAAAATTGGAAATACATTACAATACAAAAGGAAAAACTGTGTATGTTTTGTCTTCTGCACAATTGGCGCTACTTAACACAAGAAGGCGGAAAAACTAATTTTTTTTAAAGCCTGTTGACGTGACCTATAATCACACACACACCACCAGGATGTCCATATAAGGAGTTGTGTATTATTCCCTCAGCAATTAACCAAGGGTACCTGTGCTCGCGTGGTCGCTAAGGGTTAATACGAAAGAAAGAATCAATCAACAACTCACATGTGAAGTTATTAAATGCCAGTAAATACATACATTTATGAAATAATGAGTCAAACTTTCTCTCCGTCCATTCCAAAAAAACAAAGATCCAAAGAGTTACCAGGACAGTTTGTATTTAAATATTATGTAATTATTCACTTTGGATTGTTTTTGGCGTGTGTGTGTGTGTATGTGTGTGTGTTGGGAGTGGCCTCTGGATGGTGACGTGAGAAGTAGGCGGACTCATCTTCAGTCTCCTACCTCACCATTGGCCAGTTTGTGTGAGTGCTCGTGTATAAGAAGACGACGACGACAAAGGATCCTCACACGAGTCATCGTTTCTCTATTACGGAGCTCACACACACACACACTCTCCGACCATGGCTGCTGTCGTACCTGTAAGTACCGCTATGTGTGTGTGTGTGTGTGTGTGTGTGCGTGTGTATCACTCATGTGTCCTTTATTTTTTAGGTGTCAGGTAAATCAACAGGGTTTAAATGTTAAAATGTTTCCTACTTTATTGTCTTTTAGTTTATTTTGTTTAAATGATGCATCTTTTAAATGTGACTGTGTTTATTATTGATGCTGCAGAGACAGGATTATATTATTATAATAATAATAATTATAATAATAATCTACTGCTGCTGTTTTAATCTGTACATGACACTGCGGCTGCAGGTCAGCAAGTTTGTGTGTGTGTGTGTGTGTGTGTGTGTGTGTGTGTAAACAACATGATCAGGTGTCGCTCCTGTAAAAGAATCTGCACAGCTGAACTGTCTTTGTCGGATTGATCCTTTGTGCGGACACAGCGTGTGTGTCGGTGTGTGTGTGTGTGTTGGGTTTCTGATTGAGTGAGTGAGTGATTTAATGTGGCAGCATATTCAGTCGCTCACATACTAATTAAAACCGGGCCATTTTGTTTTTGAGTCTATTAAAGTGTTTATCTTTTGTTCTTTAGTCGCCCCACGGTTCTCAAACTGTGGCACCAGTGGTACACGAGCTTCCTCTGGTGCAGAGGTGGAAAGAAATGAATTATAATTTACTTATTTTACTTTTACTTAAGTGTGTTTTTGTGAGTGAGTGAGGGAGTTAAAGCATTTGTGACCTTTGACCCCATGTTGACCGATACATTATTTATTTACATAGTTCATTTTGTCAGCACTTTAATTTGTAAAGTGAGATTTGTGTCTCCTTGACCCTCGACCTTGTTATTAAAGTAACTAAGTAACTTTTTTAACATTTTTAGACCAGTATTAATACTTATACAATTTATGTAAAATTGTATCAAAATATTGGTTATTTTACTTGAACAGAATATTTCAGTACTCTTTCCACCTCTGCTCTGGTTGTACTTGGAGTTAGGGATAGGAATACCGGAGTGGAAGTGAGGAATTTTGACCTTTATATTGAAATAATACATTATAATATATATGTATAATAATAATTAGAGTCACCTTATCGCTCACTCCATCTTAATATAATCACACTGCTGTAATGCAGTAAACTGGTAAACGGCGCCTGGACCCCGGTGCCGCCACACAAACTTTGAAATGTGACGTATTTCCAAATTATTAAGTACTTTTTTTGCTCAGGTGTGTTAATATATACTTGGTGGAAATGATAGGTTCTGCTGAAGAAAAGGCTACAGGCTAAATGCTCTGTGTTGGGGCCGTAACCAACGATGTACCTTTGTCTCTCTCACAGTTCGCTTCCTGCTATGGCAACGCTCAGCCCCTGCATCTGTTTGGGCGAGGAGGTCGACTCCTCACGTACCGGGGCCCCCGCTGCGCCCCGCGACCCCGTCTGGCGTGCCACGCCCCCAAGATGACACTGCGGCAGATCTGCCGCATGCTGAAGGTGATGAAGCAGGTCAGGAACAGGGAGGCCGCCACCGCCGCTGCCTCCAGGTAACGAACAACGTCTCACTGCAGAGAAAGAGAGAGAGCCTGAAACTCAAAATGTCTTGAACGTTATCATCATCGTATATAGAACAGTTTTTTTCTGATTTTCCTCCAAGTAACAGCAGAGGAAATCCGCGTACCACTGATGGTACACGTACCACTGATGGTACACGTACCACTGATGGTACCCGTACCACAGTGTGAGAACCATGCGTTTATGGCTATAAAATAACCAACATGAAATCCAACTGAGGCTAAAGCTAGTGCTAATGCTAGTGAGCAGAGTTGACTTTTTTTATGTGAACTAGCCTGTGACACTCAAATTAGTAAAAAAAAATTTTTTAAAAGGCTTACATTATAAAGTCTACACCAGCTTAAGACGTCATAATAATGTGTTAAATCGAGTGTGCCCTGCACCAAACCCCATTGAGAAATTGTGCAATTTTCCGCCACAGCCTTCAGACAGCGTTGATCCACTGTTGCTTCCATAAGTCCCTTCAAACGTGTTATTTTGGGACTTCAGTGATTTAACATCTTTGTTCTGATTCACCAAAGTGACTCAAATTGTCCAAACGTGGCAGCAGCAGAACTGCAGCTCCAACGCCGCAGTGAGCTAAAAACGCTGATTTTCTCTATGGACTTTGGTGCATGGAAAAAGTGAGCGGAGAAAAAAAATAATTATTTTTTCATTTTTACTTGTGTTTTATGTCATTTTAATGTTATTATACAACACGTTTGGCAACTGTGTTGTTATTAAAATGTGGTCTACAAATAAAGCGGATCAGATTTCTAAAGGCGAGCTATACGTAAGACATCTTAGCCTTCGATTTGATCAGGTGTTGTGATCTTTTAAAGGAAAAACTACACCAGTGTCGGGGTGTGTCAAGGTGATCAGGCTGATTGCTGTTATTGTGCATTCAGAGGAGATAATGACCGGGGGGGGGGGGGTTTGTGCTCGTCTCAGCTGCTCCACTCTGGACAGTGATCACACCAGTGCTTTGTTAGCAGAGGCCACAGGAGGCTGCGGTTAATAATTAAGCGCTCCCGTGTCACCGCTCTGACAAACATTCAATCACACTTCCTCGTCTCATCTCTCTGTGTCTGGTTTCTATTTCCCTCCCTCTCTTTCTCACAGGAAACAAGGGTCCGTGTCTCCGGCGCCGGCGTCGCCCGGCTCCAGGTCGGACAGGAAGTGCCTCCTCGGCTCGTCCAGATACAAACGCAACATAAAACGCGTCGGTTGAACCCGCGAGGCTAATCTCTGACCTCTCTCACATCGTGGGAGGAATCTTGGTCAATCCTCCTCCTCCTCCTCCTCCAGTGTGAAGGTTAATTGAGATTATTCCAGATTAATTGGACAGCTGACCCCCAGCAGTGCAGTGACGGACGATGGCGTTCGCTTGACTCGCGGCCTGCGAGGAGAACGATTTTGAGATTTGTTTTTATAAAACAAAAAATAGTTGAAGTCTCCATTTTTTTGGGGGGCTTCGTGAGTGTCTTTTGTTTGTGGATTTTTGTGAGTTTTGTTACTCTTTGTTGTTGTTTCATGGAAATTAAAATTTCCGACAGACTTTGGCTGCAGCTTTGTTTGATGTGTCTTTATGTGGTGTATCAATAAAACTAAGGCATATTTAACCAAATGTGATCACAATGACTGAAATGATCATTCAAAATAAAAGTGTGAATCAATGACATGACAACTGTCTCCTCTGTTACAATTTGAATTTGAATTTCCGGATGTGAATTTAAGAGGGGGGGGGGGGGGGGGGGGTTACTAATTTTTCTCATTTACTTTTATTTCTGAATTCATTCATTTATTCGTCATAAAATTATGATAATAAAGTCGTAATATTAAAAAAGTCACAACATTCTGAGATAAAAGCAATAGTTTATGATAATATAATCATAATATTACGAGAATAAAGTTGCAATATTACAAGAATACAGTCGTATGACATTGTTATGTTATGAGAATAAACTAAGTTGTAATTTTAGTAAGCTCCTTCCGTAAGCTCAGAAAACTTTCTGTTGCCCCCTGTCACCTGCTCCTTCTGTACAAAAGCATAGTCCAGCCCATCCTCCTCTACTGTCTTCCCTGCTTTTTCAACATGCTAACTGCCACCAACAGAAACAGACTCACACGCATCACTCATACTGCAGCCCAAGCAATAGGCCTCCACACCCCCTCAATCCCTTTTTTATTCTGCTTCCGTCAAGACGCAGATACAGGGCTATAGGGTGGAAGCGAGTGCGCTTTGGGAAAAGCTTTGTGCCCTCATAAAGTCATCATATTATGAGAATAAACTAAGTTGTAATTTTACAAGAATAAAGTCATAATATGACAAGAATAAAGTCGACATTTTACAAGAATAAAGTCGTCATTTTACAACAATAAAGTTGCAATTTTACAAGAATAAAGTCATAATATTACAAAAATAAAGTCAACATTTTACAAAAATAAAGTCGTAATATTACAAGAATAAAGTCGTAATATGAGAATAAGGTCATTATATTACGACTATTTAGGCAACGGGAAATCACAAAAAGAACTTCAAGGTGATGTAGCATGTCCTGCCTGTATATGTGTGTGTGTGTGTGTGTGTGTGTGTGTGTGTGTGTGTGTGTGTGTGTGTGTGTGTGTGTGTGTGTGTGTGTGTGTGTGTGTGTGTGTGTGTGTGTGTGTGTCACCTGCACCAAAGGAAAGTTACTCAGATGGAAAAGTACTGAAAAAGGAGCGTGATGGTCCTGAGTTTGTTTACTGCACAGAATTATTCATCTGCTGAGGAAACACTGGAAACCACAGCTAACCCTAACCCACATGTGCAGGAAACACACAGGTCACACAGGTGTGTGTGTGTGTGTGTGTGTGTGTGTGTGTGTGTGTGTGTGTACAGTAAACACTGCATGTTTTATGGCCAGGATGCTAAAAAGGTAATGCACTGATCCTGTGCATCCCGATATATGTCTCTCTCTCTCTCTGTGTGTGTTCGGTGTGTGTGTGTGGTACGTAAACGTGGGTATGGAGTCAGGTTGTAGAACAGGAAGCTAAGGATCTGGTGTCTATACAAGCAGGAAGCTGATACTGACACTGATACACACACACACTGGTTTTTCCCTGATTTTTTGTTTATCTGGTTCCATTCAAAACAACTTCATTCCTTGTGTAACTGTGGTGATTTATTTTATTGTAAGTATAAAGAAGTGATTTCTACTGCTGATTTCAGCCGCTTCTTGTCTCCCACCGCCCCTACTCTGCTGCTGTATACACACAGACGCTCCCGTATACACACAGACACTCCCTCACTCTGAACATACAGCTCAACAGAGCCTGTTTTCAAATGCATCGTTTGGAAAAACAACAATCGCAGCTTTAACTTTGCAAAGTGTTGTCCCCCAACTACTGTGTATCTGTGTGTGTGTATGTGTCTCACACGTGGACCTGACGGAGCGTCGTCCACAATGACATCACAGCAGGACGTGAACTCGTTGTCGCAGCTTTTAGGGGAAAAACAGGCTCGGCTTTCAGCGTCCGTCCACCGCTCTCATTACAGAGGCTCAGCATATGTGGGACAACGCGTACTGTAACAGTGTCCACACATGTCCGGTGTCAACGTGCTAGCTACTGTACATGTGAGCGAGGCCGAGGTCAGAGGTCAACAGGAGCATTTGTGTGTAGGTCAGGGTTCCCACACCTATGTTGACATCAAATTTAAGGACTTTTCAGGACGAATTCCCTCAAATTTATGTTGGAATTTTGTTTCCCAGGCATCATCACATCGTCATTTGCTCTCTTCGCTCAACTTTACTCGCTCATTATTCTGCACGGAATCACACGTCAACAGCGACGAGAGAGACAGTGGACAGTGTCCAGGACACCGATAGTGATTACGGCAACTACGCAAGTCTAAGTACATCAAGTGATACCTCAATATCAACTTCACTTCTTTTTTGCGCAACGTTCAAGCACTTTCAATGACCCATGTCTATTCAGGGCGATTTTCAAAAACTTTCAAGGACCCATGGGAACCCTGGTATGCATATGTGAGGGGGGAGTGCTAATAGAAAATACAATATATTTTCAATCAGTATAAGTGTTTTGTTTAAAGAATTAAAACAATGTTTTCTGAATTTCCAGCTTCTTAAATGTGAATATTTTCTAAATCTTTCAAACTGAATCATTTAGGTGTGTAGACCAATCAAGACATTGGAGAACATCATAATTCCAAGGTTTGAGGAACACTGATCAACACTTTTGATCAACATAGCAATCCATCCATCCATCCATTATCTACCGCTTTATCCTCCACCAGAGGGTCACGGGGGGTGCTGTGCCTATCTCAGCAGACATTGGGCGATAGGCGGGGTACACCCTGGACAGTTCGCCAGTCCATCACAGGGCCACATAGAGACAAACAACCATTCACTCACACACTCACACCTACGGTCAATTTAGAGTGACCAATTCACCTAATCCCAACTTAGCAATCGATAATGAAAATAATCATTAGTTGCAGCCCTTAATTGTTGGTTTTTAATCTCATTCTAAACATCTTTTTGTCTAAAATTATCCAAATTACGCTCCGTTAAACAACCGAAACCTATGCACTTCATCCTGCAGGTGAACGTGTGAGCGGCGCGATGTAATTACATTCCCCTTACAAGTGTTCTTAACGTGTCGTGTTCCTTTAAAATGTGACCTTTTGGCCACCAGTTTCAGTTTCACAAGTTCACTCGAGTTTGTACTAAACTCTACAACATTGAACTTGGACTTCTTAAGATATTGTGTTCACGAGAAGTGGACGAACACTTCAAAATGGGGGAAACATTTTAGTCATTTGAACAGGAAAAGGGTGATTTTGGCCACTTCATGATAACATCTTCATCAGAATAACTCTACAGCATCATAAGAATATGTTTATCTTGTCATAAAACAGGAAACTGCGGTTTGTGTGCGTTTGAAAACATCACTCACGTCCCCACACCAAAGCCCATAGAGAAAACCGTCAATTTTAGCTCACGGTGAACACAGGAGCTGCTCATTCACCGCTGCTACAATTTCAATTTCAAACTTGTTATTTTGTGACTTCCGTGTTTGAAATGATTTATTTTGGTTTGTCTGAGTGACACAAACTTACCAGAGGGGGCAGCAGCGGGCCGTCGTCTTCTGTGTTCCTGTAAACTAAAAACAACGATTTTCTCAATGGACTTTGGTGCCTGGTGCAGGTGACGCAAACTTTAGTTTCCAGTCACACAAACAGTCTTAGAGTAAAGATAAACTATTATTAAAATATTGTAGACAGAGGGAAGGCATACCTCACTGGCATTCATATTTTTAAGCTTGTCTTGTGTTGGTTCTTGATTACAAGAACGGCGTGACGTCATGTTTACGTGCCGCGGCACCGGAGTCCAGGCAACCGTTTAAGCTAGGTGTATTACCGGTTAGCTCCGATAGCGTTTTTCGTTTATTAAACGAAAAGAGCAGCGCTACAAATAACCAGCGTACCTGTGTACTGCGTATATGTGCGTCTGCTTTTAAAGTTCAGCGTTACTTTAGAGACGCGTTTTAACAATCGGGAGTCGCGTAAACATGACGTCACGTGCGTCTTTTTCCGGTCAGTCGCGTTAACGTATGAAGGACCAGACCTGACATAACAATAAATAAATACAGGAATAAATGCATACATAAATAAATACAGGAATAAATAAATAAATACCTAATGCGTTACATTTATTTCTACATTTCTTATTATTTTTTTATTGATATGTCAGGTCTCGTCCTCCATATTAACGTGCCCAGCACTAAAACACAAAAAAAGACTAAAAATCACATTAAAGCACATCGGCGGAAAAAAAAGGCAGAGTTCATCTAAATAAAAATCATTTATTTTCATTAATATTATTAATATTATCATCGTCATTCTACCTAGAGAGAGAGTCCACCATGCCACTTTCAGAAATGGAGTAGTGCTAAGACGTCTGTCTGCCTGTTGGAGTACATGATTGAGGAGGGAGGACGGGGGGGCAGACAGACAGACAGACGGATGGATGAATGAATGAATGAATGAATGAAAAAGTTTTGGGGGGAGGATTGGGTTGAGGGGCGGGGCTTGTACAGGCTCACACTCCTGCTCATTCTCCATGCTGATGCAAACAAAGAGGGGGGATGATGATGATGATGATGATATACAGGAGGGACGACAGAGGAGAGGACACTGAATTGTCTTTTTAAAAGTACGTTGTCCCTGTTGACCTACGTGAGACTGAGCTGGGAGGACGTTTGTTGAACCATTTTGACGGGGGGGGATTGGGGATTGGAGGGGGGTGCAGCAGCTTCAAGCTCATTGGTCAGGCTGCTGGACAGGAAACCAGGACAAAGCCAATCACAGACTGACACAGAGGAGGACGAGGGTGTTCTGTTTGTGTGTGTGTGTGGATATGGAGTTGTGCTCCCCTGATGTATACATGTGTATGTATGAGTGTGTGTGTGTGTGTCCGTATGCACATGTTTGTGAGTGTATAACTGGTCGGAGATACTTTGATCCATTGTCACTGTACACTTGTCAAAGGTTACTGTCACAACCGGGTACAAAGTTGAGGTAACAAGCTTTTTTTCTTCTTCTTCTTCTTCCAACTCTGTGAAGGAACGGAGAGAGAGAACACAATGAAGGAATCATTGACATTTGGGAAAAAAACTTCTTCTACACCAGAGGAGGGGACACTTCAGAGCCGACATCATTTATCACTATTGAGGTGATAAAAATATCACTTCTGAATCCGTCTCCCCACAGGAACATGTGTTATTAACCACCTAGCCTGATATGAGTTGCTAAAAAAAAGTCGCTAAAAGTTTAAAAATCAGGTTTTAAATCATGTGAAATTCAGCAAAAGTCCACTCATCTTTCTGTTTTTCTTCCCTACTTCATTTCCTCATCTTGAGGAATTTTAGATCAAGTGTCAGAGCTTTTCTGTGTGCGCAGGTGAGACGCATTCGCATGTCAAAAGTACAACTTTTTTATGTCATGTAAGTCCGAGCTGAGTCTTACTCAGACCAACATACCTGAATAATGCAATTCATAATCCGATTACTCCTGCATGCGTACGGTTTATCGGACTGGACCCAGCCGTTAACGTTAACGCACATTAACGCATGACGTGTTTCCATGACGACTGACCAGAAAAAGATGCTTGTGACGTCACATTTACGTGACTCCCGATTGTTAAACGGTGCCTGGACTCTGGTGCCGCGGCACGTAAACAGGACGTTGCACGCGTCTTTTTCTGGCCAGTCGTCGTGGAAACGAGTCATGCTAACATGCGTTAACGTTGACGCCGTTAGCGGCACTATTTTTTACATTTACCGAAGAATAACGCAACAGGTGAAAATCAAAAACATCTGGTGAAACGAGGGCCGTGGCCTGCTCAGGCTTCAGTTAGCATATCAAATGACATGCAGTAATACACATTCATCACAATAATTTGCAGCCGTTACCTGTGTTTCACCGTGCTGTAGTGTTGCCACTGGAAACCATGTTGTTGTCGGAGTTTGACAGCGACTGCTCCTTTACGACTGGATCTGTGGGAGAGACAACCGTCAGTGGACTGTGTTACAACGTCATACCATTCTGTCTTTGTTGTTGTGAAAACCCTTTGTTTGGATTTAACCAAAGAACACAAACTAGACAGCAGTAGAACCAGCAGTATCTATGTGGTATGGTGCGCATGCTTACAGAAGTAGGGGTGCTCCATGGCTTCTGTCGCCGTCAGCCTTTGTTGGTGGTCGTAGCGTAGCAGCTTGTCCAGCAGGTCCAGAGCTTCAGGACTGACCAGGTGCTGGTTCTCTGTCTGCACAAACTGTTCCCAACGCTTCCTGCTCTGTCTGCGTGCAGGAAGGGAAGCAACAACACAGAGGACCGGAGATGAAGAGACTAATTTACAGATAATGATCAAACGCTATGGTTCCACACTACAAATACATGCATAACTCGACATTTTCACACACTTACTGTCCCAGCAGGTCTTTGAATCGCGGGTCCAGTTCGATGTGGTATTTACGCAGGTAGCCGAACAGCTCGTCCGTCCCCAGGACCTTGGCAATTCGCACCAACTAGAAAAAATAGAGAAAATCAGCGATTTTACATAATGACAGACATGAGTTGTTGCTCCACTGCTGCCTTCCCTAGTAAATTCAAATGTCATTTTTTGGTGACTTAGATGTTTGAAATCCTTCATTTGATATACCAAATGCACACAAATTTACCAAACAAAGCAGTAAACAAGCAGCTACCAGAGTCCTGTTAATTTTAAAGGTTAATTTTCTCTATGGACTTTGGTGCGGGGAATTCAAACTTCATTTTATGATGGAAAAGGCCATCTAATGGCAAGATTAGCACAATATTCTAGACTTGAGCTGCCATAGATTTATATTAGTTGAGCATTTGTGGAAAAGTCAGTTTTTTCCTTTGTGATTACCTGTGTGTTTAAGGCAGGTGTCAATAAAACCCTACGACAACCAGACTTGATAAACCCCAGTGTCCCGTGCTTTTAGCTTTTAGCCCAGTGTGTGTCGGACACTGTACCTGATCGTAGTTGTCCTGTCCGTGGAAGAAGGGCTCTTTCTGAAAGATCATACTGGCCAGCATACAGCCCAGGCTCCACATGTCTAGACTGTAATCGTACATCTGAAACACAAGAGTCGTCGTACATTGAATTTGAGCGAGTGTCCTCACAAATATAGAGAGACGAGGATGTGTGTGTGTGTGCGTGTGTGTGTGTGTGTGTGTGTGTGTGTGTGTGTGTTACCTGGTAGTCCACCAGGAGTTCAGGGCCCTTGAAGTATCGTGAGGCCACTCTGACGTTGTACTCCTGGGACGGGTGGTAGAACTCTGCCAGACCCCAGTCTATAAGACGTAGCTGTGGAAACACACGAAAAACACACACCTGCTCCTTTAATTCACTGTTTTTGTTTAATTAATGCCGAGGTCAGAGGTCACTCACGGTCTTTAGGATCGGTTATAGTAAGTCACAGACGAGCCATAAAAAATGTGAGCTGACGTGAATGAGAATACATGGGCTTGGACCATGGGGCGGTGCTAAACAACACCTGGAAATAAGACTGACTGGTGGTACGTGTGGAAAGAAAATCAGAAAAATGGAACAAATAAACATTTACACCACTGTATTTTAACGTTGGCGATAATGGTATGAAAACCACTGCACTAGAACACTCACGGAAGTAAAAATAATCAAATTACGAGGTCAACGGCCTCTGCGTGTCACAACGACCTCAGCATTAAGCTCTGACGTTTTTACAAATTGCCACGATTATCCAACATCAGCTGTGACCTGACGTAAGAAGCCTGTGATCAGTGAGTAACTGCAGCTTCCTGGGCAGGTGAATTCATTCTTATAATAGCCTGCTGCTGCCCCCTGCTGGACGAGGTGTTTCAGAATCAGGAACAGGTTCATCAGTGACATTCATTCTTATTCTACTAAAAAAAAAGGGTGTAAACTATAGGTGTATTTACTTAAATTTTACACACACACACACACACACACACACACACACACACACACAGACACACACAGACACACACACACGTATATATAGGCAGGACATGCTACTTCACACATCACACATCACAGAGAGAGGCTGCGTTAACGCCGCAAAAACCCTCTCGCTGTGAGACTCCGGTGACACCCACACAACAGTCTAGATAACAATAATCTCACACCAGAGAGAAAATAAATAGAACGGGAGAAGCATAAGGGCTGAAATAGTAGAGTGCGATATTTGAGAGTAAGTGTGTGTGGGTGTGTGAAGGAAAAACTAAAAAAAGAAAGAGAGAGAAGAGAGAGAGGCACCGCCTACCTTTCTCAACTGGTGATCGATCATCACATTGTGTGGTTTGACGTCACGGTGCATGATTCCCATACTGTGACAGTAGTCCAGAGCCTGACGAGACACAGACAATTAAACCTCAACACACACACACATACATGTAAAACCACCGTGCTTATACACTTGGTCAATAAATAAATAAATAAATAAGTCTCACCTTCAGTAGTTCGTACATATAGAAACGGATATCATAATCTGTCAACTTCTGGTACAGCTCCTGCAGCAGAGGAAAAACAACACACATGTTTGTCATGTGACAAAGAGAAGAGCAGAGGGCAGCAGAGTTTAAGGAGAGGAGGAGGAGGAGGATGATGATGATTGTACCTTAAAGTCTGTGTTATTGATGCATTCAAAGACGAGCGCAGGAGTTCTGGACTGTACGTACATCAACCCAAACGAAAAAAAAAAGACAAGACGGGAGCGGGAAAAAGTGTCCGAAAATCAAAAGAAACAAGACAGAAAGAGAAAGGACAAGTCATTATTGATTCACCTGATTAATCACAGATTTGATGGCCCAGTCAAATAAAAAAAATAAAAATCAGCAAAAAAAATCAATTAATCATCAATTTTTTTTGGATAATCGATTAATCGTAGTGTTTTTCAATAATTAAAACAAGATTCTCTGATATTTTAGCTTCTTAAATGTGAATATTTTCCGGGTTTGTTAGCTCCCCATAAAGGAATTTAAGGGTTAAAACTGAATCCTTTTTTTTTGGTTTGTGGTCAAAACAAAACAATATATATATTTATTAGGCCTGCAGCTAACATTGTTTTTCATAATCAATTAAGCCGTCAATTATTATGGCGTTCAAATGTCTCATTTTGTCCACAAACCAAAACGATTCAGTCTTAATGACGTCTTTATTATATGAAGCAAACAAGCAAACCAGAAAATAGTCACCTTTAAACTAAATAAATCAGATTAATCGACTATAAAATGTCAAGCTTGCTTAAAAAAAATCTGTCAAGTTCAAAACATGCAGACCAGAAGCACATCAGACTGTTTAAAATCCTCTTCCTTCCTGGTTTGTTGATGTTTTCCAGCTCAACCGTGTTGTAAAAAAAAAAAGAGTATTCTGTGTGGTTTTAAACAAAAATCAGTGACCAGTATTACATGGAATACACAGGAAAATAAAAATGAATAAAACTTCCCAATATTCCCAAGGATGATCAGGAATCTTGTTTTAATCATGAAAAAGGCTTCAACCGATTAATAATCGATTAATCAAGTAATTGTTTCATCTCTAAATCATAGGAAAGATTTCACTTCAGTGTCTTTACGGTTTCCTTTCAATCATATGCTACAAGAAAATGAATTTGTGGGGATTGATAATTAACAATAAATAGAGCTTTCAGCTTATTTCCTCATATAAACTCCACCTACCACTGGGTCTTTGACTGTGTCCACGAGTCGGATGATGTTGGTTCCTCCTCGCAGGTTCTCCAGGATCTTGATCTCTCGCTTAATCTTCTTCTTCTTGACTGGCTATTTGGGCGTGTGTGAGAAACCACGCAAGACAAACACACACACACACACACAGACACACACAAAACAAACAAACAAATGAGACATTAAACGCCGGAGACTGTAAATGTGGAAGAGCTAAGAATAGCAGGCTAAAACACCAGGCTGTGACAAAACAGCTGCTGATCATCCACAGCCCACTCGCTCCTGTCGACCCTTGAGTCAAAGCTCCGGCCTCTAAAAACACAGGGAATCCTCGTCTGTGATGGAACAGTGAATTTTTCTCTGCAGCTTTTGGCTACAGTCTCTGCTACAGCAGCTTTAGGGCTGCAATCGGCGATTATTTGCTCGACTAATCGGGTATTTGTGGATTAGGGCCACAGGAAAAAGTATGAGGTCTGACTTTAAAATGCAGAATTCTGACTTTAATCTCTGAATTCTGACTATAAAACTCAGACTTCTGACTTAAAACTCCGAATTCTGACTTAAAACTCCGAATTCTGACTTTAAAACACAGAATTCCGACTTTAAAACTCAGAATTTTGACTTTATACTCTGAATTCCGACTTTAAACTCTGAATTCCAACTTTAAACTCCAAATTCTAAATTTAAACTCGGAATTTTGACTTTAAAACTTCGAATTCCGACTTTAAAACTCTGAATTTCAACTTCAAAACTCCGAATTCCGACTTTATTCTCAGTATTCTGACTTTATTCTCAGAATTTTAAAACTCAGAACTCAAAAAAAAAAATTCCTGTGTGGCCCTAATCCTCTTCCGTATGTTTGGTGTATAAAATCTCAGAAAATATTGAAAAATGTTTGCCAAAACTGTAAATGATGTCTTGCTTTGTCCACAAACCACAATTATTCAATTTAATTAATTTGTTCTTATATGGACCTAAGAAAGTAAAAAATATTCACATATTTAAGAAGCTGGAAAATTAGAAAGCTTTGAACCGACGATAAGAATAGTCGATTCATTTAGTAATGGAACAATCGCTGCATTCTACCATTGAATAACCAAATCACTCAATCTCACGTAAAGAAAGCTCAAGAGGCCAGAAAACTTGGAAGTGTTGCGTACTCCACACCACCGCCCACTCAAGACAAGTCAACAATGTGAGAAAAAGAATGAAATATGAAGAGATCTGAAATCAAACGATTCCGACTACTTAATCCTCACCTTCAGGATCTTAACCACCACCTTCTCGTTATTTGTGATGTTGATCGCCTCGAACACTTCGCTGTACTTGCCCCTGCCCAGCTTACGAACCAGCTGGTAGTCCTCCTGGTTGCTATAGGGACAGACGGGGAGAGAGAGAGACACAGCAGAGCAGATGTGATGGAAAAGAGAGAGAGAGAAAATTATTTTCAGCATGAGAGTGCGATTAAGTCGGTGTCGGAGCCGTTAATAAGCCAGTGTTTCTGTTAGAGGGAAGGAGCTGAGCCTCGTGGGGGGAAATGATGTGAACTCTGGCTCTGATTTCAAGGGAAGAGACGGGGGGGGGGGGGGCTGAGTCAAGTCAAATGGCCATAGGGTGAGGTTGGAGTCAAAAGGTGGAGGTAGATCGAGGACAGGGGACATGGACTGAGGCAGAAAGAGGAATGTAAACAAGAGAGTGAGGATGAAAAGAGAGATGGAGGTGGACTAGAAGGGTAAAATAAGGTTGGGACAAAGATGGAGGTACGGTGAGGATTAGGCGGTGGGACAATGTATTGATATGGAAAAATATTCTCTACTATGGGGACACGGACTGAGGTAGAAAGAGACAAATAACAGTGACGGTATGAGTAGAAAGCAGATATGGGCCAGAAATTGAGGTAGAGTGAGGATAGGGGTTGAAGTAGAGCGACAATGAGGACAGAGCTGCAAGGAAGAGCGAGGATGGAGACAGAGATGGGGGTGGAATGTGTGTAGGGAGGTTAAAAAGAGTGAGGATGATGAAAATAATGGAGGGATGGTGATAAAAGTAGGGTAAAATGAGGTTGGGACAAAGATGGAGGTAGAATGAGTAACAGGGACAGACACTGGGATTTAAAAAGGAGATAGAGGAGGTGGCACAATGTATGATATGGAAAAATATCATTGTCCTGACTGTCTAATATATGGACTGAGGTAGAAATAAAGATGGGGACAGAGATAGAGGTAGAGCAGAAAGCAGATAGGGACCAGCAATTGAGGTAGAGTGAGGATAGGTATTGAAGTAGAGTGAGATTGGGGACAGAGCTGTGAGAAAGAACAAGGATGGAGACAGAAGAAGGAGGAGGAGGATAGGGAAAGTGATAAAAGTAGGGTAAAATGAGGTTGGGACAAAGATGGAGTTAGAGTGCATATAGGGATAAACGCTGAGGTTTAACAGAGTGAGGATGAGGACAGTAATGGAGGTAGGGTGACTACAGGGGCTGAGGTGCGGTTTGGTAGGGATGGAGAAACAGAGACGGAGGTAGAGAAGTGAAGGAATCATAAGGAGACGAACGTGTGGGTAGATCAAAACGCGGATGACAAAATGAGGCGAGACTGAGATGAGGACAGGGACAGAAATTGAGGGAGATTGAGGTAGGATGAGGACAGAGATAGTGTCAGACAGCAGGGTAGTGGGCTGACAGAGGTACTATCAATGTGTCATCACGCCCTCACACATACTGTATACATGTATAATAATAGACACCCATCTGCCACACTCTCCATCTCTTCCATAAACTCACACACACACACATATACACAAGGAATCACACACATGTAATTAATGGAACATGCAGTAAAAGAATAGCCCTTACTTCCAGTTGGGTACGTGGGCCTCGTAGTCCCAGTACTCCCGGCTCTTCAGCGTGTTGACATCTGCGTACACACGGGACTTGCTACCGGCCACCGGACCCGGCATGGCGAGACCCGTGGCTCGGGCGCTGCGGTGGGGCTGGAGGGAGGATTGAAGGAGGGAAGGTCCGTAACTGGATTTGCTATCTGTGTGTGTGGGTGTGAGGAGGAACAGCTAGCGTCCCTCTGCGTCTGCAGCCGCACACTGAGCGGTAAGGCAGGGATGGAGAGAGCAGGATGTGTCCACTGCGGTTCGCCGCAGTCGGTGAACGCCGAGCAGCAGCGCTCCTTGGTCGGATTGTCAGAAGCAGCAGAACCCGGTGTCGGTGCAGCCCGGAGGGTGGGCGGCTAGTGCAGCTGAGGTTACACACGGGAGCAGGGAGGCATCCGGGTAGTGAGGTAGAGAAGAGACGGACCCCGGAAAAGCCCACGGAGTATAACTAGAGGGGGCTGGTGGTCTAAAAACCACGGGTTTTGATCTCCGAGGTGGCTCTCTTCACGGGGCCTGAACGTAGGGTGGGCTTCCTGCGTTAGGCGGTGGTCGGTCGGTGGGGTGGGAGTGTCCTTGGTGGTCCAGTGTTAGCTATCAATCAGCGGCCGATGAGAGGGGCTCGCTGACGGGGTTCGACCGGTGGGAGAGCGATGTGTGTGTGTGTGTGTGTGTGTGTGTGGGGTGGGTGGGGGGGTGGTGTAGTTGAGATCGATGTTGTTAGCTAACGTTAGCCAACGATGCTACTTCAGCGCGGAGATGTCGCACCGACGGGGAGCGCTCGGCGCCGTGCACCACCATCGGCGGAGCCCGCGTCATGTGCCACCGGCTGTGCGGGGAAAGCAAGGGGGGCCTCGGGGGTGGGGGGGAAGGGGAGGTGGAAGAGGGCGGTACCTGACGCCGGCGAAGGGGCCCGGAATGCGGTGGTTTTCTTGAGCAGCCGCGGACCTCCCCGGTAGAGAGCGCAGGTAGGGGAAGGGAAGCGGATTGCGACTGAAAGGAGCGAGAGCCGCCCGGATGTGAACGCCGCTCGGTGTCGGGGTGAGACTGTCGTTCGCTGTGGAGCCGGGGAAACAGCGCCCCCTGTCTGTGTGGATGTGATAGAGGGGCAAAAGTTAATAGTCAGGATTCCGAGTTTCAAAGTCAGAATTCAGACTTTATTCTCAGAATTCTGCGTTTTAAAATTCCAAGTTTTAAAGTCAGAATTCCGAGTTTTAAAAGTCAGAATTCTGAAATTCTAAAATTGAGGATTAAGTAGAGTCGGTACCTGACTACTGTAGTGGTAGTACAAGTAGTCACAGTTGTATTACTGTTATTATTACATTTCCAATGATATTGTTGACATTTTAAATCCACATGTCAAGTCCCATTTGCACAAAAGTAAAGCTTATGGTTTACAAAATATAGCTGACAAAAATAACCCCCAAAGTCGCGCAACTATATTTATAAATGAAAAAGGTTTTTATTTGTTAGTGCTATGTGTAACTGAATGCTACATACACATACTCTTAGCATGAATGTACACATACTGTACGTTGCCACAAGTTTTTTTTTTTTCCCTTTTTTTCTTTTTAAAGTCCCCCCAAACATCATTCACATGAACTACAGTACAATTTGAAGAAGCCAAAGGTAGGAAAGGTGCTGTGGGAAGAAGGAAGTAGGGAGGGAGGTAAGGAGGTAAGGAGGGGGGGCACCAGTTCCCAGGGATAGAACACATAAACTAACACAGCAAGCATGCAGCAGAGAGCAAGAGACACCAGGGTCTGATGGGATCATGGGCTGGTGAGTAAACTGGTGCCTTAACTAAATTCTTGATTTAACCGTTGTTAAAATGCAGAGGGAGTAGATTCATTTTATTTGTGCTTATACCAGAGCGTTCCCATCTTTCCTTGTGCAGCTTCACAGTGACTGCATTCTCAGATTGTTCCGTTGCTAACCCAGAACAACATGCTCTGCCCTCGCTAATACTAAACAACTACACATGTGCAGCTGGGCTGGAATTATTCTTTGGCATTGAAATGTTCATTTGTGTTATTACTATGATACACGTTTAAATCAACTGTCAGCATGTACGCGGGCTCTATGTCCTGCACCTGGAGTGTCTGTTGTGTTCTTGTGGTCAAGTGTCAGCACCGAGTAACAAGTCAAAGACCTTGAGCACTTGCGGTTATCGACAACTGTGGGCAAACTTTGTGTCATATTTATTTTTAAATAAAGCGGAATCAGTTTTCTCCTTTAAATCGGCTCTTAAATTAAACCGTACTTTTAAGAAAGCTGGAAAACAAATCTGGGGAATATACCTAACCTACCCCTGAGGCCCTGGTCTCTCTGTCCAAGATTATAGATATTCATATCAACTCAAAGAATATTAATAAAACTTGTGCAAACTTATGAAGAAAAAAACATTACAGTACTTTAAAAAAAGTGTTATAATGCCAGATTTCAAACATAAAAACACAATGGCAAATGCATGGGTTTGACCTCATATGAGAGCAGGAGAGGAGGCAGAGGAGGAGGCAGCAGGGCTGGTACTGAGGCCCCACAGTAAGGCAAACACTAAAATAAAGACATTTATAGTGTTGGGCACGCTAACGCGACGACTGACTGGAAAAAGACTCGCGTAACCTGATGTCCCGATTGTTAAAATGGTATGTTGGTTATTTGTAGCGCTGCTCTTTTCGTTTAATAAACAGACCGCTCGAGTTCGACTGTAGGCGCGCTAAAGGAGCTAACGCAGCTAAAGGAGCTAACTGGTAAACGGGGCCTGGACTCCAGTGCCGCGGCACGTAAACATGATGTCACGCTGCGTCTTTTCCCAGTCAGTCGTCATGGAAACACATCATGCTTTAACCAGCGTCACCGTAGCGTCACCATCCCCGTCAGCTCCATTAGTTGCGTTAGCTTCTTTAGCGCCATTCACGATATTCTAGACTTAAGTAAATGTAAAAAATAGTGCAGTTAACAGTGTCAATGTTAACGCACAATAGCATGGCGCGTTTCCGTGAAGCTCCATGTTTACGTGCCGCGGCACCGGAGTCCAGGCACAGTTTACCACTTAGGCCCCTCCGTTATCTGCGTTAGCTCCTTTAGCGCCGTTAGTGCGCCCACAGTAGAACTGGAGCGGTCTGTTTATTAAATGAAAAGAGCAGCGCTACAAATAACCAGCGTACCTGTGTGCCTGTTTTTAAAGTTTAGAGTTACTTTAGAGACTCATTTTAACAATCGTGGAGTCACGTAAACATGACGTCACGCGCGTTGTTTTGTGGTCAGTCGTCATGGAAGCGCGTCATGCGTTAACTTGCGTTAACGTTAACCGCCGTTAGCGTACCCAGCACTAGAAATTTAAAAAAAAGTGCAAACATGGCTGACGTGTAAACAAATTCTGTATCATTCAAAGAACAGGAAGGCATCAGTCACTCTGGTATAAACGCACCCCGAAAGACAGCAAAAAATATGTAACAGCAGGTTCATCCTGCAAAACAACAAAAATGCTCTTTAACAGATCAGGAAGGTTAGTGAATTAAAAACAAGGGGGAAAAAAGAAGGTGCAGGTTCTGTTGAAGCATTCCTAATACAATTCGCTTCCGTCTGAATTTCCCTGTTTGACAGAAAACCAATTATATTCTCACACACACACACGTGCAGGGGTCAGATTCCCTGCATCATACCAATACAATCACTGCACGGACTACAAAAGGAACGACAAAATGTTTAAACGTTGACGTTTAGTCAAAAACGTTTCACACTGTAAAAAGTAGCAA
Source organism: Microchirus variegatus (assembly GCF_963457635.1). Lineage (NCBI taxonomy): Eukaryota > Metazoa > Chordata > Actinopteri > Pleuronectiformes > Soleidae > Microchirus > Microchirus variegatus. The sequence goes on from NC_139809.1 coordinate 15,337,206, forward strand.
GAATACAAAACAGTTTTTTGTTGTCGTTTTTTTTAAAGAAAGAAGAAGAAGTTTGAACATCGTCAACTCATCTGGATAATTACACTCACACAATCCATGGTACAGTTATGTACAGGCTGAGAGAGGAAGTGTAACCACAGCGGAACAACACTGCCACCTGCAGGAGTAGTGTGAAATATATAAATTCTATATATGCCTATACTGGAAGGTGAGAGTGGTTATCAGCCGTTTGGGCTGTTTTGTTTTTTGCTTTATCGGTTAATTTCGACGCGTCGTTAAGTCTTCAAACACCACGAGAGTCGGCAGTTGCTCTATACTGTTTTGGTAGAAGCACAAATAAGGACGGTGGCCCACACACACATTACAGACATTGTATCATCAGAATGACTTCACTATGGGACAATACATCCCACAAACAAGCCCCTCACTGTTTCCCCTTCACATTTGTTGAAGACATTACTTCAGAGCTAAAGAGTTAAAATAATTATAATTAAAAAGAAAAAAAAAGATGAGGAAGTGTGGCGTTTTACTGCAAGAAAATTGAAATTGAAATGAGTCGACCCGACTGCACGTGTGTCGGGGGAGGGAGAATGAGGAGATGAGATGGCTGTCAAATTATTTTGTCTAATGTAGAGCTGAAACAATAGATTATTAAACGATTACTAAATTAATCGTCAACTATTTTTGATAATCGATTAATCGCTCCACAGAACAATGAAATCAATAAAAATGAATCATTTTGGTTTGTGGACAAAACAAAGACATTCGAGAACAACGAAAATTACAAACACTAATCAACGTTTTTTAACATTTTCTGACATTTTACGGACCAAACGATTAGTCGATTACGAAAATAATCCTTAGTTGCAGCTCTAGTCTAATGCTGTGTTTCCGTCATGGTGCGGTCCAGTTTGGTACAAAACGGTACAGTTTGGAATGGTTAAGCCCCGAGTCAGGCTTGCGTTTCGACTGAAAAAAGCACCTTTACTTGGTAGACGGGGTGTGGGCTGTGTAGCGTGACGTCCTACCGGTGCGATGACAGCGGACGATGGTATCGGACGCGACAGACAAAAAAGGAGGACATCCAGCAGCTCTTTTTTCTCCCCTTCTCAGTTTGTGGCTGTTTGTCAAACTTTGCATGAGAATAGACTGCTCCAATGTTTGTTTTGATTTATGTGAAATATTTACACCGAATGGGAGTGACGTTTTTCTGTCGTCCAATAGGCTGACTGCCGTGGGTGGAGCTACTCTGACCGCACCGTACCACTTCACTCTGGTACTTTTTAGTGCTATTTCAAATGGAAATGCCTACGAATATGTACCGTGCTGTACCAAATCGAACTGTTCCACTCCTTGGAAACACTGCTTAATAGTTTTTTTGGTGGCTTAATCCCACTTTTTTGCTTCTAATATCACAACTCTGAGCGTGTACCGGTATCAGGTCCTTGTCACATGACTGACAGTGGTGAGCACCTCTGTTTACAGCATGTTGTCCGAGTTCAGTTGAGTATTAACGTCTTATTTAGGTTTTATGGGTGGTATCGAATTTCACTTTTTTAACATTTTCGCTTCATTTGGTCCAGTATCGGACCAAAACCGAGTATCATATTAGCTCATCGGGGGACAATTTAAGCCTCTGTTTGATACTGATCCTGCATTGTGGCACTGCATTAGCCAGATTTGTTTGGCAGTTATTCTGATGGCAAATTAAAAAAAGAGAGAGAGATTTCAATGAAACAAAAAGAGTAGTGTCAGGTTCTGCAACAGGTTATTGGGGCAAGAAAGATCTCATGTAGAACGAGTGGGAATGAATGCAACAGTAATAATAGCCTAATCCGTCCTGAAAACGTCATGAATGTTAGGCTGGACAAAACAACCTACAAGGTAGACAAGAGGGCAGGAAGGTGAGGAACCGGTCTGTTCAGGGTTTCATAAGCACTGGGACACCGAGTAACCTCCGTCGTCTGTGTGCTGCACCGTGTGATCCTGCAAAGAACACAAGTCACTGAATCGCTCCCCGCACCAGACACATTTAAACTGGCCCTCTCTGGAGTGTGTGCTCTGGTGTTTGGTCATGTGCTCTCGCTGTTTGAAGCCCTTGTGGCAGTGGTTGCACTCGTACGGTTTCTCCCCCGTGTGCGTGCGCACGTGCCGGTTCATGTCAGAAATATATTTGAACCGTCGCTCGCAGTTGGGGCACTTGAGCGGCTTTTCCCGCGACGGGTCGCAGCGGTGTTGGACAAATTCCGAGGAGGACAGGAAGCGCCGGTCGCAGAGCGAACACTTGAGGGGCTTCTCTTGGCAGTGAGAGTTTTGGTGGCGCTGTAACGTGGAACTCTTCTTATAGCCTCTGCCACAAATGTCACACTTGTATGGCTTGTCTGGCGAGCTGACGGGCGACTCTCCGCATTTGTGTCTGAGCAGCTCCCCCGACTGACTGAACTCCTTCTGGCACGAGGCGCATTTGAACAGGTTGTCCATACCATGGACGTGCTGGTGGTAGAGGAGGTGAGACGGCTGTATGAAACACTTGTCACACAGATTGCATTTGAACGGCCGGTCGGTGGGGTCTTTGTGTGTGCGTCTGTGGCGCACAAGTGCATACTGCTGCCTGAAGCTCATCTGACACTCGTCACAGTGGAAAGGACGCTCCTCAGAGTGCGTGCGCTCGTGTTGGCGAAGGTCCGACGGCCTCTTGAAGCCCTTGCCGCATGCAGCGCAGCGAAACGGGCGGGATCCCTGCGGGTGGCAGGGGTGGTGGAGAAGCTCTGACGACTCTTTGAAGTGCAGCTCGCACAAGTTGCATTTGAACAAGTGCTCACCGGAGTGCACCAACATGTGGCGCACGAGGTGAGAGCGGTGCTTGAAGCTCTTTTCGCAAACAGCGCACTTGAACGGCCGCTCGTTGCTGTGAGTTTTCTGATGGTGCTGGAGATGCGACGATTGGCTGAAGGCCTTGTCACACGTGTCACATTTGAAGGGCTTCTCTCCCGTGTGCACCCTCTCATGCCGCATCAGCTCCGACAGGTGTTTGAAGCCCTTCTGGCAAATCGGGCATTTGTACGGCCGGTCTCTCGCGGATGGAAACGGTAGAATGGAAGAGCTGCTGCTGGTCGATGCCCTCTCAATGCTGGCATGCAGAAGGTTGTTTGAGTTTGACGAGGCAATACCAGAGGAGCCAGGTCGGTAGGTCTTCTCGCATATTGAACACTTCATTGGGTTGGAGCTGTTATGTGACGAGTGGTGCTGGGCGAGAGAAGTGAGTAGCGAGAACCCCATCTTACACACGCCACAGACAAAAGGCTTTTGTTCCACCTGAACACACTGATGTTCTAGCAAGTCCGTCGCCTGGTGGAAAATCTTCAGGCACTGCGTGCACTGAAACGATCTGTCCTGGCTCACCATGCACTGGTGCTCATGCGGGTTTGCCAGGTGGGAGATATCGTGTCCACAGGCTCCACACTTGTGTCCACCCTCTGCACCAACTTGTAGCGAGGTCTGCTGGACCTGGGTGACGTGCTGCTGCTGACTGTGCTGCCCGCCTCCGTGCTGCTGACCGTGCTGGCTCTGTTGCTGCAACGTGTCTGGCTGCAGTACAATACCATACACGGCGCAGCCTAACGCATTCTCAGCTCCTGTCGGGAGGCTGTGGACGACTGGAGGCGGAGCGACTGTGTGCTGCTGCCACGCCTCTGTCATGCGAGCTCGGGTGTAGGGGTTCAGCTTGGCGGCTGGTGTTGCCCAGCTGCAGAGAGAAGGAAAGATTGATACACATTAAAACAACAAACTAAACTCTGCATTTTTGTTTTTTAAAGGAGAGGACAAAAAAACTCACTCCATCTCTGCAAGTCCTACAGGAGAACTGGGAAGCTTGGTTGGTGATGGAAGCCGTGACAGAAGACTTGATCAGGAACAGCGATGCACAGAGAGGAACAGATGTGTGAACGGAGCTAAGAAAACTCCATACTTCCACTTTGTCCTTTAGGTGTAATCTGCATTAAATGAGAATCAATGTCAAAGCAGTTGTCAAACAAGCATCTTCAGACTCAAGCTATGGACTCATCCAGGCTTAAAAAGAATATATGTCCAGTAAAGTGGTCAAAAAGTTGCTTTGTAAATGCAAATTTTCTTTCGAAACTTTGCTAGTTTCGGTGCCTTTTAGATGTAATAAATCATTAAAACTGTATCACATGTTACTATGTTATCAGCGAGTTAAAACATAACAGAAGTTTGGGGGGGGGTTGCTCTCACAACGCTGATCCCTGTAAGACAGAGCATTTAATTTAGCTCAAAATATCACAACAGACTCACTGCGAACCCCTTTTAGACCGAGTGTGGACTCTATGACTTCCCTTTTTTGTGTTTTCGCAACAGCTATTAACTGACAGTCGTTCGATTAAGCGTGTGGTCCTGGGCATTGACTGACTGGATTGTGTAGTCTGTGCTTTCTCTGGATTTAAACATTGACAATCGATCAAAGTTTGTGTGTCTGTGGTTTGAAAAAATCTAGTCAGCTTTGAAACCCCTCTCGTGTGGGGCATGCACGTGAACGTTGAGGCAAACATGTAAATAAGGCGTTTTCACCAAAATCAACATGAGAGAAAAGAGGCATTTGACACTTTATAGAAACAACAGAGGCATTTAACTTTCGCCTGTGCAGACATCTTACTGTGATTTCAATGCATTTGCAAGATGGTCAATTAAATGTTGATCGTAAACACGGGGCTGGTGATGGACGTGCGTAAACATGTGTGTGTAAACAGCGTGTGAGCAATCATTAGCATATAAACATGAACAGAAGCGACGAGCGCGTTGTCATTCATTACGATCGGTGTAACAATGGGATGTAACACGAGCCCGAGTGTAAATGCGCAGACATTCCAAATGTCCTTTGATTCCCGACACACAAAAAAGTGGAGGGAAGCGTCTGCGCATCATCAAAGATCACTGGAATCAGTCGGCTAGTTAGCTTAGCGACCTGCTAACGCAGCCGCTGGTGAGAGGCAGCCACGACAAAAATAAAAGCCATGTTAGCAGCTGCGGTAGAAACGTGTTTATTTCGGTGTAAACAACGACAAAAACACCGACATTTACATACCTGATACATCCGGTTAAGTCCAATAAAACACCAGTGTGTCGGAGGTTAGCTAACCGCTACACCCCCCAAATGACGCTCGGTACCCCCTCGCATCCGCAAACGGTGCTCTCTTGTTCGACCGCTGAGGCTCCAGGGACCGAAAATTGTTGATTATATGAGTAATTAAAAGGGGGGAAATATCCATTGGTTGTCCCCGAATTCCTCCAACAACGGTGCTCGTTTCACATGGGCTCATTGGGGTGTCATCGCCTCATATGGAAAGGGCTTAACATGCATTTAGTCCCGCAAAGCTAACGGGCTAGCTTCTCTGAGCTACCGCTACCGCTCCCCGCGCACGGGAACATGAATAAAGCACGATTCAAATAAGCACGCGCACATCACAACACGCGCGCACTGTAACATAAAAATATACACATTTTGACTCGCATTTACATGAAGCACCCTTGAATAAAATTGTTGTTAGGGTTATGATAATAAAGTGGATTATTTTTATGAGTTTGTATTGAGTTTGAGGCCCCTGATGTAAGGTGATGGTGAGTTATTTAAAGGGCGTTTGAACATTAACTGTACTATTATTATTTATCGCACATACGATAAGATAAGATAGTCCTTTATTCTTCCCACAGTGGGGACATTTACATCTGTCACAGCAGCATTTTCACATTTGGAAGTAGTTTTGTCATTGTAAAATTCAACAATGTTTTCATGTTTTCCCTAAAGCCCTAAAAAACCGTAAATGTTAAGTTATTTTATGAAGAACATAATTGCAACATTAATGTGGAGTTTACAACTAAAATCACACGTCAACAAAAAAAGGTAGGAACTTGTCAGTGGTGGCGTGTGTGTCACAGGGACCTAGATTAGCAACACACTTACAGGTTGTTTACACCGGAAGTGCCGCGCAGTTTGGATTCGGGACATTTCGACGGGTGAATGTTTTGGAGTCGGCTGTAAAACTCCAGTGTAACTTAAACAAACATGTTTTTCTGTAACTGTGGTGACGTGTAGTAGGATGTTGGTCGGCTACAGCAGCAGCAGCGGCTCAGGTGAAGACAGCGAGGCGGAACTGAACCAAAGTGACCGTCGAAAACCGCGTCAGAAGAAACATGAGGACGATGTTAGCGATGGCTGCTGCTCCGCCAGGAAGAGAGCCAGAACCGAAGAAGAGCGGGGTATTAAGGCAAGGTTAGTGGAAACAGATTAATCGATTATGAACATAAACTGTTCGTCGTAGTCCTAAACGAGGGCAATATGAGTCTTAATCAGGTGGAATTTATACTTTTGATAAATGTATTGTATGAGGAGTTATAATGTTAGCCAGACAGAACAAGGTAAAATATGGTTTGGAAACATTGGAGCATACTGTGTATTAAAATGTGTTCTAATCAACCTTTGTACTGTCAATTTTACTGTTATTTTCACCTATTTAATATGTATTGTTTTTTACATTAAGCTAAAGTAAATTAAATCAAATCAAAATGGCACACAGACATACAACATACAAAATCCTTAATTTGCTTTTGAAAATAAATTAACTCCTGTGTTTGACTTGTTATTTTACTTTGTGGGAATTGTTTTCTGTGTTGTGGACCAAACAAGTGCTCGATTAATCGAGAAAATACTTGTCAAATTAACCGATTATGAAAAGAATCAGCCCTGCTGAGCTCTGTTGTGACTGTAAACATGTCGATTGACTGTGTTACCCCGCAGACTGCCTCTCCCTGGCTGCCTGCTGACCATGTTTCCAGATGAAGTGGAGCCGCAGAACGAAGACAGCTCTCTTCACGGTGGACGCCTCCGCTCTTTCAAACACGAGAGAGGAAACTGGGCCACCTACGTTTATTTGCCATGTGAGCTCTGTTAATAGTCGATTGAATTGGAAATTCTTACCATTTGACATGTAACTTCAATGCATAGCATGTTCAACCTGGGACAAGTAACGGGTGCTTAACTGGTTCAATTATGTTGCTTCTTTGGTAACCTGTTTGTCTCTCAGACCATCCCGAGGAGGAGTTCACTGAGCTGCTGCAGGAGCTGCTCTCAGCTGCAGGAGCGCGCGGCGTGGTTTTGAATCCACAGGAGGAGTTTCACCTCAGCCTGTCTCAGACGGTGGTGCTGAGACACCACTGGATCCAGCCCTTTACGCAGAGCCTCCGCGCAGACTTGGCCCGCTGTAAAAGGTGGGGGTTACACTATTTACATTAGTGTTAACCTCTGTGCAGAAAAAAGGACACTTTTTGCACATTGAAGTAGATTCAAGGTGCTCTACAGAGACATTAAAAGCAACACAGACAAATACAAAGTGGAAAAACAATCCAGTTACTTATGAGTCCAGGAAAAGGGATCTTGTCTGGTTGAAAACCTTGCTTTTGTTTCTTGTTGCCAGGTTTGTTTGCACAGCAAGTAAACTGAAGGTCTATTGTAATGCTGAGAAGACGAGGTACAGTCAAAGCTTTTTTTTTTTAAATTCTCCGCATTTCTGTATTTGATGTCCCCGAGCATCAGTTCTTCAATTTCTGACCATCTGTCGCCACCTGCAGGACGTTCCTGGGTATAGAAGTGTGTTCTGGACACTCTCAGTTGTTGGACCTGGCTCGAGTTGTGGACAGAACGATGACGGAGTTTCGCCTGGACACTTTCTACAAGGTCACTGATGAATAACTGAAGTGTGATGTAGTTACATTTGTTTGTGTTTTCCAGTCACATTTTCAGGTGTGTCTCACAGCACCCGTGATGATCTGTCTGCTCTTTCCTCCAGGAGCCTTCTTTCCACGTGAGTCTGGCCTGGTGTGTTGGAGACGTGAAGGAGCAGTTGAAGGAATGTGTTCAGGAGCTGCAGGTACTTGGACATTATTTTATCCACCATGTCCCACATGTGCATCCTCAGATGTTATCACAAAGAACTGTGACACGATAATTCAGTCCACTCCTGAGCCTTTGTTGAAACGTTTCCATCAGTTCTGACTCGAACTCACTCACTCACTTTACTTTTTATGAAGCGCCTGGTTGACGACCATGAGGAGGGCCCGTTTGTTCTGAGGCTGCAGGGAGCGGAGCTGCGCTGCAAGACGGGAAACAAGACTTTCCGCTTCCCCCTGCACACGTGACGCCAAGCAAGACGGACGCTGTTAATCTATTATCTATTTAGGTTTCCCTTTAGTATGTCTAACTGATGTCAAATATTCAGCCTGTAAAGATAATCCAGAGAAAATATCAAGAAAATGTTATGGAAAAATATGTCTGAGGATATGAATGCGTTACAGTATCATATTATGCCTTTCACATTATTTTTATATGAATAAAGTCATTACTGGTTTTATACACACGTCTTACAGGACAGTATTTTCACTCTTTATTTTGTCCACAAACCAAAATGATTCAATTTTAAGTTGTTTTTGTTATATGGAGCGATTATAAAAATTAGTGCAGTTAACGCGTTTCCAAAGCGACTGACCGGAAAAAGACGCGCGTGAGGTTTACATGACTCCTGATTGTTAAAATGAGTCTAAAGTAACGCTAAACATTAAAAATAGGCACACATATACGCAGTATACAGGTACGCTAGATATATGTAGCACTGCTCTTTTTGTTTTATAAACAGACCGCTCCAGTTCAACTGTAGGCACACTAACGGCGCTAAAGGAGCTAACTGGTCTGGACTTCGGATGTCGCGACACGTAAACATGACCTCACACGTGTCTTTTTCCGGTCAGTCGTCATGGAAATGCGTCACGCATTAATGTGCTTTAATAACGGCGCTAAAGGAGCTAACGGAGCTAACTGGTAAACGGTGCCTGGACTCTCTGTGTGGGGATAAGAGAGCGGACAGATTCTGGTGGAACTTGAACACAGAAAAATCATGGGTCAAAGTAATATTTGACATATTTTACTCTTTAGAAGGCAACACATGTTTATGACACACACGGAACATTATAATCGATCGCGGCAGACATTGAAGCATCTTGCTCTTCTTTGGAGACGACTGAAGTCAAGAGATTCTACTGCTGGACGAGGAATCATATGTTTTTTTAAAAACTCACTGAACAGCATTCTGGTACAAAGACAATATAATATCCAGTCTAATCCATACATAGACATAGATCCGGGATAAAAAACCAGTCCAGTCTGACACATTTAGGCACTAAACTTGAGACAAAAACACACGCACAAAACCCTGAAAATATATACTGTGCAGACAATAGAACTGTTCCTTTGTGTTGTGTAGACACAGAGGAATGAGCTGTCGAGGTACGTGGAGCTGAAAAGAAACATTTAAAAAATGGTCCAGTGTGTAAAATTCAAGTTGTAATGGGTTGTTTTTCATGACCAGGAGTCTGCTCAGTTCTGCAGAGGCAGCCATTTTGGACCGCCGTGTTGTTAGTCAACCCGTGTTAGACAAACTAAACATCTGAACTGAAGTTACATGGATTCTCCAACACACTTAGAAGCTACTTAAACGTTGGCAAATATTACACACTGTGTCTTTAATTCAACGTGATTATTATGCAAGAATATCACCTAAATACTGCTGAGTTCAATTTATTTAAAAGTTAATACGGTTTAAATTCAAGTACGAGCTTATTTTCTCTTCCTGTTCCTGATGTCCCGCCTCCTCAACAGCTCTTTAAATCTCCATTTGTCGATGAAGACCGTGAAGAGCAGTTGAAAGGACATTGAATTCTGATTTTCTTCATCAAACCTGGCATTTTTTTCTGCCGTTAACGCTCTCTCCGTCCATTTGCTGTAACTGTATTTCCTGGTGGGTTGTTTTTTATCATAGTCTTGGAGCAAATGCAATAAACGAATGAAGTCAATACCTTTTTATTGATCGAGGCCACGAGAGAGAGAGCGATAAAGCTGCTGAAAAGCTATTGAATGGACTATTGAGTGATATGTTTGCGTGGTTTTGGCATGACTAAAAAAATTGACTCGCTAACGACTCGTGTAAGACGGACTTAATAAAAAGAAAGAAAAGCAACAGGAAGATCACTGGAAATTACATGACAGATAAAAAGTCTGCTTGGGGTTAACTCGATACATTACAAGCACAAGTAAATGATCATATGAGCACTGAGATGCATAAATAAAACATGTGCCTGACCGTAAAGCTCTTTCACAGCACTGATTTAAAAAGATTTTCAAATGGATTTAACAGACAGCTCCAACAATGGCACAAACACCTAATAAAATCTAAGATCTCATTAGAATACTTAAGTCTGCAGCGTTATCTTGTCGTTTTCCGCCTTGAAAAACTGAAGTTAATAAACCGCTTGAGAAAAAGCGATATTAACTTCATTTTCAGGACAGAAAAGACTACCTAATGCTCAGATAAAGCAGCAAATATACATATTATGATATACTCAGGTGGAGATTTTTGTTTGTTTAGTGGTTATAATCTGTTTTCCTATATCTCCATTGGCAAGCTCTGTGGTAAACAACCTGACATTAGCATAAATGGTAAAAATTTAAAACTTTGATTTTGGACGACAAAAATGTCAATACTCTTTCAAAGGAGAATATTTTGACAGTGACTCCTCCCGCCCACAGCAGCATCAGGGCGAAAACAGCACGGACTTGATGTAGGTGACGGTCGTGAGGTTCAACAACATGTTCACGTGCTCGTTGGCCGGCAGCTCTTTCAGCACCACGGGCTGCTTCTGTTTCCCCACCCACCTTTTGCACTGGAGCGCGCTCTGCAGGTTCACCGTGCCGTCGCCGTCTCCCACCACCACCGCGGGCTCCACGTCGGGGAACTTGTTCGAGTATCGGAAGGCGGCGGACGTGTCCACGCCGGTGCCGTACAGGCAGTGCACGGCCACGCCCGGCGGCGTGAAGTCTTTGACCAGCGACTCCGTGTCCTGTCGCATCAGCCACGCGTCCTCGTAACCGATGTCGGAGAAGAGGCGCTTGTAGTCCTGGATCGTGTAGTTCGCGGTTGGCGTCTCCACCAGGACCTGATGAGGGATTCAATTGACCGTTATATTTTCTTTTTTCCCCCCTTACATCTGAGAATAGAACCATTTAATGTAGTGCTAAGTACGTTAATGCGCTAATGTGGTATGGAATGCCAACCAGTTCAAAAACACGCAAATTCTAACACGTAGACAACACATGAACAATTTACAACATTTACAACGTTTATAACGTGTTAGAATTCTAACGCATAGACAACGCTTCCATCAGACAACACGTTAACAACATGCACATCGTTAACATGTTCGGATTTGCGTCTTAACGTTAACGCATGATGCATTTACATGACGACTGACTGAAAAAAATACCCACGTGACACCGTTAACTTGCTTAGTACTAGTAGTAGCTCGTTCAAAAACACGGAAATTCTAACACGTTAACAACAAGTTGACAACACATAGACGACACGTGAACAATTTACGGGTTTACAACGTGTTGTTAACGTGTTAGAATTCTAACATGTAGACAACACGTTAACGACGCGCATGTTGTTCCGGCCAATTCCCGACCAATGAATCGGTCTACCTCTAATTAGGACCAAGTTCTGGTCTCTACTGGTCCTGACATTGTACACACACACACACAAACCTGATCTTTGGGCCATGCGCTGGCATAAGGCAGCAGCCAGGAGGTAGAGACGGCAGATCGCTGCTGGGAACGAATCTTCAGCGGGCTAATCACCGGGATGCGGTTATTGTCACCTGCAGACAGAAACCAGAGAGAGAGAAATGAAACCTTACAGTATGCAGAACCTGAAAACCAGAGAGTGTCTCTGTTTTTAAAAACACTGCTGTCAGATATTTGAACACTCCTTCTCGTACCAGAGATGATGACGCGGAGGGTCTTGGCCACGCCGGCCCACGGTGCCCCCAGGCTGACGAAAGCTTTGATGTATCGGTCTTTCCAGGCCTGAGGCTGCTGGTTGAGGAAGTAGAGCGTGTACATGTTGCCCATGCTGTGAGCGATGAGCACCACGGGTCCACCGGCTTTCTCCGCCATCTCCTCGATCATCTTCTGCAGCGCCAGGAAATACTCTTTGTTCTCATCTGGAAGAGCAACGACATACAAACGGACGTTCACTGCTGATCAAAGCTGGAGACGTGTGATTTAAAGGTGCAGTGGGTAACCTAGTCATAATTGTTGTTGTTCTACCTCTATTCAGTCTTCATGAACAGAAACGGTGTAACATTATACGAATGGTGCCATTTAATGCTATCAGACCTGACTGAGGGAGCGTTGGTGTGTATACAGCAGCAGAGCAGGAGATGGTTGGAGACAAGACGCATTTATACGCAAATTCTAGTGCTGGGCATGCTAACGGCGGTTAGCGCCGTCAACATTAACACATGTTAACGCGTGTTAACGCATGAAGTGTTTCCATGACGAATGACCGGAAAAAGATGTGAACGACGTCATGTTTACGGCACCGTAGTCCTGACACCGTTTACCAGTTAGCGCCGTTAGCTCCTTTAGCGCCGTCAGTAAGTTTAGCGTTACTTTAGAGACTCATTTTAACATTTAACAGTCACGTAAATGCCCCGTCACGTGCGTCTTTTTCTGGTCATTCGTCATGAAACCGCATCATGCGTTAGCGTGTGTTAACGTTAGCGTGCCCAGCACTAGCAAATTCACTTCAGAAACCTTTGAATACTATCCCGTCTCTTACTGGCACAAAAACACACACAAGATCAGCCTTGTGTAAACTGATTTGACAATGTTTTAAATATAAAAATGTAAACTTTTGTAATATTTTAAAATACTGCACGACAGTTTAAAGACATAAGAAGTAACATATTCTGTCCTTAGCTGCTGCTGAAGCCAGGACAGGTTCCTCAAATTGTTCCAGAGGGTTTGTTACGCCACTTGTGAGAATGACGAGATGCTCTAGACATCGTCTAGAACGTCACTTGCTGGAAACCAAGTAGATAATCTGGATAATCTCTGAATTGAGTGAGCACATATCCCTGACAAGTCGAACTATGCAGGATTGTTACTCTAATTTAACAGCTTTAGAGTCACTGTGATGGTTAAATGTCACAGGATCAGGGCCACTGACCTGAAATCAGAAGTCTTGTGTGTGTGTAAGTGTGTTTCTAAGCTAGTGTGTTTGTGTATTATTACTTGGGGCTTTCCTCCAATCATATGGAGCTCCTCTGACGTCGTCATCTCTGGTGTATCCCCAGTTCACCAGCTGTTGTACAATCGTAAAAAAATACATGCCTAGGAGAAGGAGACACACACAAACACAAAAACAAAATCAATAAAATCAGCCTTGTACATTTTAGTCTTGGTTTTAAAACAACAGCTACACGTTCAGATTACCAGCCACGTTGTTGAAATATGATTCAAACCGTTGTTCATCACAGATTTGAGGGTTCACATTCTTTAATATAAGTGACTTTCCTCTGAAATTGGCATAAAAATGTAATATTTTAGAGATCACTTTCTATTTTCAAATTGGAGCAGATTTTATATTCAGAATTGGGGATTTGGATGTATCCATTTTTTTTTTTTTTTAATCTAAAAAGTTTTTTCAAAAAAGTTCCTTCTTTCAAACTGTTTTTTTTCTTTTTCAAAAAAGTTTTTTTTTGTTATGTTTTTTCATAAGTTTTTTGTTGTCAAAATTTGGACGACATATTAAAGTACGACTTTTTCACACATCCAACTCACCCACACTCTGTTTGCTGGGGTCCAGATACTCCATTGTTATGGTCTTTCCGAACCCCGGGACACTGATGTTCACTCCTGGAGGTGACGAGGTGGTGTGTGTGGTCCGGTTGTAGATCAACCTGCACGCATACACAATTTACCACAAGGAGGATGTGATCAGTGTCAGTTCTGCATGAGTGTGTGTGTGGGGGGGACCACATTACGAACACATACACAACAGGTGTTTTTTATCAAGCGGAAGTGAAATTTATGGGAATATTATTTTAAAACTGTACATTTGTGAAACTACCTATGAAAGCTTTTCTCTGAAGTACAAAGTCATGTGAGAACACGTATCCTGTAATTTTGTGCCGTATATGTGGAAAAAGCTAGGTAGTTTAGTTTAGTTAGTTAGTTGGATTTATTTATCCATCATTTCATTTCAAACGTGAAATTTCACCTTCTTTTACCCGAATTATTGAGGATTAAGTTATTTTCACCAGTGTTCTTTTGATGAGGCCGTTTACAAACTTCACAACATCAAAACATGTATTTTAGTGTGTAATTGCTAAAATTTTGTCGAGTAATCAAGTACTCCAATTCTGACTTAAAATTCAGAATTCTGACTTAAAATTCAGAATTCTGACTAAAATTCTGAATTCTGACTAAAACTCAGAATTCTGACTTTAAACAATTCTGAGAATAAATTCAGAATTATGACTATTCTCAGAATTATAATTTTTTTCTCAGAATGATGACTTTAAACTCAGAATTATGACTTTACATTAAGAATTATGACTTTAAACTCAGAATTATAACTTTACATTAAGAATTATGACTTTAAACTCAGAATTATTACTTTATTCTCAAGAATTATGACTTTAAACTCAGAATTATGACTTTATTCTCAAGAATTATGACTCTATTGATCATAATTATGACTTTAAACTCAGAACTATGACTTTAAACAATTCTGAGAATAAAGTCAGTTCTGAGTTTAAAGTCAGAACTCCAATATGTTTTTCCCGTGTGGCCCTAATCCTCTTCCAAAGTATTAATCATTGCAGTCCAACTTAACACAACACGATAAAATAACAAATTGTTTGTTTGTGCAGCTTCAAATACAAGATGTTGTGTGTTTGTTGTTGCCAGTCACATGCAATAATATAATCAGCCACTTGTACGAGTGCTTGTGTTCCCTTTATTTCAAAACTAGAGCACGCCGTTACCCAAGATAACAGTCAGCACTTATGTCTCAATCTCCTGACTGCACAAGATATTGCAGTTTGTGTAAAACGTCCTTTCCAGTTAATTCTCTGAAGAAGAAAATAAACCTGTCCACGTGATTAGATAAACCAGGTGAACGGCTGAACAACAAAAAAAAGAGGCTCACGCGGCGTTGTTAGGGGCCGAAAGTTGATAAACGGAGGGTCCAAAAGTCAGTTTAGGCAGAAAGTAATGATTCGAGTTCACAGAGGGTCAAACCAGGTCAAGGACCTCATATAACCTGCCCACAACTGATGAACTGAATTTCTGCTCAACAAAACGGCAAAAGGTGTTTTTTAGTGAGCAAACCCCCCTGGATTTGTTCCAACAACCCTCCAGTTACAAGCTCGGTTACTTTCCTCTTATCCATGCACTGCAAAGTGTTTGATATCTGTATGTTTGAAGCCTTTTCATAGCAAAAAAAAGCCTGAGGTTTGTGTTGATTATGTGAAAACCCTCACTCCCCTGCACCAAACCCCATAGAGAAAACCGCCAATTTTACATCACAGCACGCGGGAGTTGTCGCTCCGCCGCCGACTCCATCGCTAACTCCGTTATTTTGTGACTATATCCGCGGTCGACCAGTTCCTACAGTGTTCCGGCGAGATTAATACGCTGATTTTCTCAATGGACTTTGGTGCAGGAGAACGAGACGTTTTTCAAACTTCATTTTCCGTTAGGAATACAAAGTCTAGCGGTGAGCTAAAGCAGCAAATGTATTCTTTCGATATTGTAGGCTCAAGCAGGCACAGATTTTATATGGCGAGCGTTTTATTAAATGGCTAAATTCAGGTATTCTTTGGTGTTTTTGTTTATTACAATAGTGCGTTTTCCCCGTTTTGTACGATATCAGAAACCTGGAAACTCCCAACAACTCTTCAGTCATCAGTGACTTCACGTTAACGGGAAGCACAAGCGGAGAGACACTCCCACGTCATACCTGATGTTGTCAACCCAACAGTCTATGGCGACAGGGACCAGCAGCTCCAGGTTGAGCCACAGCGTGAAGAAGTTATCGGTCTTCTTGTAGCAGATGTAATGGACCACACTGGGCTTGTCCAGCTTTGCCTCCAACTGGTTCCCCAGATCCCCAGGAACTGAAACAAAGCAAGCAATGTGGGCGATGATGTGGGTTATGACCAGGTACACGACACAGTATCAGTATAGCACGTCTACTGAATAAAAACACTGTTTACACCACCATGGCGTTACTTTAAGAGCTCTATATTCTCCTCAGGTGGTACTTGCTATAAATATTTTTTTGAAAACAACTGTTTTTAAGGATCTTGTCTGTTTTAAATAGTGAATCATCCACACTTCCCCTATAACGGCACTATTTATTTAAAGTTGAAGCAGTTTGGAACTGTGCTAAAACCGGAGAAGGTAAGATCCACAAACAAACAGAGAGATGGAATCTAATTATCAAGTAAATGAATTGTCCAACCAGTTTATTAAGTTTCTGTGTCTATTTCTATCTCATACTTTTCCTTTCCTGGTCAGTGGTACTAAATGTTGAATCTGTTTTTATGAGAACTAATCTCTTCGCATTGGCCTTTGACACCAAAATCATGTGGGACATTGTTTTGTTTGGTTTTTTTGGAAGTCATTGCAGTATTGGAAAGTCAAAAATTTTCCAAATCAATCACATGACCTGGTAAAAAAAAAAAAAAAAAGTAAACAATCAACACAAGACCAACTAGTACAATATTGCCTGACATAGTGGTTTTGGATGACAACATTTTGTGGTAATTTTTAGTGTGTACAAATCCCTGAAACTGACTTCCAACCAAACTTTTTTTTTTTTTTTTTTTTTTTTAAAAACAGCATTTAAAAAAAACAAAAAAAACAATAGAAAACCGTTTTGGAAACAAGACAAACATATTCCACAATATCGACATTGATATGAAATATTAAAACACGTGATTCGGCGCTGACTTGTTGGCTGTTTGACGTATGAATATAGCTGTAGCGACAGTCACAAACATTTTGTATGCAAGCCGAATTAAAGAACGGCAAGTAAGTGATTCGACTACGCTTGAACATTATTTAACTTGTGTATGTCGCTTGCAATAATCATGCATTTATTTTGAATTTGTCAGATGTTAATGGGAGTTTGGTTTTACTCTCTCCATCGCCAAACTCCATTCAAAAATACAGCAATTTAAGGACGCTTTTCTTGGGCGCAAATTTCGGCCCAATTTTTGGAAAACAATAGAAAACCGTTTTGGAAACAAGACAAACATATTCCACAATTTCGTCATTTATATGAAATATTAAAACACGTGATTCGGCGCTGACTTGTTGGCTGTTTGACGTATGAATATAACTGTAGCGACAGGCCAAACATTTTTGAAAAGTATTGTTTTTACCAACACATATAACACTCCGGGTAGGTGTAAGCACGCCGAATTAAAGAATGGCAAATACGTGATTTGACTAGGCTTAAACATTATTTAACTTGTGTTTGTCGCTTGCAAAAATGTATTTTGAATTTGTCAGATTTTAATGCGAGTTCGGTTTTACTCTCTCCATCGCCAAAATCCATTCAAAATACACATCTTTTGAAAACAGTGGGAAACGTTTTCGAAAGAACACAAACATATAACACAATATTGATTATTTTTCTGCGAAATACAAGGTTGCCTGGTAAACACGTGATTCTCCACACAGACTTGTTGCGTATGACTTTAGCTGAAACGACAGGCCAAACATTTTTTAAATGTCTATTTTTTTAAAGACAGTCAGGGAAGATGTGTGCAAGCCGAATTGAAGAAAGGTAAAAAAGTAATTTGACAACGTGGACACTATTTAACTTGTGTTTGTCGTTTACTTGTAACAAACAGGTATATCCTAAATGTGCCAGGTTTCGATAGGAGTTCGGTTTCCATCGCTAGCTGTTAGTTGGAGGGATGCGGAGGGGCGAAAACAGTTGCGCAATGACTTAGCAAAAGATGACTCGGTAAACAAGAGTCGGTAAACACGGGAGACAAACACTTACTGAGTACCACGGGAGGTCTCGGTGGTTGACAGGACCTGCCTCCGGGACATTTCTCCAGCGGTTTCGCGCTGCTGTGAGCCGCCGCCGTCAACAACAACAGCACACCGAGCAGAAGCAGCGAAGAGAGCGCGGTTATCCGGTGCCGACCCGCCATGGCTCCTCCTGTCGTCTCATAGCCGGACAGACATTGTGTGTTTAACTGTCTGAGTGTTGAGTGTGATTTGTTGTTTACTTCTCCCTCAAAGTCGTTCACCACCTCAGTCAAACCACGGATGATGTTTATTGGAGACCAAGAGAGTGACGATCACGAGACACTCAACAGAGCACAGAGCTAATCCACCTGCCCTGTGACGTAACGTCAGGGATCAAAGCACAAGTAGTCGATGTCAGATGTAGTCGAGCGGAGGCAAAGATGGACTTTTTAAAGCAGGGGTCTCAAACTCAAATGACCCGGGGGCAGAGGCGATTCTAGAGTCTGTAGGGACCCTAAGCAAAAATTCCCAGGGTGCCCTTCCAACCAGTGTTCATCACCATTATGTTATAAATAATCTGACACCAATGAAAAATGTACAAGTTCAATTTTTTTCTTCAAAATGAATGAAATAACATGGAAAAACCTTGTAATTAAAAAGTATGTGAGAATATAAATGTAAAGAACAATAAAATACTGTAAATAGCTTTTAAAAACTATATAAACTTAGTGAAACAAATACATTACAATGTAAAGAACCCACATTATAAAACAATATAAATATATAGAACAATAAAATACTGTAAATAACTGAAAAAAACACATATATAAACTGAGTAAAAAAGATATGCATTACACTGTAAATAATCCTCTTCATTTTCCAACTTGCAGAACGATAACTTCACACAGGTTAAAGTGAGGTGGGGCCCCTTTAGGGAGGTTTACTACTGAGATGTCATTGCAAATCACCCATTGTTTTTTAAGGGGGACAGGGAGGTGGCTGGTCACTGCACATTTCAGTAAAAACAGCTCTCAGGCTCTGAGTGTCAGGGGCCCCCTATCAGCTCGGGGCCCCAAGCAGTTGCCTGCCTTGCCTGTTCAAAAACTGCGCCTCTGCCTGGGGCCAATGCGCATCTATCGTGGTCAAGAGGGGGGCCGGCCTAGAGAACAAAAAGTGGGGAAAACAAACACCTGTTCACAATATTGCATCATGATATCACACGTATACTATATGTAACACTATTCATGATGTAAAATTAATGTATTAATATCAAAAACGGACATTTATTTTAAATTACATTAATAATAGTGTGGACAACTGTAATTAAAACTTGTACCAGGAGCCGTTTCGGCCCCTGCCATTCGTGGCTCGGGCCCTAATAAGTGTATTTATGTATGTAAATGTATTGTATATGATACATTTAATAATAGGATAATAATGACCAAATGTCGTACTGCTAAAAAAACATTGCCAGCAAACATATATTATATTATATTCTATCACCTCTCTGGCAGCTGTGCCTCAGCTACACACTGTGTTTTAAATAAATTATAACGTGATATTAAGTGGGGGGCCGCATGTGGCCCCCGGCCCGCCAGTTTAAGACCCC
The DNA here is from genome assembly GCF_963457635.1 of Microchirus variegatus. Taxonomy (NCBI): domain Eukaryota; kingdom Metazoa; phylum Chordata; class Actinopteri; order Pleuronectiformes; family Soleidae; genus Microchirus; species Microchirus variegatus. Next base: position 15,356,771 of record NC_139809.1, read on the forward strand.
TGTTTTAAAGCAACATTTTTTAATACGCAAACAGAAATGTATTAATCGCCATGTTAGTCTTCCAGTGGCTATTCGTGGTACTGCAACAACAACAACAACAACAACAACAACAAAAACAAACTCGGCCCAATTTTCCAATAGACCACAATAGTAAAAGAGATGTCTATAATTTACAATATATATTTTTATATATATTTACAAAAACAGAACTCCATGAATTAAAAAAATATCGCTGCTGCTCTATCCAGTTTTTATAATACATCCATGCTTAGAATTTATTGGATGGAGAATAACTGGTATATTCATTTTATTAAAGGTGCAGTGTGTAAAATGTTCAATATTAAAATTTTAAAATTTCATTTGGCAGAAATTGAACATACAATCTTCTCCCTTTAGGGGCCGCCACAGCCTCCGTCTCACCCCATGTCCTAATATGGAAGGTTTTATATTCTGGAATACATGGTCTGGAAGAAAACCCATTCAATGTTAACCAGTTTAAAAATGAACTACACACTGAAATATAATAAAGAGAAAAGGGTTAAAGTTTATTGATATTTAATGCTCTATTAAACCTCCAAACATGTTTACAAAGCAATATACACTTGTTATATATATACACAATTTATCATTTTACATTCCTGGGGCTGCAATTGGTTGAGGATATTGACATATACTGTAGGCCACCAATATTATTATTATCATACAACAGTACAATTGAAATATATGCTGATATATGTTTTATCCGTTTCAATATGTCATATGTGTCTTTCATATGTTTCTATATTTCATATATGGACATTTATGTACATCCCATATATTCAATTTGCTTACGGGTTGAGACCATTTTCAGACAGTTCGTGTGTGGGGGGGGGGGTGTTGGGGTTAAAATGCATATTGCATGCTCACAACATTCATGGGCTTTTGATTTTTGGGGTGGTATATTATATAGCCGGTTTGGTGTCGGACCCCCCCCCCCCACCCTGGGCCAGTTTTTCATGGGGCCCACAAACTCCCTTGAAACGGCTCTGCACATTTCAGTAGTGTAAATACAGAAACTACTACACTGTCACCTTTTTGATGAAAAAGTAAACAAATGGAAGAATGTATTGTAATGTATGTATGTTGTGCATTTTTGTCACTTTGGTCAACTGAGGTTTTTAAATGTGCTACAGTACTATTTGACCTATATATAAATATATATATATATACTGTATATATATATACTTACATAAACAAACGTAATCTGGATTCTCCATTCAAATGTTACACAATTGTTGTTCTGTATGAGAATGTGAGTGAATGGGTGTGAATGGGCAAAACTCTCGTGTAAAGCAGCTTTGAGTCGTCATCAAGACTAGAAAAAAAAAACGCTATATAAATGCAGACCATTGACTATTTCAGAAGTATTACTGCGAGGAAGGGGGTCACGGTCAGGTTATCTGTAAGTCCATATCAGCTTCGAACCTGCTGAACTAACACAGTGTGCTAACATGTTGCAGCTATGTTCTTCACATGATACCTCAAACTTTATTTTTTGTTCAAAAATATACAAATATAATAAAAATCCAGCACTCCATGTTTTCAAAACTGCCGTGGTAGGCTATATCACTCCAGATCTCATATCAACTTCTCGAGGCGCGTCGGATTTGCCCTCCAGGATGTGCTGGATTTGGGTGAGCACCGTGTCGTGGAACACTATGTCCAGGTGGGGCAGCCCTCTGTACTCCGTGACGTGGACGGGCTTCTCCTGCTGCCCCACCCAACGTTTGCAGAGGCTCGTGCTGCGGCTGTCCACCGTGTCGTCCCCGTCGGCGTATACAAAGTCCACTGGGTCCACGTTGGGGAACTGCTCGTCGTAAATGTACGTGATGGGCGTCGGGAGCCCCACGCCGTACATGCACCACACCTCCACGCCGGGTGGCTGGAGATCGCCCGTGAGGTTTTTGGTGTCGTCCCACATGTACCTGAAACCAACAAGGGCCATTAAATGGAGAGCAACACAAGTCGTGTGGTCATTATTACTTATTTTAAAGACGCAGTACGTCATTTCTTCAGCTAGCTAGGGGATCGAAACAATAACAAGGAGTACAGTCGTCTGAAGACGCCGCAACGAAGCGTGGAATCATGGGAATAGTTGTGTGGTAGTTGTTGAGCATGAGTTTTGGGCGAATCCACAATGGTTTCCATCCTCGTTGTCCATGGCGTCCACTTTTATTGATTTGCATCAGGCTCTGCATCTGGACAAGTGACTGACCTTGGGATCTTGGTCAAAGTCGAGACACTAATTGTTCTGCATTGAATGTCGCAGAGAGACAGTGTCCAAAACATAGCTAGTAATTATGAGTTTTTCTGAGTAGGCCTAGTGTACGTATATCAAGCAATGCATGGCATGAAACAGCAGGTGGCATCGTAACAGACAAAGGAGACATGTACCTAAATATTGACTGAACTTCTTTCTTGCAACAAATTCAAGCACTCTCAATTACCTATGTCTTTTCCTCAGAAAAACGACAAGGGTTTAACATTTAACCCTAACCCTAACCCTAACCCTACAAAGAAGGGAGATTAAAGGTGGTTCTTTTTTTTTTTACCAGCCATCCTCAAAACTGATGTCCCTGAAGAAGCGCTGGTAGTCCTGGTTGGTGTAGTTAAAGGTCGGCGTTGAGATTAACACGTGATCCTTTGGCCAGGTAATCTGAAAGGGGATCATCCAGGGATTGGTCGTTGCCATCCTCTGCTCCTCGCGGATCTTGATGGTGGAGATTGGGATGCCGTCGTTCTCTCCTGCGTGGAAAAAAGGCAAAATCCAATCATACTGTAAGTCTCTTCTATTATATCGCACTATTATACTCCAGTTGCTTTGCATTACCTGACGCCAAGACTCTGAGTGCCTTAACAGCGCCCCCCCATGGTGCTCCCAGGGAAATGAAGCCCTTGATGTACTTGTCCTTCCACGCCTGAGGCTGGTGGTTGAGGAAGTAGAGGGTGTAGTGGCAGCCCATGCTGTGGCCCAGCAGGTAAACAGGATGCTGGTACTGCTCGTACATCTCCTCAACCAGGTCCTTCAGCTTTACGAAATAGTCCGCATTCTCGTCTGTTGGGAGGAAAAGGGTGGCGACAGGGTTTGAGAACAAGGGCTTCAAAATAAAAAGTATTAGTGTGAAACATGAGGTCGGAGGAACTTTTTGTGTTTTCGGCTGTCAGGTTTATTCAGTTTGTCGTTTCTTCTTTCGCGCCACTTACTTGGAGCTCGCCTCCAGTCGTACGGCGCTCCTCGGACTGTCTCGTTTCGGACGTAGCCCGCGTTGACCAGATGTTGCACCATAGTAAAAAAATAACCTGCAAAAAAACAGCAGCAAACTTAACGAGCGCCAGATGTTTTTGACAAAGTCCTATGTATGCATTTTTTTTCTCTTATATACACTACCGTTCAAAAGTGTGGGGTCACCTATACACTCTTAGAAATAAAAGTTCTCAGTAGAACTATATAAGGTTCTTTGGCTTGTCCTCATAGGAGAACCCTTTTTGGCTCCAGGTAGAACCTTTTTATAAAGGATTTCACCAAGAACCCTTTTAAAAACCCTTTATTCAGGAAAGGGGTTTTAAAGGGTTCTCTGGATCAAAATGGTTCTTACTGGAACCATTAGTGTTACCAAGAACCCTTGAAAAACCCTTTCTTTGGGGAAAGGGTTTTTCAGAAGCAAATGGTTCCAGGTAGAACCTCAGCCCTTGTAGAAGGACCCTTTTGGAACTTATCTGGTCCTTATTTCTAAGAGTGTATAACATTGATAAGATTAGAAATAATGATTTCTATTCAAAATAATAATTTTACCCTTCAAACGTTGCTTTCGTCGAAGAACCAGCAAAACTGTTGCTAACATAATTGGGTTTTCAAGGGTTTTCTAATCATCCAATAGCCTTCTAACACAATTAGCAATCACAATGTACCATTAGAACATTGGAAATGGGCCTCTATACACCTATGGACATATTCCATTAAAAACCAGACATGTTGACAAGTGACCCCAAACTTTTGAACGGCTATAAACTGTCTTGTCTCATTCAAAAATAAACTTCTCCTCTCACCAGCAAGTCTGTTGGAGTCAAGAAACTCGATGGGATAGGTCTGCCCAAACCCTGGCACTCGCACCTGCACTCCGGGTGAGTTGGACGACCGCCGCTCCGTCTTGTTGTAGACAAGTCTGGGACACGCATGCACATGGACACTCACGTTAATCTAATTAGCCAAAAAAACCATCCTCTCATATGACTTGTATTATATCTGTAGTTCCAATAGACGTCCATTAAATGTGACTTTTTTTTGTCATCTGCAGAATCAAAACTACTGAACACGTCACATGCATGACAGAAAGGGGGTGAAAGGGAATACAGGACAGTTCAAACAAACACCACAAGGTCAGTCAGCGTCACCTGATGTTATCAATCCAGCAGTCTACGCCGATGGGCATGAACATGTTGAGGTCGATCCACAGGGGGAACCAGCGTTCCGTTTTCTTGTAGCAAAACCAGCTGACCAGTTTGGGCTTGTCTATCTTTGCTTCCAGGCGGTTCCCCAGGTTCCCTGGAACTGGACACACATGCAGACTGTAACCGGACAGAATGTGGTTTTCTTTGTTAGCGCAGTAAGCTAGTTTGCTAGTTTGCTCCATTCGGGCTACTGTCGAAACATTACCTTACCTAAAGTACATATGAAAGGCTTATTCTGAGGGTAGTTACACACTGTATTAGGTACAGGGTCCAAAAAGGGCCCAAATCCATGGACTATTCAGGCACAGAGGGGCGGAGCATGAACTCTCAATCCCATTTTTGGCCCTTTGTGCCTAAAACCCTCAGGCACGATAAGCATGGATAAGCAGAGCACAAACAGTAGAACGAGAACAGCCATTCAAAGTGTGAAGACGCAGTTATCCCCATTCTCCTTCCTGATTGGTTCTTATCAGTTGCAGCTGTGATTAAAAAAACCCTCTGTTAACACTTCTGTGTTTCATTGGTACAAGCCCAGTATGCTACATTTAAGGATAAGGATGTGCTGCTTGTTTCGGATATCTCTTCTGACTCCTCGCTTGGGTGGCGCTAACAGCTAAGCTAACAAAGTCAAACAGTAGTATGTGTCCCATCAACTTCATGTGAAACAACCGTAAAAGTAGCAGAGTTGGAATCCTATGTGAGACCTATTCTCCTTAACTTGGACTAAATCTGGGATGTACCATTAACACATATATATGTTTGACATCTTATTCAAAGTGAATCTAAATGCTCTCTGCTGTACCATGCAATAACTACTTAATATGGCACAATGGGCCTTCTGATGCTGTATTTATATTATGGTATGGTATGGGTTGGAATGGAAAATCCCTGGGTTAGGTAAACAGCACCTTTACGTGGTAGGCGGGGGTGTGGCCTGATGTCATACTGGTGCAACAACAAAGTAAGACGAAGAAGAAGATCGAACGAGACACAACTAACAACTATTCTTTTTAAGTTGTATTTTCAAACAAAGTTATTTTTTCAAATACATTTTTTCTTCAAAAAGTATTATTTTTTTCAAAAAAAGTATAAAAATTTCAAAAAAAATTATTTAAAAAAATCCCCCCAAAAAACAATTATAGTTTATATATATTTACATAGTTATAGTTTTCCTCTGGTACCTCAAGGGAAGGTCGCTAAAAATGAAAAGGTTGGTGCCAATCTTTTTTTAATGTTCCTGAGATATTTTTAAAATGATCAGATGATTCTCGAAGAAAGGGTTTTTCAAGGGTTCTCTGTAACACAAATGGTTCCAGTAAGAACCATCTGGATCCAAACCTCTTTCCTGAATAAAGGGTTTTAAAAGGGTTCTCCTATGAGGACAAGCCTAAGAACCTTATATGGTTCTACTTAGCACTTTTATTTCTAAGAGTGTTTTTTGAGACCCCCCCCCCCCCCCCCCCATCCTATCCTGGGAGCCCCTATCCCACCCAAACCCCCCTTTGAACCGCCTCTGCCCTGCTGCTCCTGTACTTACTGATGATGAGTGGTGGAGTGCTGTTGCTCGGGGCTCTTTGTTTGGCGCTGGGAGGAAAGACCACATTGACGATCCAGAACCCCGAGGAGTGATGAAGCCCGAGCAGGAAGACGAGCAGCAGCACGGAGCAGAGGTTCACCACGGATCCCATACTTCCTTCAAGCAGCTGGACTGTAAGATCTGATCTGAGGGCTGCTCCTGCTCCTGCTCCTGGAGGAGGATGAAGAGGAGGAGGAGGAGGAGGAGGAGAGTCAGGAGAGGAATAAACTTTATTCCAAACTGCTCTACAACTGCTTCCACTGTGGCTGAAATGCTCACTCCACAATGACTCAGTGAAGCACTCACGCGGACAAACGGTCAAAGTAAAGCGAGGACAAACAGAGAAAGGCTCAGCTGGCTGTTACTCATTGCCCTGGTATCGATTCCCCCAAATCACATCATCTATTTATCCCCCCAAATAACAGACTGAGTGAATGATTGACAGAGAGCACGCACTGATGGAGGGGAGAAGATGTGTTTTTCTGACACTTAATAAACTTTGCAAATGACATTTGAATCCATACGCACAGGTTACGTCACTTTTACAAATGTACATATTTGCTTTGCATTCACAGCGAGCTGAGACTGCACACATTTGTTTATTTATATATAAAAAAAAGATTTTGAATTGAAATAAAATAGGTCAAAGTGGATTAAATTTACCTCGCTTCACATTATACAGTGAGTGTCGTGGTGTTGCCTTCAGGCTCCCTGTAAAAACTCTCCACATTTATTGAATTTAATGACTTTATTCCACACATTCACAACAGCTCAGTTAAGGTGACAAGAGGTGGAGAAATGTGCAAGGGCATAATAAGTAAAAATAAGTAAAAAAGTAAAGATAAGAGTAATACAATATGGTATAAAATCACACTCTAAATATAAGTAAGACTATTACACTCCATGTATAAGTACAGAGAAAGAAAACGTAAGATAAGAGTAAAAATAGAATAAAATAAAATACAATATGGTAAATGTTTTTGAAGGAAAAAAAGCAAAAGTTCACAAAAAATTAAAAACAAAAAAGATTAAAATGAGAAACCAACATTAAAATGCGCAAAGACATAAACAATCGCATGTATAGGAAGAGATTGCGCAAATACAGACGCAGAGAGCCCGTATAAATAACTCTTGAACCTAAATTGGTTTATGTTATTGTTACTACACATATATGGTCACGTGTTACAGAAAGTAGTGTATACGTTTTATGTATTTATTTTCCTTTACAGTTCACTGGAATGAAGAGGAGACGACAACTAGAAAAACTCCCACATTTGTGACGTCCCGTGAAGGCATCGTCTCCCATGGATACAGCCGGAGCAGAGACGCCGTCGGATTGTTAATCGCAGCAGCAGCAGGTAAACTGACTCACCCACACAGCCGTTATCTGGTCAAAGCAGCCGGGTTGTCTCACACAGAGACAGGCGTACATCCGGTTTTTCAAATTAAAGTATTGGCACAACGTGAAGCGTTAAAAAATATGGGGGAAAGATTTTATATGTGTGAGTTCATATTTGAGCTTGAAATGACATCACAATAAATTAAAAATAAAAATATTATGATGATTGGTACTTCTTGGAATTTCAAAATAAAAGTATCTGTGTCGCTACTGAATGATATATAGGTCACAATAAAAATGTATTTATTATGGGTTTAGTCATATTTCATTAATCATCCTGATAAAAATGAGTTCATTGTGGTTTTCAGGGTATTTTAACGCAGATTTTTGGTCATGGACCTTGATTTTCCATGTGTCAATAATGTCGTAAACACAAACCCACTCATCCCACTTTAATATCGACCTTAAATGTTGTCTGACTCATAGATTATGCACCTTGACCCACATAATCTGTGATTCATCACTTGTGTTTGCTTTGCACACAGTTTACCAGTTAAAAAAATAACTGTACTACTATTATTATTATATTTCTAAATCACATCCATGATGTATAAAGAGGATTTGTGTCGGGGTCAGGATTAACATAATCTGAAAAGAAAATCATGGCAAAAATGATGCCACTGAATCCTGGAAGACAATAGTTAATGAGTAACTCGAGGTGAACAGTTGAAGTACATGTAGTGAGTGATTCCCGACTTTTTCCAGGGAAAACCTTATGGAAAATTACATGTCTGATAATAAACAAGGTAATAATAAAAAGTGAATCATTCTGTGTTTGTGGACAAAAACAAAGACGATTGACAACATCATCATTTCCACGTTTGACAAACTCTGATCAATGTTTTCTAACATTTTCTGACGTTTCATCGACAAAAACCAGGAAAATGAAGTGATTTCTGAAGAGAATCGTTAGTTGCAGCTCCACTATGGTGGCCCTGAAGGCCAGATCACCAACACACAATGGGAAAACACAACAACCTCAACTGAAACACAACTTCAACTGAACCAAGACAATTGAAACACAACGTCATAAACTGAAACAACAACTAAAACACAATGACAACAACCGATCTGGCCTTTAGGGCCACCGTAGTGGAGCTGTAGCTAACGATTCTCTTCGTAAATCACTTCATCATGGGAAATCATGCAAAAACAACACGATTCCTGTAACACATATAAATTAATAGCCACGGTCAATTAAATAAATAATTTTATCGATTGTTTTAATCTGTCACTACGTCATTGTACTTTTCAGCTTACTATATAAAAACACCACTAGGGCCCCATAAAGGCAATGGTTGGTCCTGGTTATGCCTCACGTTTCCAGCCGCCAGAGACAGAGGGCGCCGAGGCGACGCATTTGTCAACAAGCGCCTCGGATTACTCCCGGAGAAGAAGTCAGGTGACCTGGAAGTGGGCGGGACTTTGGTTCTGTAGGCGAAACAAGCTAGCCGCTAGCCTCCCGGCGCTACAGGCTCTGGTTCTATCTCATAGCCGATCGACATGGTCCAACTGGTGGGTTCCCTCCGGAAAGAGTTGGCGGACTCCCTGTCCACCTGCAAGGTGCTGGTGGTGGGAGCGGGAGGCATTGGCTGCGAGCTGCTGAAGAACCTCGTCCTCACCGGCTTCAAAAACATCGAAGTGGTCCGTCACATTCATGTTTGTGTGTGTGTATGTGTGTGTTAGCTAGCTGGCTATCATGTCAGGTCTTTGTGCTGCTCTCTCTCTCTCTCTCTGCGCACTGAATTCCAAAGACGTGGCTTTGAAATTAGTAAAACACCAGACTCGGCAGGACTGAACTGCACCTCCGTCCCCCGAGAATACAGCTTAGTGGACAGACGCGGGTATTATACAGTTAAAAAACAACAACAACATCAGGAACACTATGTGTTAGCTGTAGCATTTGGCGCCATTAACACAGCTAACTTAGCTCAACTTCTTTGTAATGTGACGACCGGTTTGGACGGCTCCGTGCCATCACACACACAGAGTTTACACACATTATTTAGTCAAGTTATATATTATACATATTATTGGATATAATTATGTCATACAATTATACAAAACGCCTCCTGTTTGTGCAGCACAAATGCTAACATTAATGTTTTCAGGAGTCAATGTTTACTGCTAGTGTTTAGTGTCTGTCACTGAGTTCCAGATAGTGTTTCCAAACTTTTTATTGACAAATGCACACGCAAAAGAGTAGATTATCCGACATAGCATTTTTAATTTATTTACTATTTTCCATTATTTCAATTCTAAATATAAATCGCATGGACAAATGAAAAATGAGAGCAGTTCCCACATTAAAAAACAATGCTAATGCTACACAGCTCATTGACAAAACAACATAGACACAACACTGTTGAGAGAGACACCAATGCACTAAAAAGTTATGTTTATTTATGACTTAAACTGCTCACTGGGAAGATATGCGTTTAACTCTAACTCTATAAGAGGTCTCTGTAACCTCTTGTGCAGCCTTGACCGTGTCATGTTTGTAAAACACCTTTACTGTGGACAAAAATATTCACCCTGCAGCATCTTTTGAAAAGACGCCCAGTTTCAAACGTGACAAACCAGCACTACAAGTCCCTTTAAAGGGGATGCTCCTTATATCCTTTTAATACCCACCGCCATTCGTTTATTTATAGATAACATGCATGAAGGGTGAATGTATGACCGATTTAATCAGTGTCAAAATAGAACTGTTCTAAAGATAGCATGAAGTATTCATAGTTGTAAATGATGCAATGGGCCAGCAAGAACAAAATATTAAATGCCAACAACCGACAATAAATCACCATACAATCTTGAAGGGGAATGATCCAAAATGAGGTATACTTGAGGTATTTTTGAAGTTTATTTTATTTACTATAAGGGGCTGGGAGGAGAGTGAGACAGTCTGTCGAAAGTATACGTGAATCATATCCCAATCTCGTTGATTTTTTGACAGATCGACTTGGACACGATTGATGTCAGCAACCTGAATCGCCAGTTCCTCTTTCAGAAGAAGCATGTCGGCAAGTCTAAAGCACAGGTATGTAAACCGGAACCGCAAGTAGATCTTATTCAAGTGGTCTCTGCTACATAATCAACAGTAAATCTTCCTCCAATTGAATGATTTTCCATTGTTATGTGGAGCAAAGAAACCAGAGTATATTGCTATATTACTAGTATTTCTGCCTCAATGACTGACTTTGTATATTTGATGTTTTGTAGGTGGCAAAGGACAGCGCCTTGCAATTCTGTCCCAGTGCAAATATCACCGCCTACCATGACAGCATCATGAAGTAAGCTGTGTGCTGTCTTTCTTGTCCCTTTTCCACACATATTTAATAAATTTCCAATCACCTCTGACCTGGGATCTCTCCTTATTTCCCCCCCCAACAGCCCTGACTACAATGTAGAGTTCTTCAGAAAGTTCATGCTTGTGATGAATGCTCTGGACAACAGAGGTAATCACGTCACGTATGAGCGTTATTCAGCATTGTTTTTTAACCGTCGACACTGGAGGAATTAAAACCGCATTTTTTTGTCTCCGTAGCGGCCCGCAATCACGTGAACAGGATGTGCTTGGCGGCTGATATCCCTCTGATAGAGAGTGGCACTGCAGGTTACCTGGGACAAGTCACAGTCATCAAAAAGGTATATCTTGGGCTACATTATGGCGGAGCAACACAACTTTAAACTGTATCCCTTATCTTGTCTTCTTCTCTCTCTTCTATTACCAGGGGCTGACTGAGTGCTACGAGTGCCAACCTAAGCCGACCCAGAAGACTTTCCCAGGCTGCACCATCAGAAACACTCCATCCGAGCCCATACACTGCATCGTCTGGGCCAAGTATCTCTTCAAGTAAGTCCTTCAATTGATATAGAAAACCTGTGTACAAATATATTAAAAATGTGAGAAAGCTGACATTAGTTCACCTTTCTTTTCCTGAACTTAGTCAGCTGTTTGGAGAAGAGGACGCAGATCAAGAGGTGTCACCAGACACAGCAGACCCAGAGGCTGCATGTAAGATTTATTCATTTTGTTCCCCCCGGTCTTTATTTTCACACGCTTTTGTGACAGAAAATGCTTATTATTCTTGCACACAGGGAACCCAGAGGACACAGCAGCTCGTGCCACGGCCTCAGAAAAGGACGGGGACATCAAGCGTGTCTCCACCAAGGAATGGGCCCGTTCCACCGGCTACGACCCCGTCAAACTCTTCAACAAGGTAACAGTCAGAAAAATCTCATGAAATTTCTCTTAACGTATTCACTCTTCATGTCACAATGGACTGAACCCCAGGGTTCTTGAAATCCTTGAAAGTGCTTGAAATTTGGAATAAAAAAGACCAGGACTGCAACTAACCAAAGAAAATATTAATCAGTGTTTCCCAAATCTGGAAATGATGAGGTTCTTAACCCATTAAGGCCTGAAGCGCCTGGGAAGAATGAAGAATGAGACCTTACACCTGTGGCTATCCTGTGAATTTTAGTTTATTTAGATACAAAAATGTGAAATTAAAGCGAATAACTATTTTCAATTAAAAAACAGTAAGAAAATAAAGTAATATCAACTTGTGTCCGTGCCTTGATTTAGTCCTGATGGAGTGTGAAGAACAAGAACAGCAGGTAATGACTGTAACAGTCTGCTTCACATGTGACGGTGATGATGTTTACAGCGCTGTGGCATCTGCAGGTAAATCCACTGTCACCCCTGGTGCGCGATTGTAATGACTCCGTCGATTACGGTGGTATTTATCGTCGTTATCGGCGACCTCGTCGTCTTCAAACATAATTATGTCTTAACTATAAATCCCGGTAGATTTGTTCAGCGCATTCAAAGTTTTCAGCGATGACGTCATCGAAGACGAAACTCCTCAAAATCACTGCCTTCAGAAATCTCTCCGCTGTCAAAGTCTTGTATGCGCGAAGTAATTTCAAAACAATGTCGCGAGGAACCGTTATATCCCCCAAAAATTGACATATCCACTCTCCCAGTGTCAATGATAGAATAAAATGCGCAGCCGCTCTTCCGGCTCTAATGGTAGAAATGCGGCAATGCTTTCCCGGCGTCAATGGGTTAAATTACTTATTTTGTTCTCAAACCAAAAGGATGACATTTTAATGAAATAGCTACAGTATGTGACTTTAAACACACACTTGGCTGCTTATAGCACGACACCATGTCTTTTGATGTGATTGAAAGAGTGAAAAAACAAGTGAGTATGGACATCTAATTTGTAAGGGGGCTGATAAAATCGTCAAAAATGGACACCGAAAGTGCTTGAATTTGACCGTAGTAAAAACTCACAGGCCTGAGTCATGGAGATATTTTAACAACCTTCGATTGTGATTTGTCTTTTCTCTGCAGCTTTTCAAGGACGACATCATGTACCTGCTGACCATGGACAAGCTGTGGAAGAAGAGGAAAGCTCCCACTCCTCTGGAATGGCACAAGCTGGAGGACAAGTGTATGTGTCAATATTAATATTTGTTTTATTCGGAAAACTTTAAAGACGTGTTCAGTGTTCAAATTATTTTGGATTGTGGCCAATTTTGTCAGTTTAATTGATTGAAAACATTAATTATTTGGTTCAAACGACCACAGTAATGGGTCTGAACAATTGACATTACAAAACGAACAGTATCTTTATCTGTATTTTCTTGTTTGGCTCAGTGCGTCCTCAGGAGGACACTCCAGTTTCAGGGCTGAAGGACCAGCAGGTTCTGGGCGTGTGGGGATACTGCCAGCTGTTCCAGCACAGCGTGGAGACTCTCAGCTCCCAGCTGCAGGAGAAGGGAGACGGCGCTGAGCTCGTCTGGGACAAGGTAAAGGACTTTTTTACAATTTCCAAAAACCATGATGGTGGACTTTTGGAATAATTAATTTAAGTGACTCCCGATAAAATGAGTCTCTAAAGTAACGCTAAACTTTAAAAACAGAGGCACATATACGCAGTACACGGGTATGCTGGTTATTTGTAGCGCTGCTCTTTTCGTTTAATAAACAGTTCGTCTGTAGGCACGCTAAAGGAGCTAACGCAGCTAGCAGAGCTAACTGGTAAACGTTGCCTTGACTCTTGTGCCACGACACATGACATCACATGCGTCTTTTTCCGGTAAGTCGTCATGGAAATGTGTCATGCGTTAACGTTGATGCTGTTAATCCAATCCAACTTTATTTATAAAGCACTTTAAAAACAACAGCTGAAACAAAGTGATGTACATCAAAGATAAATAAATAAAACAAATAAAACATACAAACCTAATAGACCTAAGAACAAACAATAAAATACTGTAGAAAATATAAAAACAAAGAATGTACTTTTTGGTGGCTCTTTTGTCTTCACACCGTCTCCTCTTGTCGTCAGGACGACCCTCCGGCGATGGACTTTGTTACAGCTGCGTCAAACCTTCGCATGCACATCTTCAGCATGAACATGAAGAGCCGCTTTGATGTGAAATGTAAGTTTTGTCAACGTTTTTATTCTCAAAATCAGATCCTAGTTGTTCATGTGAATGAGACTTGGGTTTATTTGTTTCAGCCATGGCAGGAAACATCATCCCAGCGATTGCCACGACCAATGCCGTCATTGCTGGACTCATCGTGCTGGAGGGGCTCAAGATCCTGTCGGGGGAGCTGGAATCCTGTTGCACGGTCAGTTCAGCTTCCTTCACGAGTCTCATCAGTGTTATCGCGCTGCAGCAGGCGTTATTGATCGGTCAATTCTGTGAAAAACACTTTCAGTATAATCCAATTGGAGAGAGAATGTTGACCAAAGTACTGGTTATTATAGTTTTCTGTCACTAAGATGTGCTTCTGTTTGTGCTTTTTGTCTCGTCTTTCAGATCTTCCTGAACAAGTGTCCCAACCTCAGGAAGAAGCTGCTAGTCCCGTGTGTCCTGGACCCTCCGAAGGCCAACTGCTACGTCTGTGCCAGCAAACCAGAGGTCACGGTCAAACTCAACGTCCACAAAACCATGGTCCTCTCTCTGCAGGACAGGGTAAGATCTCTGTGTGTTTGACATTCTGGACAAATCTATTGTCCAGAATGTCCACCTCCTCTAAAGGTCAGCACAACTTTTTATCCGTTATCTACAGTGAGCTCCAGATTCCTTGCCATCGCGTAAATGTGATTTAATCTATTTCTGTACGTTTACTGTAAATGAGCAAGAACACAATATCAGGACTGTGGCGTTTATGTGAATTCAGAACTGTTTTAGTCATCTCACTAAAACACCGGAGGGTCGTCTACTTACTACAATTTTGGTATTTATGGAGTCATTGTGTATTTTCTGGCAAATGCAAATAGTTTTTAACTGGCATCAATTTGATGTTTTTAAGGAAAACCATTAAACCACCAGACCATTAAAAGCACATTTTTGGTAAAAGGACGCTAAAGAATCGCAAATATGGATGCTATCTAATTGCAATAAATCTGAATCGCAGTGATAACCTAGTAGCCGCTGGGCATTGACTGTCATCTTGTTTTATTTATTTTAGGATTTAATGTTTTGTTCCCTCAGATCCTGAAGGAACGGTTCGGCATGGTGGCTCCAGACGTTCAGATCGAAGATGGAAAAGGCACAATCCTCATCTCCTCAGAGGAAGGAGAGACAGAAGGTTGAAAAAAGATAATGAAAGCATGAAAAAAAAAGCACTTGTTCAGAAAAGGGCTTTGTGTATTTGTAACCTTGTAACCTATTTAAGTTATTTGTTTGCACATTATCGTACTTGAGCTAGAAGTAGGTTTGTTTTGACATTTAAAACAAAAAAAACAACAGCTTTTAAGATTGAAAATTTTTATTTTGTGTCATAAAAAAGCATTATTTTAACTTTTCTAGTCTTTGCACAATATAACAAAGAAATCATTAAAATCAACCCATGACTTTTTTGTCAAATTCTGGACAACATTTTTTTTTTTTTAATGCTTTTATTTTGGTAAAAAAAACTTTATTTTTAAAACAACCCTTTTCTTAAAAAAAACAAAACAACACTTTTTGTGGAAAAAATGCTTTTATTTTGAATAATTTCCCTCTCCCTGTCTTCACAGACAACAACTGCAAGTTCCTCTCAGACTTCGGGATCCGTAACGGCAGCCGCCTGCAAGTTGACGACTTCCTGCAAGACTACACACTCCTCGTCAACGTCCTGCACACGTATGTCACTATACTCGTGTGTTTTTGTTCCCCAGTTAGCGAACTATAATAAAGAATCTGCTTAATCTTGTTGTTGTTGTTGTGTTTGTTGACAGTGAGGAACTTGAGCGGGATGTGGAGTTCGAGGTCGTGGGTGAAGCTCCAGATAAACCACCGCCACAGCAGCAGCAGACCAACCAGGAAGAGGGAAACAGCATCACAAATGGCAACAAGGACACCGCCCAGCCGTCCACCTCCTCTAAAGGTCAGCACAACTTTTTATCCGTTATCTACAGTGAGCTCCAGATTCCTTGCCATCGCGTAAATGTGATTTAAGACGTGAAAAGAACAATTATTCTCATCATTTTTGTTTCCCGAGCAGCACACTCATTGCTCGATGTAAATTATACTCCTTACGTTGAACTGCATTGTTTGTGATTTTTTTTTATTTAAATAGTAAAATTGTAATAATGTGTGTGCAAATCCGCTCGCTCACAGAATTTGTGCACACGTATACATTGTCCCCATCTCTGAAATTGGTGGGGATAATATGGCTTTCTCCAAATATTCTGCCCTTGGTTTTTAGTAGTCGGCACGTTAACGCACATTAACCCATGGCCTGTTTCCACCGGAAAAAGACACGTTTGACGTCATGCTTACGCGACTCCCGATTGTTAAAACCACCGGAGTTCAGGCACCGCTTACCAGTTAGCTCCTTTAACGCCGTTCAAGTCACGTAAGCGAAGTCACGCTCGTCTTTCTCTGGTCAGTCGTCGTGGAAACGCGACATGCGTTTGTGTGTTAACGTTGATGCCGTTAGCGACCGGAAAAAGACACGCTTGGCGTGATGTTTACGTGACTCCCAATTGTTAAAATGAGTCCCTAAAGTAACACTAAACTTAGAAAAACAGAGGCACACATACGCAGTACACAGGTACGCTGGTTATTTGTAGCGCTGCTCTTTTCATTTAATAAACGGACCGCTCCAGTTCAGCTGTAGGCGCGCTAATGACACTAAAGGAGCTCACGCCGCTAACGGAGCTAACTGCTAAACGGTGCATGGACTCATGATGTCATGCGAGTCTTTTTCCCGGTCAGTCGTTATGGAAACGCGTCATGTGTTAATGTGCGTTAACGCCGGCGGTGTTAAGTATGGAATGTAGACTAGCGCAACAGATAATCAAACCCACACCCTTCCAGTTTTTAGATGTAGATTGTAGATTAGATGTAGAAACAAAATAAGTTGGAGCTGTTTTGTTTATGTGTATTTTTACGTGAACTTTCAGCTCAATCGGATGACGATGACCTCATGATCGTGGACTCTGACGACGAGGAGAAGGAGGAGGAGGTTGTGTCGTCCCGCTCTGCGGCGGCGGGCAGCAGCTCCGCCACCAAGAGGAAGCACCCGGACGCAGAGAGCGGCGAGAGCTCCACCAAGCGCTCGCGCACGGAGCAGTCGAGCTCGGCCGCTGCTGCCAACGACGACGACGACGACATCATCACTCTGGACTAACACCCGTCCTCCTTGGTCTCCTGAAGGACTGAGAACTCTTTTGAAAGTGTCATTTTGTTTTTTTTGACTCGACACACACAGACAGTAGGCTGAAATAAAACACCTCTTTTATGAAGAACAATTTACTGCCCTACTGCTGTACATAGATTCTCCACTTAAAAACAAAAAAATACACGCGCACGCAACCTCTTTTTTTGTTTTTTGTATTCATTCCTTGTCCCTATATGATGGTTAAAAACAAAAGAAGTGCTTTTTTTTGTAATTTCCTTTTATAAATGTACTGTATTTCTCATGCTACACAAGTCAGGGTGTTTTTTGTGTGCTTACTTTGTGGTCAGGGTTACAAACCATTTGAAACCAAAATAATTCCGTGGACGACGACTATGACGATGATGATGACGACAGTAACAGTAACATAATAGTTAATTCATGGGTAGATAAAGCACAGGAGGCACAGCTGGGTTTTTAAAGCCACATTGTGATTTTTGGGAGTTTGCTACCTCTTTTCTAGAATGTTGTGGCTAAAGACGAGAGACTGTGCCCCTCCATAACACCACCACAGCGAGGCATCTGCTCTTTGATACTTACAAAACAAAAATAAAGTAAGACGTTCTTCATCCAGACAGTTAGTCGTTAAATGTTAACGTGGAAGTGGCTTTTCATCGGTTTAAATATGTGTGGAAGAGGGCGGGGAACAAAAGGTTGATTTGTGATGGAGTAGGTAGAGTAGAAGGTCATGTTTCCTGTATCTGTAGAGGTCAAACTTGGACGTTGGTGGTGGATCCTGCTTATATTTAACACTCACACAAGCAGACGAGCAGCTGCTCCAGTCCAAACCTCTGTCTGTCGGTGTCCATAATTTCATATTTTCATTGTGATATGACTTGTTCTTTGAAGGCTGCGAGGAGCCGTTTTTGGACCAATTTGATGAAGACAATAAATTTGACGATGCAGAAGTTGCCCTTTTGTTTTTGTCTCGTCCATCTATACTCATGAATATAATATTTTCGTAAGTGAAGTTAAATATCACTTTGTCCACAAACCAAAATGATTACATTTTAATAATTTATTTGTTAAATGGAACAAAGGAACCACAAAATATTCACATTTAAGGAGCTGAAACTTTTTGATTATGTTTCTGTAATGGTTAATACACCAGTATATGGACGCTCCTTAACTGAAATTACATTTTTAATGCTATAACTATTATTGTTATCCATGAGTTTTCAAATTCACTGTTTTCCAAAAAAAAGAAATAGTATAGCACATTATTTATTGATTAAAATGTCAAATTATAGTCATGTACTTGTATTCAGGCTCAAATTTGGTGTATATCAAAAAAGGGGAATTCAGTTTTATTATTTGCCAAATGAAGAACAATAACGTGTTTTTTATGGAAGATGAGAACTGACATATCAATAAATACAGGAATAAATACATAAATAAATAAATAAATACAGAAATGTAGAAAGACATTTAACCCTAGAACACTATCGCTCAAATTCAAAACACCATCACTAACGCTGTGTGATTTTTACCCGACATAATAAATACACCCAATAAAAAGTACATGACAAATTTGAGTAGTGTTCTTTTATTTCAAACTGTGTCATGTCTAACAAAAAGAAAGAAAAGCATCATGAGGTTACCATATACTAATGCTCCAAAATTACTGGAAAATTAGGAATTTGGGAACAAAAAATCCCCCCCCCCCCAAAAAAAATAATGATGTAAGATGAAAGATGAAAACCACATACACACACATGTGTATTTATTTACATGTGTTATTTATTTACTCAGGTGAAAACCACCCGGCAATGGTGTTCTAGGGTTAAAGCATTTATTTCTTTATTCCTGTATTTATTTATGCATTTATTTAGGTATTTATTACTGTATTTATTTATTCCTGTATTTATTTATTTATTGTTATGTCAGGTCTGGTCCTCCATATATTTTAGTTTTAGACAGATATAAATGTGAATGTATTTTGACTTAGCTTAGCTTATACTTATTTATCAGTTCATTGGGCCCCAGCTTCTGATTGGTTGGACAATCGTCTGTGTTAAGAGACTTTTATTGAAGCTCTGCTCGAGTGTGCTAGTTTTATTTTTGTAAACCCACGCTTTTCTTATGTGATTTTTTAAGTTTTACGTCTTGTTTTCCTTCGGGATAAACCCATACAGTAAAGCTACGTTCCTCGACTCTACAGCTCATTTGTGACGCAGTTGACCGAGCCATGCTAACATTTGGGTCGAAAACGAATCTCATTAAGGACAAGAAAACTCTGCACTTTTATCGGATTAAAACGACTTTCATTGCTGTCAGAATGGAGAAAAAAAAGTGAGTATTATGTGTAACTTGCTTTTCAGAAGTTAGCTTTTTAAATGCATTTAAGTTTGTTTTTGACGATATTTCGCGAAGCCTCACGAATGATGCGACACAACCACTCCAATTAAACCTTAAAAGAAGAAGAAAAGTATATCTCCCCGTCGGGGAATTGAACCCCGGTCTCCCGCGTGACAGGCGGGGATACTCACCACTATACTAACGAGGAGGTGATGAACGGATTCGGTGCAATACCCTTTTTGACCATAACACAAAGTTATTCGTTATTCCACGGCGCTGTTCGTGGTGCAAGAGAACTCACCATTTTTCACGCGTATAGTTAAGTTTCACTCTCTTAACCGTTTCTATTCATTCTTCACGGTAATTTCGAATCACATGTGGATGTAATATATTTTTGGCCACTAACGGGACTGACTTAAAAATGACCAGATTAAGATTAGACTGTGATATGTTGTCCAGAACATTCTGACATGTTTTCCATATTGTGATAGTTCTGCTCTAAGTTCGAAAAGTTCGACGACGACGAAACGTTATAAAATGCCGTAGAAGGAAATGAAAGATTCTCCGCTGGCATCGATGTCTCACTCACGGCGAAACAGCGTCCCCCAAAACCCGTTAGTGGCCAAAAATATATTACATCCGTAGACATAAGAAACGACCGTAAAGAATGAAACAACACACCCATAGTCTTAGTGTTGTGTTCAAAACTGGTATTGCATCGAGTGTGTTCATCACCTCCTCGTTAGTATAGTGGTGAGTATCCCCGCCTGTCACGCGGGAGACCGGGGTTCAATTCCCCGACGGGGAGATACATTTTCATTTTTTTTACTCATATGGACTGAAAAGAGTGACTTTATACTTATATTATTGTTATTATTATTATTGCTATTGTGAGCTATTTTCTTGTTGTCAAGAGGTTTGGATAGGACGTTGTTGTGGCTGAGGGCTCTTATTTTGAAGGCCAGAGTAAAAGGGAAAGTGGGGATATAGGAGCCCCAACGACTTCCTGTCCAAACCTCTTGACACCAAGAACATTTTAGAATAAGCGTTCGCATAAAATCATCATTAATAATTAATTACACGTTCTGTTCACGAACCAAGTTGGTTCCTGTAATACCGGAGGCCGCAGCCAGGTGGTGTTTGTTCTTTGTTGGGGACATTAGGACCCTGGGGTGCAGCAGGAGGGGCGGCAGCAGCAGCAATAGCAGCAGTGCAGGGAGGAGGAGAGGCTGATAAAACTAAACAACCCCTCCACGCCCTGCAGTCTCTGGGAAGTTTCTCCGCATTCCTGCCATACACACACACACACACACACACACACTCATACACACTTACACACACTTATATATAAATACAGACACACAGCTGGTGTGGAAGGAACCACACACTGAGGCTGGGTAAGTGTGTGTGTGTGTAGAGAGTGAGAGTCCTGGTTCCTGGTTTTGGTTTCTCTGCAAGACAACTGAACTGTCTTTCTCTCTCTCTCTGTGTGTGTGTGTGTGTGTGTGTGTGTGTGTGTGTGTGTGTGTGTGTGTGTGTGTGTGTGTGTGTGTGTGTGTGTGTGTGCGTGTGTGTGTGTGAACTCGTTTTCTGCTATTAACACTGAATGAGGCAGAACCTCATTTCATGGTTAGGATAAGGGTTTATGGTTAACCAGTTATTATAGTGAAGGTTTTGTTCATGCTATCCAAATGAATGGAAGTCAATGCAGTGTAATAGCACAAGAAAAGCTACGCAAACCTGTTTGTGTGAGTGTATCATACTTGTTACCTTTTAAGGACATACACACCAAGGTTGTCCAAATGAATACGAGTCAATAAGTGTCTATGAAAACCTGTGTGTGTGTGTGTGTGTTTAAAGGCGGTGGTGGTGTGGACCTGCTGTAGGAGCCTCGCCATCAACATCCTGCCAGGTATTGATTCTATTTCCTGTCTCATTCTCTTTCACCTGGCACTGCTGCGCTCAGCTGTCGCTGCACTGTCTGTCTGTCACAATAGGAAGTCCAGACTGAGTCACTTTCACTTTGTACCACAGTAAATAAAAAGGAGGACAGTGTGTCTCTATAACAAGTCCTCATCATCATTATTATCATGATGCAAATGACCAAGAAATGACCGCTCTTCAGTTTCACATGCAAATGTTAAAAGTGTTATTATATCTGATAATGCAATAAATGTCAAATTATTATGACTCTGGTTAGTTTCCTACCTGTAAAAGAGACTTAAAATAGTGTTAGATTCCTCCAGATCTGACAAGTGCTCCGGATTTAAACATTAAACATTAATAACTGTTCATAATGATTAATAATACTGTATTTTTGTCCCGCAAATTGTTTATATCTGCTTGACTCACTAACACTTGACACGTGACTTGTTCTGTACTTTATGAATTATGCAAACCAGGTTTATTATGAACAGAAGTCTCAACCGTTTGGTAGATGCCTGTATCTGAAATATTGTAGGGTCTAATAAAAATAAAAATGATATACATATATATATATATATATATAGAAAGATATATATATACAAAGGAAAAAATATTAATTTGCATTTTTTATTATTTTATTTATTTACTTATAATAACAATAACGACTATATATATATATATATATAGTCGTTATATATACATATATGTTTGTAATGTAAGTGTTGAAATGTGCCACTACATTGGACTATATATATATATATATAGTCGTTATTGTCATTATAAGTAAATAAATAAAATAATAAAAAATGCAAATAAATAATTTTTCCTTTGTTTTTTTTCTTTGTATGTACCTTAAAGGGTTAAAACTATAGTTACATTTTCAGCTACTTTACACTAAATACATTTACTAAAATATGAACTAAGGCACTATAAACTATATATAAATATATATACATATATGTTTGTAATGTAAGTGTTGAAATGTGCCACTACATTGGAACTAAAGGTAAATTACACAGTATTTACTCATTTATGGTGGTGTCATAAAAAACACAAAACATATAAAGTATGTAAATTGCAGCTGCTAAAAACTCTGCCGTATAGATAAAGCTACAGATATCAATACAATAACGTAAACAAAATAAAAACTACACCGGAAATGCAACAAGAAGTTGCCGCTCCTTTGATCTCAAACCCATCACCGCGCCTCAGTGGTGGTTTTATCACCCGAAAAGATCTTCTTCAAGGCATTTTTGGATAGAATTTGCGGCTTTGTAGTGCAATGCCTCAGCTCTCAGAAACCCTCGGAGTTTTCCTGATTGCGTGCCGCAAACCTGTTGTGTTATTACGGTAAG
This sequence comes from Microchirus variegatus, assembly GCF_963457635.1. Classification (NCBI taxonomy): domain Eukaryota; kingdom Metazoa; phylum Chordata; class Actinopteri; order Pleuronectiformes; family Soleidae; genus Microchirus; species Microchirus variegatus. The sequence goes on from NC_139809.1 coordinate 15,379,507, forward strand.
GCAAAGAGGGCTTACCCAAACGGGATAAAGGGGTTAATGTACTGAAATATTGCGGTGTGTTGAACGGTTTGGTTCTTTCTCTAATAGAGAGATACGTAAATAAGGTAGAAAAAAAGCTAGATCTTATCATTTGCATGTTGTAGCTCTAAAGTGTCACAATTTAAGACCAGAAGGACCTATAAATGTTTCGACCGAAAGTGGAATTCCAGTATTTTTCGACCTGATGCCTATGTTTATAAATGCGGATGCGTATGTGAATATAAAACGTACAAAAAACGTGTAATAATTGGTCCAGGAGATCGCCTTGGGCGGCAATGGCTGCGGTATAATCTTACAGGGTGAGAGTTATATTCATAAAAGGCTCAGATTGTTATTGTATTTTTGAGTCTGGCGACATAAATCAAAGGGTGTAGGTTTTGGTAATTCCGGAAATTCCCCTTTAAACTTCTAATTTAATCTCTTCCTGCGAGTGGAGCAAGGAGAATAAAAAGGTCTGTGGCGATCGATGTTTGAAAGTGACCTTGTGAACTCGTGTCTCCCCAGTCTCACCATGAGTAAGGCAGGTGGTGATGAAGGCGGCAGCAGCAGCAGCAGTGAAAAAGCCCCTCAGCAGCAGCAGCAGCAGCAGGAGGTGGAGGACGACGCTCCTGAGGGAAAGTTCCCGGGAAAACTTAGCGCCGTCATCAGCGGACCGGGCTGGACCAAGGTCACCTGCCCCTGCTGTGCCACAGAAAGGGTGGAGCCGCTCGTGCTGGTGAAGCTCGGAGCCAACGTTCGGCCCGAGACCAAGAGGTGGCTCATCAGGCTGATTGGAGCTTCTCAGAAAGATGGAGGTAAAAGAAATAAACATTTATGAGCTCTGTTTTACGTAGTGCATCACGTTCACTTTGAAATTTAAAAAAAAAAATAAGAGTAATGATTTCTTTTTTATTATTACTCTGAGTAATTTATTTTTTGATCTGTTTTTCTTAGTAATATATATTTTTTTGTTTTGGAACAAAACAATTATTCAGAGTGAAGGTTTTGAGAAAACACAAAAAAACACTCTGAAAAACAGAAAAAAAACCCTCAGAATAACAGAAAAAATTTACTCAGTAAAACGGGGGGAATTAGCATGAAAAACAGAAAAGAAATTACTCAGAAAAACAGAAAAAAATAACTCGTAAAAAAAAAGGGGTGGGGGCGGGGGGATTAGCATGAAAAACAGAAAGAATTACTCTGAAAAACAGAAAATAAATACTCTGAAAAACTGAAAAAATACTCAGAATAACAGAAAAAATATACTCAGAAAAACAGGGGGAATTAGCATGAAAAACATTTTTAAAAATTACTTGGAAAAACAGAAAAAGATGACTGAAAAAAAAGGGGGGAGGGGGGGATTCAAAAAGACAAACCAAAAAATGAATTACTAAAAAACTGTTTTTTTGGTTTTTTTTCCAAATGAATGCAATGAGTTTCCATACTGTTTCTCTCGTACTGGAAACCAAAAGCTGCGCTCATATCATCCATAGACAGTTATCTAAGATGTCCTCCGTCCCTCCCCAGGTGCTGCTTTACTAGCCCATCCGGGCGAGGATGCCAGCGGCGACATCATCGTCGTCTCCGCCCCTCGCTGCACGTTACTGCGAGCCACCGAGGAGCTGGGTCTGTGTAAGACGTACCAGAGCGGGGACATGGAGGCCTTCTCCTACAACGACAGAGACAACTTTAAAGATTCAGGTCAGGATTCGTTTAATTATGTTATCTGATATTATGTTAGCTCATTTATGTTTGCTCAGCCTTACATAGAACATTAAATCGTTGGTGTCAAAATAAAAGCTCTATGTGGAGGCTCTTGTTCTAATTTGCCAGCTGAGGTTTTCTGTTAATCATCATTGGATTTCTGTACTTCTGTGTTTTCTTCATGTGACAGAGAACATGGACGCGTTCCTGACTCTGGCCGAGCGTCAGTTCATCGTCAAGTACGAGCTGGACGGTCTGCGGGCGCAGAGGGACCTGAGGATCCCAGGTCTGACGGACGGCTACGCGCTGCAGAACCGAGACAACGTCTGTGAGTGTTTTATTTTAGATCAGTATGAAGAAATAAAACATGTACATGATACGTGTTAATTTTTTATTCTTTTATTAATTTTTACCTCAACATCTTTCATAGATGTCCAGTAAGTCAAGTAAGTGTGCAAAAAATTGCTGCTCCAGGGTTTTTGTTTGTCTTTTTAAAAATGTTTTTCCTTTTTCTTCTATATTGATTCTTACATTTGTTTTTGTTTCATTTTATTGCTTTTCCTTTGGTATTCTTTATTATAATTGAATAGGACGGCTACACATTCACTCACTTGCAATGACTTGCAATGGTGCTAACGACGCTAATGGCGCTAACAGGGTTTCCCCCAGTGTATTATAAGCCTGGCGGGCCGCCAGGCTTTACTTGCCCCCCCGCCAGGCTTAGCGTTGCTTGTTTATTTATTAAAATAGATTTTTTTATACACCTCGGCTTTTTCTATACCGGGGAACAAGAGCGCATGCGCCCCCAAATAATCTGCACAGAGAACGCTTGTCCAGGTGCCGATTGAAACCCAAGTCCGTCATTATTACGGTTACATCATTCTTGTCAATAAAGATGTTATATTTAGGGATGCACCGATAATTCGGCGGTCGAAACACAGCTACAACACGGTGGAACGGCACCTGTTTAACGCTGGAAAGTCTCTGCGCAAAAGCGAAACTTGGCTGCGAGCGGCACAGATTAGGAACTCCCCGCAACATTCACTTCACAGCAGAGAACATTCTCTCTCTTTGAGCAGTTAACTAAAGACATCAGCTCATCTGATGCATCTGTTATTCCCTTGATTGCAGTGTTAAAGCGTCTTCTTTCACAAAGATTAAGACCACGGAGTGAAAACGATGAAAAGTGCGCTCTGCTCTTCAGAGTCTGTCACCGGCGTTTTACTCAGATCTACACGGATCACCTGCACTTCATCGTGACTGTACTCCATCATCGTCATAAAGATCATTATTCTTATGTGGGGATAAAACACGTAGAGAAATTATCCAGGCTGCTTTGGAAGAGACCGCTTGGAGACGCAGGAGCTCAGAGCGAGGAACGGCGCAGGAGAGGGAGAAGGGAACAGCGCAGGGGCGGTGCGCAGAAATAAAAGGGCCGTTTGTCTGCACCAGGGTCTGTTTATTAAACGAAAAGGGTAATGCTACAAATAACCACCGTTACTTTAGAGACTCATTTTAGCAATCGGAGTTTCTGGTCAGTCGTCATGGAAAAGCGATTGTTAAAACAAGTCGCTAAAGTAATGCTAAACTTTAAAAAACAGAGGCACACATACTCAGTACACAGGTATGCTTGTTATTTGTAGCGCTGTAGCTCTTTCCGTTTAATTAACAGACCGCCCCAGTTCGACTGTAGGCGCGCTAACGGCGCTAAAGGAGCTAACGGAGCTAACTGGTAAACGGTGCTGTTAACGTGCCCAGTACTACAATTTAGAAAAAATTTAATAATCTAAAGGTCACACGTGTATGGTTTCTTTTAAAAAGTAGTTGATTCTAAATAGTTTTCAGCTGTGTGCAGTGACTGTAAATGAACGGATGAACATTCTTATTCAGCGTAACCCGACACTGTGTGTATCTACTGTAGAATTGTTGCTGACCTCAGCTGTTTGAAATTGCTTTATACAGCATCCTTTCCTCTCTTGTCTCTTTCTCTGTGTGAGTTAATCCTGCATCACTGCTCATGTATTGTTTCTGATAAATCTAAATAAATCTGTCACAGGGCAGAAGCTCGGCTCAGTTGGCGTCATCGTGGACACGTTTCCTCTCCACGAGCCCGAGCAGCTGAAGGATCTGAGTGAAGCCTGGTACTCTGGGAATCAGCTGGTTCAGCCACTGGGTGGGTGGAGAAACACAAAAACTGAGGGCTGTTGTTATGGTCTCATGACTAAAATACCATTTAGTTTTAGTCACATCAACTTTATTTTTCATGAGAAGCTAACACTGTTGCTAATATTGTGCACATATTTTTAGGTGTACAAAAGACAGAATAAGCAAAAGAGTGAAAAACATCATTGCTGGTACCTGTGCCTTTAACAACGCAGATGTCTTTTGCCTCATTCAGATTCAGTTAACGGGTATTTTGGAAGCTCTGTGGCGTTTTACTTCAGCTTCCTGGATTTCTACACCTGGTCTCTGCTCCCACTCGCCATTCTGGGTCTGTGCATCACATACTTCTCAGGTAGGTGTGTGGATTTACCTTTTTTTTAAAAAAATGTATATTATTATTATATTTTATGACAACCTTTTCTGACTGGAAACTGAAGTTTGTCTCACGTTGTAAACTTTCCCCCACTCTCCATACCCCATTGAGAAAATCTGCGATTTTACGTCACGCAGGAGTTGTTGATCCACTGCTGCTTCAGTTGGGAAGTGAACGTGTCATTTTGTCGATTTAAGTGTCTGAAATCATTTGTCTGGATTTTAATAAGTGACACAAACTCACCAAATAAGGATGCAGTAGACCAGCAGCTCCTGTGTCTCCATGAGCTAAAAATGCAGATTTTCTGTTTTTTAAAACTTCAGTTTCCAGCTAGAAATAAGGCTAAATATTAGCGCGTGAACTGCGGTTAAAGGCGTTGCGATATATGCTATGCAAAATACACGATGCATGGTCCATGGTACCAATAATATCACAATACAACGATTCTGAGATATATTGCAGGTAATGCTGGGCACGTTAACGGCGTTAACGGCGACAACGCTAACATGATACCGTATACGCGATGCATGGTCCGCGATACTAATAATATCACAATACAACGATTCTGCGATATATTGCAGGTAGTGCTAGGGCACGTTAACGGTGTCAACGTTAACTGTGTCAACGTTACCACTATACGATATACACGATACAATACATGCGATGCATGATTTACGATACCAATAATATCACAATACACCGATTCTGCGATATATTGCAGGTAGTCAACATTAACGCATGACCCGTTCCCATGACGATTGACTGGAAAAAGACAAACGTGACGTCATGTTTACCGTACAGCTGTTAAAATTAGTATTTACAGTAACGCTAAAGTTTAAAAACAGGCACACATACACAGTACACAGGTACGCTAGTTATTTGTAGCGCTGCTCTTTTTGTTTAATAAACAGACCACTCCAGTTCGTCTGTAGGTGCGCTAACGGCACTAAAGGAGCTAACGCAGCTAATGGAGCTATCTGGTAAGCGGGGCCTGTACTCCAGTGCTGTGGCACGTAAACATGACGCCATGCAAGTCTTTTTCCGGTCAGTCGTTAATGTGCGTTAATGCCGCTAACTAAATATATACATAACCGTATGGACGTGGTCACTTTAAAAGACACAATCAAACACTGCCCTCATGTTTGAAGCAGATAAACAAACACAAAAACAAACTAACTGGCCACAAAGTCCCTGTCGCCGCTCACAGGTGAGGCACAGAAGGAGGTGGTGGACTCAGTCTCGGGCGCGCAGATCGAGGAGGAGGAGGACGAAGACCACGGCCACGGCGGTCACATGATCCAGGCGGTGTTCAGCATGCTCTGGTCCACGGTGTTCATCGAGCTGTGGAAGCGCCGAAGCTCGTCACTGTCGTACCGCTGGGGGACGCTGCACCTCACCGAGCGATTCGCCGAGCCACGGCCTGGTTTTCACGGTGACCTTGGGGTCAACCCTGTGACGGGCCGCGTGGAGCCACTGTTTCCCGGTTGGCAGAGAGACCTGCGTATGGCGCTGGTGTCGATTCCCGTGGTGGGGCTGTTTCTGGGTAAGACTTTGATTTTTTACTTTTGAATCAAATTAAAACAAACTAGTTTTATTCCAGCTTGCGATAGCATGTTAAAATGCATCTTAAAACCCATTTTATTTCTTGAGAATATGAGACGTTGTTTTTTATCTTTTTTATAGTTTTATTGTATGACCTGATTATTTGTGATGTTTAATTGTTTATTGTTTGTTCTTAGGTCTATTAGGTCACACGTGTGTATGTTTTATTTGTTTTATTTATTTATCTCTGATGAACAGCACTTTGTTTCAGCTGTTGTTGTTTTTAAAGTGCGTTACAAATAAAGTTTGTATGGATTGGATATGAACACAGTTTTTAGCCACTTACCAAAAGACCTCATAAAAATGGCTTCATCTCGCTGTTAGACGGCCTTTTTTTGACCTGAAAACAGACATTTGTCAACCCTGCACCAAAGTCCATAGAGAAAATCAGCGTTTTTATTTCACAGGGACACAGAAGCTGATCGTCTACTGCTGTCTTCTCTGGTCATTTTATCTCACTTGGGTGAATCTAAATAAACGATTTCAAACACCAAAGTCACAAAACAAACATTTGAAGTGACCTTTAGAGGCAGCAGTGGATCAACAACTGCTATGTGCTGTGATATAAAATCTATGGACTTTGGTGGACGGAGGGAGCAAGCGGGTTCAAACTTCAGCAACAACTTCAGTTTCCAGTTATAGCGATAAGATACAGTCCCCGGTTCCCTCGTCTCCTTCCTTGCAGGGCTGGTGATTCTGGGGATGCTCGGCTTCTACTGGGCGGAGGCCCAGGTTCAGCAGCTGCACACCGACTGGGACTCGATGGTGTCGCAGACGCTGCTCTACATGCCCTCGGTGCTGCACATCGTCTACACGAACATGCTAGCCACTGTTTACAAGACCGTAGCACAGGCTCTGACTGAATATGGTGAGAGAGATGGAGATGGAGGGGATGATGATGATGATGATTGTGATACCAGAGTGTGACTCTTTCACTGTGTCCCTTTTTAGAGAACCACAGAGAGGAGTCGTCCTTCGAGAAGCACCTGACGGCTAAAGTCTTGGTGGTACGTTCCTCCTCCTCCTTCTGTTATCACACTTGTGCTCCTCCACCGAGCTAATTATTTAATAACCCTTTTTTCCTATCTTTCTTTCTTCCAGTTCACCTTCTTCAACTATTTTGCGGTGCTCTTCCACATCGCCTTCTTCAAACAGGACGTGCCTTTGCTCCGAAAGGTAACACAGGGGTCCCTACAGGTCCTGGAAGTTTTGAAAATTGCTCTAAATAGTATTACTGGGCACGTTAACGCGTTAGCGGCATCATCGCTAACGTATGACATGTCCATGACGACTGACCGGAAAAAGGCGTGTTTGATGTCATGTTTACGTGACTCCCGATTCTTAAAATGAGTCGCTAAAGTAACATTAAAAAATTTTAAAAACAGAGGCACACGCAGTACACAGGTACACTGGTTATTTGTAGCGCTGCTTTTCGTGTTAGCGTGCGTGCGTTAACGTTAACGCCGCTAACCCCGTTAACCTCTTTAATGCCGTTAACGTGCCCAGCACTAGTTTTGAGTCAAAAGGAAGCTGCTATAAAACCGTTTAACGTGCATTAACATTTCAGCGTACCAGTTAGCTCTGTTAGCTCCTTTAAAAAGAGCAGCGCTACAAATAACCAGCATCCCTGTGTACTCTGTATGAGTGCCTCTGATTTTGAAGTTTAACGTTACTTTAGAGACTAATTTTAACAATCGGGAGTCACGTAAACATGACGTCACACTCGTCCTTTTCTAGTCAGTCGTCATGGAAATGCATAATGTGTTTGTTCGGTTAACGTTGACACTGCTAACGCTGTTAACGTGCCCAGCACTACCTTCAATATATCACAGAAACGTTGTAGCATGATATTATTGGTATCGTGTACCATGCATCGCGTATATCATATCGCGTGAATTGCACTTTTATAAAAGCACTTTTTTGTCGTATATTCACTAAACTCTTGTTATTTTCGCACACTGCCGGACCTTCAAAAACTCTCTACCACTTCTTCTATCTGTCCTTTTAGCGTCTGGCATCGTTGCTGATCGTGTCCCAGCTGGTGAACCAGGTGACGGAGGTGGTCATACCATTCCTGGTGGACCGCTTCATCAGCGCCCCCCACAGGGCGGAGAGTGAAGATGACCCGCAGGAGGACAAATTCCGGAAACAAAGCACCCTCCCCGTTTTCCCCGTGTGTAGAGATGATTAAAAAAGTGTTTTTAGACGTGTTTTTGTCGAGAAACGAGAGCTCAGTTTCTTCTTCTATTCCAGGGTCTGTTTGCAGAGTACATCGAGCTCCTGGTGCAGTTCGGGTATCTGAGCCTCTTCTCCTGCGTCTATCCTCTCACCGCCGTGCTGTTGCTCATCAACAACCTCACCGAGATCCGCTCGGACGCCTACAAGATCTGCAAGCTCTTCCGCAAACCGTTTACGCCCCCCGTGGCTAACATGGGCGTGTGGCAGGTCAGCAGAAACACACACACACACACACACACAGTGGAAACAGCACACACTCAAACAGCTCATGCCATTGTCCTTGTGTTTTAGCTCGCATTCGAGGTCCTGAGTTTTGTCTCCGTCGTGTCCAACTGCTGGCTGCTGCTGCTGTCGCCGCGGTTAAAGGGGCTGTGTCACGAGGCCGGGATGAGCAGCACAAACGTTCTCTTGTCAGCGGTTTTGGTCGAGGTATGAAGGAGGACAATTATTAATCTGTGTGTCTGTGTGTGTGTCCTCTTGTTAACATTTCCACATATGTGTGTGTGTGTGTGTGTTTGTTTGTGCAGCATTTTCTCATCCTGGTCAAAGTGGTCTTGTCGGTCCTGATCCCAGACGAACCGGACTGGATCCGAAGAAAGAGAGAGCATATAGAGTTCACGTCCATGGAGGCTCTGAAGCTACAGGTGAAAACGCACGTGTAACATAATCTATGCATCAAATAATCTCTGAATACAGGGAGAAAATGAGTTTTCTTTGGCTTTTAGACGCCGCTAATGAGAAAATGCCAGACAAATATTAACCCTAGTCGCACCTCCGACATAACATGACTTGTCTTTACTGTTGTAGTTTAGTTTGTTATTTAACCTTTATTTAAAGAGTTATGTTCTGTCAAGAAAAATAGCACACTTATTATTCCTTTATTATTCGACTCATTATATACGATTTTCCAATACTTAAATGAACATAAACATATGCTGTACAAAAAAGGGGTCGACCCTAAACCAGATTAGTTGAAGTACCATCGTACTAAAAGAGATTTATTTTGAAAGTTGAAGTCTGACACAAATCCATCAATAACTACTTTAAATCCAGACCAACAGCTTTTAATACTGTTATTCTGTTAGTTCACTTTTTTTTATTCTTTCATTTCACTGATTAATGTTACATGAGTTTGTTTTTACCGTCTGCTTTTAATGCCACTGTCGTGCTTTTGTTTTGTAAAGCACTTTGGTCAACTGTAGGTTGGACTCGAGAAATAAAGTACTACATTACTTTATTTCTCGAGCTCTTACTAGTATTACATTATTTAATTCATGAAACATGTCATGAAAAATTAAATGGAAATATGATAATATATGACATTATTATACTATTTAATCATTACCTTTCTTTCTTCTCTTCGTCTTGTAGAAGCTGCAGCCTGACGAGTCATGATTTCACTTCGACCAGAGAAGATTCTACTTTGCAGTACCATCGTCAGTGTTGTGTCCACACTCTCTGCTGCAGGGCCCCACCATATTATACAGTATATATATATATATATACACACACCGCTCTGCTTTAACACTCACTGTGTGGTCACCGTTGAAGCCTTCCTGCTCTGCTCTGTACCTGGATTTGCACCTTTATTTATATCACTCCACACATAGAATCCAAAGTAAAAAAAAAAAAAGTAATATTAGACAGCAAATGGAATGTAATGATTATTATAATTATAATTATTGCACTTAAAAATATTCTGTTTCAGTATATATATACACATATATAAAGATTCAGTGAGTAACTGAAGGGAAATAGTATTTAATTATAGGGTTAAAAACACAAATGACTTGACAAAGTCCTCGCTCTTTGCTACCACCTAGTGGTAAACCACAGCCAGACAGGATCATCACTTGCAAGATGATTCCTTCCTCCACTGACAATCAGTTAATAAAAAAGATTTGTACACAGAAACGTTCTATATATATGTGTGTGTACATGTAAACATGCTATATATAAGTGTTTCTTAAAATAATAATTTACAGCAATTTTAAGACTTCATTGGAAATTTAAATCATATTTTTTTATATATATTTAATGACCTTTTATGCCTTACCTTCAGTACCGTCATGGCCCACCAGGGGGCCACAGCCAACACTACACTATATTAGTCAGTCTATAGAGAGTATCTGGGATTTTAGATTGAAATGAAATGCCAAAAATAATCTTGGTTATATTGTCCTTGAGGTGCAGATGAGCAGATGACATTTTTAAATTAATTTGTTGGATCAAATACAAACAAAAAAGTATTATTATAATAATATAATAATTCTACTTCCACTGATGATACGGTCTTTTACCCCTTATTAGAATGACTTGTGAATCTGAAACTCAAAAAGCCGCCACATGTGGATCAACCAAAGAAACTTTATCTGCTTTGTTATTAGGAATATATTGTTTTTTATGTCTTTATTTTTATATTCACCTTTTGGCTCTCTTGTGTGCCTTTTAAGAAGTGATTGCTTGAGAAACTCAGTTAATCTTATACGTGAGCGAGTGTTGCTTCATATAATGAACGTACAGCTGACGCCGCAGTGGGGAATGTCCACCATGTGTTGTTTATTAAATATAAGTATATGTATATATATCCTGCTGTAAGTTATTGTTTTTTGTTTTTTAAGGAGGTAGTGTTTCTTTACATCCACCAGGAGGCACTATACGCTTGTACTTTAAAGTCAGTATGCAGCTCTCAACACAGGCCCTGGTGGCTGCAGCAGTGTTGAGGCGCCCCCTGCTGGCTGCTGTTGTACATTTTCACTACTGTGTGTCTGTGCGTGTGTGTGTGCATGTGCGTGTGCGTTCGTGTGTGTGTGTGATCTGAAATACAGGTGGCAGTGTTGCTTTTGTGTGTCAGTAAAATGAAATAAATATGTACAAAATCTTCACTTCACTTCTGTTATTATTCTATGTATAAAGTACCTTGAAGTTAAAGTACACGTGTATTTATGTCATGTTTACGTGCCGCGGCACAGACACCTCTTCTCCACCAGTTAGCCCCGTTAGCCCCGTTAGCTCCTTTAGCGCCCGTTAGCTCCCCTCGGGAGTTACGTAAACATGACGTCACGCTCGTCTTTTTCCGGTCAGTCGTCAGGGGTTACGTTGACGCTGTTAACGCCGTTGATGCCCAGCACTAAATATTACATCAGTTAAAGAACTTAAAGTATATGACATTTACTGTACTTGAGTATCAGAAGTAATTTTCTGATAGAAAATGTACTGTTGTGTATTTTAGAAGAGGATTGAGTCGTGGTGTTTCTTCTTCTTCTGATTTTATTTGGTAGCAACGAGTAACAAAGAGAGTTAGAGGACATGTAGTGGAGTAAAAGTATTCATAACAATAATTCAGATTCAAAGAAAAAAACTTTATTGTCAATTTAAGACAATAACAATGGCCCTAAATGCAGATTCACTGGGATTCAAATGTGAGCTTCTGTATGAATTATCAAACTGGACTAATCTTAAAGCAAATCAATGAATGAATAGGTTGTAAATTAGTTAAATTAGACCAGTTTTAATACTGAGTGCGTTTACATGCACACTAAAAAACCCAGATTATTATCAGGTTTTAGTAGTTATCTGGTTAACTGATATCATCATCGGTTTATTGCCGTTATCAGCTTTTGAAAAACCTGGTTTGTGTCAATAATCTGATTTTTTATATACACCTTAAATGGTTTATTCCAGGTTTTTAGTGTGCATGTAAACGCACTCACTTATAACAAGATGGAGTAAAGAAGAGGAAGCCTCGTAATCAGCAGCAGCAGGGACAGCTGAGTGGATGATAACGTCAGCTGACCTGAGTTGAATAATCAGCCTCTCTTTATTTATTTGTCACGTTGGCAGTTGTGGCTCAAAATGTAAAAAAAAAAAAGTTTTTGTTTGTCTGTGGTCTCAGCTCAGAACACTCTGCTCCACTCTTTCACCTCCTGATGTGAGTCCAACATTTCTTTACATTTTGTTTGTGAGCAGGAATGTTTGATGGCGTAAGACACCTTCCTTTGTAACTATTTAAAGTATATAATATGTCATTTAACAGTTGAACTCTCTGTGTAAGGACTTTAGTACATTTTTTTTGCTCTTGGACACATTGTCCTCACTTAAATGATGTCCTATGTTCAGTGTTGTGTCTGTGTTTCCTGAACTTTGTTCTAAAGAGCGCCCTCTGTAGGTTTTACCTCTTTTTAGTGTCCTTAAACATTCAGAAGTTTCAGAAACTTCCAAAAAAGGTACTGAAAGAATAATTAAAACTTCATTTTATGAATGTTATTCAAAAACAAATCACACATAAATCTGAACTAAAAAAAAGGACCCAAAATCCGTGACCCATCTACTGATCCTGACCTAGTTTTTGGGAATCACCAGTTAAGAGGATTATCACAAAGAGGCCGAAAAACTATGCACAAATATGCATTTTATGCTCCGTAAAACGACTTTTAACGTACTTTAACATTGCTTCAGTCAAAGTACAGTCAGATAAACCTGATAAACTGATCGACTATCAATGTTTCTCCACTTCTTTGGACCTAAAACATGACTGATGATTGGCTTTTAAATAAACACACTTGAATCTCTGGCCCTTTTTTTATTTTTTTCAATTTATTGAATCATTTTTAATAAATAAATACAGAAAAATAAGTTCATGGCTCCATAAGAGACGTGGTCTTTGATATAATGCAGGTCAGCAGACACACACACACACACACACACAGGAATAATGACATTTCATCCCTTTTCTGCACAGACTCGCACTCCTTTTTTCTCTCTCTCTCCGTCCACACAGCTGATGAAATGTCAAGCGAATAATCCGATTTCACGTGGCATCCGCAGGTTTAAAAAAAAAAAAAAAAATCTTTCCAATCCAATTTGTTGATGCCGTGAATCTGCAGTGCAGCGACTGACTTGGATTAAGCTCTGTTCACTTGAACCATGATACAGCTTTGACCTTCAGTGACTCTGCGAACACTTCACGTCTGAGGTTCAAAAACAGAGAGTGAGACAGTGTTTCTTTATTTATTTGGTCCATAAAAGACCTAACAAACGTGAACTTGCTCAGTCGTCGTCGTCGTCGTCTTCGTCGTTCTGTGTGTGCAACTCATCGTTCAGCAAGGAAACCTCGAGGTACAGCGACAGACCCAAGACACAGGGAGGTATAATGTGATAAATAACAGTAACAACATGCACACAAAGAGTCACAAATCTCTCATTTTATATATATATATATATACACATATATATGTATATATATATATGTATATATATATATATAAAACAATTAAAAAGGAACGCCATATCTGCTCAAACACTGTTCAACATGTGTGGAATATTTCAAAATAACGGTGGAAGACCTGCATCCTTGTCAATGATCAAAGGCCCGATAGAAACAGTATCATACACTATGTTACAACAAGCCCGTATATGTATATGTATTTATATATCAATAAGAGTTAAAGATTATCATCGTCCCAGGCTTCAGCGTCATATCATACATACGTACATTAATCTTACAATGTGTATATATATATATCATCATATCATAACATACATGTTTCAGCTCATGTAATTTATACATTATATCATGTCCTATCATACATTATTATATCATATTATACACATGTATCATATCATACATGTATGATGTCACATAACCGATACAGAACAGCCCGTAATGCATTGTCGTCTTACATTATACGTGTCGCGTATAACATGAATCGTATCACACATGCACGTCATATCATACCTGTATCATATCATGTCATACATGTATCATATCATCATATCATACATTTATCATATACCTGTATCATTAATTGATACATGCATCATTTCATACCTGTATCATATGTGATACATGTATCATATCATGAATGTATCATATCATATCATACCTGTATCATATCATATGATACATGTATCATATAATAACAAATACATGTACCATGTCATACCTGTATCATATCATACATGTATCATATCATGAATGTATCACATCATACCTGTATGATACAGGTATGATGTCATGTATGTATCATATCATCAAATACCTACATCATATCATACACTTATTATATAATACCTGTATCATTATATGAAACATGCATCATTACATACCTATATCATATATGATACATGTATCATATGATATGACACATGTATCATGTCATAATTGTATCATATATTATACTGGTATCATATCATATGATACAGGTATCATAACATATACATGTATTAAATCATACCATACACATTTTATATCATACATGTATCATATCCTAGGATACAGGTATCCTAGGATATGATACATGCATTATAACATATTATACATGTATCATGTCATACCTGTTTCATATCATATCGTACATGTATAACAAATCAAATCACATATCACATAAGTAACAGTCTGAGTCAAAGTGAAGCTTATGTTCGTCGACATCTCTGCAGCTGCTCTGTAGCAGACGCTGGTTCTCTCACTTTATTCTGATTTATTTATACATTTAAAAACAAAAAAACAGAAGCTCTGGATCTACCGAGCACGTGAGCCACGACCTGTGTTTTTGTTTAGTTTAGTCTTTTTTTTACAGTCAGAGGTGAAATGACACAGTGGCTACCAAACAGTCGGGAAATCCATTTTGCCGTTGTAGGCACCTTTTGAACGAACAACACAGACCATAGCTTATTCAGTTAAAACTTCTTCTTGGAATGCTCTGGTTGCTTCTGTGAACCACAGCCAATGGATGAAGCTCTATGTAGTTCGAATACTGTGCTGCAGGCTCAAGCTTAAAGTGATAGTTCAGGTTTTTTTTGTAGTACAGTTGTTTGTATAAGACTAATAACCAAGTCTAAAAACATGGCTGCCACTAAAAACCTTTTTTTTTTTGCCATTTAGCAAAAGTCTCACTTCTTGCACCAAAGTCCATTGAGAAAATCTACGTTTTTAGCTAACGGGGGACACAACAGCTACTGGTCTCGTGATGCTTTGACACATTTATGTCACTTAGGTCATTCCAAAAAAAAAATGGCTGCACAACTCCTGCGTGCCAAGATGTATAATTGCTGATGTTGGCACAGGGGACAACTGGTTTTATAAAGAGATGCTAACTTCAGTTTCCAGTTGGGGAAAAGGCAAGGAAACGTGGCAAACATCCTCTCAGGATATCATCTTAAACCTGAGTCGGATTTGTTTGGGATTAGTTTTAACCGAAGAGGTGGAGTAAAGTCATTATTACCACAGTGACTTTAAAAGGGTAAAAACAAGTTCTGGAAAAATGAACCCCAGTTAACCCTAACCCTGTGCGAATAGACCAGCAGTAAATATGCGCGTAAATATTCTGTTATATCCTGTTTACAAGTCGATTTTCAAGCATTTAGGCACTTGAAGAAGTTTCTGTGGCTAACTTCGGGTGTACGATAAATGTGATTCCGAACGAAAAGAAGGATATTTATCCACAACAACTCGATGAATCCGTTGCCAAATGGTGTGGTTTTGCACACCATGGTTTCAAACTGCTTTTAAAAACTGACTTCACCCCCAAAAAAATTTTAGGATTAGGGTCTGTGTTAATCGATTGATCCCTCCCACATTTGGTAGTTGAGATTTGCGAATTGGACACAACATTCCAACATTTCCACCTACCCATGTAAAACTATAGGGTGCTATAAATTCCTATTTTATTTGGTGAGCCTTTTGTTAAATGGCTAAAATCAACAGATGTCCATGTTCTAGTCTGGTTCCCAGTCAAAGGAGATGTAACTGGAAAAAAACAACCTTCACCATCTCTTGATTACATGAGCGTAACAGCTGTACACACTGTCCCGTCCTGTACACTTGGTGATTTTGAGGCTTTGACGTCTCAAGGTCTCTGCAGCAGAAAGACTCAGCAGGAAGCTTGGCTCTTTGCCACTTTGTCGCTTAGCCGCTCGTTGAATGCTAAACAGCATCCATGGCCCCGGCAAAGTTCTCGTGCTCACAGCACGCGGCAGCAGTTGTACTGAGCCAGCGGCAGGATCTTGGGCTTGTTGTGCGTCGGTATGTTCAGGGCCAGCGCTTTCTCGCACAGCGGGAACTGAAAGAGTCTCTCGCGGAGCTTGAGGCTGTGCCGCTTCCCCGGCTCCGCCCTGGGCGTTGTCTCGTCGCGCGTCCCGAGTGCATTGTGGGGCGGCGATCTGTCCGTTAAGAGGTCGTCCTTCGCCGCTTCCCTTGGCGCGTCTTCCTGCGCTGCCTCGCTTCCTGACTTTGCGGCGTCTTTGCCGTTCAGGCTGAGTCTGGCAAAGAACGCGGGGACGGAGGAAGGAGGTTTGTTGGTGTTGTTGTTGGGCTCCACCTCCTCGTCCTTTCCTTCCTCTGCAGGTGTCTGGATGTCCGGTTGCCCCTGACAACACGGGACCAAGCCGGGCAGAGACCATGATGGGACTTCAGGGGTCTGAGTGACCGATTTGTCTCCGTGACTTGTCGGCTGGTACGCAATTATACTGTCTTTAATCTCTAATTCCATCTCTGTCTCTGCCTCCTCCTCCTCCTCCTCTATCATCTCCACTGAGCTTCCACACTTCTTCTCTCTTTGTTCTACGCAGCCTTGATCTTCTGCTCCATCAAGCATCTCCACAGCTTCCTTCTCTGGTTCTGCTGCAAACGGAGATGCCAGACTTTCTCCTTTGTCCAAACTACCCTCCTCCTCCTCCTCGTCCTCCTCCTCACAGATCTGCTGAAGAGCAGGCACGTTCTTGGGCACCGGGGGCTCCTCCACAGGGAGTGGACGGAGGGTGAGGCTGAGACTCGGCTGCCAGGGCCCGGGGAAAGACTTCTGAGGTCGGGGCTTTGCGGCGAGCAGGTCCCCGCTTTCTGGCGCTCCTGAGAGGGGAGCGCTGAGCGACAACGCCCCGGAGAGCCAGTGGGGCGGAGCCTCTGGGCTGAGCAGCGCGTCGTCCAAACCCTGGAGCCAGTCGTGAGCCTCGATGTCCTCCAGTGAGGCGCGGCGACACGGATACTTCTGGAGCATGCTAGAGATCAGGCTGAAGGGGGGGAAACAGAGCAGTATTTCACCGTATGCAGACGATATAATGATATTTGTTGTTCACCGGTGACTGATTTACGATGATACTTATCACAGTGTAAAAGCAGAAGTATCACTGGCTGTTTTAATAGATACAGCTGTCCAACGCCAATATCTAATCGTCCAATCACGTGGCAGCAAGTCAATGCTAACCCTAACCTAAACCCAATTCTAACCCTAAGCCCAAAACCAGATCTTAACCCCCAAAGATGTGAGGACCAGCCAAAATGTCCTCACTTTCCCCAAATGTCCCTCGCTCCCGATGGCTTATTTTCTTAGGACATGGCAGTGATGTCCATCCATTTGGACACCAAGTGTTGTCCCTCACCTTAAACATAACCAGTTAATGTCTAAAACTAACTTAAACTTAACCACGATCCAAGTTCTGCCTCTTGAGGACCAGGTTTTGGTCTCCATGTCAGGACGGCCCAAAAAGTAAATGACGCCTTTGCCGTAAGTCCAACAGGAAGGCCGCCATCTTGGGCTGAACGGCCATTTTCGGGCAATTTTACACGAATGGTATTTGAACTAACTTGTCCTAGTTATTATCATTATTATTATTATTATTACCATCATCCACTTAATCAACATATTAATATATTATTGAAATGATTAACACACAACATTCATTAAATGAAGGTCAACGGCTTCTTCATGCAGCGCCAACAGCAAGAACACGCCCTCAAATGTCCAATTAATTTATGATAAAACATAAAAAAAAAGAAACTTTAGCATATTGTTTGTCCCTCAGAGAGGACGTGACCCTGTCGTCTTTTCTGTTTTTTTTTTGCCGTGTGTAATAATTCATCAACACTCACTCTCTGCAGCCGCTGGAGACGTGTTCAGGGACAGTGTAACGACAGTCCAGGATCATGACCAGGGTCTCGCTGTCGTTGGTTTCCTGAAAGGGAGGAACTCCACACACCAGCATGTAGAGGATCACCCCCAGAGACCAGATATCTGGAACACACACACACACACAGAGACATTAGCATGTAATAACCTCTCATCTTCTCAGGCCTTAAAATAGCAAAGAGTCCCTCTGTTCTCAGATTATCCTGGCCTTCGTTAATCTCACTTAAAAAAAACCTCACCGTCTGCATTTGACACAGTTGTGCACTAGTATGTGTGTGTGATGTTGTTGTCTTTATTTACTTTTGTTCATTTTACTGTCACAATGCCTTTTTTGTGTTGGATCTCTTTTGTTTACTTTTTTTAGTTCTCCTGGTTTTTCAGAAGTTTGTCTCATCCACTTTTGCTTCCTGTTCCTGTGTCTTCTCTTCTGTTGATCGTCAAGCTCCGCCCCTAATGTGTTTCACCTGTGTCTCGTTAGTCTCACCTGTGTTTGATTGGCCCCGCCCACCCCCACAGTGTGTTTAGCCTCTGTGCTCCTCAGTGTTCTGTTTGTTGCTGTGGAGAAATTTGGGTTCATTTGGGTTTAATTTAATTAAATGAAGATGACTGAAGGTGCGATGTGAGAAGGAATGGTTATATCTGCATAATAATTCAGATTTTCCTTTGATTAAATCTCCGCTACACTAGGTGGCGATATTAGGTGTTTTCTAATTGTCCTATTACGTCACAGATCGCAAACAACTTTATCGAGGCGGGGCTAGTTGTTAGCATGTCAGGCCTTGTCCGTTTCTCAGTACCCAAGTATGCGAGGATGTACTTGGGTACTTGGGAAGTACTACTGGAGTGCATGCTCGCCAAGTACACAAGTACACGATCATCGCAATTGGAAGAGCATTACATTTCCTTGTTCTACTGTTAGCGCTTAAGCCTCACTACCGCCGCCTACGGTGTTGATATTTGTGTGATATTTGTGCAGATCTGTGAGGAAACAAAGATGTTTTCTTCAGTCTGTTGAGCTCAGGACAATATTTCATCTAAAATCCAGCATTATGTCGCATTTTTGTTTAGGTTTACTCTAATTCACGCGCTAATAATGGTTAAATAGGTTAAATTTAAACTGCTTTAATGGGGTGTAAACATTAAAAAAATTAAATGGGTCTATAACGAGTACAAATAAGTGATAATAAAGAGAAACTGTACTACGTACACGTACACATACTACGAAACGTACTATGAAAATACGCTATGAAACAAACTAAACGACACTTTTCAATTCCATTCTATTCCCACATCTCTGAAGCAAAGCATTTCGGTGTGTATATATATATATATATATATATATATAGCTAGCAAATGTAGCTATTTGTACTTTTCAAGCACTTCCTCTAAAATTCAAGCACT
This sequence comes from Microchirus variegatus, assembly GCF_963457635.1. Taxonomy (NCBI): domain Eukaryota; kingdom Metazoa; phylum Chordata; class Actinopteri; order Pleuronectiformes; family Soleidae; genus Microchirus; species Microchirus variegatus. The sequence continues at coordinate 15,398,908 of NC_139809.1, forward strand.
TTTCAAAAACCTTGAATGAACAAACATAATACAAATTTAAGCTTTTTAAATTATTATTATTGTCTCAAGCACACGTTACAGTGAAGGAAAACAAAAGAGAGGGAAGTGCATCACAGTCACAGCTGGACGTCTGGATGTGTGTGAGTGACGCTGGTGGACTGCATGATCATACACACACACACACACACACGCATCCTGGTGCTGAGCGACAGTGCTGACAGTGTGTGTTCTTTTCTCTCTCTCTCTCTCCTCCCTTTCCTTCCCCTTCTTGCCTCTCCCTCCCTCGCTCTTGTTCTCATGCAGATGCAGAGAGACAGTAGAGTCCATGTGAGTTCAGCACAGTCTGAACTAAGAACATCACACACACACACACACACACACACACACACACACACACACACACACACACACACACACACACACACACACACACACACACACACACACACACACACACACACGGACTGACAACAAACAGAGGGCCTGTTGTTGTGGTGTTTGTTCTATTCTCAGAATGATCTTTCTCTGCCGTTTTCTATGTCTCTTTCTGTCTTTCTCTCTTTCCTGCAATGAAAACACTGTGTGTGTGTGTGTGTGTGTGTCAGCCCTGATGTAACACTGTAAATAGATCCAATCATACATCATTATATCTTTAAAAACAAACATTTGTTTCATGATTTAAAGAGGCAACTTTAACCCTGAGTGCTCACAGGTGCACCTTTGGTAAATTGCCGCAGGAATAAACAACACAACTCCTTATATGGACATTGCGTGTTTATAGGTCGCATCTTCAGGCTTTAAAAATAATATTTAAAAAAGAAAAGACAGGAGTTGCGGTAATTGTGCTAAACCCGCACCCCCCCTCCCCCTCCTCAGGTTTTAGAAGAAAACTTTGACCATATTTCCAAATTTCACAAATTCAATCCAATTCAAATAAAACAAAATAAATCATCAGATTGCCTATAGGTTGTGCTGAAAAAAGGGACATAAGAAACTCTATACTGGATACTTGTTACTTTTGTTTGTTTTTAAAGGTGCTATATCATTTAAATAATATATATCTATATATCTGTCTCGATAGATAAATAAATAACAATTAGATCACAATGTCCCGAGCAGGTTGCAGCCCACCATCTATGGAGAGATTCTCACGTGTGTGAAAACCATTCAGCTGCTGTCCCACATTATGCTCATGATGGTGCAAACAACAGCCCTCAGTTCTTGCCTTACAAAGGAAACACGCGCATGCACACACACACACACACACACACACACACACACACACACACACACACACACACACACACACACACACACACACACACACACACACACACACACACACACACACACACACACACACACTCTGGCTCAATCTCGAGATGGGTTATGCAACAAAAGAGGAGAAGCCACCGCTCACCACTGGGAGTGAGCTTTTTTTTTTTCCCTCTCTGTTCACTGGGGAATATCACACATTCCCACCAGCACAAGGACACACACTCACATGTTCACCCACACCCACACACACACACACACACACACACACACACACACACACACACACACACACACAAAACAAAAAAACTGAATTATGTCGCATTTATTCTTAGGTTATGTCAATTAATGCGCTAATAATAGTATAATGCTTTATACAAATGTGGTGTCAACATTTAAACAAATAGAGTACAAATAAGTGATAATAACGAGAAACTGTGATTGTGGCATTTCCGACGCAACACAATTTGCGTGACTATGGTTTTCGCTGAATAACGATGAAGGACATTGAGACAAACTTGTCTCCGGTTACAGTTAAAAAACGTTAATAAAGAAGAACTGACTTTCGTGGTGATTATTACGGAATACGATTTGCGATTTACTTTTTCACGAAGCTAGCCACACTTTAGGAATTGAGCGAACAAAACTTAACCACAAAATACAAAAAAACTGCAAACAAAACATCGATTTAATCCTTCAAAACGATTGTATTTGTACTTAAAATACACTTTTGTTTGCAATGATCGGAATTTCTCTTGCACCGACTGTTTTTTTGGTCACGATTCTGTCTGTGGGCGGGGCCTAAGGAAGCTGCCTGCTGATTGGATACTGCGTTTTGAGTGACAGCTCAATGGACCACCTCAGGCCAGAATCGCAAACAAAAAACCAGAGACTTTGCAAGATTTTCCGCTAACAGACAGTAGGGGGCAGCGGAAACAGCCCCCAAGCACCAATTAAGACATTTAGCTTACAAATGAGGGTAAAAAATCCTGCATAGTTCTGCTTTTTCGTATGATATTGATTAATAATATCCATATCAGCACTTTCAGCATCATGTTAGTGAACGTCTCTGCCAAAGAGAATGATACACGATGTGTATAAAGCAAAAGATCCGGTTCCAGAGTGTTGAGATAAAAAGTTCCTGCCAAGATGAGCAGCATAAATGATGTGGCTCTGCAGAACAGCGCTGACCTTGTTCCTCGGCCCTGCCTCCTTTTAAGTACTTATATTTCAAGCGCGAGCGTGCGTCACAAAGGGTCAGCAATGCAGCACCGTTCCGAAAAGGTCCTTCAAGTTCACATAAACACGCGGAAACAGAGCCACAGCTGCCTCTTTAAGACAGGATGTGTTCAATAGACACGGTTTAGAAGCCAAATTTGTCCTGGTGAAAGTTCTTTGATGAAATGATCTCTGAAGCTGACGAACCTGATGAAGCTTCTTCCTCTTCTTTTTTTAAACGGATTGTCATCTTATTCTCTTACATATTTGGAAACCTACATTTTCCATGATGCCTGCTTCTGGTGCCCCGCCTCTTGTCAAAGCCCCGCCCCCAAAAACACTGATGGAAATTTCCGTACACGGATAATGGCGCCATGTAACACAAGTGTGTCCACCTCTGCTACACTAGTTGCCGATATTAGGTGTTTTCTAATTGTCCTATTATGTCACAGATCGCAAACAACTTTAGCGAGGCGGGCCTAGTTGTTAGCATGTCAGGCCTCGGCCGTTTCTCAGTACCCAAGTACGCGAGGATGTACTTGGATACTTGGGAAGTACGACTGGAGTGCATGCTCGCCAAGTACACAAGTACACGATCATTGCAATTGGAAGAGCAGCGCACTTCCTTGTTCTACTGTTAGCGCTTAAGCCTCACTACCGCCGCCTACAGTGTTGATAAAGTTGATAAAGTGTTTTCAAAAATGCATACATCATGCAAAAAAGTACGGGACACTTTGGCACATGACGCGTTTCCATGGCTGGAAAAAGACGCGTGTGACGTCATGTTTACGTGACTTCCGATTGTTAAAATGAGTCTCTAAAGTAACGCTAAACTTTAAAAACCGGCACACATATGCAGTACACACTGGTTATTTGTAGCGCTGCTCTTTTCGTTTCATAAACAGACCGCTGTAGTTCGACTGTAGGCACGCTTACCGGCGCTAAAGGAGCTAACTGGTAAACGGTGCCTGGACTCCGCTGTCACGGCACGTAAACATGATGTCAGCACTACTTTGACATGAGCTAACAGCTAACTTAACTTGATTATGACCCCGTTTGAAGTCCAGGTTAAGAGTCGTGTAAAGTGGACACGTTCACGTCCTCTTTGTCGTCTTCCGGAAAACAAAGAGGTTCATTTAAAAAAAAACAAAAAAAAACTGGCTGCTACTTCTGCTGTGTTTATTTTTGCACGCTTTGGTTGCTAGGACAGCAGATTCGTTCTTTTGTGCTATTCTAATTTCCGACATGCCTCACAGTGGTGTGCAGAATGTGGGCTTCTCAGACTCTTTGGAAAAAAAAAACTTTGTTGATATAAACAGTCCTGTGGCCTTCAGGGTGGTTATGAAAACACTGACAAAGGGGTTTTGTCTGGGAAAAAATCGCTCTCCCTCTCTGGTTTTGCAGCCATTTCTTGATTTAAAATAGAATTTTTTATTTATTATTTTTTAAAAGTGCTGCACACCAAAACAACCGGCGGCCGTAGCCAAAGAGGAAGAAACTATTCACTATTGTTTTTTAGATTTTTAGACGTTTACGTTGAAGTAAACAGTCAAGAAAAAAGCTTTTACTCTATATTTCTTTAAGTCAATTAGACAAAAACAACAAAATATCACTTTTATCAACGGTAATTACTTTTTTGGGGGGCGAAGCCAAAGGTCACGATCACATTCGACACTATTTACACCTCCAGAGTGTAAATAAAGGCGTGTTGCTGACGCCAGAGAGACTTTACAGTATCTGTGAAACACACGCTCACTTACTATAGTATGTTTTATGGAACGCTAACTAAACGCTGTGTGTTTATTATTAAAAAAGAGAGACATTTAAATGTAGTGTTAAAAGTAAAAGTCAGGTGGTAGAAAACAGCCGTGACAGTGAACTTAGTGAACAGCGTGTGAACATACAGTCCTGGACACATATTATGTAATTTTATGGAGGGGGGAAAAAAGCCCTGAGGACGTTCTTGTCTCTTCTTTACATCACAGGACTACAGGGGGTTAAACAATGAGCTACTCTTCTGAGGACACCGCACTGACTTCCATGTATTTTAAAAAACCTTAACCTTAACCTTATACTAACATTAATCTAAACACACAAAAACAATCCTTGTTCTAAACACTTCTCGTCCTAACGGTTAGACATTTCAAAAACATGATATGACAGTAGGGATTAAACAATACTCTTATTGTACTCTTATTATTCACCGATTACTAAATTGCTTGTCAACAATTTTAAGTCATTGATTTATTCGATTTGAGGTTCTTAAAACAAAAAAAAAAGGTTTTCCGATTTTTCAGCTTCTTAACCCTAGAACACCATTGCCAGGTGGTTTTCACCCGAACAAATACATTTATGTGATTTTCATGAAAACACAAGTTTTCATCTTCATTATTATAATTTTTTTGGAAATGTTTTGTTCCCAAATTCCAAATTTTCCAGTAATTTTGGAGCATTTTTATATGGTCCCCTCATGATGCTTTTCTTTTCTTTTGTTAGACATGACACAGTTTAAAATAAAAGAACACTCCTCAAATTTGTCATGTATTGTCACGTTTTTATATATTTTGATGACAAGTACTTTTTATTGGGTGTAGTTATAATCTTGGGTAAAAATCACCCGGTGTTAGTGATGGTGTTTTGAATTTGAGCGATAGTGTTCTCGGGTTAAATTTGAATATTTTCTGTTTTCGTCCCATCTGACGTCTGAGTACGTTATCATTTTCTGGTTTGGGAAACGCCAATTGACATTTTATGGACCCAACAAGTACTCCATTAATGAAAAATAATCATTAGTTGCAGTCAGACATGACAGGGAACAAAAAAACTGCTTCATTTAGCCTCATTACGACCAGGTTTTGGTCTCCATGACGATCACTGTCTCTCATTGACAGCTTAACCAGGGTTAGGGTCTTAAGAAATGAAGGCTTTTGCCTCATTATGACCAGGTTTTTCCGGACTTCTAAAAGTACTCAACTACATTCTGATAATCCACGACAGAATTAGCAAAGAGAGCAGCAGCAGTGTGTGTGTGTGTGTGTGTGTGTGTGTGTAGACGGGCTTTATGAGTCACCATGTTAAGCTGAGATCACTTAGGGACACTTCTGACTGGATATGTACATTTCTATTTTAGTGATGATCTAACCATGACATAAACCATGACACGGTAGAGAAGAAGAAGAAGCAGCAGGAAATAAAAAAGATATAACACCCATAACAAGGGTTTAAATGGTCGCCCTTCATGGGGACACTTTTAGAAACAGGAACTAACGTTTGAAGAAGAAGGAACTAATGCAACTCTGGAGTCGTGACGAAGTTCTGGAGGAATTGTGTCACTGAGGCCATTTAAGAAAACACAAGGATTTTTTTGTTTATTTTCAACAGGGAAGTAAAATCTATGCCAACGTGACAACTTTGTCCAACAACAAACTCAAGTTTTAGTCTCCGTAAAACCACACGCAGAGAGAAAACCAACGATTTTAACGCCATGGTACAGTCAAATTAGTTATTTTGTGACTTCAGTGTTTCAGATCCCTTATCCAGGTCTATACTTACTAACTTACCAAACAAGGCAGCAGTGGACCAGCTTTTGCTGCGTCCGCATGAGCTAAAAACGCTAATTTTCTTTATGGAATTCGATGCTGACGAGCGAGCGACACAAACCTTAGTTTCTCTTGTTCTTGAGAAAACTTTAGCCTGCGTTGACTTTATCAGGCGATCTCTTATAATCTACACTTTCACTGGCTTTGTCCCATCTACGACTCTTTGGGTTAGGGTTAGGGTTTGTCTTTGGACAGGAACAAACACTAAAACAGAGTAAATAAATATTTAATATTTGCCAAAAAATAAATACAAAACCCAGCCCAGACCCGTTTATAAGATAAGACCAACCACCAACCTCCCTGAGGTGGACATGCCAGAGACGTGAGCGCAAACCTCTCTGTTTCTATGACGCGGAATTCCGTCAATCAAAACCAAGCCTGTCTCAGCTTGTACCGCAGATTTTTCCAATCCAAACAAAACAACACTCACCACCTTTTACTGTGGGTAAATGATGGTGTTCTCTCTCCGTCCTGCTCTCATGAACACACACACTGACACTATGCAGTGGTGCTGAGCTGCAGTGTTTGGTTCCACTGCAGAATTTGCCCAGTTGTCTGCCTTCCTTGGACTGACCCAGATACACACTAATCCTACATGAATGCACACACAGTGATACAGCAAATGCATACTCAGCATACACACATTGAGATGAGTGGATACATTGGGTCAAGGGGTCAAATATTTCCACACAGACGCTCCACATATGGAACCAAAGGACACTCATAGACATATAATTGCACTCCTGAGCCCATAACCCTTACCTCAACCATCCCATCCCATCCATCCAACTTCTAAGACTTTATCCACCACTCTAAATTGAGGTCAACCCTAACCCAACCTTAAGCATCACAACTCAATACCAACCCTAACCGAAACCCAATTCTAACCCTAAACTTAAACCCTAAGTCTTAACCCTGTAACAAAAAGCCCTTTAAAAGGTAACAGAATGTGAAGACCTGCCCAAATGTCCTCACTAAACCCTAACCCAACCTTAAGCATCACAACTAAACACCAACCCTAACCTAAACCCAATTCTAACCCTAAACCTAAACCCTAAGTCTTAACCCTGTAACAAAAAGCCATTGAAAGCAGTAACAGAACATGAAGACCTGCAAAAATGTCCTCACTACCTACATAGTTTTTTTTGGTCCTCACACTGATACTCATACAAGAACACACACACACACACACACACAGACAATTGTGTGCAGCTATTTATGTACATTGTCTTCCTGTGCGCTCGTAGAGCCTAACCAAACATACCAAAGCAAACATTCCGCTCACAGAGAGACTCACTCCTGCGTTTCCTCGCACCGTTGTGAACAGATTAGCCACTGAGTGATAATTTTTTTTTAAATTCCTTTTTGTACTGTAATAAATCTGTCAACATGCTGCAGAACTATAACAGTGTTCAATTAATCGCAAGAAATATAGCTCAGCTTAGGGAAAAATTAGACGTTTTGGGATTGTCTTTCTGTCTGAAGTTCCTGAGGCAACGTGGCAATCTCCAAAAGCGCTTCACCCATACTGACACGCACATATACTATATTTAGTAGAACGGTTTAATATATAACAGCTCTTGTTCACGCTGTATAAACTGCCCGAGGATTGGTCTAAGTCTCCCATGATGGACCAGATTTCCACAAGGCTATAAATGGAGTCTAGCAGAGATGCAGATGGTCGCAAGCACTTAAAGAGAAGAACGGTGGCCTTTGTATACAAGAGGAGGAATTTAAAACTCTTACAACTCTCTCCACTCATCTATTCTATCGCTCTCTGCCACTTCCTCTTTCTCCTCCTTTTGTTTATGCGTTGGGTTTATGTGGGCAGAGCCGGTCGCCTCCATAAAACAAGGCCTTTGCCTAAAGAAGACATAAAAGGTCTATTGTAAGGCTACAAAAAACGATTCAATTTCTGCAGACAACGCAGCTTTGGCCGACGAGGAAGCCAACCAACCCATCACTCACTCATCTTCTACCACTTTATCCTCCACATGAGGGTCGCAGGGCACACCCTGGACAGGTCGGCCAGTCCATCACAGGGCCACATAGGGACAAATGACAATTTAAGAGTGTCCAATTTGCCTAATCCCCAAATCTGCATGGTTTTGGACAGTGGGAAGATACCCAGAGAAAACCCATGCACAGGTAGAACATGCTGAAAAGGTCCTTGTCCAACTGGATCACACATCCGGGGACCGCTTGCTGCAAAGGCAATAGTGCTAACCACTACACCACCAATGTGTGGCCCATTAACCAATCACAAATGGGTTATTTCCCTTGGGATTGGATGTACACTTCCAACATTGGGGACTCCAAAGAGCAGCCGTCTTTGGATTCAGCCGTTAGCCTAGGTGAGATGTGGTCCGGCATTAGCCAGGCTAGGCAATAGCCGTTAGACTTTGTTTGTTGACATCTCATCTGTATCAGAGCATTACCCAGTCTCAAATGAGATTAGCGCGACACAAAGTTAGGGATAAAGAATCAATCGTTTCTCACCGACAGCTGGCGGATCGTATTCTTCTCCCAGCAGAATCTCTGGGGCAGAGTACGCTAGCGACCCACAGCTGGTGGCCAACAGTGTCCCAGGTTGGAATAAGTTGCTGAAACCAAAGTCCGTCAACTTGACGGCGCCCTGCTGCGGAAAGAACACCACGTTCTCGGGTTTCAAGTCCCGGTGCACCACGTGCAGCTGGTGGCAGTACGCCACGGCGCGCACAATTTGCGCGAAATGGCGCTTGGCGGTTCCCTCGGCCACGCCTCCCTCGTGGCGGAGGATGTAGTCGTACAGGTCGCCGCCCTCGGCGAGCTCCATGACCAGGTGCAGGGTGGTGGGCGTGTCGATGACCTCGTAGAGTCGGACCACGTTGGGATGCTGCACGAGCCTCATGCACCTGAAATTGATCATTACAGTGAGATCATGCACAGGAGTAGGAATTTCAGACGTTTAAATTCACTATTACGATTTCTTTTCAGTACCTCACTTCCTGTAAGAGGTGACTCGTTGCCATGACATCAAGTTTTGTCTTGTCAATCATCTTGATCGCCACCAGTTGGCCGGTGTTGACGTGACGAGCCAGTTTCACCACCGCAAAGTGACCCCTGCCCAACGTCCGACCCAGATAGTACAGTCCTCTGAGATCAGAGCGACTGGGGCTGCACCTGGGGGCGAGGTGTCCCTCCTGGGCTGCCATAGTTTCTCCACAGGAGTCCATGATTGAGACAAACTTGGAAACAGAGTCGGGGCGGGAGGATGGATTATAGCGAAGGACGTCAGGAGGGGTTTAAAAAAAAAGGTATAAAAGGAAAGAGCAAGTGGGAAATTGTTGTGTCAAGGTGTGGAGGTGTGGAGAGTCGCCTAGCAGGACAAAGAGAAGAGACGACACAATGAGACAAGACGACCGCGTTGATCATTTCAGCCTTTGGCCTAAAGGGAAAAGGGCTTGAGATGAGGTCAGCTACTGCTAATGTGTTACCCTTTTCAGCCCGGTGACACACCGATGTTTCACAAGCTTTTATTAAAGACCCAGACAAAAAAAAACAAAACAGAATTTTAAATTAAGTAGCGACGATTATTGTGTACGACAATAAAGTACAGCAGAAACTTCAGCAGAGGGTAAAATATTCGTTTTATTGAGCGAAGGCTCGTGTTTGTCTCCGTCTCAAATAACATCCATCCAGCACAAATGGTACGTCAAATCAATACTGTAACTGGAAACCATAATGCATGTGTGTGTGTGTGTGTGTGTGTTTGTCTTTAGGAGGTTGTCAGGACAAAATTGGACTCAAAACTATTGTTTTTAGCTGATCCTTGTGACTCCAAATGGCCTTTTTGAAGGTTAGGACTTGGATTCAAGGTAAGGGGACGCTTTATCTAAGTATGTCCTCACAATTATAGAGACAAGTGTGTGCGCGTGTGAGACAAAGAGTGAGAGTGAGCGAGAGATTAGCTTTGCTAAGAGGGTCAGAAGGTGTCATTAGACCTGATGATGTCATGATCAGATCATCCTCAGGAGTAACTGCGTCAGCTGGGTCAAAAATCCTGTTACAGAGACTGTAACACATTTTTTTATTTGCACATTTACACAAAATATACGCTAAGATCGCAGTAAATTTACTCCCAACAGTTGCCTAACAGTTGTGGACAGACACATACACGTGTGCGTACTTTGGTGAAAATTTGGTTAAAAACATACACAATGTTCAATAAAAGATTAAAAGCACTTCATTGTCATGATGTTGCAGAAAGTAGTTTAAGACAATCTAAATTCAAACATTAGGGATTAGCCAATAAAATACTTGATCCCTAGATTGACGTAATGACAAACGCTTCACTTAACATAAACGGTTGCTTATAGCCATGTGGTAACTGCATGGGTACAAACTGATATCGATATGGGTCGAAATGGAAGTTGATTTATTTTGATTTTATGGCTGTCAAAAAAAAAGTTCAATGAGTGAGTTCTTCTTTCTTTCCAAGATAACTTTCACTTTCGATATCTGCCAGTTATTCAAATGACGGTACATAGAAGCTGACCGTTCTATTTCTCTGCTTTCTCGCGGTCTGTCCGTCCATCTTTTACAAACTTTATCCTCCACATGAGGGTCCAATCTCAGGTGACATGCACTCTTAGAAATAAGGGTTCCTAAAGGGTTCCTTCTACAAGGGCTGAGGTTCTACTTGGAACCATTTGCTTCTGAAAAACCCCTGAAGAAAGGGTTTTTCAAGGGTTCTTGGTAACACTAATGGTTCCAGTAAGAACCATTTTGATCTAGAGAACCCTTTATAACCCCTTTCCCGAATGAATGGTTTTAAAAGGGTTCTTGGTGGAACCCTCCAAAAGGGTTCCAGGTGGAACCAAAAAGGGTTCTCCTATGAGGACAAGCCGAAGAACCTTAAATGGTTCTACTTAGCACATTTATTTCTAAGAGTGTACCCATCCATCCATCCATCCATCATCTACCCATTAATCATCCATTCATCCACAATAAACACCAAAGTAAATTCCTTGCACATAAGTACAAACACATGTCTAAAAGGTTCTACCTGGAGCCAAGAAGGGTTCTCTCATATGAGGACAATCCGAAGAACCTTATATGTTTCTACTTGGCACTTTTATTTCTAAGAGTGTAGGGTGAAAAGTTTTCTAGATATCGCAAACGCAAACAGTTAACCCTCCAAACAACCAAGATTCCACAGAAGAAAAGTTCATTCGTAGTTGTAAACACATTAAAGGTGTTTTTTTTTTAAACTCACTTTTTGCCAATTCCACAAAGTTATTCCTCTCTCCTATAGCATTCGGTTACATTAACATACACGTCAGGCGATTTAGCCGACTTTTAGTACAGTCCACCAGGAAGTGGGGGCACCAAATCCCCATCTCGCCCATGCAGGGCACCGAAATACATAGAGCCGGCCCTGACCATATACAAACTGTACAAAGTAAACATCATGGTAAGATGGAGAGTAGACGGCTGTCACTTTTATAATGGAAACCAGGCAACACCATCACCATCATCCTCATCATCATTATTTATTCATGACTACATAACAGTGTTATTGTTGCTGTTGTTGCAGCCTCCCCCTGCTGCTGCTGCTGTCGCCGGTGGACACTGACACAGGCCTGAACACCGAGGACATAAACGCTGAAATAATTCATCAACATCCCAAATATGTCCTGTCATCTCGTGTGTGTGTGTGTGGTCAGCTGTTCTGCAGTACAGAGTTGAGCTCACACACTCACACTCACACTAACACACAGAGTCAAACCATCGCCACAGTCCGACCACCTCACACCGTCACACAGACCCGCAGAAAACACAGCAAACATCGGCGTCAACTTACCATTGTTGCGCAGAAGCTCCGTGAGTGCGTCCCTGCACGGGAACAACGCAGAGCCGATGTCTCTCTCTCTCTCCCGCTCTCTCTCTCTCTCTCTCTCTCTGCTTCACACACTCACACTTTCCTCATGACTGCCTCGATCCAACCACCACACACACATACACACACACACGACAGGACAGAGCGGTGGAACGGCGCGCGTGCACGCACGGATAAGCGCGCACAATCTGACGTCAATGCATTCCGTCTCGCTCCCGCGCCAGCAGCAGCATCCGCGGCCACGAGCCTCGCGTTCACACGAGAATGAGCGAGTGAATGCTTCACGTGAAGTCCAAGAAAATGATAGAAGTGAAGAGTGGAAGAGCGTGGGATATGTTTTTTTTAGTGTTTGACATGTGTTTGTACTAATGTGCAAGGAATTGACTTTGTTTGTTTACTGTGGATGAATGGATGGATGGATGAATGGGTAGGTAAGTGGGTAGTTACCTTTTGATAGATGGATGGGAAGATGGATGATGAGTATATGGGTACATAGATGCATGGGTAGATGGATGGATGAATGGTAGATAGATGGATAAGTAGATGATGGATGGATGAATGGGTAGATGGATGATGGATGGGTAGATAAATGGGTGAATGGGTAGATAGGTGGATGCATGGTTAAATGGGTAGATGGATGGATGAATGGGTGGAAAAATGAATGGATGAATGGGTAGATGGGTAAATAGCTGGATGGGTAGATTGGTGGATGATTGGGTAGATAGGTGGATAGGTAGACGATGGATGGGCGAAGGGATAAGTGAATGGGTAGATGATGGATAGGTAGATAAATGGGTAGATGGGTGGATGAATGGGTAGATACATGGGTGAATGGGTAGATAGATGGATGGATGGTCAAATGGGTAGATGGGTGGATGAATGGGTGGAAAGATGAATGTATGGATGGGCAGATGGGTAAATAGATGGATGGGTAGATGGGTAGGTAGATGGATGGATGAATGGGTAGATAGATGAATGGATGGATGACAGATAGGTAGATAGATGGGTAAATGGGTAGATGAATGATGAATGGTGGAAAGATGGATGAATGGATGATTAATGGGAAGATCGATGTATAGGTAGGTAAATGGATGGATGGATGGATGGATGGGTAGATACATGATGTTTTAAAGCTCTTTGGGTTGCTCTTGGGAGTCAATGACAATAGTGAATAATGATAATTTGATTTTGAACGGTTTAAAAGTTAGGACAGATGGAGTTGTTGAGAGATGTTGAAATTTGAAAGGAAAGACTGCAAAATATTAACAATAGAAGGATTATTGAATAGTAGTAGTTTATTTAAATCAAATAAGCAATTAGAAAATAATTACAATAATGCAAAACGTGGAGATGATCCAAGACAACCTGAGAAAAAACGTATTTACATAAAGTAATAACAGAAATTATTAATCTTCCTCATGCATTACTGCTTTCTTGTTTCTATGTTTTACCTTTCTGGATTGTGTTGGCAAAATATCAATAGTATAATCCTCCTTCAAACTGTTCACACAACAAACAACTTTGAAAATTAGGATTAAATCAGACTCAGGAGGTTAAAGTAGATATACTTTGTAGAGATTGGTGTATGCATTCTTGTAATGTACTGCACAGAGTCAGAGTCACTGAGGCTGTATTTACATTCCAAACATTCTTCTATTGTTAATGTGGCTTTGATATCCTGCAGAGAGAGTAGCTGTTTCCGTTTTTAGCCACAGTTTGCTCTTCAAGGAACAACCGGCGTGTCCGGAGAGAGAGGAATTCCCACAAGCTTTCCTGCGCAATCCTTAGGTTATTATCATGGAACGGGAAATGTGTTTGTGTCCTTCATCACAATCACACTCACACTCTTGATTCTTACAAGAATGTCAAGGTTTTGCTGTTTCAGATTTCAAGCAGCTCATGCACTGTAACCACAACAGCTGATCTCATCCCATCACTGTGGACTCTTTGTTTCAGCTCAGGAGTAGCACAACGGGGCCATCTAGTGGTTCACATGCATGTTTTAATATTGTTTACATTATTTTATTTTTTTTTACAAATTGGAGGTGCACCACATACTGGGAAAACATGGTTGTCACGGCAACCCAGAAACAGATCACAGGCAGGTGTCTGTTTACATTCATCGACAGTGGTGAATAAAAGTGAATTAAAAACTGGAGGAATTTTCCAAAAGCTGCATTCAGCAGGTTACAACATGCAGGTGTGTGAAAGGCCTAGTTTCCCCAGGAGGCAAATACTACAATAATATAACAAAATATACAGTAATAGAATGAAATGCATTTACAATAGAAGATAAAGTGGTAGAAGATGATTGAATCAATAAAATTATGGCCTACAAAACAAGACTTTCATGTAGAAAAAAAAAAATATATGGTGTCCGTTTTGGATGATTATTTTTCAGAGAAGAAACATTTAATTTATGTTATCCACCACTTCAAATCTGAAATAATCCCAGTAAAAATCTTCACTGGGTTACTGGCACAAGGCTTAAGGCCCATTTATCCTCCATTTTTGTCCCTTTCACATCTGCCCGCTGGTATGGACGTTCGGTTCGTCATGAACTGAACTTGACATGCCTCCTGAAAGGGACGGATTTTTTTAAGTGAGCCATTTGGCCAGAACGCGGGTGAGCCACCGCCATCTGGACTATCTGTAGCGGGTTTCACAGCACAGGTCGGGAGAGGCCTGTTAGCAGTAGTCCAGACAGGAGATGCTCGGAGCTGGGTAGCCAGTTGGGTTAGGTACAGCCTGATCTTCTTGGAATCCTGGAAGGAGCCAGAGATTGGGAGTCGCTATTAATGCAGATGTTATGATGTATTTTCTGTAACTCACGACTGTTTTGTAGCTGCTGCTGAATCACCATGCGGTCTGCTGCTGATGTCGTCATGGTGAGATGGTGTGTCCTGGCTTGGTGACGTGGTAGCAGGATTGTGCCCCCATTTGAAGTAGGGGCCATGATGGATGATGTCCTGAAATCGCATCTTGATGGATCTGCCCGCGCTCGAGAAAATCCTGGCGACGGTGTTCCTCTTTTTGGTCTGAGCAGTCAGGTGGCTCCTCAAGGCCTTGATGACGACGTCGTCAGCTCGCTGAAGTTCGGCCAGAAGCATCTGGGCAGAGTCAGACCTCTGGGACAGGTCACTGAACACGGCCTCGCAGGTCTTGTTGAGGGCTTTGCTGGTGGAGATGTCTTTCAGCTTGATCTGTTGCAGGGCCTTTTCTGACACAGCCTGGACAATCCTTTTGAAGTCTGCTTGACACAACGACGCCTGGGCCTTCTTCATGGTGCACATGAGAAGCTCCGTCACCACCATGATGAGCAGTTTGTAGTTCTCAACGTGACTTTCCAACATTGCTGCGGACTCAGCAAGCGTCGAGACGTCGGGATCGTCTGCATCTTCTTGATCGCAGACGGAAGGAGACCACGTTAAGTCCATGTCGTCGTCACAGTACACGGAGTTGTCCATGTCTTGCTCATTCGCTGCGGTGATCAGGGTGGCGTCGGTCTCGGTGAGGATGGTCATCACTGCTTCATCTGAAGTGAAATAAGAGATGTCGCAGAGACTCTTCCTTACGGTCAGTGCATGGGGTAGTAGCAAATGGGCTGCATGTATTGGGGCGGTGCTGCTCTTGTCCCGTTTTTGAGGCGAACACTTGCACTTGTCCAGGGGCATGCATTCGATTATTTCTGCAGCTAAGCTGACGAGCGTGTCCATCGTTTTGAAATCGATGCACTTACACTTGGAGATCTTTTTGATGTGCACTTGAGTTGAACACATCTCCAAGGCAATGCGGCTGTTCACTTTGGCCGCCGCATCCGTGGCAACCATCCTGGTGAACTGGCGCAAACTCTTGCAGTCCACGTGAGAAGCGTTTAGCGCGCGGGCGAAACAAGACGGAAGGACGTCCGCCATGTTCGACAGGACGTGGCCCTCGTCGACGCCAAAGAAACACCGGGTGCTTTCCACAGACGTCCAACTGTACAACAGCTGTTTTTTTCGCCCCCACTCGGACAGGATGGGCTTGATGTGATCCATGATGTGTAGTTCAACGGTATGAATAAAGTGTCGCGATAATTCGACCAAGGGCCTGAAAAACTCTTTATCCCGAGACTCTCTCTTGTCTCGGTAGTTGTGAATCAAAGAGGTTACATATGTAAACATCATGAGGTTGGACACAGTGACTGGGGGAGGATAGACAAACGCGATCAGTCCGAGATGTGACGACTTTGTGGTTGTTGTCGAGTCTGCGCTCATTTTCCAGGTTTGTGGGTTCGATGTTAGTTGTTGTTTTTGGCAAAACGCAGCTGCAATGCTGCTTTACTGGTTCTCTTTTCTTGGCCTCTTTCTCCATAGGCCTATGAGTACTGAGTAGGTGGTGTTTTTGTTTTGGTAATTAGCATCAAAAATGCGGCATTGCTGCATTGACCTGCAGTTATTTAACCTGCAACTTAATTTTCAGAGTTTTTCAACACAGCTCAAACTTCTCCAACACAGCTTGCCTTCACGTTTAATTGTAAAGGCACACGGCTCATGAACACACAACATCAAAGACTTATGAGGCTTTTAAGTTGCCATGACAGAAACCTACAGAGAGCAGTTGAGTGGAGAACACAGAGCATCTTGAAATGACTTGAAATGTTCCATAATAATAGTCAGCATCACCCTGAACAAGGAACCATTGAAAATATTAGCAAACCTCTTAAGGAATCATTTCTGAAGATTTTTGAAATTGACTAAATTATCCATTTGCCCTGATGCACTTTGACAGTGGTTGCGATTTTGAGGTGTAAATTGGGATTTTGAGGTATAAGAATGAGAAGAACTGTGACAAAGAACTTTTACAGTTGTTTTTATTATTATTATTCCTATTAATTTTTTTTTATGATTTCATGTTCAATGGCAATTGGCATCTGTAATTAGTTGCATTACTCTGTTCTTGTAGATCCAAGTTCAGGAGATGTTCAGAAGAAATTCAGAGGAAGAATCTTGAAGGATTCGATAAGCAATAAACAAACGTTAAATGTTCAGGTGCGTTTTTTGTAGTCGGGACTTTCAAACTCCAACACTGAAATCAATGAAATTTTGATTCCGTTACACCCCTGATACAAGATGAATTTAATTCCGTTTAAGCTTTTGATTGAGGGAGATCTTGAAAAATAAGTCAACTTTGGTTTCTTTATTCAATGCAGTTGCATTTATCAAGTCGAGTAAAGGTGAACTATTACAGAAATTATAGAGCTTTAAAAGCAGTGGTTGACTAAATGTACTTTTTTTCTGTCAAAGAATAAATCCCAACAGCCTTCAGTATCCACCAATGATACTTTTACCTCTGGCTTGTTTTGTCTACAGTTTTTTAGGGTCTGTAGCCGTCTCACTTAAAAAGTAATGTATTTAATTATCAAGTTTTATTGGCCTGCATAGAAACCAGTGCAGATGTGTTAAACTCACTACACCAAGTCTCACGTGATTTATGAAATCTGTGTACCCCCAATCAGCCTCTGATAAATGTGGCACCTGAAAATTTACACAATTTGAGAAAAAACTCAATATATTTCCCATTCAAAAAAGGAACTGAATATTGAATCAAATGAAACGGATTTATTTTTTGTATTAAAGTACAAACCAAGTATTCCTATGAAATGCAACTGTAAAAACACAGCAACAGCTATTTACAGTAAACAATACACATTGTCCATTTATGTACTTCACAGTGCATCGTGCCACAGCTTGAAGCAGTTCTTCTTTGAAGAGAGGCAGAGAGGAACCTTACATTTCTGACAATACACCGCCGTCTTCACCCTGGGAAATCCAGAATCGAGACACTTCCTGCAGTGCTTCCTGGCCCTCCCTTCCCTTTGGTCGTAGAACATGGGCATGCAAGAAGCGGGGGGCGGCGGTGGCGGCGACGGATCTGCTGAGCGTTCACCAAACTCCAACATGCTCCTGACCAATTTCTCCCTGAAGGTCTTCTGAGTGAGGGCCCTTTTCAGTTTGGGGTCCTTCCCGATCTTGAACAGCTCCGTGTGCAAGAGGAAGCCGTTGACGACGGCGATGTCCACAAAGTGGAAAAAAAAACTCTTGTACCATTTCGTCTTCCGACGGAAGGAGTAAAATGAAATGAGTGCGTCGGACAAATCTACACCGCTCGTGTGCTTGTTGTGGTCCAAGACGCAGTCCGGAACAGGTACGGATTTGAATTTCCACGTGCCAGGCACCTTCACTCGTCTCTTCACCGTATGTCCACTGTAAGACCGATGCACCGTGGAGCACATGGAAACCCTACTGGAGTCCATCCACTTCACGAAGAGGAGTTTGTCTTTCCTCATCCAACGAATGTCCCCCCGCTCAGCATTTTCGGACAGGTCGTTGGTCTTGCTCTGTGGGAAGCCACTGTAGTATCTCTTGATCGTTCCACAGCAGCCAATGTTCTTTTTGGACAAAGCGGTGAAGAGAGCGGGGCTCGCGTTGTCGGTGTACAACGTGTAGCCACTGCCAAGGACAGGAAAAACCATGAGGTCCGTCACAGCCCAGTAATTCAGATTGTGTTTGCCCGAGTTTGCCTCCGTTTTACCTGAGTACACGTTGAAATTCCATGTGTAGCCTATCGACGAATCGGCCAGCACAAACAGTTTGTAACCCCACTTCGTGGACTTGTTCTTGAAGCACTGCTTCATACCGGTGCGGGCTTTTGTGGCGACCATCCGCTCGTCAATGGCCAGATTCTGATAGGGCTGGAAATTGGCTTTGCAGGCGCTCACAATGTTGTCGTACAGGGGCTTTATTTTGAAAAGTCTGTCGTACTTGGCAGTGTTCCTTTTCTTTTCGTTTTCTGCGTCTTCGCTCGGGTCGCTCAGGTGAAGTGACCACAAAATGGCCTCAAATCGGTCCCGAGTCATCTTCTTCTTGGGGAAGGAGAAGTTGTACGGCCATTCCTGCCTCCAGTAATCCGACCTGTGGTGGACCGACACGAGGCCGGTGTAGATGATAATGGATAAGAATGTGTAAAAGTCCTTCACCGTGAGCACTTCCCACTTAAACTTCAGCCCAGCTTTCTTTCTTCTGGCAGCGTTGGCGTTTGTGTTTTCAATTATGGTTTTGACTGCAGATTCAGAGAAGAACAGCTGGAAGAGGCTGAGGGGAGACCACGCTATGGTGGTGTCAAATGTGGGGCCAGGTGTCCGGGCCGGCATGAATCTGAGCGGATTGGGTTTGATGTCCTCCTCCTCTCTGTCTTGCCACTTGTCCCCGTCCCCATCCCCAATCTCTGCGAATGTCAACCTCGTTTTTCTAGACCTTTTGCTAGCTCGAGTAGGACTTCGAAGCGGAGAGCGCGCTCTCTTCCGCCCATAGGTGCAGGTAGGTGGCGACGGGTCTGACTGAGGTGACTGTGAGGGTTGTCCATCTCCCAGGGTGGAGCAGAGTGATTTCTGATGATCAGAGGTGGAGGTAGGTGCTAACAGGCGTGCTTTCTCCTGCTGAGAGGAGGGGGTAGGTGCTGATGAGCCTGGTTGAGATGACTGTGATGGTTGTACATCTCCCGGGGTGGAGCAGCGCGCGTTCTTCTGTTGAGAGGTGGAGGTAGGTGCTAATAGGAGTGCTTTCTCCTGCTGAGAAGAGGCGACGGCAGGTGCTTCTGGGCCTGATTGAGTCAACTGTGTCGTTTCTAAATCTTCCAGGGTGGAGCAGCGACGTGCCGTTTTCCGCTTTTGTGTTGATGATCTTCTGGCAACGGGTGAATCATCACCCTCATAGTCGGCGCTGTCGTCACTAGAAACCAAAATGTAGAAGAAAAACAAATGTTCAGACTTTCATCCCATATATTCAAGTTCCTTTCCATATATTCAGACTTCCATTACATATATTCAGATTTCATTCCATATATTAAAGTTTATTTCCATATATTCAGTCTTCAATTCTATATATTCAGTCTTTCATTCCATATATTCAAGTTCCTTTCCATATATTTGTTTCATTCCATATATTCAAGTTTCATTCCATATAGTCTTTCATTCTATATATTCAAGTTTCATTCCATATACAGTCTTTCATTCTATATATTCAGACTTTCATTCCACATATTCAGACTCTCGTCCCATATATTCAAGTTTCATTCAATGTATTCAAGTTTCTTTCCATATATTCAGACTTCCATTACATATATTCAAGTTTCATTCCATATACAGTATTTCATTATATTCAGATTTCATTCCACATATTAAAATTTCTTTCCATATATTCAGTCTTTAATTCTATATATTCAGTCTTTCATTCCATATATTCAAGTTCCTTTCCATATTTGTTTCATTCCATATATTCAAGTTTCATTCCATATATTCAAGTTCCTTTCCATATATTCAGACTTCCGTTCCATATATTCGTTTCATTCCATATACTCAAGTTCCTGTCCATATATTCAAGTTTCATTCCATATACAGTCTTTCATTCTATATATTCAGACTTTCATTCCATATATTCAAGTTCCTTTCCATATATTCGTTTCATTCCATATATTCAAGTTTCATTCCATATACTCAAGTTCCTGTCCATATATTCAAGTTTCATTCCATATACAGTCTTTCATTCTATATATTCAGACTTTCATTCCATATATTCAAGTTTCTTTCCATATATTCAGTCTTTAATTCTTTATATTCAGATGTAATTCCATACATTCAAGTTTCATTCCACATATTCAGACTCTCGTCCCATATATTCAAGTTTCATTCAATATATTCAAGTTTCTTTCCATATATTGAGACTTCCATTCCATATATTCAAGTTCCTTTCCATATATTCAGACTTCCATTCCATATATTCAAGTTTAATTCCATATACACAGTCTTACATTCCATATAGTCTTAAACTTCCTGAATGACATGCCATAACACAACATATACACAAACCCAATGCTGTGTCATATAATCAGACTAAAAACTAAGCCAGAATCATAGACGCCAGTTCTAAACACAGTTAGAAGACAGTCCATACCTTGCAGACGGCGGGGGAACGTAATCTAAATCGTCTTCCGTGTCGTCAGGATACAACAGATCGTCATCCTCTGACGAAGAGTCAGAGACACTAACATTACTCGAGGTGTCGTCTCCCAGCACGACCTCGATGCTGTAACACGTCTGACCTTCATTGTCTTCTTCATCAGACATGTTGTCTTTTATTCACCAACAAAGTCCACAAAATGAGCCGCGACACCAAAACAAACTTGTGCTGTTCGCGCTGCTCTGCTCTCCAATGACTGCAGCCGAGGTGCATTATGGGACTAACGCTACTGCGCATGCTCCGTGGACCGCGGAACCCGGAAATAAGTCCTCGAAGTTAGTGAAGACACGCCAAACAACAACGACAACAACAACAACACACTCGCTGAATCTGAGGTAATGTGTGAAAAGAACAACATTTATATCTCTTGTCCACCTATGGTCACAGCTCGCCCCGACTCGGCACGGTTCGGTAATAGTACCTGCACCAGACTCCTCTGTTAAATATTGAGATTTTAGACATTTCCCTGGTAATTGTCGGATATTAACCCACGTTTTTAGGATTTTTACGTGTTTTTAACTGATCTACAGTTCGGCATTATTCGGCTCGATTCGTGTGTCTTATATCTTGGATATGTGGAAGGAGCTGGTTATTGTTATGATTCCTGTCTGTGTGTATGGAGCATGCGCAGTTCGTAATCAACACAGTTGTCATCAAAGCGTTGTTTTTGTGACATTTTGTCATCAAACCTTTGGTTTTGTTATATGTGAACCTCTATTTTGCCCTCTTTTAACTGTAACTGAATCATCAGAACATACAACCTGTTAAGTAGTGTGTGAAATAAAACCTCATAAAGACACTCGAGTTGTAAGGGAGTTTATTGTGCTGTGGTAAGCAGTTTAGTAAAAACCTGGACAGACAACAAATAGAACACATAAAGCAGGACCAAAACAGAACCTTCAAGTACTCCCAGAACAAGTTCTCCAGGTTCTTCACGTTTCCTGGAAAAAAAAAGGGAAAGTTAAATCTAATCTAAAGAAAACTCTCATTCTCCAATATAGGAACAACGTATAGGTAAACGTATCATTAGTGGATATTGAAGGCTGTTATACATTCAATCCAATGGCAATTGAATGTTCAGTTTTCAGCTTTTACTGCTATAATTTCTCTAATGTTTGGCCTTTATTTGACTTTATAAAGCAGCCTTTTTATGACAACGCAACCCGTTAATTTTATTAATTCCATAATTTATAAATATTGTTTTAAAAACTGTACAATGACATTATGTGTCCACTTACATGTGCGAGTGTGTGCGTCACTTCTTTATCTTCTGTTCCAGCTGTGGCCACCAGGTGTCCTGCTGCTTGGTGGAGCCTACAACAATCAATTTAGAAATCAACACAATATTTAAAACTTCTATTATGAAGTATAGGTAGAAAGGGCATTTGATGTGTACATTATGGGAGCTCAACGCTAATGGGTGTTTTGCAGTCAACTCAATTTCCAAAAGCTATTTGTTCTGCTGGAGCCAATTGCTCCTATAGCTGTGTTTCTTTAGACATTATAACATCATAAAAGAGTCAAAATCAAGCCTCAGTCAATCATAAAGTTAGGAATTAGAAACCGGTTTTGATTCTACTCACAATTGCTACTATGCATACTAAATATACTAATTGGGAAGCCTATGTTGACTGCGCTGCTCCCAGTGTCTGTCACACAAACACAGCACTTCCCTTACATTAACATTAACACAATTTTAGCAGACTGGAGATTAATTATCTACCTATTATCGTTATTAATAAAGTAAGAACTGGCGGGGCCCGAGGATTGAGCCTTGTTGCACCCCATGAGAGAGAGAGGAGCTGTGGAGGACACAAACTCATCCAAATGAACAGAGAATCCGTGTTTTATGCCATAGCCTATACAAGTAATATCTCAAATTCTGATAAAACTAAGCATTTACAAAAAGTTCTAAACTAAAAAAATAACATCGTCAGCCAGAGTTTGCCGCGTTCTTACCTGTCCACGCTGCCACGCCATTGTCCCAGGATCAAGGGCAGACCCTTTTAACCTTTCTTCTAATTTTTCGATTTTAATTTTGATTCCTAATTCTTTAGGATAGTATAGTCGAAGTTTTATGTTGCCTTCTTGAGGGGCCCTTTTGTCTCTGCTCTTGCCCTCCGTCTTTTCCAACTCCTTCCCCAGTCTGCAAAAAAGGGGGAGGAAAGTTTACTCAGATACGAACTAACTTTACACAACAATAATAATAATAACAATAATCTGTGTGTGTGAAATACACTTGTACTGGACATAAAGTACCTAAAAGGGATACTTTTCCTTAAGTATCCCTTAAGTATCTTACCAGATAACAATTTTGGTAGTTGAAGTCACATTTTCGAATATTACTTAAAAGTACTTAAAGTATAGAACATTTACAGTACTTAAGTTTCAAAAGTAATTTTCTGATATACAATGTATTTCAGTTTTTGGAGTTGGGATTGAGCCATGGTAGCTCAGTGGTTGTGGGTTCAATCCCTGGCTCTGCTTGGCTGTGTGTGTCCTTGAGCAAGACACTGTGTGTGAATAGGTATGAAACTAGAAAGCCTCTATATATATAAATACGTACGAGTAACAAAGATAGTTAGAGGAAATGGAGTAGAAGTACAAGTTGCTCTGTAGAAAACACTGGAATAATGAATGTTTGTCTATTTCTGATTAAAGGTGCCATATGTAAGAATGTGGCCAAAAACAGTTACTACATTCAAATACAAAATACAGAGGTATTTAAGGTTTCGTTTCCTGACGTAACTGGCAACCCGTGGTTGCTCTGCAGCTGAGACTCTACTGATTGCATGATTGGTAGATGTTGGTAGGTGGCGCCACATGCCAAAACATGATTTCAAAACATAAACATGATTTGCAGTCTGCAAAATATTTTTTTTAATGCAAATATTTTGGCTGCACTGTTGTTGTTGGTGAGTTCAGTTTGTTATATGAACATTATTCCTGAGTCTCTGTGACATATTAGGAGGATTTTATGGCCAGTTGCTTTAGATTTATTACATAATGCACTTTTAAATCTAACTTTGCTCATATTTACAACTATTGTTTTTGCTTATACTTGTTTTTTAATATAGATTCCATGCTAAGCGAACCACACTGCGTTTGTTAAGATACTTACTGACATACAGTATAGCATCAGCACACTTTCTCTTCTTTAGACTCACTAACCAAAGGTTCTTTCTTCATTTTCTAATACCTCGTACAAAATTATCACTCCAGACTAAACCGATGTGAGTTATTCCTGCTACATTGACTTGATTGATACTCACCGTTTGACTTCAGCGGCCAGCTCCTTTATTTCGTTTTGAAGTGCCTTGATCTGGCTCTGCAGTGCCGACACCTTTTCACGTTTTCCTTTCAGTTTCTGCAACTAGTAAAAAGAGAGGACATCAACAACATGAGAAGAAGAAGTAGAAGTTCTCATTCTCCACCCATGCTAAAACAACATGGCTGCTTGTACCTGTTTTTTGTTTCGCTCCACCAGCTGCTGAACACTAAGGTGTTTAGAGAGCACATCTTCCTCTCTGTCCTGGCGACTCAGCTGGGCGCTGACCACACCCCGAGGCCCAGTGTAGCAGTTATCTGCAGGAGGAGTGAGTCTGATCCTCTTCAGCTTCTCCACCAAAGCTGCAAACATGATGTTTTTCATCAGACAGGGCCTCGGTACGAAGGTCCGTCTGCACTGAGGGCAGCTGCAGCGACGGTTGTCTTCTTCTACATCCCAGTTGGTTTTAATGCAGGTCATACAGAAGCTGTGTCCACAGGGAATAGTCACGGGATCTGTCAGCGGTTCAAGACAGATTGGACAGCAGATCATTTCCTGCTCCAGATGACCTTCGCTCTGCCCCATATCTCAGCCCTGAAGTGTTCTTCTTTGCCTGACTGCCTCCAACGTGAGCTTTCCTCTCTTTCCTTTGCTAAATTCTGCTCCTAATAGTTTCTGTACGCCACAGTTTAAAGCTCAAAGTTCTTCAAAGGTTCACACGTTCTTCATAGCAGTTCAAACTTGGAACAACACTTCATAGTTCTTCATAGCAATTTAGAAATTCAAAAGTTCTTCAATCCAGTTCAAAGTTCTTCATAGCAGTTCAAAGTTCTTGAACACACTTCATAGTTCTTCATAGCAATTCTTTTCAATACAAAGTTCAAAATTCTTTGAGATAAGGTCTCGGGTAAATAGTGCAATCTAGAATTTGAGCCTATTGTTATCCTGCAGATTATTATTATATCTGTGGCTTACCGGTCATTTTTGAGGGGCTCCCGGACCCGTGTGTTGCTCAAGGGCTCTGCAGCGCCCCCTAGGGCAAAATTGAGTTCCACCGAATTTCCTGAAACTTGGTGGGAAGATGTTATAGACCAACAAAATGAAAAACATAGACTGCAACCATGGTCTCAACTCAACAGGAAGTTGAATTTTGGCGACCATTTTGGCGATTTGCACCCAAATTTACACGAGGGTCCTATCATGACTGCGTGCAGTCTAGTTGCGTGCAGTCTAGTTTAACTAGTATTCATTGTGTGATGTCAATGGTCAGTCATGTCTGGTTTATTGCTTTGGAGATGACCAAAATGCCATAGTGCCATTTTATGTTTGGCCACTAGAGGCGGTATAAGCCAGATAAATGGCGTGTTGTTAGCAGCCTGAATCTGATTGCATTCCTTGTTTAGACTAGTACGGTATAGTAGTATCGTACACAAGGACAACGAAAACACCACTTTCTCTTCATAACACTTTTATTTTCTTTAATACAGGGAAATTCCGAGCTTAACCAGAAACAAAAACTTAAGAAAAAATGCAAAACATGGCTACCACCACCCAATAAACAGGCCCACGATGTCACTCACAATTGTTGTCTTTAAAAGGAACCCCGGCTATAAAACTTGTAGTTCTTAAAAGATAAATGTTAGTATCAGTTATAATAAATTGATATAAAAAACCTTCTTGATGTCTTCGTTTTTATAAAATTTGTAAAAATAGTTTAACTCGTAGGTCGCCATTGTTGTTTACGTTGCAATGCACTCTGGGTAGTGACGTATAAAGGTTGTACTGGGGGCTTCGGGACCCTGTTGTGACTGTTCAGCATAAACATGTCATCTGTTCGGCCTTTTTCAATTTGAACCCGAGCGAAACATACAGGAGGAGGACAGCACTGACAATGTTTCACAAAACGAGCATCAAAATGAAGCGCAAGAAAGACGGGATGAGGCGAGAGTGGGACAAAACTGGTGGTGTACGTGCGGCAACTGCGTCTCCATATATGTATATACAGTGAAGCGGCGACTGCAGACGCGGGTTGTCTGCTCAGGAGAGCATCCAGCGTCTCTCGTCTCTGCCGTTTTTTAACGCAAATTTCACTCGCTTCACGCCGGCGTTTAGGCTCCTTATGTGGGAGAATTGTCGGACAGGCATTTTGTTTAAGTCTCCGTTTGTATCCACCCGCTCCGGTGAGGTCTTTTAGCAGCTGTGGTCGACTAAAAGCCTCAAATGCTTCTGGCGAAAAATGTCGAGAACACAGCCGCGGATCTTTAGGAAGTTGTGTCCTTCATCTTCCCACTCCTTTCTCCTCTTCTTGTCAGTGGGAAAGCTGTGTAAACTCACAGCACTTCCCTTGTTGCCTTTCGATAAAAGCCAATCGAAAGTCGACCACGGCTGCTAAAAGACCTCACCGGAGCGGGCGGATACAAACGGAGACTTAAACCAAATGCCTGTCCGACAATTCCCCCACATAAGGAGCCTAAACGCCCGCGTGAAGCGAGTGAAATTCGCGTTAAAAAGCGGCAGAGACCAGAGACGCTGGATGCTCTCCTGAGCAGACAACCCGCGTCTGCAGTCGCCGCTTCACTGTATATCCATATATGGAGACGCAGTTGCCACACATACACCACATGTTTTGTCCCACTCTCGCCTCATCCCGTCTTTATTGCTATGTTTCGCTCGGGTTCGAATTGAAAAGGCTGAACAGATGACATGTTTATGTTGAACAGTCACAACAGGGTCCCGAAGCCCCAGTACAACCTTTATACGTCACTACCCAGAGTGCATTGCAACGTAAACAACAATGGCGACCTACGAGTTAAACTATTTTTACAAATTTTATAAAAACGAAGACATCAAGAAGGTTTTTTATATCAATTTATTATAACTGATACTAACATTTATCTTTTAAGAACTACAAGTCTTACAGCCGGGGTTCCTTTTAATAGTTAATAGTTAATAATAATGATGTGGTTAGTACAAATGTTTTTATTTGATGAATTTTATTTAATGAATTTCTAATAAAATATCAGTCAGTGTAAACATTACAGTGCAACATTATCAGATTTGTAGTTCACACAGTATACCAGTATTGTATGTCTTCTAATACACATATTAATGCAGCTTTTGAATTCACTTTTAATTACGATAACGTACGATAATGTATTAAGCTGTGATATATATACATGAACAATATGAAAAGATTTGCCAAGAAAATATCATATTATCATACTATTTCCTGAGAAATTGCATTGGTAAAAAAAAATATAGATGTATAAATGAGCAAGGTTCAAACACAATTTATAGCAGTATTTCTTGTGTACATTTCCACTAGGGCTGTAACGATACACAAACTCACGATTCGATTCGTATCCCGATTTTTGACCCACGATTCGATACATTCCACGATTTTTTTTAAATTTGAAAAACATTTTATTTTAACATTTACTTATATAGCAACTTAATGTAACATTTAATAACAATATTTTGGAACACTGTGAACAGATTTGAACATAAATAAATGAATAACCAAAGATTTCTCTCTTTTCTGTAACAAAATAATACTGTTGAAAAATACAAAGTAATGATCAATCAGACTGGGATGTGTCCCCAAAGCATGCTGGGAAGTGTAGTTCTTCATTAGAAGCAGTTTTGTTCCAGTGGAAATAACTTGTTTTGATAAACAGCAAAGGTAAGACAACATTTCCGCTTGTATTTCTTGAAAGTCAGTTGTTGCTCTTATTTTGGGGCTGGATCCGTGAATCTTGTTCGTAGAGTGATAAAAATCTGTGAATTCTACGCTGTTTACATAATCACGCTGACGCTCCGGTGCCGCTTTTCAATGTGTGCGCTGGAACGGGTTTTTTCACCTCCTGCTGGTTCGAACCATCGGTGTTTTAACTGTGTTTGGTGAACATACAAATGGTTTATATGAGCTTTTAGCTGAGTTTCTGACCTTTCTGTGGGTATGCAGCATGTCTGTGTTTGTTAAAGCTGTTGTCGCTGCGTCTGACGCTGCCCTCGGTAGCGGAGACATCAGTGAAGAAGAGATTAACGATTAAAAAACATAACACGTTAATGATGACTGTAATTAATTAATCGCAATTAAAGCGATAATTTGACAACCCTAATAAAAATAAGTTTGGTAGCACACAGCTCATATCATGTGGCTGACTGGAAAAATAACTGGGAGTCACTGGGTGTCGTGACACAGGTTCGTGGCTCTGAGTATCGCGATTTCGATTTTGATACGCATATCGTTACAGCCCTAATTTCCACCCACTACATATACACAAGAAAGTTTGCACACAACACAATTCTGTCAACACTTATTGTTGTCACCTTTTTAAATCGTGGGTCACACGGTGGTGTGGTGGCGAGCACTGTTGCCTTGCTGCAGAAAGACCTGGGTTCTCAAGGGCTTCCTCCCACAGTCCTGTAAATTGACTTGTGGTGTTGAGAGTGAATGGTTGTTTGTCTCTGTATGGATTGGCGACCTTATTTCGAGGATGAAGCGATAGATAATGGACGGCTGTTCAGTCGTCTTTGCAGTGCAGATACTGGGAATGGCTGTGGTCACAGTCTTCCACCATCACTTGTAGTTTTTACGTTTGTTGCTCAGGGCCTCTGTCAGCTTGGCTTGCATAATCTCCCTTGTTGAGTAGATGGGAAGGTCCAGGCGAGAGAAACATGTCTCTGACTCAGGGTAGTACTCGTCATCGGGGAGGTTCCACTCTTTTTTTAAGCGAATTTTCATCTGGATTTTTCCCATCCCATGAATCGGAACCCTTTCAAAACCTGTCACGAACCCTTGTTAAAGGAAAAAGTGATAATCAGTCAGCTTCTCCATTTTCATTTCATCATCAACCTCGGCGTTGTGGTTTGCACTGCTCTCTACTAACTTCAGACAGGGACGTTTTACATTACATTTTATCGATTTAGAGGATCTGCCATATCTACTTTGCAGCTTGATTTTTAATGACAAACTATGTATTCTGTGCAATACAACATAGGCTTTCTTCATGTCATGTAAACATGTCAGACCGACTAAAATCGAGTGAGTCTTAGTCGGACTAACATACCTGGATAATGTGATTCATAGTCCGATTACTCCTGCATGTATACACTTAGCCGGACTGGTCGGACTTGGCGTTCGATTTTTTCCTCCACATGGATATACAGACTTGGCAAATTGTCTGATTGCCTGTCTTAGTCGGACTAAGCTCGGATAACCATATAACACCATTGCACCCGAGTAAATACATTTATGTGATTTTCATGAAAACCATCTTCATTATTTATTTATTAATTTTTTTTGTTCCCAAATTCCTAATTTTCCAGTCATTTTGGAGCATTTTTATATGGTCCCCTCATGATGCTTTTCTTTCATTTTGTTAGACATGACAGTTTAAAATAAAAGAACACTACTCAAATTTGTCATGTACTGTCATGTTTTGATATATTTTGACGACAAGTACTTTTTATTGGGTGTATTTATTATCTCGGGTAAAAATCACCCGGCGTTAGCGATGGTGCGATAGCGTTCTAGGGTTAAACTGTGCATGTAAACGTACTGTACTGTGGGTAACTGACATAAATAGCCCTTTATTCTGTGCATAAATATAAGTTAGTGCATAGTCTAACACACATTAAATATTATACTACATAAATGTCAAGTTATAATTATTCAGAAGCAATTTCCAAATAAAGATAACACATATGGCAGTCGATTACAGTAGTGATAAAAGTTTAACTGAAATGTTCAACTAAATTCTGGTGTGTTTCATGTGTTAAAATAAGGAACAACACTCACATAGGAAACTTTTCTTCTGATCCTCAGTCAGCGCTCCAAAAACATCCCAAAACATCTCTATGGTGGGGTGACCAACATGGTACTCGCCTTCATATATTGTGTCCTAATTGCAGCAAAAAAGAGCGAGAAGAAATCACATCTGTTAGTCATTTGTAGACTATTGACCGTGCAAGTAAATATTTGTGGTTGCACATGAGAAATTTAGGGACTCTTGATATGAATGCACCTGTTTCAGTCTTTCCCAGGCATTGAAGTCTCTGCCCACCAGCACTTCCTGTAGCTCCTTTGGCTGGAACAGCTTCACCATGACCTGGTAACACACCCTGAAGAAGCCTTGCTTGAACTCCGCAAACACACTTTCCACTGAGGTGTTGAAGGCGTGGTTGACATAGGCGTCCACAAACTCCTTCCTGTTTGGCAAATTTGATGTTAATTCGACAGAGAGCTGCACACAAGTGTCACTTTCTGCTGTTTCACGTTGTAAGTCCGATTCAAATCTCCCTTGACAACTTGTGGTGCACCTCAAGGATCAACTGTGGGTCCGATGCTTTTCTTTTTACATGATTCCAACATATAAATAACAATAGATACCAAAGTATATTTGTGAGAGTGAGAAACCTTAAGGATTTATCTGAGGATATTAAGTGTCCCAAACTTTTTTTCATTTTAACAAAGCCACATTAGAAAGGCTAAAAACGATGCCAACAACTGAGCACATTTTTCTTGCTCAGCTTCTTTTCTTTTCATCTCAGATCTAAAGCTGAGGGTGTTTTTAAGTTTATCTCCTCACCAAGTCAGATGAAATCATAAGCTGCCAGTCTTAAAGGTTATATATAGGTGTTTGCTGAGTTATTGAGTGTAGCGCACTTTCATACTTCAAATCTACAACACTTTCATCATCTATTGGAAGCAAAAGACATAAACGATTTCACGGCCCCTTACTTCGTTTGACTTGTCACTGGTTTTTCAGGATTTTCTGGGTCGAGGTCAACATCTGTCCCATCCCAGGTGATCTGTGATGAGAGACGATGTAATTGTTATGTAGAGGGCAAGAGGATAAATGGACCGCGTTAGTGATCATCTGTAATACACCTACTAAGAAATCCATTTCCAGGCTTTCAAAGTCCCGATCCGTGTACTCTTCCAGGATGGACCGCAGGCTCCTTGAAACACAACGCAAGAAATGGTGACGTTAAGCGTCATCAAGTTGCACAGTAAATCTTCATGGGTTTCCACTCACTTTGCAACAAAGGGACAGTATTCCATCATGTCCTCCATTGAGGGCTTCACACCGAGCAGCTTCTTAAACAAAGCCATCGGGAAGGGCAGGTAAATGATGCACTCGTTGTACAAAGCCAATCCACAAAGGACTCCAAACAGGAAGTACCTGTGATGGTCATGTGTTGGCTGGTGAGACAAATCAAATCATCATCAACTGAATGACTGAATACTGTAAAGCCTTGAATTTACAATTTACCAGTATACAGTTCTAGCACTACTCTGCTATTTTTTTGGTACCTGCTACAGCTAAAGTCATATTCAAAGTATTGGACAATGTTTTTTGAAGTCTTACCCTGGAGGGGAACCACGCCAGTGTTTTGGCGTCATTGAAAATGAACATCTCCGACTCAGCTGACATCATCGCGTGAAAGACGTCATAAAAGAAGTCTTTCTTGTGGACGTTGTCAAATGTAAAGTTTTCATCAAAATGGACCTACAAGAGAGAAGAAATGTGTTTTTAACTCATAGCAGAGTCGGTGAACGTCATTTTTCCGGCCATGCAATTGCGATCGGATTTACTACAAGTGGTCTTTTGTAGTCACTGTGAGGATCGGCAGCCAGTTCTTCAAAAGTGTCCTCTAAAAGTGAGTCTCTCCTCAGGTCCAGGTTAAAGAGCATGTCAGGAGGCATAAAATCATCAGGTCCATGTTCCATAAATTCATACCACCAGAATTCCCCCATTGTCATCTTCTGCAATGAGAATGAACAGAGTTTTTTCCCCCACAATATCTGCTCTCACGACTGATGCATCATAGTAAACACCAATGACACACACTGATAAAAGAGAATTACATAGACATGTCTTGACATAAGCTTCACTTACCTTGGTGGTATTAGCAAACATGTCAAAAACCAGCTTCTTTGACTGCAGATCCATCATAAATAGAAAGCTACAAAGGATAAGGGGCTTGGGCTTGGCATAATATGCGTTCTGTATAGAAAAAAGCACAAAAACATACAAGATTTAAAAATACACATACCCAAACACAACTTCATCTTTTCAAACAGCGGTTAGAATTTTCTGACATTTTATGGACCAAGCAATTACTCGATTGATCGATAAAATTATTGACAGGTAACGCGATTATGAAAATAATTGTGAGTTGCATCCCTGACTAAATAACACTCACAAAATAATCATGTTTTTGTACCTTGTGCGTCGACTGTGAAAAAAGCCAAAGTTGCAGATCCTCTCGAAGAAAATCTTTATCAACCACCAGGCAAAAGTCACTTGGCGGTATCCTGCGGGATTCTGCCGTCCTGCTGTTAGCCTGTTCAGCAAATAGAACAATCTTTAGTATAAAGAGTGAGTGTGATGTTCATAGAAAATGTAATTAACTAGAAATTAGCGTGCTTTTTTATGTCCGTAATATGTAGGGTGCAAATCGCCAAAATGGACAACAAAATTCAATGTGGCCGACTTCCTGTTGAGTTGAGGCCACGGTCAACCTTACGGTCAACCCAACATCTTCCCACCAAGTTTCGGGAACTTTGGTGGAACACAATGTATGCCGAAGTCATAGGGCACTTCCTGTTCTGCAGCGAATGGTCAGAATTCACCAAAACACAGAGGGTTGCTGTGTCCGTGCCGTTTTAAAGCCGCAAAACCTTTTCGATAAATGTTCCCTTTGATGTGTCTCGTACAATTTGGCGTGTTTTTTTTTTAATGTTGGTACGACAAACGTGCTTGGACAAGCTCATTTACGTAGGGTGCAAATCGGCAAAATGGACGCCAAAATGGACTTATACATTTTTTTTTCACCAAGTTTCGGAAAATTCAGTGGAACTCAATTTTGTCTCAGGTTTCACCGTCGGGGGGGGGGGGGGGGGGGGGGCGCTAGGTCTGGGAACTATGCCAGTATCGCATTTTCGCCAGACCTAACCTCTATGCAAAATTTCAAGCGTTTTTATGCACATTAACCCCCTCAAAAATAAACGTAAAGCCATGGATATAATAATAATCTGAAGGATGACAAGATGTTCCTCGCACAAATTCGTACCAGGAGCCATTTCGGGCCCCTGCCATTCGTGGCTCGGGCTCCTAACAACGCGTACTTACATTGTACATACACTGGAGGTAGAGCAGCAGATTTTGGACTCCAGAGTTGCGAGGAACTGGCTTAGACGACAGGGCAACCGAGATCGCTTTTTTCCAAACCATAACGTATTCGGACATGGTGGAGGCCGACAGCGAGTTCCACCAGTTTCCTGAGGAGGAAGAAGACAGAGATTTGGAAACAATCCCAGGGAGAATTTAATAATTCAAGACAAACTTCCCATTTGAAATTGAGTCGGCACCATCCCGTGTTTTTTAAAACCAAGGACCAGTGCAAATAATCATGTGGAGAGGTCACAGTACCTATGACCTGGAGGCTTTCGGCAGGTAAGCCGAGCACAGCGGCAGCGACTGCCTCGGTGAGCTTCGCGCTCTGATGTTCTCTGCGTTTCTGGATCGCAAACAGAAGCTCGCTGAGAAGCAGGAAGATCCTCAAACCTTCCACTCCCACTGGCGTCTCATGAGAGGTAAGAAGCAAGTGCAGGACTGCGGCTTCTACCTGTTTACATTTGTTGGACGGAGGGATTTTTAGGTTAGATTGACTGTTCGAATGCGTCTAAAATGTGTAATTAGATGGAGCCGTTATCATTCAGACTGGGTATACTTTATAATCAGATACGCACCTCTGCCAAAACATTATCATTGTTCGCCAGTTTCTTGAAAGCGTGTCCTGCGAGTGACAAGTTCAAGCCATGATACTTTGTTGAGGTTTGGAAATGTTTGTCTTTGCTGCGATGGCGACAACAACAACAAGAAAGAAAAGGTCAAGACGACATTCACGCTAGACAAATGATGCAAAAACATCTCAGATACTACTGACGACGCCTTTAAAGATGAATAAAGGTCGTTCGGAGTGCGGTCATTCAAAGTCCGAGGAGGGGTGGGGCTCACGAGGGACCCCAGAATACGATAATATCACAATATTTAAGTCACAATATGATATAACATCTGTTCTGCATCTCAAAACTGCCAACTACAGCGTACTAATACTGTACATACAGTGTAGAGTGTTGATAATCCCTCAGTGTCGTGGTGTTTACCTTTGCTCAAGGAAGCTTTGATTGGCACACGCCGCAGAGGAAAAAGCCCTGTGGATTTCCCTGTGAAGAGTTCATCATTTTAAGAAAACAGTGTTGAATGCTTTACATTTATATTTACATTTAAGCATTTAGCAGACACGCCATGCTAACCCTAACCCTAACCCTAACCCTAACCCTAACCCCAACCCCAACCCCAACCCCAACCGTTAGCAGGGTGTTGCAGTAGTCAAGGTTGGAGATGATCAAAGACTTGCTTAACTTTACTCGCTCGTTGTTCTGCATGGACTCTCATGTCAACGGCGGAGAGAGACAGTGTCTATAACAACACCGCGAGTGATTACTAAGACTGGATGTTTGTTGTGGTTCTGGTAGGGTTAGTCTACGCAGGACATGAAGGGAGACATTTACCTAAAAATTAACTTTCAAGCGCTTTAATTCTTTTAATTCTGCATTCAATTCAAGCACTTTTAATGACCCATGTCTATTTGGGGCAATTTTCCAAAACTTTCAAGGGCCTTGAAAATGTACAACCAATATACAACTAAGGGAAATTGATGTTATAGCACCTCTCTTAATCCCACTAGTCCCAGGTATTCTTCTTCTTCTTAGTTTTTTCTTAGTCCAATTTTTTGTGCATTTACAGCACCACATACAGGCCTGGCATGCACACTACAGCCTTTAGCCTGTAAAAAGATAATACGTGGAAAGTCCTGAACTGAAAATATACTTACTGTTTGACCTTTTTCCACGACTTTGGCTCACACGTGGACGTCCATTTGTCAATCATGTCTTCGAGACAAAACTGCGAGACATTACCGACGGCGTCGCAAGTGTTTGACTCCTGCAAAAGGGAACTTGATTTGAGTTCAAGGTGCCACGTTATCTTGCATCCATCACGGCGTAATCCCGATAATTACATACGGGCTAGTACCTCGTTGGACGCGCATGTTGTCGCAAAGGAGCAGTTTCCTCCGGCGAAGATGTTTCGAATGTTGGGACCGTCACAGCTGCCTGAAATTATTATAATTTCACGTAAATTAATAACAGGATGGTAACGGAAAGGTTGACGTTGAATTTCCCTGTGATTTACGGACATGTAAACACCTTGTGGCAGTTGAACGGGCAGCGGCACCGACGGATGACCCTCCGTGTCGCCTTCTCGTCCCAGTTGCCCTTGCTCTCCACACCCAAAGGAGTAGACCTTGTCAGAGTCGGTCAACACCAACGTGTGATGCCTGGGAAAATATAACGCACATATATAACAGGTTCCAGATCTCTTTCAAGTGAAATTCAGGTCATAATCTAGGTCATTTTCGAAAAAAAAGAAAAGAAGGGATACTGTACATTCCACACGCAATCTTGGTGACCTTTGCCCCCAAGAGCTCCGCAACGAGACGAGGACGGTGTTCGTCGCGGAGCGAGTTGTGCCCGAGCTGCCCGTGCTGACCCGAGCCAAATGTAAACACGACGCCATCCTGAGGAAGCAACGTGACAGTTATACGCATGTGTGTGTGAGTGTAAAGTTAGGAATGTATTAATACATTTTAAAGAAAAATAGAGACTTTTTAAGGTAAACGGGTTTAAATCAAGTCAACTTCAGTAGAACTGGAGCAGTCTGTTTATTTAATGAAAAGAGCAGTGCTACAAATAACCAGCTGTGTACTGCGTGTCTGTTTTTAAAGTTTAGCGTTACTTAAGAGACTCATTTTAACAATCGGGAGTCATGTAAACATGACGTCACACGCGTCTTTCTCCCATCAGTTGTCATGGAAATGCGTCATGCATTAACGTACGTTAACATGCCCATTTATAAATGTACACACAGTATATACACATATTTTGAAATAACCTTTGTCAAAGCGGCAGTGTGATCCTTCCCACAGCAGATCTGAACACTTTTCTTCATGTTCAGACATTTCACAGCAGTTGGCTTGTGTCTGTCTACAGAAAAGGAAAAACAACAACAACAACATATGAATATAATATAAGTTATAGCTAAGATTCATACGTGCATTGTTAGACATAAAGTAAAAACCCAGCACCTGCTGTGTCTCCCAGTCCGAGCTGCCCGCGGTTGTTTCTGCCCCAGCCGAACACACCTCCAGAGACGGAGACGGCAAAGCTCTGCTCTCCTCCTGCTGCGACGTGAACCAGCGGCATCCCCGACAGACACTTGAGCTGCTGGGGTGAGTTTGCACCGGGCTTCCTCTTCCCCAGACCCAGCTGACCCCGGGAGTCCTGACCCCACGTGTACACCTGACCATCTGTGGGGAGAGGGGGGAAGTTGTTCGCAACTCAATATCAAGTTATAACTGTATGCTTTTATTTTGAAATTTGGTATTTTATTTTGAAATTCTGTGTTTTGTTTTGAAATTCTGTGTTTTAAGCTTATAGTGCCCACCCCCTGTGGAATAGTTGCCAGGGTTCCCACTCCTTGGTTGACATCATATTCAAGGACCTTTCAAAGACTTTCCAGGACCATTTCCCTCAAATCCAAGGACTGAATGTGCTGACACAGCTTTACCCACGTCTATTTAGGGCAATTTTCCAAAACTTTCAAGGGCCTTGAATGTTTTTTTTCTTTTTTTCAAGGACCCATAGGAACCCAGAGTTGGTTTTTTAAAGTCTACAGACCAGACTAGATCCCTTCTAAATGTTCCAAATTTTTTTCACATTATTATCATTATTATTTTGTGTCTTGTGTCAGTTTCCTGTTTTATTTTGGAGTGATTTGTCCTGATTCACCTGTGTAATGAGCTCCACCTGTATTTAATTATCACTGCCTCCCTGGTGTATTTAGTCTCTGTGCTGCAGTCTGTTCCTGCTCCTTGTATCATCGTCATCTCCAGGTATTTCTCTGTTTGCATTTTGCGGTTACATTTGCATTGTTTTTGGCTCTTTTTGTGAAGTTTTATTTCAACAATGTTAACACCTGTTGAGGATCTCGTGGTATGAGGGTAAGGTAAGATAAGGTAAGAAAAGCTCACGTAAAGCAAGGTCAGTGAGATTTTCATTTCTACTTTCTAATAACTGCTATCATATTGGGAGTAGGTTTGTGTTGTTTAAAGCGGGTTAAAATGTTCCGTATGTAGCACACACAGCTAGCTACCTTTGGTCAGGACAAGTGAATGCCCACTTCCACAAGCGACCTGAGAAACGGGTATGTTGTTCAGAGCTTCTGGCTTCCTGAGAGGAAAGGAAAACAGGAAAAAAGCAGTTAGAATTTGCAAAGTGAAAAGTCTTCAATATCAAAAAAAACATTCCTGTGTCGGACATCGTGCTCATGACTCTTCCAATGATGACACTCTGACCAATCAGTGGCCGGCAGTCTGTCGATGTCACATTTAGCATCGGTGCGATATTTGTCAATATATAAGTCAATATATAATTTTAAGGAGTGATGGGCACGAAATAGACATGCACGGAGTCCAGGCACTGTTTACCAGTTAGCGCCGTTAGCTGCGCTAGTTGCGTTAGCTGCGCTAGTTGCGTTAGCTCCTTGAGCAATGTTAGCACGCCTACAGTCGAACTGGAGCCGCTTCTTTATTAAACGAAAAGAGCAGCGTACCTGTGTACTGCGTATGTGTTTTTAAAGTTTAGCGTTACTTTAGCGTCACGTAAACATGTGCGTTAACGTTGACGCCAAATTAAAATGAATGGCCACGGCCCGTGGCTTTGGACAATCTGCTTCAGTCAAATATTTATCGTTCTCGTTAGCTCATCTGGTCAGGAGTTGCGGTTTGAAAGCAGAATCCCAGTTTTCCGTAACAGAGCTGTGACAGACAGATTTGTCGTTCATCTCCTGTCGTGTAATCTCACTCCAAATCCAATCGTTGCATGATGAAATCTAAAGGATTGGACACCCCTGCTGTTTAGTGGAAAAGCACCAAAAGTGGGCGGAACTATAAGCAGGGGGTTGGACTTTAAAGTTGTCCGAAATCACACATACCTACACAGGAATAAAAGCATAGAGACAGATAAAGCTCATCATATTAGAGGGTTGGATCACAATTACACAACACTTGAAGTTGCCCAAATCACTTAGTTACGCCCCTGTCTTACATCCTGAAGA
This sequence comes from Microchirus variegatus, assembly GCF_963457635.1. Lineage (NCBI taxonomy): Eukaryota > Metazoa > Chordata > Actinopteri > Pleuronectiformes > Soleidae > Microchirus > Microchirus variegatus. The sequence continues at coordinate 15,437,457 of NC_139809.1, forward strand.
CACACCTCTCTCCATCAAACCATACTTTAAGAAAAAGCAGAACTAACACTCTTTAAAACAAGGATATGACTTATTATGTCCTATAACAGTTGATAACAGTGTAGTTGTACCTGGGGGTGAAGGGGGACAGAGTTGTGTCCACACAGTAAACCGAGCCTCCTTTTGACAACAGCGTGACCACATCATCACAACAACTCACAGCCTCGATCTCCTCTTTACACTTGACGAACTCTGCAACAACAACAACAACAACAACAACACAAACATCACACACACACACAACACACGCGTTTAAGAGCAACAACAACATGAAGAAATAAGAAGTGACGCTCACTCTGTTTCCCTCGCACTCTTCTCCCATCTTTGCCCTCGTGCGTGCGGATAATGAAGGCGTTTCCGTTGGTTTTGACAAACGCGAGGACACCGCGGCGCGAGGACAAGTCACTCACGTGAAAGCCGAGGGTGAGCGCGTGAACTTCAGAAGCCTCTGATGATGATGATGATGAAGACGAAGATGATGATGATGATGCTGCGTGGACGACGCGGGAGTCCTGGAGCCGGAACCCGGTCCCACTGTGTTCTCCCCACGAGAACATGGCTGTGTGTGTGTGTGAGCGACCGAGTGTGTGAGCTTTATATCATCAGCTGTTCTGCAGAAACGAAACTGAAACTATGAGTCACAGCATAAGAAACACAACTTAACGTTGAGTAAAATGAGAAAAACAGCAAAATACATCTTCAACATGAGTCAAATGCCAAAACAAACAACATCGATTGACAATCTCTCAGATTTTTATTTATTTTTTCAACTGTGTAATTTCGCCAAAAAACGGCAACATTTCACAAAATTTACGGCATAACACATTATGAACATGACTAATTTCGCCCCAAACATTATATAACATTCAATAATTCTGGAAAATGGCACATTTTCACAAAAAACACGACACAACAGTCAATATTTCAGAAAAATTGCACAATTTCACAAAATATTCTGCATAACACATTATAAACATGTAATTTCACCAAAAAACAAAACATTATATAACACTCAATATTTCAGGAAAATTGCACATTTTTTCTAAATATTTTGCACAACACATTATGAACATGTGTAATTTTCACAAAAAACATTGTAAGACACAAGGCACAATTTCACAAATTTTACGGCATGACACATTATAAACATGTCATTTTGGCCAAAAACATTATATGACTGACAATATTTCAGAAAAAACTGCAAAGTGTCACAAAATGTACGGCATACCACATTATGAACATGTGTAATTTCGCCCCAAACATTATATAACACTCAATATTTCAGGAAAATGGCACATTTTCACAAAAAAACATGACACCACAGTCAATATTTCAGGAAATACGACACAATTTCACAAAATTTACAGCATAACACACTATAAACACGTGTCATTTCGCCCAAAAACATTAAATGACACACAATTTTCCAGGAAAACAGCACACTTTCACAACATTTATTGGCATAACACACTATAAATATGCATAACTTTGCCAAAAAACATTATATAACAGTCAATATTTCAGGAAAATGGCACGTCTTTTCTAAATATTCTGCATGACACATTATAAACTCGTAATTTCGCCAAAAAACTTGAGAACAGATAATATCTCAGAAAGAAACAGCACAATTTCACAAAACTCTGCATAACACATTATAATCATGCATAACTTTGCCAAAAAAAAACATTATACAACAGTATAGTAAAAGAGCCAGATTTCCCAAAACACAAATTGAATTTGAATTGAATTGAATGACTTTATTCCTCCCCCCGGTGTAAACACACATTTACAACAGCTCAATTAAGGCGACAAAAGGTGCAGAAATGTGCAAGGGCATAATAAGTAGGAAGAAAGACAACGTAAAGATAAGAGTAAAAATAGGGTAAAAAATGAAATTCAATATGGTAAACAAATCACACTCTAAATATAAGTAAGACTCTAATAAAATAAAATACAGTAAGGTAAAAATACGCTCTAATATAAGTAAAAAGAAGTAAAATGTAAGATAAGAGTAAAAAATAGAATAAAAAAAAAAAAAAAAGTAAAATGTAATGTTTACACCAAAACGCCATTTGTCTAGTGTTATTATGACCCTCCAGGCCACCGTAGTCACGAATGGAAACAGAGAGTTAGAACAACGTGATGAAACGAAACTGCACTGTTTCTGTTCTCTGTGAGTCAGAGAAATGAAAGTGAAAGTAAAACTGACTCTCTCTGTTTCCAAAACAAAACTTATCTAAGAACATTAACAGCAGGATCTGTTGATATTATATTATATCCCTAACCCTATATCTATCAAATGAAAATCAAAGATTACAAAGATCATTATCAGGAAGAGAAAAAAAGGTCATATTATTACACATTAAATCCTTTTCTGATGATCTGATAACGTGTACACAGACAGTGGTCATAACACAGATGAACCACAAGGGGGAGGCAGAGACTTTGTTTCTGAGATTTATTCTCTGGTTCCTTCCACAATTTCATGTTTCAAACATTAAGATAAGAAAGCAATTTAATTAAATTAAAAAAGATAAAGATAATTTAAACACATTTTCTTCCCTCTTTCTAGTTATATATAAAACTAAATATAGTTATATATATATCTATATATATCTGTGTGTGTGTTTATTTTCCATTTATTCACCGTCATATTTCTGGCAGTGACTCAGTGGAACTTGAAGGGATGTTATATTCATGGCTTCACCTGAAGACAGAACACCTTTCAGGTTTATTTCCCCTGTCTGTGCAGTGCAGAAATGTATCAGCATTTAAGGATTTTTTTTTACCTTATGTTTATTCCCCATCCTTGCGTGTTTTTGTCTTCTTCCTGTGTGCAGTCTGCATGCATGGTTGTCAGCAAAGGGGGGACAACAACACCAACAACAACAACCAGACTGTAAAAACTTTGTTGTGCTTTTTGTTTTCATTTAAAAAGTGTGATTTGACCATTTAGTTTTAGCTGGAGTTCCACGTCTGCTGTACAGAGAGGAATTAGCGACAACAGAGGTGAATTTACTTTGACTCATTTGAATGTTTTTTTTTTTTTTTTTTACCGTAGCACAACAAATTAATCTGCTTTGTGGCTAATTTCCCATGAGTCAATAGTGTCGCTCCACAGCTACCATGCTAATTACCGGACAATGAGCCAGGTAGCCAGCAAAGCTCAAGTCTACGAGTACTGCGGTTACACGGAGTTTCCAGCTCAAGGTCAAAGAGTGCAGTAGTTCTCAAACTTTTAATACCAGCTGAGAAAAGATTGAGCTCTTGAAGTAACACCATTATCAACCAAATGTTAAAGGTCACATAGAGTGGTCCTGTTGCACATATGTTAGTTATGGAGGTCTACTTACATATATTAACTTGTTTTTATGGTCAAAAACCTCCTAGTGCTGGAAACGAGCCGATAGAAAACTGTCCTTTTTGAAGCACTTGTCAGCTGCGCTATTTCAGACATAAATCTCGCCTGAGAAGACAGACTGTGTTGTGATTGGCCAGTACCCCTGAAGTGACATTCGGCACACCTGCTCTCAGAAGCACAGCTCCCCCTTCTGGAGCGGTAGATGCACTGCTCCTTATTATCAAAACATTGTTTTTAACAGTGTTTAAAAATAGCTTCTTCACGACTCCCCGCCTCAGTCCCTTTTATGACTTTGACCCAGAGTCAGAAGACACTGTCGCTGGTGAAACACCTCCACAACGGACGTTATTCTTCTTCTGCGGTTCAATGTACGCAACCGGATGTGCCCGGACTAGTGCCCGGAGCAGGAGGATCTGCTGTTCCGGAGAACCGCTGTTTACGTAACTATAACGGGATTTTCAGAGATCTCGTTGAGCCCGAGATTACGATAAAACACAGCGTTCTCAGCAGTGGCTGAACTGTTTGTTTTCGAAACTTCAGGGCTTCTTAAACAAGGTAAGGACGCAGATACACACTAAAAAACAGCGTTAATTGGAACTTCCGGTCTAGTTACGCTTTAAATACAGTGGTGTCAATAGGTCGAGCTAAGACAGCTTCAACAGCTTTAGCGGCTAATGGCACCAAAGGAGCTAATGCAGCTAACGGAGCTAACTGGTTAACGGTGCCTGGACTCCGCTGTCGCGGCACGTAACCATGACGTCAAATGACGTGTGTTAACCTAAAGAAAACAACAAAATTAAGACCCTGTCCCAATACCTCCCCTAACCCTACATTTTGCACGTTCACGTGTAGAGGGGAGCAAGGGAGAATGCGATTTTGCCCTTATTGTAGAACTTTCTAGCAGTTGTTCGTGTGTAGTGCGAATTCAAAGTGCGATTGTCATCAAAGCAGTCGTCATCAAAGCTTTGATGACCAAAGTGCTTCTTAGCTAATCCTTTATTTGTTTGTCATTATCTGTAACTGATCATCAGAACCCATATGCTTCGTCGGTTTCCAACCTATTAAGTAGTGTATTAAGTTGTGTGTAGAATAAAACCTCTTAAAGACACTCGAGTTGTCCACCATACTTGTTCTGGTCGCCCTTCCCAGGGGGTAGTTTATTGAGCTGTAAGAAGCAACCGGTAAAAATTATTCTGCCCCCCACAGTCTGAAGACGTATCTGCATTTAAGGGGTGTCCCATTTCTAAGTGACAAAATAACCCTCTACACTTGGTTTTGAGGGCCAGTTAAGATTAAGGGTTGAGCTTGAGAGTGCAAAAACATTACCAAAGTATACATCATAGTATAGAACAGTATAAAAATGAAATAAACTCCAACATATATATGGTCCACAGCCACACTTTTCCTCTAATCTTATTCAAAACGTCTGTGTCACCCTCTTTATATATTCTTTAAGTGTTTCCCCCTCTTCCACTGTAAGCCGTTGCTCGCATGGCGACGCACGTCTTCTCCGCTTCTGCATCAGTGAATCTGCGCTTGATCGACCTCGGCGTCCAGGATTAGTTACACCTGGCTTGACCAAGCCACGCCTTCTCGTCCGGGTTCGATGTTATGTCGTCTGTATTCATCACGTCATCATCCAACGTTTATCTGTTTTCTGTTGCCTGAGCTTGGCAGTGGATCAACATTTGCAAGTTTAGATTTAGTTTCTGCACGTCTGTACACTTTTTTTTTGTCAGACATAGCAGTAAAAATGTGAGGAGTTTTCTCCTCCTTGACCTTCACCCTTCAAGTGTAGACACTTCGTAAATGATTGGACAAGCGCTGTGTATTCAAACAACAATAAATCACCGCTGAGGCTTTTGCTTGCTCCGTATGTGTTTTTCAAGCAGAGGAAAATCAATGGGGAAAACATTCTTTTCACCTCAATCTGAATCTTTCGCCGTTTCGATCTTCATTAACCTGCTGATGTTGTGCGTAAACCGTGATGTGATCTGTACAGTGTACATATGCCGAGTGAACTGCTCATATTTTGCTTCATTACCATAGTCTAAATAGATTAAAAGTGCAGATTATCAGCCGAATGCTTCGATTCAGTTGAATTTGTATAGCGTCAAATCAGCAACATAGACTATCTCAAGGCCCTGTACATAGTAAGGCAAAAACCTTTACAATATTACAGAGAGAAGAGAAACCCAACAGTTCACACCATGAGCAAGCCGGAGGCATCGGTGGAGAGAAACACAGAAGATATGCGGCCGTCTGCCTAGACAGGTAGTGGTGAAATGAAAACAGCCTGGAAGATAAGGACAGAAAGAAATAGAGGACAGGAAGGAAAAACACAAACTAGGGAGAGAATTAACAATATAAATGACATGTAATAAAGGCGTATTCATACCCAGCCTAACTAAGAGATGCCCTAATTACAAGCTTCACCAAAAAAGGAAGGTTTTCCTCCATATTCTGGTTTACTACATAGTCTATATAGATTAAAAGTGCAGATTATCGACCGAATGGTTCAATTCAGTTGTATTTGTACACTCTTAGAAATAAGGGTTCCAAAAGGGTCCTTCTACAAGGGAAGAAAGGGTTTTTCAAGGGTTCTTGGTAACACTAATGGTTCCAGTAAGAACCATTTTGATCCAGAGAACCCTTTTAAAACCCCTTACCTGGATAAAGGGTTTTAAAATGGTTCTTGGTGGAACCCTCCAAAAGGGTTCTCCTATGAGGACAAGCCAAAGAACCTTATATGGTTCTACTTAGCACTTTAATTTCTAAGAGTGTACAGCATGAAATCAAGTACATACAGAGCTGGTTCCACAGGAGAGGAGCCTGGTAACTGAAGTCTCTGCCACCCATTCTACTCTTATAGACTCTGGGAACCACAAGTAGGCCTCCATTTCTGGACCGAAGTGAAGTGCTCGCCCCAATGTCAGCTTGGATGGGCTCCATTCCCCCATATTTTCAAGCATATATCTACCATGTCCTGCTCAATATCTCCTTCAGGCCACCAAAGAACACGCATGAGGTCTTCTTCTTTAGCTTATAATACATCACTTCAACATCTGCCCTCTTTTCTGAAGCGTGTCAACACTTGCAATGTTTGGACCCTTCGAAAGTTGATCATTAAGTAAGATACACTCCTATCTTTTTCTTTAGAGCGCGACAGACGCCGTGATGTGTGATGTATCGCAGTTTGCCAACTTGCCAGTTAAGCTGGGACTCTAACGGTATAACCCTTCACGATCATACCCCTCATGGAATCACTGTACTCTAGATCGAAGACGGGATACCTTTTGAATTTCCCTTTTCAGAGAGAGCAAGGACAGCCTTCTCCTTTGGAAGTCCAATGACGTAATGACCATGAGCATGACATGTAGAGGTTCTCACACATTCCATGAACTGTTGATCCTCCTGTAACAAAGGCGCTCCAGAAAGTCCCGATTGGTCTGCTGTAACAAAAGCTGCTCAACTGGTCTCTCTGCGTGGAGTTTTGCATGCAAAAACATGCAGATTTGGGGATTCTGCAATTTGGATACTCTTAATAGACCGTAGATTGGCACCAGTGGAGGATAAAGTGGTAGAAGGTGAGAATCATGCATCAGCACAATGCATTTTCGACAGATACAAATGGTAAAGCTTGACCAAAGTTCAAACCGAGCATCTCGGTGGGGTCAGACCGAGCAGACAGAGTGGGGGAACGTGTGATTTAAGCGACTTTGAATGTGATGTAATTGTTGGCGCCAGACAGGGCTGGTGTAAACCAGCAGGTTTCCCACACATACACTGCGTTGTGTTGTGTTGAGTAAAAGAAGCCAGGACTTGACCACAAACTGTTTTGGAGGCTGTATGGACAAATGGACAAGAGGGACAACATTGGTTCAAGCATCATAAAACACGCTTGAAGACGGCGACGTGAATCCATGGACAATTGATTCTGCTATGTGGCGATTGCTTCATATCAGGGAGAGAATGCTGTGCTTACTACCCTTTAAAGCGGACCTAGACCGTAAGTTCCAATTAACGCTGTTGTTGAGTGTGTATCTGCATCATTACCTTGTTTACGAACCCCTGAAGTTTCAAAACAAACAGTTCAGCCACTGCTGAGAATGCTGTGTTTTATTGTAATCTCGGGCTCAGCGAGATCTCTGAAAAAACCCGTTCCGGTTACGTAAACAGCGGTTCTCCGGAACAGCAGATCCTCCTTGTAACCCGGGTGAAAAAGCCCTTATTTTATTCCCTTTTCTAATAACGTGCGTCATTACGTCAAACCGTTACGTCATCACGTTACGCCGCCACGTGACGGAGCGTCGGCTGACGTATTATAGTTGTGGCTTGCTGCCGGTAGTAGCAAGAGGAGCGCGCTGGGGAAAATGTTTGCTGCAGGTACGTCGTATCATTGGCACTTAATATATCATCAAACCACTCCGTAACTAAGTGAAATTACTGTCGAAACATAGGAGCCGATTACCGGGGCCAATGAGTGTCTGAATCGGAGCCGTACACTGATTGAATTGCGGGAATTGGTGAGTCGAACTAATGTATTCATGATTAGCTTAGCCGCTACCTGTTGGTGCGGTTAATACTGTAATCGTGCCTCTTTGGAATATGTCCTGCCTGACCTGAAAAAAAGCACTTTAACGTCTTGTCTTGTCTTGTTTGGTAGCATTACTGTGATTAATATTCTAATATAACAAATATTATAATAATTATTCACATTAATTTATATATTGTGACTTAAGATTTGTATTATCAATATTGATGTACTGCTATTAATTTAATGCATTTGGTGTTATTTGGTTGTAGTATTTTGAATGTGTGCACACGGGATAGTTAATTGGACCTGTTCTTCATACAGGCCAGGTTGATGGCGAGCTAGGATTCTAGCCTGGGCACAAAGCCTGAAGACTCTGCTGGGGAGAATCTACTGAATCTCCACTGCTCTAGTCGGGCTGGTCCTCTTCTTAACCTTTGCCTTTGAAACTCATTAATGGCCACATGTATAGACTGTTTTTCTTACTTTTCCACTTGGACAATCAAGCATTGGTCATTGTATCGTGGTTATTCTTTGCCATTACAGGCGAAGTTTGAACTTTGTTCCTTGGATATTACGGGTTATGTGCGCTGCAAAGAAATTGTTTAATGATAATATAGATAAACTGATGAACTGTACATATTGTGTTTTCTATGAATGGCCATTCGTATCCTATTGTATTTATTGTTGTAAATATTTATTATGGTAATGGTTCACAATTATATGGTGTTACTCAACCTAAACTGTGTTCAGTGTCTCACTCTCCACTCCTAGAGTCTAACTTGGTCTTCTGATCCTAGCCCAAATAACTGTGCCGCTATCAAAACTAAATTTTGATAGGGTAATGCCCATGCTACATCCTGCTCCGGGCACATCCGGTTGCGTACATTGTACCACAGAAGAAGAATAACGTCCGTTGTGGAGGTGTTTCACGAGCACAGTGTCTTCTAACTCTGGGTCCGACTCTGGGTCAAAATCCATAAAAGGGACTGCCGCAGGGAGTCGTGACGAAACTATTTTTAAACATTGTTAAAACAATGTTTTGATAATGAGTAGCAGTGCATCCACCGTTCCAGAGGGGGGAGCTGCGCCTCTGAAAGCTGGTGTGCTGAATATGTCACTTCCGGGTATTGGTCACAAGACAGTTGGGAAGACTCTACGCTGGCTGGCCAATCACAACACGGTCTGTCTTCTGGGTGTGAGATTTATGTCGCTGAGGACAGCGTCAGAAAAGAGAGATTTCTATTGGCTCGTTTACAGCAACTTGGAGGTTTTTGACCATAAAAATAAGTTAATGTATGTAAGTAGACCTCCATAACTATATGTGCAACAGGACCACTCTATGTGAGCTTTAATATCTTTCTTCGTGTCTGAGCATTCTGTGAAGTAGTAAGTTGAAGATGTTGGAAATCTGCTGCTCTGGATTAACGTCCATTCCGGCTGTTCTCCAAACACGGGGGGGAACATTGTAAAGCTCAGGTATATTCAGTTCTGTCTCGTTACACTCAATCTCGTTGGATTTAAAGTGCACAGTGAAATCTGACTTTGACTTAAAATGACACACACATTAGCATACTGTATAATCTAGGTTTGATTGAACTGTAGCAACCCTAAAATTATAAAACCGAGAAGGACAGAATCTGTTTGCATGGTACAAGATGTACCAAAGAGCTTCTGTTGCCTGAATCTGCGCACACTCTGTCACAACATGAGCGTCTGTTTCCCTTCCCAGACACAAACTCTGCAACACCGCAAGTAATTACATTTGTCCAAAACATCACTGACACATAAAAGTACATAAACATAATTTATTATGACACACACACATCTTCACATCCGCACACTCTTTGGGTGCTGTCCATGCAGTTTCAAACACGTTTGCCGAGCTCCCAGGAGCAAACAGACGCTGTTAAAATCTGCAGAACCCCAGAAATATTTCTTCAGCACTCGAGAGATTTCTCGTTTCTGTCATTACTGACGGCCGACGGATGAATAGCACTCTCAGGGGGCTAAATGAGGTGATTCAGCCACTACATAAAGCCCTAACAACCAGCGGGGATGAATCTGCCACAGAAACAAGACTAAAAACTATTTAATTACGTTCAAAAATGAGTTTTTCATCCAGGGGGTTAGTTAATCTTTTAGATACTCAGAGGAACACAGAGCATTAAGAGGCTATAAGAATGTACAATACATAGAGTGTCTTATATCCTTTTTTTAATTTGATACAACCCAGACAATCTGATAAAATACATACTCTACCGTTCAAAAGTTTGGGGTCACTTAGAAATGTCTTTATTTTTGAAGGAAAATCACTTTTTTTCAATGAATATAACATTTAATGAATCAGAAATACACTCTATACATTGTTAATGTGGTAAACGACTATTCTAGCTGCAAACGTCTGGTTTTTAATGGAATATGTACATAGGTGTATAGAGGCTCATTTCCAGTGTTCTAATGGTACATTGTGTTTGCTAATGGCGTTAGAAGGCTATTGGATGATTAGAAAACCCTTGTGCAATGATGTTAGAAAAATATTATTTTGGATAAAAATCATTATTTCTAATCTTCTCAATGTCTTGACTATATTTTCTATTCATCTTACAACTCTTTTGATGAATAAAAGTCTGACTTTTAATGGAAAACACAAACACAATTGTTTTGCTGACCCCAAACATTTGAACGGTAGTGTATATATTTTCACCAATATAAACACACCTGAGCAAAACATATTAAAAACGGATTGAATTTGTGAAATTTGGAAATACGTCACAGCTCAAAGTTCACTTTATTTTTTTCGTTTTTATGAAGAAAAAGAGAAGAAAACAGTCTATTGAAATTGAGATAAGGTGAATCAAAAAACACATTTTTTAACCGTAGAATACCATTGCCGGGTGAAAACACATTTATGTGATTTTCATGAAAACCAAGTTTCATCTTCATTATTTATTTATTTTTTAAAGAAATTTTTTTTTTTTCCAGTAATTCTGGAGCATTTTTATATGGTCCCCTCATGATGCTTTTCTTTCATTTTGTTAGACATGACACAGTTTAAAATAAAAGAACACTACTCAAATTTGTCATGTATTGTAATGTTTTGAAATATAAGTACTTTTTATTTGGTATATTTATTATCTCGGGTGAAAAAAATCACCCGCCGTTAGTGACGGTGTTTTGAATTTGAGCGACAGTGTTTAAATGTCCATGAAGTCCATATAAGGAGTTTCCATGTGTTTCCCTCTGTGCAGCTGGTGGGAGTTTCAGGTGTGCAAACTCCCACCAGCTGCATCCACTCCTGCAAATCACCTGCGTGGCTTCTTAAGCTCAGCCTCTGCCAGGTCCACACTGCCACATCACAGCCTCTGTCCAGTCAGACAGAAAGTCCTTAACTTAATCTTAGCTCTTTGACAAGTGATTATTTCCTGCTTTTAATTCCGTCTCTTGCTGTTTCTCATCTCCTCTTCGACCTCAGTATCAAACCTGCCCAGCGGCCTTCATTTTCTCCTTTTTTTTGTGTGACTTCACTTTGACTCTGAACTGCTCTGTGTCCACGCCTCTGCTCCCACGTAACACCAGTTGCATAAAGAAATGCTTAAAAACTCCCTTAAATGCAAGGTTGAATGCGTCATTCGCTCCTTTTATTTTCTTGTTAATTCATGCTGCTGTTCATCTCTCATGGTGGATTCACTCACTATCTTCGATGCCCTCACTTACACTCAGTCCAAGGACCAAACACTCTATCAAGAATTTGTTCATCACATAATCGTTGTGCACAATCCTTCATGAACATACATATTATATTACATTATATTCATTCATTTCGTGGTTGAAAAAACACTCGAGCTCCATCGACTAATGGGAAACAGTAAGGACTGGTTGTACCAGAAAAGATCGTTTGGTCCCTTTTCAAATGGACCGTGTTGGGAAAATGAGCCAATTTGAATGCATTCCTCATGGTTTTATTCACGTTATTTCATGTCGATGTAAAAGTAGGACTCAAAAGCAAGAGAGTTTAGAGGTGATTTCTGGGGAGGCTGAGCGACGCAGGATTCTTCAATGTCGGCCCCGTTGAGATGCAAGATCTCTTCTACCACGGAGACGACAGACAATTTCCGATCTTAAACTCACCGCAGAATATGAAAGCTAAAGGGAAGTAATTACAGGAGGGTATGAGAAAGACTAGACATCATAAACGCATCGATTGACGTGTTCAGAGGCGATTCTAGAGTCTGTAGGGGCCCTCAGCAAAAATTCCCAGGGGGCCCTTCCAACCAGTGTTCATCACCATTATATTATAAATAATCTGACTGAGTCATCTGAATGTATGAGTTAAAAATATATATATTTTTTCAAAATGAATGAAATAACATGGAAAAAACAAGTATGTGAAAATATAAATGTAAATAACAATAAAATACTGTAAATGGCTTAAACTTAGTAAACAAATACATTACACTGTAAAGAACCCACATAAAACAATATAAAAGGGAAAAGCGTCCCCGTCCCCTTAAGGGGGACCGTACCTCGCGAAGTGCTGGGCACGTCTACGTTAAAGCACAACGCGTTTCCATGACGACTGACTGAAAAAAGACGCACATGACGTCATGGTTTACGTGACTCCCGATTGTTGAAATGAGGCTAGCTTTACACGACAACGCTCCCGGGTGAAACCGACAAAATATTTTATCAGAGGTGCCTTTCGTTTAGACGGCGACTGCGTTTTTGGGGCTTAAAAACGAAAGAGCAAAAAAAATGAACCCACCCTCCAGAGTGGAAATCTTAAAAACACTCCACCGTCACTTTTTCCCCATCTAAAGGGTTGAAAATGCAAAAAGCGTGCTCTGAGCTGCTAAAGCTGTCACGGCTATCCTCTTGTACGTGTTGACGTCAGATCCATGTGCAGTACAGACAAACAACAACAAACATGTCGGATTATATCCACCAGTCGAACATTCAAGTTGCCTTAGCTGCTACTTGCGCTACTAGAGAGAAGAAGAAGGACGTTTCAACGATCCTGGTGTTGTTGTATGACAGTGCTTCACAGTGCCACCTAGCCACCTGGCATGCATACTACATCAGATTTCACACACTTTTGTGTCACCGTGTGCTTGCAGATTTCCATCCAAAGATGCTCTTCAAAATGCAAAATAAAAGGTGGGTTGTGTTCAGATGTAAAGCTAGCCTGAGTCTCTAAAGTAACGCCTAATTTTAAAAACAGAGGCACACATACACAGTACACAGGTACGCTGGTTATTTGTAGCGCTGCTCTTTTTCGTTTAATAAACAGACCGATCCAGTTCTACTGAAGGCGCGCTAACGCCGCTAAAGGAGCTAACGCAGCTAACTGGTAAATGGTGCCGCGGCACGTAAACATGCCGTCACACACGTTAACACCATTAAAGCGCTAAAGTGCCGAGCGCTATTATATCTTCTTCTTATGAATGAACTGGTGTCGACAGATTTAGACATTTGGACCGAACATGGTCATCAGGCTGAACAATTTTTTAAAACTTACTTTAGTTCCTGTTCTTCTCAGTTTCCATTTGAAGTAACGTTTTTTTTAAATGATTACTGTGTGACATTTGTGCAAATATGTCAGAAACAAAGATGTTTTCTTTAGCCCGTAGAATAAGATGTGGAAATAATGTGCGTCACGATGAGGCAGTGTCATGGTTGGTCACTGTGTCCAGGGGTCCGTTTCACAAAGCAGGTTCAACAAACTCTCAGTCTAACCCTGAACTCTGAGTTGATCTACTCTGAGACAAGAATCTCTGAGTTTTCGGTTCCACAACAGCTGATTTGAGTTCGTTTGATCAACTCAGAGTAGTTTCACCTCGAGTTAAGCGTGTGCACCACAAGTATAAAAAGACAGCATGAATGGAGCCCCGTTAGACGAGTCACCATGGCAATGGGGAAGCGGAGGGCGACGTTCTTCACGGCACTGGAGTTAGAAATATTAATGCGCTCATACGGTGAGTTTGAGCATGTTTTTAGAAGAAAGTGTAACACAGCTGCAGCAAAAGAGAGGGAGACGGCATCGGAGAACATTGCTGCTCGGGTCAATGCGGAAGTTTAAATGTCGTCAGCTTACACTTATTGGTCTGTATCCAGTAATGTCCAATAAACATTTAACAAGCTTAGTACCTCCTGGATTAAAACTATCAACTGTAATTCATTGCGGGCCGCCAGAAATGTTTCTGCGGGCCGCCATTGGCCCCCGGGCCGCACTTTGAGAACAAATGCATTAGAGTATATAAAAAGGAGGGAGACAAGTGAATTATACAGTATTGTGCAAATCTTTAGGCTGCTTACCACGCTGCAGTCTGTTGCTCAGATTAGACTCACGATACATTCTTGAGTCATGAACAGACCCGGGCCACTTGGCCTCCACATTAGAAATGATGTACGCAGCATCACAAACGATCTGGACAGTGCAGAGAATGACAGATGTTGAACTATGATGCAGTCTTTAACATTTTGAAACAGTAGTCAATCCACATGTACCTGCACATTTATGCTGTGAATGGACTTCCTGTTCACATAATCTGCTTCATTGACTGACGGAGCCGTGTTGGGAATGTGTGTTCCATCAATGCAGCCAATAACACTGGGAAATGCTGAAAGAGATTAAAATCAATAATCGCAGTCTGAGGTTGCAGCACAATGTCATGAACAGAATATTATTTAATATTCATTTAATGGATCTCTACATCATTCACCTGCAATCCTGTGGAACTCCTCCTTGGTGGCTCTGACGGGTTTATGGCCAGAGAAAGTAACAAAGATGGGCAATAGTTTTTTCAGAGCGAGGCAGACTTTTCTGAGCGCTCTGCACACCGTTGCCTTGCTCAAATGTTCTGCATCTCCGACGTTGTATAAAAAGCTCCCATTAGAAAAAAAAATGCAGCGCAACACACAATATCTGCTGTAATGTGAGAGCATGACTTCGGTTGGTAATGTTGGAAATATGAGGACGGATCAGGTTGTGTATGTAAACGATTGGACTGTGATGTGAAACAGTACCGCTCAAAAAGAAAAGTGTCTGGAAATGCAAGAACATCAATGCGCGGTCTGATAATCATCTCCTGAATGCTGCACCTTCATCCATGGGATCATTGTCAAAAGGACACGCCATGGTCGTGAAAATAGTCTCCACCTAATCTAACTTCTAATGTAGCCAGCAAAACGAACGGCAGAAATATACTACGCCAAAACGCTGCTGACTGAATGAATGAGGAAATCAAATACCATGTGTGTCTGAAAGAGGGCGGAGACGGAGAGAAACTCAAGGTTTGCGGAGAAAAACCTGCTCCCGACCAGGTTAGTTTTAAAGAGCATGTTACCCTAACCCTAACCCTAACCCTGACTGAGAGGTTAAGTTACCTCTCTCTGTGAAACAGGCTAGAGTTACTCCTCTTTCTCTGGTTTGACTTACCTCCCTTTGTGACTTGTTGTTGTTTTTTTAAGCTGTTGGCCTAAGCCAGCCATGTATTAATGTTTGGACTCCTGCCGGACTCTCTGTCAGCCCAATCTTTCAACTGGATTTGAAGAATCAGACAGTTAAAACATCCTTTTTCTGTTATAATTCATGCATTCACTCTAGGGAGCTGTTTAAAATCGAGAAGTATTAAAACAGTTCCTAGAAGGACTGTGATGAAACGATGTGTTACGTTATAAATGCAACCGTTTAAACAACAACAGTCTACTCAGGATATTATGCAAAGCTCCATGACTTCTGCTGTAAGTGAAGACAGAAGGCGAGCGATGAATCTCAGATGGTGTGTTAGTGAGTCAGGGTCCCCTGGTGGAAACCTTTAACGCTTGTTCTCATTATTAATACTGGCCTCTCATCTCTAATGTTTGCTTTTGCCGGTCAATTAATCTGCGTTCGGCTTCAATAATCCTCAGTTAACCAAAGATTTTCCTGTGCATGCGTAACACGGTCAATATACAAGGAGCTCTTTTGTTCTATGTGTTATTAAAAATGCATTTATGTGAAGTAAAGTCTCTACAGCAGCTTCCACTCAAGAACAGACGCCTGTATTTAGGGGTGCTTTATTGATATTTACTTTGAACAAGTGAATTTCTTTTTTTAATCTCCAGTTATTTCAAACAGCTGGACACTGCATGACTCAGACAGAAATACATATATATATATATATATACTATATATATACAAATATATATATATATATATATATACTACCGTTCAAAAGTTTAGGGTCACTTATTTTTGATTTTTGAAGGAAAAGCACTTTTTTTTCAATGAATACAACATTTAATGAATCAGAAATACACTCTATACATTGTTAATGTGGTAAACGACTATTCTATAGCTGCAAACGTCTGGTTTGGGGTAGACTCTTATAAGAAATTAAAGTGCTAAGTAGAACCATATAAGGTTCTTTGGCTTGTCCTCATAGGAGAACCCTTTTTGGCTTTTTATAAAGGTTCTACCTGGAACCCTTTTAAAACTCTTTATTCAGAAAAAGGGGTTTTAAAAGGGTTCTCTGGATCAAAAGGGTTATCACTGGAACCATTAGTGATACCAAGAACCCTTGAAGAATTCTTTCTTTGGGAAAGGGTTTTTCAGAAGCAAATGGTTCCAGGTAGAACCTCAGCCCTTGTAGAAGAACCCTTTCGGAACCCTTATTTCTAAGAGTGTATCGAGGCCCATTACCAGTGTTCTAATGGTATATTGTGTTTGCTAATGGTGTTAGAAGGCTATTGGATGATTAGAAAACCCTTGAAAACCCTCGTGGAATGATGTTAGCACAGCTGAAAACGGTTTTGCCGGTTCTTTGACGAAAGGGCAAAATTATTTTGAATAAAAATCATTATATCTTGTCAATCTCTTGAATATATTTTCCTCATTTTGCAACTCTTTTGATAACTTGGAAAACTTGGAAAAATTGTATATGTGTCCCCAAACTTTTGAACGGTATTGCATATAGCTTGTTAAAAATAAAGTATCACCAGAAGCCACTGAAGATACAACTTCTTCTGTTGTCTAAATGATTTTTTCTGCTTGGTGAGCATGGCTTAATACTCCACCTAGTGGTTGGCGTGGAAAAAGCCAAAAACAATTATGCAATTTCTGTTTTTTTATTTTTAAAAACAAGAGAAGAGAAAAACAACCAAACAATTTACATACTGCGTGTTCCACCCCACGTCAGTAGGGGGTGCTGTAGCACCCTCAGCGCCCCAACTTCCTGGTACAGTTGTGTGTAAAATACTGGCTTCTCTGTATACTTGAGTACTCTCGTACTTGGCAAGCGTGTATTCCAGTTGTACTTGGGTGTTGAAACGGCCAATATTACGTCCATCTGTGAGCAACTTCCTGTCTACAGTATTTGACTGATCAATCTGAATCACGGGTGGATGATCAACCAAATAGGTTACCGTTAAATTCATACCCATATATTCATATATGGTGCCAGACAAGTCCTCAAGTGTCAGGTGATATACTGAGCTACCGCTCATTAGCATAGCGGTCGTTATGAACCTGCTGCTCGGCACCGTGTCGATGGAAACAAACGCTGTTTGCGCCACATGGTGCTATGGCATATATTCACAAGGTTAAACAGGAGGAGGGCGGTATAATCTCCATGGACTCCATGATGATTC
Organism: Microchirus variegatus; assembly: GCF_963457635.1. Classification (NCBI taxonomy): domain Eukaryota; kingdom Metazoa; phylum Chordata; class Actinopteri; order Pleuronectiformes; family Soleidae; genus Microchirus; species Microchirus variegatus. The sequence goes on from NC_139809.1 coordinate 15,455,021, forward strand.
TCCTAAAATGGCTGCTGCTCCAACCTTCATGGATCCCTTTTCATTTATGTTACCAGATGGCGTCCAATGGTGGGAGGTGACACGTGGGTCACGGCGAATGTTAATATAATGTCTTGTATTGTGTTGGAAAAGGCGTGAATCTATATAGGTACAAAACACAGGGCTGGATATGGTAATCCAGATCCCTGACACGTTGCTCAGGGGTTTTTTAATCTCATGCAGATCGTTTTGTTCATCTTTGAGCTCTGATCTGCTCTACTCTGTGTTGTCACAAACAGCGGGTTACCCTGCGGCGTGCAGCGCTCCGGGATATGGTGATAATTTATTTTCTGCCGGTGGCGTCTTTTCATGTTTTCCTTGACATTGTTCCATTTTTTTCCCCTGCAGTTCCAAAACCATCAAGGGTTTCTTGAATTTCCAACTCTGAAGAAGTGTTGTATTGGCTTTATATCCACATGGAACTGGTGTTGACTGTGGGAGCATTTGTGTGTGTATACAATGGCAGCTGCAGGGGCGGGTGGAGGCAAACTGCTCAACACCTGAAAGTATTTGTTGTGGATGCGTGTTTGTCTTCCAGTCACACTCCAAACTGTTAACAAAAAGCACCTACACGACTAAATACAAGAGCTGTTACTGTGTGTTGCCTCCATCTGTCTCGATGTAAAGTGAATCACTTCCTGTGTGCAGTGCGAGGAAAACGAGACCTGAACAACACCCGACTGAGAAACAAAGCGAGGCTCGTGTATTGTTGGATGTTTTGTTTTACGTCTAAAAGCTACAGTTTTACTTCATTGTTCACATCTGACGCCAACAACATTTTCCAACACCTCAAAGGTCACAAGATAATGGCGGCGCCGTCTCTATGACAACCAAACCAAACTCCAGACTTTGTGATTTACCCACGGAGAGGGGGGGGGGGGGGGGGAGTGTGCCTGATCCGATCGATCGCAGCACTAGTTAAGCCGAGCCTTTGGTGTAATCAGTGATCAGCCTGTGGGTCCGAAAAGGATGGGAAATGAGGATGTAGAATGCATGAAACTGTGGATAATCTTTCTCTCCCCATCTGTCTCCACACGGATCCTCGACTCATCTCCTTCTGTCTGCGTTCACCCGACGACAAATGTGTTGCTTTGAGATGCTCTCCGGGGACGTCGGCTTCAGTTTGGAGCTACATTCCCAGCTTCTTTCTATCTACATACGTTTCTCTCCACTGACAAAACAAGACCTCTTATATTGTAGCATCCAGTCAAAGAAAGATGGGAGTCATTACTGATGGTCAATAAGTTTAATTGATCTTGAAAGACCAACAACGTAAGAGCCGGACAAAAATTAGACCAAAAAAACCCACAACCTTGCTCAAATTTGAAATAAATAAATAAAAATGTCGTCCAGATATCACATCTAAAATATCTGACTTCTTATGACCTGATTATTTGTTGATGTAAACAACATACTGCACTCAACCCAGCCTTAATTCTTTGCCTTGATCCAAATGATTTTCATAGCTAGCCACCGCCAAAGCTAGCTTAAATTGGGCTACTCTTTGCCATTTTGACAACACAAAACCCTAGAACTTTAAATATCAACAACTGCTTTGCTACTTTCGTTTAGTTTTGGACGAAACCCACCCAGGACGTAAACGATATCCGCGATGTCAAATAGTGCGTCTCAAAGGGACCGTATCTATGTTCCCCGGGTCCTATGTTCCCCGCTTTGTATGTGACCGGGGAACATAGGACCCTTTCTCTAACCCTAACCCTAACCCTACCCTTTTTCAAAAAAAGGGTCCCATGTTCTCCTGTCACATACAAAGTGGGGAACATAGGACCTTTTTTGGGAAAACGGGGAATATAGGACCCGGGGAACATGGGTATGACCCCCGTCTTGGCTTGCATGTCGAAAGAGAGCTACAGGACTCGATATGTGCTCTGACCGTAGTGCAATTCACATTCGACTCCTTTGGGTCGTTTGGACGTATATTTAGTTCAGTATAAATCAAACTTGATGTCTGTAAATGCAAAAAGAATGAGTTTCACAAGCAGATGTATCTTCATCGCTGAGTAAGCTAGCAGAAACAAAAGTTCACATGGCTAGCTAGCCATTCAATTAAAGACACAAAACAACATTTACATAGTTTTTCCGCGCTTGACTGACGCTAATATTCTTTCAACTGTTATCTGTTAAATGCGTAATGTCACTTTGAACTGTCGCGTCAACGATAGCTAACCACAGTTGCTAACTCGACATATCAACATGCTGATCTTCGTTTACATATTTTTCTTTAATGAGTTGCAATCTTTGGCAGCGCTTCGCTCACGGGAGCAAAACAAAAACCAAACTGTAGATAAACACTCGGAGACACAGTGACACAGCGTTCACCGTGGAAGATTTGATTAGCTGCGCTTAAATGCTTTCACACTTTCCTTAAATTTTCCAGTAAAATAATAAACATGTTGGAAAGAGTCTTGATACACCTCGGGTTATTATGTGTTACTGCGTGATCAATAAACGTGAATTTTCTGCCGTCGCTGTTTCCATCTCACAACGCCACGTTATCAAAGGTAAAACCAAGAACACATTATTCACAATTACACGGATTAGGATTATCCTTTTTTTTTTAAGCTCTTTAAATCAATACTGTAAGAAATACAGTTCCTGAAAACACTTTTTTGTTGCTTTCGTTGACGTTCAAATCTATTTATAAATCTGTGTAAAAGTAAAAAAAAAACAAAAGACGTGTGAACTGTAATCTCTACCCTGGAGGAAAACTGTGTTTTTTTAAAGTAGAAAATGAACTCCTCCTACAGCAACATTAGAGTTCAACACGGGGTTTCTGCTTCAACACGAGTGTGGAAGCTGTCAAGGTCATGAAGGTCAAGGTCATTGCTGTAATCGTCTCCCTTTATAGAGGTCACCACAGTGGGATAATCTGGAAAATCAAAAATACTGTTCTGCTGTTTATATACCAGGGTATGTGATGGGAGTGGAGCTGAGGAGGCATTTTGAATTATAATAATCAGAGTCACCTTATCTCTCACTCCATCTTAATCTAATGTCACTTTACCAGTGTGTGAAGTAAATGTGAGGAAGAGGACGATGATGAGAGAGAAAATTATCTTATTGGGGAATAAATCCGCCTCGTTTGAAAAGTCTGTTGCTGACTTTGCTTGTCGGTCAACTTCCGCCGCTGTATTTTAATGGTGTTACTTCTCAGTTGGCACCACTTTATACCTGTAACCACATTTGTAGACTTAATGTGGATCAAATGTCTTACTCTGCCCGACCCGTTATGCTATAATAAGAAAATTGCAAGAAGTGCAGGTGGATAACTTCAGAAGATACTGATGACGTGGCTCTATGGAGCGCTAGCAACATCGACCTCTTCGCGTATGCAGCTGCAGCTATGACTCAACGCGATAATGCGGCTACTCATGTGGAAAACAAGCAACCTGAGGGTTCTCTCATTAAGCTGAGAGGGACGTTTTGTGGTGAAGAGGACGATGAGCAATGAGTGAGGACCATACACTGTATGTGGAGGTCAACTATACATTTTAGTCACATTACCTTTGGTTAGCAGCACAGTAAAAACCAATTGTTAGCCTTTACTATACCAAGGTAGGCATTTATTTTCATTTACTGTAGGAGCCATGTCTCATTTATGAGATCCATCATGACCCCTAACCCTAACCCTAACCCCATCCCTCTGATGAAGCAGCATACCTGCAAAACGTCAGGGAATTTTAGGACCTTCTCATGCCACAATTCTAGACTCTTTTTAATTGGTCTTATCAGATTTTATTGAGTTTTTAACCCCTTTTTATTGGGCAGCTACAAGGTAAGAGCCTCTCCACCACCATGCCACACTTGCCCAGAGCTAGGCCTGGGCATGGGATCCATTCACTCACAGGACAACACATAGACACATAACCGGCTCACCATCACACACACACACACACACACATACATACACAATACTGCACTCACTCACCCACCAGATCCAGAAACAAGACAGGCCAGAAAACAAATGTTTAAATTAATACAGGCAACACATCACAAACACATCATGGACACTGCAGCACACACAGGAATATTCCCACCAGGGATACACAGACAAACACAAAGACTCACTGATTTCATAAAACCATCTACACCTACTCCAGCCACACAGGACAAAATACACAATAACACAACTCAATGGATGAAATGTACAATAACCATTTTACAGGATAATTACAAATGTACAATTAATTCTCTTCTGTCCAGACCCCGTAACCCCCTGGCCCTCCAAATAGCCACTGGTTAGGTCAGGAAACGTTACGGCTCCAGGCTGTTGCAACAAATGTTGCAAGCAGTTCACAACCTTTTACAGCTCCCACCAGACCCCACCAGCTCCACCACTGCCCTCCCACCTCAGCCCAGATTCAGGAATAGCTTGGACACTACCCTTCCCACCATCCCAGAAGATGACCTCAACTTCCCTAATCTGCCATCACCACAGGTCCCCCAGGGACTTGCTGTTTATCGAGGCCTCCCAAAAAGTATCACTGCCCCCGCTCCCCCACCTGGAAAACCACCTTCTACCCCAGTCACTCGTCAGCCATACCCCCGATAGACCACCCCCACATACGTCCCTCCACAGCAACCTAGGACCCCCCACCGTCACATAGCAGACTTCTTTCCCTCCTCCAGCGCTCCAGTCCAGAGGCCGGCGAGACGTACAGGACCAATCAGATCCACACTGTCATTGGAGCACCGAGTCACCCATCAGCCCCTCCCCAACCTCCGATCACCCCCCATCCCCCAGATTAGCAGCACTTCCAGATCAGAACTCATTCCTTCGAACAGTACAGTACCCTCCACCTCCACTCCATTGCCCCAGAGGACGAAAAATATCAGACCACTTTTTAGGCCCCCTCTCTACCCTACACCCCAGTTACATCAAGGACACATACAACTTCCTCCATAAAATCAGACCCATGGTTGTCCCAACCCACGCTTACTTCTTTACAATAGACATTGACAGCCTGTACACAAACATTAACACCAATCTCGGCATTCAAGTAATAACCAAAATATTCAATAGATACCCAGACAAGGACAGACCCGACCAAGAAATATTACAACTCCTCGAACTCTGCCTCAATAACAACGACTTCATCTTCAATAATGACTTTTTTCTACAGTTTCACGGGACAACCATGGGACAGAGGTTTGCACAATCATATGCAAACCTCTATATGAGCGAGTGGGAGCGGGAAGCACTGGCCAAGTGTCCACTCAAACCATCAGTCTATCTCCGCTTTCTGGATGATATTTTTGGTATTTGGCTCCACGACATCTCACACTTCCCAGCTTTCATAGACATTTTAAATAACCATCATCCATCTATAAAAATAAAACACACCCTAGACCCACACACAGTTAATTTTCTAGACACAACACTTTTCTTTCAACCATTTAACACACACAAAATAATCCAGTCAAAAGTATTGTTTAAACCTACAGACACACACGCACTCCTCCATAAATCCAGTTACCATCCCAAACATACGTTCAAAGGAATCATCAAATCACAAATCATCCGTTTTCACCGCATCTGCTCTAACCCCACAGATCTCCACCAGCATACTTTTCAGCAGTCTCCGGCAACGAGGTTACTCAAAACGCTTACTCAGATCCATCAAGACCTCCACTTTGGCCAGTCTCGCTCCTGCTCGCTCTACCCACCCCAGGTCATTCACCCTGGACTGCCTCCACCTCCACTACCTGACCCCAACCCACCCACCCCCCACGCTGACCAGGTTCCTTATCCTACCCCCACCCCTGACCCTGGCGCAGGGGTGGGGGAGGGGAGATTGTTTCCCATTTATTATGCCCTACATTTCACTTCGAGAACTTGAAATGACCATGTGAGTTGACCTGGTGTGAGCCCAACAATCATTTCTGGATTTTTTTTGTCCATACTCAACAGGTCTAAACAGGCTTGATGCCCTAAAGTGAACACACACAGATCACATAAGCACGTAATGTGCATTTATTCCACTATGTCAAGACCGATTTTGTACTTGAGTTCTGTAAAGAAATTACCAGTATCAGAGGTGATTGTAAGCGTTGCTGTGGCAGCAGAAACAAAGCTTCTCGCTGAAACAAGTACATCTCCATTTCAATGTATAAAGTGTGGATCGAGCAGCTGATGGGATTATATTGTTTCCGCGCCAAGCTGTATGTGTGTGTGTGTGTGTGTGTGTGTGTGTGTGACGCATCTGTGATTCTGAGGCGTTACAGGTGTAAGGAGTCATGATTTCTGGGAATCTCGGCAGTTAAGACTGAGCAGTATTCCAACACAGCAGTGTGTGGTAGTGATACATGAACTGTGAAGCTGCATATCTGGCGTAGACGGCTCTCACTCCACCATCTGTCTGATGTGTTTTAACAGCTGATGCACAACATCGGGAGTGTGACAAGTCTCACCTCATCAACTGTCCATAGTCAATTAAAATCCCAGAGACGTGCTGATGGAGACACAGAGCACTGAGACTCCATTACTGTGTTAAAACGTATATACAGAGACTATTAAAATGTGCAATATAGACTTGTCTTATATCCTTTTTTTTCCCCTCCAGAACAACCTATAGGCCATCTGATCTCTTTTTCACCAGATAAACAAAACATAATACATTTCCCAAATTTGCGTACTTTTCCTCCACTATATTTCTTAAATGTGTGTACTTTTACTTCATTACATTATCTAAATGTGTGTACTTTTACTTCTACATTTCCTAAATGAGTGTACTTTTACTACACTATAGTTCCTAAATTTGTCTACTTTTAATCCACTACATTTTATTTCCTTAAAGTGTACATTTAATCCACTATATTTCCTAAATGTGTGTACTTTTACTCCACTAATATTTCTGAAAAGTGTACTTTTACTCCACTGCATTTCATAAATTTGTGTACTTTTACTTCACTACATTTCCTAAATTGTGTCCTTTTTCTACACTACATTTCCTAAATAGTGTACTTTTACTCCACTACATTTCCCAATAAGTGTAATTTTACTCCACTACATTTCATTTCCTAAATGTGTGTACTTTCACTCCAATACTTTTCCTAAATGTGTGTACTTTTACTCCAAAACCCCCCCACCAAAGCCCTAAGTTGTGTGCTGTATACTACTGTTCATTGAAGTCACCATTTACATTTGTATATACATTTATTTATATTAAATATAGGGACCATCATAATAGTCGGCATCGCACTGAACAAGGCTCCGTTGAAAATATTTGCAAAACTCTTAAGGAATAATTTTAATGAATTTTTGAAATTCAGGAAATGATCCATTTGCCCCGATGCACTTTGACAGTGAGCTGACTTTCTTCAAAAAACAAAAAGTATCTTGGAATGACTTGAAATTTACCATCATAATAGTCAGCATCGTCCTGAACAAGGATCTGTTGACTTTCTTCAAAAAACAAAAAGTATTAAGTCATGTGTAGATTTCTTTCTGCATGGAGCTTTACAATGTTGTGGGTTTTCTCCGGCTTCCCCTCCAAGTCCTGCAAAGGTAAATTTGAGACTCTGGTGAATTGTCCAGGATTTACCCCCTTCCTTTAGCCCCATACGTCAGCTGGGACTGGCACCAGCAACCCCCCGCAACTCCATGTGAAGGATAAGGCAGTAAACGATGGACGCTTGGACGCATGCTCTGAGTACTTCAGAAGCTGCTGATGTAGTGGGATTTTCACACACTCGGGGTTTTACAGTTAATGGTCCAGAGAAAGAGAAAACATATGTGAGCTGTAGTTCTCTGGGAGACAGAGCCGTGAGGTCAGAGGAGAACGGCCATGGCTGCTCTGAAATGACAAGAAAGGGCAACGGCAACTCAAACTATCCACTAGTTAGAACCATCTCTGGATGCACCACACGTCAAACCTTGAAGAGCAGCAGAAGGGAACACTGGATACTTTATTGGGTTCACATAATACCTGTGCCAGGGAGGCTGAGGCTATACTGTTGTCTGTCTGTCTGCTTTGTGAGCAGCATTTCTCCAAAAATTAAGGATAGATTTGGATGGAACGTTTCTGGGGATTATGGCTCAGGGAAGACATGATTAGATTTTAGTTTGTGATCAGCATACAGATCCAGAGTCAGGACTGTAGTGTGCATCCGTCCAGCTATTGTCTACTGCTTTATCCTCCACATGAGGGTTGCGTTGACGCTGCAGCACAATCCCAGCGGACACAGGTGTGACCATGGACAACAACACACTGGAGAACCTTGAGAACCTGGAGAAAACCCACCCTTGTGGCAAAAAATAACGTCACACATTTGCCTAAATAAAGTATTAACTGTAGGACTAATGTCACCTGGGATATTTCTGTGCTGCACACAGGAAGAGATCAGTTTTATGTCAAGAAAAACGAAGGCAACATAAAGAAGATTGCACTAAAGTAAAGTGAGATGACTGCAAACAGGATAAACAAAGAACAGGATAAATGCTTCTTGTTCACACTCGGCCCTGAGCTGCTGCTGCTGCACATACACAAACACTCTCTCAGTCAGGTCTCAGACCTTTGATTGACAGCTCCCATTTTCAGATAAAGGACACAGCATACAAATAAAGTTACAAACCCCCAAAACAGAGGCCAAATAATAATAATAACATCAACAAAAAAGTTGCTCAAATTTTACCAGTGCTTTTGATCATTCCTCCTGAGCAGCAGGGGGCGGAAGTGTGCACCAGTGGTGATTACTCTAAGACTGGAAGTGAAGCTCAGCTTCCTCTAAAATGTCAAAGTCAAATATGTTCTACTTACAATTAGCTGGAATGCGATTCGAACACGTCACTAGCTTGTTCAGAATCAGCTGTTTATCACAGAGGGTCTTATTTCTAAGAGCGTAAGGTCAACTAACCATGTTAGTACACGTCTAAACAGACCTTATTCAGTGTTGGACCATAGGACTAAGTCAGAACTAGGAGAACATAGAGTGAGTTGACTGTGTTCAGGGGGAAAGATCATGGACACAAACAATACCACCAGTCAATGACGACGCTCTACACCTGGGGTTTCTCTATGACTCACACTTTGCTCTGCATGTTGTAGACGCAGTGACGTGCACAGACATTTGGGAGGGCAAAAATGAAAAGGGCACCTACTGGAAAAAATAAAAAAAATATGACAAGGGCACCTGAACTGCTGCGTTTCCCCATTTCCCCACATTCTCTCACACACACAGTGGTGAATACCTACACACAGGAGATGTCCCACATTTACAGCACAGCATCACTGCCTGTCACAGAGATGGGCTTTTTGATTTCCTTTTGTAAGGACAGTAGAGAGCACGCTTTGCAAGGGCGTCTTATAGTCTACAGTCTCCACCAGTCTTATATAAAGTACCTTAAAGGGATACTTTACTAGTAAAAGTACCAGAAAATGACTTTGGTAGAAGTTGAAGTCACTTGATATATTATATTACTTAAGTACAGTAAATGTCATATACTTTAAGACTTTTACTTAAAGGTACAATATGTAGTATTTATGGGTTTATATAACCCTAAATCCACCTTTTTATACATATTATGTGCTCCTGCATTGTCTAGTCGCTGTATAATAGTTTTTGTTTCATTTTCGTAGTGTTTCAAAAAGTCATGTTAAATAACATGACCGCGGACCGCGGTTGCATAGCCACTGTTAGCAGCGAGACGCCATGTTTCTACCGGAGCCTGTAAGGACAAACGCGAGAGAACAAAACAAGCGTCTCTTTACTTGTAGCGGAAGTCCTGCCTCCTCTCTCTCCGCTTCGTCTGCTACGGCCGCGGTAGCTCGCCCTCTCCCTCACCTCACGAACCTCATCTGCTGACACGGAGAAAGACGACGAGGACGACATTTGACCGGCTGCGGATACCGTAGCGCTCAGGGAAACTACTTATTTCCCCTTTAAGTATCACTTAAGCGCTTAACCCCATATTGAAAGACCCATCATGACTATAAAAGCGCTATATAATACACACACACACACACACACACACTAACACACACACACACATATATATATATATATAGTGTATATCACACAAAAGTAAGTATATTTTTATGTCAGTGCATGAACTGCAACGTGTACTTTCTTGCATCAGGAACAAAAGCTCCTCACAGAAAAGAACAAAAGATCCGTCTTTGTCACAGTAAAAGTTAATGGAGGGGAAAAAGTAAGGAATTTTCCTCGCAGATTTGTGATTTATGTCTGCTGTTCGTGTGTGTGCGGGTGTCAAAATATAAAATTTTTACATTTTGTGTTTTATACATTACACCAGAAGTCCATGATTCTCAAACTGGGGCACATGGCCCACCAGTGGTGCCGGTTTTCTCTGGTGGGACTTGGAGGAAAAATCGACTTGATATATTTAGATGCGTTTTGAATGTTGGCAATATTTCCTCAGATGTTTGAGAACCACACAAGTGCTTTTACGTCATTGCTGTAGAAATCAGAGTCTGAAATCAGGTTGAAATTCATTTATAATCATTATTATTATTATTATTATTATTATTATTATTAGTGCAGGAAAGAACTGTCTTAAAGGTGCCATATGTAAGAATGCGACCAAAAACAGTTACTACATTCAAAATAAAAAATACAGAGGTCTTTTAGGTTTCGTTTTCTGACGTAACTGGCAACCCGTGGTTGATCGGCAGTTGAGACTCTACTGACTGCAATGATTGGTAGACGGCGGTAGGTGGCGCCACATGCCAAAACATGATTTCAAAACATAAACATGATTTGCAGTCTGCAAAATATTTTTTTTAATGCAAATATTTTGTCTGTACTGTTGTTGTTGGTGAGTTCAGTTTGTTATATGAACATTATTACTGAATCTCTGTGACATATTAGGAGGATTTTATGGCCAGTTGATTTAGATTTATTACATAATGCACCTTTAAAAACTTTTAGAATAAGTGCGCACACTTATAGACAGTACCTGAAAGGAAAAGTGCTTCCCTCCCCCCTTTTTTTCCACAGTATTTTTGATGATAGGTTTTCATTTCCCTCTGCTGCTGCTCCATGTGGATTTTTCTCTTCTTTTTTTCTCAAGATTAATTTGGGGATAAGACGATCCTTCATTGCTGCTAGAACAGGGAGATTTGCATTAAGAGGAGGAGGTGGAGGTGGTGGTGGAGGATGTGGTGGTGACGGTTCTTGCAGGAAAGATTGATCAAATCAAATCGCCTTTTGCGCGTCAGAGCGGAGGAGACAGAAGCAACAGCTGCAGCAGCAGAGAGAGTCTGAGTGACATCTCCATCTGCGCTCATCAGCTCACATTTACAGGTGAGCTATTTTTACATCTGGATGTGTGTTTTCTCATTTCTTTCCCTTGCGTCTCCGTGGAGATGAGGATATTGCCTGACCTTCTATATGATTCATATTATTATTAAGTTAATTATGAGTTCATTTCATTTGTTTAATATATATATATATCTAACCTAAGTTTAAATTAAAAGGTGCGTGCGCGCTGGATTCTCTGTCTTGGGTGCGTTTTTACGCGCGTCAGCTTCTTCTGGCACAGAAGTCGAGCAATAAAAATCTGACAAACTCTTTGTTCTCAGTTTTCACAGGTAAGAAAAATCCCACGCTGGAACTGGATATGAAGCTTTACGCAGTCCAGGAGTAGCCGTGTTTTTGCGCATCGCTCGGACTTCTTCCATCATGTTCCACAAACTCACGGATCCGTCAGTGAACGGCAGCTGCCACGGAGCCGCCGCCGCCGCAGCAGCCGCCACTGCCGCGTGCAACACGAGCGCGGACGGGGACACGCTCCAGCTGCCCACGTTCTCCACGGCGGCCAAAGCGCGCGTCATCATCACCTTCACCCTGTGCGCCGTGTCCGCCGTGTGCAACCTGGCGGTGCTGTGGGCGGCCAGCAACGGCGGCAAGCGCAAGTCCCACGTGCGCATCCTCATCATGAACCTGACGGTGGCGGACCTGCTGGTCACGTTCATCGTGATGCCCGTGGACGCCGCGTGGAACATCACGGTGCAGTGGCAGGCGGGCGACGTCGCGTGCCGCCTGCTGATGTTCATGAAGCTGGTGGCGATGTACTCGTGCGCCTTCATGACCGTGGTCATCAGCCTGGACCGGCAGTCCGCCATCCTCAACCCGCTGGGCATCAGCGAGGCCAAGAGGAGGAGCAAGATCATGCTGAGCGTGGCGTGGACCATGAGCGTCATCCTGGCTCTGCCTCAGGTCAGGAAAACAAAAAAAAGTTTTGACAACATTTTCTATTTAGGTTCTCAAACTGTGGTGCGTGTATCAATAGTGGTACGACAGCTTCCTCTGGTGGTACCGTTTATACACGGGTAACAAACAGAGGCGATTCTAGAGTCTGTAGGGGCCCTAGGCAGAATTTCCCAGGGGGCCAGTGTTCATCACCGTTATGTTACAAATAATCGAAAAATGTATGACTTCAAAATATATTTTTCAAAATGAATTAAATAACATGGAAAAACCTTGTAATTAAAAAGTATGTGAAAATATAAATGTAAAGAACAATAAAATACTGTAAATAGCTTTAAAAAAAATTATATAAACATAGTAAAAAAAATACATTACACTGTAAAGAACCCACATTATAAAACAATATAAATATATAGAACAATAAAATACTGAAAATAACTGAAAAAAACACATATATAAACTGAGTAAAAAAGATATGCATTACACTGTAAATAATCCTCTTCATTTTCCAACTTGCAGAACGATAACTTCACACAGGTTAAAGTGAGGTGGGGCCCCTTTAGGGAGGTTTACTACTGAGATGTCATTGCAAATCGCCCATTGTTTTTTAAGGGGGACGGAGAGGCGGCTGGTCACTGCACATTTCACTAAAAACAGCCCTCAGGCCCCGAGTGTCGGGGGGGCGGGGGGGGGTGGCCCTATCGACTCGGGGCCCTATCGGCTCGGGGCCCCAAGCAGTTGCCTGCCTTGCCTGTTCACAAGCTGCGCCTCTGGTAACAAAACCCATCCATGAGCTACTGCTTTATCCTCCACAGGAGGGTCACGGGGCTGCTGTGCCCAGGGTAACAAAATAATAATCATAATTAGAGTCACCTATAATCTCCTGCTCCATCTTAATCTAATCTCACTATGTGTGTGAAGTATGGAGGATGATCTTAATCTGCCTCCTTTGAAAAGTCCATATCTGGCTTTGCTCGACTTATTTACACCACTGTGTTTTACAAGTTCTTGGTTCTTCTGTCCTCTCCTCTTTATCTTTTATCCTGTGAGCGACTTTCACTCCATCCTTGTCTTTATCTTATGTGTTTATTTAATCCCCTTATAGGCTTAAAAGAAATGTAGGATATAAATAAAATAAACTGCAATAATAGTTTTTGTGCCATAATTAGGTCAGACTTGTTGGTTTCTACTCTTAAGTAATGGCCCTATCATGTATCTTCTGTTGATCTTATGATGTTGTTGTGTTGTTGTATTATTGTGGCTTAACGTAAGACGTTTCACTTTAATATGAGAGGTTATCTCGCCTGCTGTGGCGTCATCGTGGATCATCTAAAGCAGGGGTGTCAAACTGGCGGCCCGTGGGCCACATATGGCCCCCCCCCCAATCGATTACATGCGGCCCACCAATTAATATCATGTGTTTAAACAGTATTTTTTGTAAATAGTTATAATTAGTGCGGGGCGCGCTAACGCGTTAATGGCATTAGCTCCGTTAACGTGACGCGTTTCCCTAACAACTGACCGAAAAAACGCTTGTGGCGTCATGTTAACGTGCCGCAGCACCGGAGTCCAGGCACCGTTTACCAGTTAGCTCCTTTAGCTGGGTTAGCGCCTTTAGCTGGGTTAGCATGATTTTAGCGTACGTTAGTTTACTGCGTATGTGTGCCTCTGTTTTAGCTTTAATTAAAAAAGAGACTCCTTTTAACAATGGGGACGTCACGCGAGTCTTTTTCTGGTCAGTCGTCATGGTAACGCGTCATGTGTTAATGTGCGTTAGCGTTAACGTGCCAACCACTAGTAATAATAAGACATTCGGTTGTTATTATCTCATGATTAAATGTATTGCCTTCAACATTAAATGACATTATTAAGCACTTGTTTAGAAAAGCCTACAAGCTACAATTACAGCTGTCTATGCTGTTAATTTTAGATTTATTTTCTCTGTTTTTGATATTCATAGATTTATTTTGCATCATAAATATATGTCGTTAAACTGCAAGTACACGTCATCAAAAACCAGGCGCTTTTACTTTGAAATTCTGCGAAATATCACCATGGGAATCTTTACTGTGTAATCATTTTAAGCTCATATTGCAAATCGGCCCCCTCTTGACCAGACTGGACGCTCATTGGCCCCCAGGCCCCCCCCCCATAGCTACGGCCCTACTTCCTGACTACTGATTGACTTCCTTGAGGCAGTTTTTCTATATGGTCTCACACTCACACACACACAGACACAATTAAGACTGTAGTCATCATGTAACCCCGCTGCGTCCGTGTCGCCCGCTGAGCTGAGCCACTTCCTCCCCGAGTGTTGTTTTTAATCTACACTGCGAACATAGCACATTTAGTATCTGTGCTGTGCTGCTTCCTGCTTCATTAGTTCTGCCTTTTTAATCAGCTCCAGGTCATGGAAATACAATTATTATTATTCTTATTCATTGGTGGTGGATGAATGTTCTGTGTGTGTGGGTCAAGTTCTCAGTGTTTGCCGCTCTTGTTCTCCACGGGTTTGTTATTTTTATGCCATTTAGTTCCATTGACATTTTGAATGAGGGGGAGAAATGAACGGTACATGAACAGACGTAGACTGAATGATTCATACGTCACAGTCACAACGACCAATGTTGTCTTTGCCACCGCTAAAGCTAGCTAGCTAGCTAGTTAGTCAGCCATCTTAAATTGGGATACTCTTTGCAACTTTGACAACACCTGAACTGTAAAACTTTAATTATCAGCAACTGCTTTGTATGGATGTGAATCTTTGGGTGGCTCACGAGTCGATTTGATTCCGATTCTTAGGGTCACGATTTGATTCAAACGATTCTCGATTCAAAAATTGATACAATGCATAGTGTGTTAAGGCAAATTATGGCATCAAAACAATAAGATAATGTGATCACACAAAGGCAAACCTGAGACAAAAGTTAACATTTATTCATTCACAGGGTCTCTACAGGTATCAACAAGTCAAATTTAATACTTTTTAAGACTTTTTTAAGACCATAATGAATACAATTTAAGACCCATTTCAAATCCATACTGGTAAAAAAAAGTACAAAAGGCTTAAATTTAGAGCCATAAATTGTTGAACTTGCACTTACCCATCTTATGCAAGCAATTCGGCTTCGCTGTGGGCTTTCATTAGGTTTTCTCCGCTGCTATGCTAAGCTGTCACACACCGTGGCGCGCGCACAGCACACTAGCTAGTGGTGCTCGATAAATTGTCACCGGGCAGCACAGGTGGACTACTTTAGTTCCGTGTTGTAGTTATAAATGTTATCGCATCCTCAAAAATAGAAACATTTCAAAGCGAGAGTAAAGTTTATGCATGTTTTAAATAAAAGTAATGTAAAACTATATTTTTAAGACCCTTCAAAATTGTATTTAAGACCTTTTATGAGATTTTAGGAGAATTTAAGACATTTTAAGGCCTTAAATTCAATTTATTGGATTTAAGACTTTTTAAGACCCTGCTGATACCCTGTATTCAAAACAAATAAAAACATCCTTTTTTTTACTTGTACAAAAAAATAACTTGCATAAATAAAAGCTTAGGCTAGCTGCCTTTTTCTCCCATAAGTTACAAAAATAAACTGTACACAAATAATACAAACTGGTGTTTTGTGTGGTTTTTCAAAATAGAAACTTTCATTTTATTTTATTTTATTTTTTAAAATCGTTGTTGAACGATTGTTGAAATTGTTGAAGTTGATGAATCGATTCAGAATCGTGGATAATTAGAATCGCGATTCCAATGTGAAATGATTTTTTTCCCCGACCCCTACTGCTTTTGCAGGACGTTAACGATATCCGTGATGTCAAATGGTGCGTCTTGGCTAGCGCGCCGAAAGAGAGCTACGGGACTTGACATGTGTAATTCACATTTGACTCAAACTGAGAGACATCAAAAACTTTGTTTTGGGTCCTTTGACCCTTGACTCCGGGTCAAAGTCGTAAAAGGGACTGTGGCGGAGAGAGTGACGAAGCTATTTTTAAACACTGTTAAAACAATGTTTTGATAATGAGTAACAGTGCATCGACCGTTCCAGAGGGGGGAGCTGCTGAGAGTGGGTGTGCTGATTATCACACCCACTCACTCACTTCCGGGTATTGGCCTATCACAAGACAGTTGGGAAAGCTCTACGCTGGCTGGGCAATCACAACACATTCTGTCTTCTGGGTGTGAGAGTTGAGTCTGAAATATCGCAGCTGAGGAGAGCTTCAGTGAGGAGAGATTTCTATCGACTCGTTTACAGCACCTAGGAGGTTTTTGACCGTAAAAACAAGTTAATGTATGAAAGTAGACCTCCATAACTCACATATATGTGCAGCAGGACCACTCTATGTGAGCTTTAATGATAGATTAGTTATTACATCCCTATCATATAGTGTCACTACTTTTGATATTGCTGTTTTTCCATTTGAGGCAGTGATGCTGTGCGACTGCAGCAGTGTTTGAAGGTGGAGGAGATTTCTTTTCAGGGTTCACTTTTCTTTTTTGGATCGGAGGGTATAATAACAGAGCGTTAAAAAAACACCAAATGTTTGTGCCACTCACATCTTTTTTTTTCTTTCAAAACTGCCACCGTGTTTGGCTTCTCTCTCAGCGTGAAGGCTGATGTTGGTAAATCCTCTCACATCTCAGTTTGCTGGCACTTTCATCAGCAGAGGAATCAAAGAAGGGAAAGTGCAACTGCAACAGTGAGATTGATTTAAAATGGAGCAGATGTCTGTTAACTGTTGTGCTGCACGCGGGTGATAAAGGTGAATTGCTTTTTTTTTCCAGTCGAGAACATTGACACACCTACACACCACTTGCAATCCCAGTTTAAGGATTATTTTCCACTCTGTGAGGAAGCAGCACAACCGTACTCATGCTCATACCATCACAAGGTTGCTTACGACTCATTATTTGCCTGAAGAACATGTGAGAGATCGATTGCTCTTGCCTGGAGTGTGAGGCAGACGCATGAAATCTAAATTCTGTTATTTGTTTGGCAAAAATAGGAGATAACATTTTTTATGATATAACATTATATATTTATATATACGGAAGAGTATTAGAGCCACATGTGGCCCGAAAAAAGTCTGATTTTTTTCTCAGAATTCTTGACTTTTTTCCCTCAGAATTTGGACTTTAATTTCAGAATTCAGACATTTTTTTTCTCTGACAATGCTGATTTAAATCTCAGATTACTATAGTATTAGGGCCAAACTGAAGACATTTTCTTCAACCGTTTGAGTATAAATTTGTAATATTATGAGAATAAAGTCATAATTATTATTATTATTCAAGCAAAATCTCAGATGATCCGCTGCGACCAGCGCCAAGATGAGGAACGTGGAGCATTTTCTGAAGTTACATTTTTGATTTAGTCTGTTTTTGTCTCAGAATTCTAACCTTTTCTCTCAGGATTATGACTCTAATCTCAGAATTCAGAGGAATCACACAGACTTGGCAGAAATGGCTGTCAGTGGTTGACTGTGAGGTCACGTTCTGTTGCTATGTAGGATAACAATCGATCAATTTAATTTGGTACAAAATCACATTTCTGAGAACGAATAACGGTGCATTTTTAAGAAATGGCACAAATCTATCCGGCGTTATATCATCTTTCGTCTCTGTTGGTCCGTCTGTTGTGTTGTGTTGTGTTTTGTGCACTTCTTTGTCGCTTCCCTGCTGCTGCTGCTTTTCCTGGTGTGTCTTTTAGGTATCCTCCTGCTTCTTTGCTTCTGTATTTTTTGTTAAAGACACATTTTCCCCCCCATTTTCTTCCTCATTTATGTTGAAATGTGACAATTAGAATAAAAAAGCCAAATGGGAATCCTCCTCCTCCTCCTTGGAGGCAAAGATTAGCTCACACAATGAAAGGTTAACGTGGCAGAGTTTCCCCCCAACAGGTGATAAAAATAATTAAACACAACCGGGGATAAAAAGACTCCGATATGCCCGGGAATGATCTCTTGATCATTCCCGGGCATTTCGCTGCCTGCACACCTGGGCAGGTCGACAGCCAAACGCACACACGCACACACGCACACACGCACGATTGACAAACAAGAACATTCAATGCGAAGCGGCACAAACACATCTATTTAGGTACAAACTCAAGATTATTCTTGAATTTCTACCAGGTTTACTATCATTTTTAGTCACGTTCACACACACACACAAGCTTCTCTGTAAGAACTCCGTATTAGGAGAGTCACTTACGTCACTGCTCCGTCATAAAAGAGATAATTGTGTCAATAATCTTCTTTACCCAGAGGTTGTGTCTTAGTGATTATTTTGAACGCCTGCCGTGCTGTGAAAAAGTCAGCTGCTACAACTGTGTGAAATAAGGGAGGGAAAGAGCGAGAGATGACAAACCTCTCACATGAAAAGCACATATTACACATACGTACGTCTGTTGATTTGATTCAGAAAGAAAAAACTCCTTTCATTCACTGGTAGGAAATGAGGAAAAGCTTCGGAAATAATAAGCAGAATTTTTTTTTTTCGACTATGCTGTTGTTTCAGTTCATGATGTGAAAGATTATTATTATTTTTTTTAATACAGCTAGCATCACTTTCCCTTCATATGAACCCTTTTACAGGGAAACTCACTGAGATAATTTACATATTTCAACCCCAGAGTGTTTTTCCAGAATTTGAATGTAGAAAATCAAGATCCATGAAGGCACCATATGGTTCCTTGACAGAATTCTGTCTTTTCTTCTCAGAAATCGCACTCTAACCTCAGAATTCTGACTTAAATTTAAGAATTCTGACATTTTCCCTCAGCATTCTGATTTTAATCTCAGAATTTTCTACTTTAATCTCAGAATTCTGACTAATCTCAAAATTCTTGACTTTAATCTCAGAATTCTTGACTTTTCTCTCAGAATTCTCACTCAAATCTAAGAATTCTGACTTGAATCTCTGAATTCTGACTTGAATCTCTGAATTCTGACTTAAATCTCTGAATTCTGGCTTTAATTTCAGAATTCTTGACTTTAATCTCAGAATTCTGACTTTAATCTCAAAATTATTGGCTTTAATCTCAGAATTCTTGACTTTTTTTTCTCAGAATTATGACTTTAATCTCAGAATTAGAACTTTTTTCTCAGAATTCTTGACTTTAATCTCAGAATTCTGTCTTTATTCCCTGAATCCAGACTTAAACCTCAGAATTCTTACACAGAATTCTGTCTGAATTCACTTTTGTCAGAATTCTAACTGTCCAAAGCACCTGTGCAGATGAAGGACTTATGCTGCACATAGTGACGACGCCTTTATATAAAAACGAGCTACATTTCCTTACAGAGAGAGAGATTCACATGCTTGCAACAAGTGACAGGAAAGAAAAGAGACCTGGCTGTTGATGTTGTTGGAGACGAGAGAGTACACAGTTCAGTCTTAATGACTCCTGCTGTGTTTCATGTGTATCTGAAGCCTGACATCTGTCATTCTGTGTCACGCTTATCTGT
The DNA here is from genome assembly GCF_963457635.1 of Microchirus variegatus. Classification (NCBI taxonomy): domain Eukaryota; kingdom Metazoa; phylum Chordata; class Actinopteri; order Pleuronectiformes; family Soleidae; genus Microchirus; species Microchirus variegatus. The sequence continues at coordinate 15,474,725 of NC_139809.1, forward strand.
GGCTGACAGAGCTGAGGGAGCCGAGCTGAGCTAACGTTAGATGAGAGGCGTTAGGGTCGTCCTGGACACGTCTGCAGCAGCCAATCTATTCATGTTAAAACTGTCGGTGACATCATTTTCTTTCTTCAGTTTTTATTGCAAAAGCCATTGATGTAACACCTGATTAAATGATGGAGCAGAGGTTCAGGGAGCATCGATGTGAACTCATGTAACGCTCTTGTAAACGACGTTTCTGGAAGGGTCCAAAAGGTCATTATTATTATTATTTTTACATACCCTAGTTAATTTACACCTCTTAGTCGGACTGGAGTTGGACTGGAGTTGGACTTTGGTGTTCTGGGCATGCAATTAAATTTCCTTCCTGGTCTTTTGACCCGGAAGAAGTAGAAGGAGACCTACAGAGGCGGAGTCAGACGTACGCGGCCACGTGTACCGCACGTATACTCAAACTGGACAAGTAGTCCGATTGCCTGTCTTAGTCAGACTAAGCTCAGTTAAACGGTGCATGTAAACATACACCCGGGTGAAGTCTTTTTTCAAGGAAAGAACAATTAACGCGGCGGCGGGAGATTTCACGCTGTGTTGACGGCTGATTGGCTAAAGAGAATTCTACTGAGTGCCAATGTTATAATTATGAGTGGTCGCACAGCAGGGTCATAGCAAGAGTCGCTGACCCTTGATTAGCAACGTGGCACAGAAACCACTGAACAAGGTCTCACATGCGAGTACACGTTTTTATTATTTGCTCCTCAAATAAGGACAGCAACAAAGAACACTTTTATATGGAAATGGGTCAAATAAAAATATAATAAGATACAATAACGACTGCGTTTAACACTGAGCGTATCGCACGACGACACAAGGGAACTTTGAATGACCGTAATAACACGAGCGTTTGTGCTATCGGAAAAATTTCGACGGTTTCTGAAAGCTGAGAAGTCGCACGTTAAAGCCTACGTGTGGTTATTACGGTTATTTCACCCATGCTGTTGCATGAAGGGGCCAGAATCAGCGTATTTGTCACCAGAGAAAGAGTTGGAAAAATGGCTGTACTTACTTGAGTTTCCATTTTTGTTTTGGCTCAGACTCAAACGAATGTTATTTGTTTCATACAGATTAAATTTCATATTTAACATGCAAAAGCTGGTGTTCAGGTATAACTGTTTGTTTTTCTTCATTTTAAATTGTTAATACACTATTTAAACATGCAGTAAACTGTAAATAACTGCCAGATATTGAAAGTTATTCTGGAAAAATGGGCAAAAGCACTTATTTTCTGACACTTTTATGGTTAAAATAAGCAAAAACACAATTCTCTGTTCAATATTCTCTGTTTTATTGGATTTGAAGAATTATAGAACACGGTCACGTTACCACAAAATTTGAACGCCATGATGAGAACTTTAAAAAAATATATTACTTGCTTCCAGTATTGAACAAAAAATCTAATCATAAAAAGAGCAACTATTGCAAAATAATGAAATAGCAGGACTTTGCTGTTTAATCATTCACTTAAGGCACAGTTTTGGAGCCTTTCTAAATTTAATTTTTTCGGTACGCTGCGATTTTCAATTTTCACGACTGTTCTGCTCGACTGCAAATGAATATCCGGAGTGTGTGACGGCGACAAAGAGCAATATTTCCCTCAGGATTTGATAAAGTCAGGTTATCAGACAGGGTTTGTTGAAACGCCGGCAACACAAAGCTGGGAAAGATTTGAAGACATTACGGCTCATATATAAATATATATATAAAACAGTCGCTCATATTGTTGTCTTTCTGAGAGTGTGAGCCCCCCTCTCTGTCTAACAGTACTGTGTTCCCACCGGTAACCCATAGTAACCGGCTCACGGCATCACAGCAACGTGCCTTTTTCCACCTCATCCTGAAAGTATGCCGTCTTAATTCCACAAACCTTTGCTGCGAGGATGAACTTTGATAATGGAGAGTGAAAGGACGGATAAAGTTTTTTAATACACTTGTAAAAGTCTTATGAGAACTCCACACAATGTTATCTCTGCTGCGAGAGTCGCATGGATAGAATTTAATTAGGCTGCGTTCAAGAACCTGAACAAACCAAATGTCCACAACCAAATCCATTCTTTTTGTAGGTTTTTAAACCTTAGAGCACAGAGCATTTCCGATGATTTTTCCTTATACAGTGTCTTATATCCTTTTTTAGAGTACAACCTAGACAATCTGATAGCGTACTTCTAATACTATAGAAACACACCTGATCAAAAAGTACTCAAAATTTGGAAATATGTCACAGTTCAAAGTTCACTTGGCTCGTCTATTTTGTGACTTCTGCACAATTATTGCTACTTTATATCATAAATTCATCATTTCATCATAACTTTGAATCGACAACACATAAGAGGACGATGGCTGACAATGTGACTTATAAACACACACACACACCAGGATGTCCATATAAGGAGTTGTATATTATTATGGTCCTGTAAAGAGGTAACTGGAATAATCAAGAGATTTGTTTTTATTTACATATTTTACATAATCAGTGGAAGTAGACGTGCTGGGTTAATTTATCTCAGAAAACCAACCACCAAAAAAAAAATCCTTTATACAAAGTGAAAAGTTGAATTAAAATGCTAACAATGAAGTTGTGAAGAGTTTATCTTTCAGAAATGGCTGATTCACTTATTGAAGGATGATATTGGCTGCGTTTCCCAGATTCGATCTTTCTTAAGGACTTAAGAAGGCTCTTAAGAAGGAACGGCTAAGAAGGAGCGCTAAGATACGGGTGTTTCCCAGACGCGTTCTTAACTGGCTTCTTAGGAGAACCGTAAGATCAAGCCAAAGAAGCTTCACCACGGTGGTGCCGAAACTGAATCAATCGACACACACACACACACACACACACACACACACACACACACACACACACACACACACACACACACACACACACACACACACACACACACACACACACACACACACACACACACACACACACACACACACACACACACACACACAACACACACACACACAGAGAGAGTGAGTCATAAATTCACTCACTCCTAACTCAAAATAAGAGTTAACTGATCCACATAAGTTGACATAACTCTGTTATTGACCTCCTCGCTCAGCGGCGGGGGGAAGAAAACACATCGGCGCGCAATTATGTTTCTGACAATTTAATGGACTAAACTTTAATTACAGGCCGCGTGTTCTCGTGTGGCAGGTGCAGAAAGTTGGCATCGCAGTCCTCACTTATGTTGACTCTTATCAGACAGCGTGAAGCTGCTCGAGCTGCATTTGCATCACAGCGTCACATCTGATGAGATTCACTCAAGAAGAAGATGTAAGTGACTGTAAATAGCTGTGTGTGTGTGTCATACATGTGTGATGCACATGAAACATATACACTAAAGCCTCAGCAGGTGCACATAAAAAGGCAGATTGAGTTTGTAAAGACGTTTATGGTCTTAAAACTCGCAGTACGTACATTAGTGCTGTTCTTACTGACACCGTACGTACATAAGCTAACGGTGACGCGGCTCTACTCGGCTTGGGATCAGGCTTCATTTTCCTTTACTGTACACTCTTAGAAATAAAAGTGCTAAGTAGAACTATATAAGGTTCTCCGGCTTGTCCTCATAGGAGAACCCTTTATGGCTCCAGGTAGAACCTTTTTTATAAAGGTTCCACCTGCAACCCTTTTGTAGGGTTCCACCAAGAACCCTTTTAAAACCCTTTATTCAGGAAAGGGGTTTTAAAGGGTTCTCTGGTTCAAAATGGTTCTTACTGGAACCATTAGTGTTACCAAGAACCCTTTCTTCGGCAAAGCAAATGGTTCCAGGTAGAACCTCAGCCCTTGTAGAAGAACCCTTGGAACCCTTATGTCTAACAGTGTAGCTCATCCTAAATGTTGGCCGTGACGTCGTTTTTTTTTTTTAGACACAACACAAACCAGTGACGAGCAAAGCAGTTGTTTTGGGTGTAACTGAATCATTAGAATCATTTCCTTCAAAAGATTCGTTCACAGAATCGTTCAGTTCACTTCCTGCATGACTGCAACGCAGACTCCATTTGACACAAACTGAAACCGGATTGTGAATGGCTGAATACCCCAGACTCCTGCTGTTAAATATTAAGATTTTGAGACACCTCTGCTCTGTCTCGCATTTTTCCCTTTCACCCCAACCTGTCTAGGCAGATGGCCGCACATCTTTGAGTCCACTGATACCTTCTCTTCGCTCTATAATATATTCTATAATATATACCCCCAGCACAGTAGTCAAATTCCGAGTATACATGACCACTTTTCTAACTGACTGAGTTTTTGACTGAAACCGTAAAAAGGACTTTAAATGATTGCGTCAAACTCGAACACAAACAAATCTGCTCTTCGTTGACTTCCACAAACAAGTTTTTCCTCTCTACGTCTCCCACCATCGCAGTCATGCAGCATATTGGTTACGGTTGACATAGCAACACACATCCCGACATGGAGCCACTGTCAGACGATGTTGTCGATGCTGCTCTGTTGGCGATTGTGTACGCGTCAAAGCTCCAGTGGGTTTCCGAGTATGACAGCAGCATCAGTGTTGGATGGAGTGAGTGATGCTTTATTTCATCTGTGCTGACAGTGTTTTCCAAACACTTCCTCTATGTGCGTATACTATCATATACGGTTGGTGTATATATATATATATATGTTGTATACAGCTGCAAACAAAAAGGAGCAATGTCTCTCATGTAAAATTCACAATCTTGGTCCAGTTTCATGACAAAAAAGTGACATGAAAAGGATCCAAATGTGTGTTTGGATCATTTAAATTTCACATATAAGTATCATACAACCCTAGATATAACACTTCGTGGAGGAGAGTTAAATGAATAAAAGCAGGAACAAGCCTTAAAGGTTTTCTTTGCACTCGGTTCTGGTTCATTATTATCAGAATATCTCATTTATTCATGAGTTCAACCTTGAAACCTCCCGAGGGCAGGCTTGGAGGTACTGGGAAACTTTACAGAGAGATCTCTCTTCAAAAACCGCCCTTTTCATTTTTCTTTTAATTCTCATAGGTCAGCACCTTTACTGGTTTCAAGTGCCTCTCTTCTTATGTCCTTCTCTCCTCCAGAAAAAAAACAAAACGTCTTTTCAAGTTAACCCAAAACCTTAAAAGCTTTTGTCAGATGTTGTGTGCTATTTGTTTTGGTTTGCTGATGTGCTCAACGTGGTTTTTACATAATTGTGTTTACAATAATTGAGAACTTTTGACATTTCCTGGATAAAGGTCGCTGGTAACTCTTAAAAATGAATACAGTTACAATAATGAGCAAGTCTTTTTAAAGGCTCTTTGAAAGGAACAGCTCCCTGAACGATTTGGCTCCATTCAACGAGCCGTAAAAACCCATACACGCTAGTCAGGTGCCGGCTGTAAGATCAAGGCACAAATGAGTAATCGAGGCGGAGCTTCGGCTGTGACTTTTTTAATATACTCCAAACCTGTAGGGGGAGCGCCGTAGAGAAAAGGGCGACCAGACTGTGGCATGGCTGTGGTTGAACCAGAAAGAGTCGACCTGTGCTACATAAAACATGAAGGCAGTTGTCTTACGTATCTACTAGTTAGTCAACAGGAAGTGAGCTCAGACACGGTCGGCAGAGAAAAGCCGCTGCTCAAAGTACTTTTTTTTCAATAAATATAACATTAAATGAATCAGAAATACACTCTGTTAATGTGGTAAACAACTATTCTAGCTGCAAACGTCTGGTTTTTAATGGAATATGTACATAGGTGTATAGAGGCCCATTTCCAGTGTTCTAATGGTACATTGTGTTTGCTAATGGATTTAGAAGGCTATTGGATGATTAGAAAATCCTTGAAAACCCTTGTGCAATGATGTTAGCGCAGCTGAAAACAGTTTTGCTGAAGGACAAAATTTTTATTTTGAATCAAAATCATTATTTCTTATCGTGTCAATATCTTTTGATGAATACAAGTGTCAGTTTTAATGGAAAACACAACAAAAAATTGTATTGGTGACCCCAAACTTTTGAACGGTACTGTAATGTCTTTATTTATCACAGTATAATAAGACGCATACTGTAACATACAGATAGAGATACTATAATTTAGAATGGTTGCACAGTCCATTAACCCCTCTTTACAAAGGTGACTACACATTTTGGGGTTACCATGGAGACTATTGAGACAGTCTATAGAGATGTGTGTGTGTGTGTGTGTGTGTGGTGGTGGGGGTACACAAACCGATATGTTCACATGAGTCACTGTCGTTATGTTCTCAGTGAGTGGGCGAGTGCATATGTGTCTGGTGCTCGTTGCGAGGTGGTCGGTCCACAAGTGCCTCAGAGGGATGAACCGATGAATTGTTCAGATCGAGCTCCGTCGTCTTATAATGACACGTTCCCGAGCTCAAAGTGTCCTGGTACGTACAGGACAGAGCGGTTGTTGAGTGGTTTCATGAGTGGTGGGCACGCTGCAAAATAGGTGTTCTGGATTTTGCGCGACATCAGATCTGAACCTCGCTGAAGAAATGTCCAACAACAAACCATATATGAGGGAATAAAATCTCCAGTACATATAGAGTGGATTAAAAAAAAAGTTATGTCACAATGTTCAAAATAAAAGTGTTTGTTTTGATTATGGAATGATCTAAATTTCTCAATAAAACTACCTTATTTCATCTCTAAATAAAAAGTTATATACAGAAATGACTAATTATAACTTGATATTAAATGGGGGGCAGCATGAAACCAATTGGGGGGGCCCGCATGTGGCCCAAGGGCCGCCAGTTTGAGACCTCTAATTTAAAGTCAAATAGATGCAGAGTTTACCTTCGGGCAGGAGCCTTGTACTCGACTGTTCATAGTGTTCATAAAAATGTCATTGATGATGGATAGTTCACAGAATTGTGAAATCAATTTGTAGGTCAGTTCAAATTTAATTGAATAAAATGTATTGTTTTTTACTTTGCCTGGAGGTTGAGAGAGAACCCTGTCAAACTATATCCATATATATATATAAAGTATATATATATATATATAAAGTAAATACCAGATCAAAGTTCTAAAGTAGATCTGTACTGACTGGCTCAGGTCGGTTAGTTTGTGTCTATTAGTCAAAATGTCCAGGTGCAGGAGTGAAATTAAAGAATCAAGATGTGGTGGAAAATACGTAGATAACAACATCTCCTTTGACGCAGTATAAACCCGAGCTGTTTTTTGTGGCATAATGTGTGACTGTGTGGTTTGGAACGCGGGTTTTTACCAAACCTACAGTCACAAATCTCGCAAATTGTGACAACATTCCAGAGCAGATGTTCTCGCTAAAACACCTCAGCCATTCATCTTACGCTTGCCATCAGATCAACCAGCGATGAATCAGTAATCACATTCAAATCTCTGCACCTGCACGTTATCTCAAAGCCTCCCCTCTTCTTCTCACCTCCTCCGAGAAACACGCAACAGGGGATTAACACATACATCACGGTGGCAGAGCTTATTAATCCACGGCTGGAGCGTAGAGGAACAATGACTTCAGACATTCTAATGATTTGATCTTAAGACTTGTTCTTGAAGGTATCTAGCTTGAAATGCAACCGCTAACATTAGCATTGACAATAAAAGTCTTTGAATCTGAATCTTTGACTCGAGTCGTGTGAATGTGCTTGAATGTTATGTGTGGACGATAAAGTGGTTGAAGATAAATGATGAGTTCCTGCTTTGTTTTGGTCACATATCCTAGTTTCCACTTCCCACTTCCTTGTTTTTGTGAAGTGTTCCCGCCATTTCCCTGACCCTGCTCACTCCCCAGTCCCTGCTGTTCTCACCAGGTCAACCTGTGCATTTACTCATCATATGTTCTTGCCAGATTAATTGTGTTTCCCATGTCTATATCCCTTGACCTGGTTTATATTTTTTGGGTATATTTGCCTTGTCTTTGCCTTCGCTGTTGTGTTTTTGTCTTGGAGAGGAAATGCCAAGTCCTCTGTAAAAAATACATATCTTTTTTCCTCCCTCAAAACCACAAACCATTTATTTGCATTAACATGACACGCTGCAGCACTTTTCCCCAAGACCCAGAGACGTAACAGATGAGAGTAGGGACTGATTAATGCTCAATGGCCAATTCCAATTCCTATCTTAACCCTCAAGCTCAACCCTTAATCTTAACGCCCTCAAAACCAAGTGTTGAGGGTTATTTTGTCACATAGAAATGGGACACCCCTTAAATGCAGATACGTCTTCAGACTGTAGGGGGCAGAATAACGCGAAAGCTGTGTCCAGTCTGTCAACTCCAAAAAAGAAGAAGAAGAACACATTCACGTCAGGATTATTTATTACGATCCGTTTGTCAGTCAAGTTATTAGGTTGTCAGTTAGTTATAAGATGATACTCAAATACAAATACCACAACCACGGACATATTCAGCTGACAGTTACCACACACCACGGCTTATTGAAAAGTAAACCAAAGCAAACGATCACTTGTCCGCACCGGCCGGCTATTGACAAAAGATCGTAAAATAAAAATAAATGTTACGCAACAATGACGTCAGTAATCCATAATATGGGCCTAAACTAAGATAATACAATGGTTTTCATCATTTTTATATCTCTATTAACAAAGAAAATACTTAATTTGTAACGTACTCGTTTCGCTGCTTTCGGGGCCATCTTTGTTATTGCAAAACACGCAATGCATTCTGGGTAGCCCTTGCTCCCAAGGGTGGTCTTGGGAAATCTCAATATTGAGGGAGTTACAGCCCTTAAACTTGCCCTCAACTTAATTTTTCTGAGAATCAGGACAGCACTTGCACTAGAGGGAGCGCACATTTTTGAGATTGAGGGTTAAGATTGAGGGTTAATCAAGGAATTGGAATTCACCCTAGGTCTCCTGCTCATGTCTTTTGCGTTGGTTTCGTACTCTAAATACCAGGCCTAAGCAGAAACTGTTCTTCTTTCTTCACGCAGATGTTCCTATTCCACAACGTGACCATCACTGTCCCAGAGAACTTCACCCAGTGCACCACCTATGGCAGTTTTGCGCAGCACTGGCAGGAGACCCTCTACAACATGTTCACCTTCGCGTGCCTCTTCCTCCTGCCTCTGGTGATCATGATCTTCTGCTACACGCGAATCTTTATCGAGATATCGAGCCGCATGGCGCGGAGCAACTGTGAGTCTTTTTCTCTCCCCCACAAAAAACCTGCAAAAACATCACGTAAGTGTGACAAGCCTAGTGTGATGGAGATGTTTTCTTGTGCTTCAGTTGTGTCCAGAGACGTTCACCTCCGCCGCTCCCACAACAACATCCCGAAAGCACGGATGAGGACTCTGAAGATGAGCATCGTCATTGTGACGTCGTTCATCATCTGCTGGACGCCGTACTACCTGCTGGGCCTGTGGTACTGGCTGTTTCCCGAGAAAATGGAGGAGACGGTGTCCCATTCGCTGACGCACATGCTGTTCATCTTCGGCCTGTTTAACGCCTGCCTCGACCCCATCATTTACGGCTTGTTTACCATTCGTCTGAACCAGCGAATGAGGAGATGCTGCCGGAATTCAAACACGCCGACAGAAGTCGAAAACAACACTTGCCTTTTGCACCTGACGCACCTGTCGTGTCACAGGCAAAATGCCCCAGGTGTCAACAGTGCAGACATCGAGGCGGGACACAGCACAAATACCTCGAAACATTGCTCAAGGCCAGTTATCCCAGTGAGCAAAATAACATAACTTTCCTTCATTTTTTTATTTATTAGCAATGAATACTACATTGTTTTTGCTCTTGAAATCCTTCACATTCACAAGAACACTATGCCATTTGTCAGATGAATTGAATGCATCTCAGTGCTATTTTAAAGGTCCAGTGTGTAAAAATCTAGGTGAAATGATGTTCATGTGGAAAGCAATTATATCTATGCTCTTTATTTTTATTAGTACACAGTCACTTAATTGTATAAATAGTTGTTTTTCACAACACCAGAAAGAGCCTTTTATATTTAGATCAGGAGCTGGGTCCTTGAAATTATTTTTTTTACAATAGCCCACAAGATGCTAACTGAAGGCTACATAGGTTCTCATTCACACTTGGAAGTGAGGAATGATTTTACACACTGTACCTTTATGCCCTTTTTTTTTGCTTATCCTCCACATGATCTATCACCTGGGATGCCGCTGTCAGATTTTGACAGAAACACCGAATGTTAAAAATCACCAGAGTCGGTTAAAGGTGCCATATGTAAGAATGTGGCCAGAAACGGTTACTACATTCAAATTCAAAATACCGAGGTCTTTTAGGTTTCGTTTTCTGACGTAACTGGCAACCCGTGGTTGCTCGGCAGCTGAGACTCTACTGACTGCAATGATGGGTAGACGGTGGTAGGTGGCGCCACATGCCAAAGCGTGATCTCAAAACATAAACATGATTTGCGGTCTGCAAAATATATATTTTTAATGCAAATATTTTGGCTGTTCTGTTGTTGTTGGTGAGTTCAGTTTATTATATGAACATTATTCCTGAGTCTCTGTGACATATAAGGAGGATTTTATGGCCAGTTTCTTTAGATTTATTACATAATGCTGCTACATATCATACACACATACACATTTACTAGACTAAATACCTAACCCTTAACCCAACCCTAACCCTAAAACCACTGAAAAAGCCCTTTTAAAGATGCGAAAACCAGCCAGAAATTAGCAATGTAATCCAGAAATGGTTCACATAGTTGTTACGGGTGGAGCGGAAACGCTTCTCCGACCACCTCCTGAAGTGGTTTGGCAGATCGGATAACAATCCGTCCTCAATGCATCTCGGGTCAGGTTTACAAGTGGTCAAAAATCCAAATCTCACAAATCTAAAAGAGGCGGGTCAGAACGACCTCTGCAGATTTAGTTTTGGAATAACGGTGTCTGAGAATAACCCTAAATTAAATTAACTGAAGTCTTGCAGTAATGGATATAATGAAATCCTCCCAATCCTCATTTTCAATCTGAGTATAACCTTGTTGGTTTTGATGCTAACTTAAGGCTCTGCACACTTTGAATAGAAGGGTTAGGGTGAGGGAAATTCAGCTGCAACATGCATTCAATGTCACCAGTAAATGCTCTATAGGTGTTTCATGCAGCCACTTCCATCAGGATTTTTTTTTTTTTTTTTTTTTAAATCACTGCAATCACACACTGGACAGGAATTTTAAAGGCCTTTGTGTTGGTTAAGTGGCTAAAAAAAGGGACTAAAATCATCTCTGTCACTCACACAACATGATAATAGAAAAGAACTCTCGAAGCGCTAACTATGTTAATGTGATCAATCAGTTTGACACGAGGCGACTGTGACTAAAAACAAACGTGACGGTTTCCCTGTTCGTTTTTTTCCCCGTTCTCGTTCGTTGCTAAGCTCGTAAAAAACTGCTGTGAGTGACAGGTCGTCTGTTATGCATCGTGTGCAGCATAAAAAAAAACACTGTAGCTCTGTTTCACTGCAAAGATCTTTACCGTTACCTCATGGTCGCCATTGACCACGGCAGCCTTTTAAATAATAAATATTATCATATCATATATGTATTGAATGTATTCCTGCCGCTAAATCCGTCTGAGGTCTGTTCTGTGTTTACCGTGTGGACAAAGCTCTATGAAGCTTCACTGTAATGTATTTAATATTGATAATATTAGTGTTATTAGCGTATTATGTTGTTGTGTTTGATTATTGTGATATGAAAGCTTGATTTAAATGAATATTGTAAAGTTAACAGTAACGTTGTTCTATTTACATGGTGCTAAAAGAGTGACCAGTAGCATTTGTTTGCATGATATTGTTCTTTTTCCTGCAAGTTATGCAAGTTGTGGTGTAAACTTGTGTTGTGTTGATTTTTTAATGGCGCCACGCGACGCACAAACATCTCTCCTAGCTCCTGTACCTCTGTCATTAGCTGCAAACGGCTGAGTTAATGGAATTAAAATGCTCTGTACGGTATTTTTTACTGCCTTCTCCTTTGTTCACCACCAAAATGAAAAACCTTAATTAGCTGCATGCCAATTTAGTTTTTAGTTTCCCAGGCACAGCTGCGATCCAGAGTCAGCCTCCACCCGCCCCCAAAGGCCAAATCGACGGGCCAACGCATGAAAACTCTGCCAAAACACTGACCAATAATCCTGACAAACACGTTTGTTTATATGCAAATCCACACATGGCTATTTGCTCAGTAAGGTTCTTTTAAACGTAGAAAAGAGGCAGCTGTTATTGTTGAGGATTCTTCAATTTGTGGAATACCTCACCTTCCACGATGAGTTCTGCAAGTATAATAGATCTGCGATTCATCTGAAAACACATGTAAAGTATTGATTTCAGGTGTTTCAATGAGTCTTTGGGCTCTAAGTTCCCTTGTCTCCGATGAAGGATAACCTTAACACTTAAGCATACCAAGAGATTTTTGGACAATGCTTCCAACTTTGTGGCAACAGTTTGAGGACGTTTGAGAAGTCCCTTTTTTATATTCCAATCCATTGACTTTGAGTTTGGTGTGGAAGAACTTGACTTGGCGTACAAACTTAGCTCGGATCTGAAGGCCCCATCGAGCACCTTTGGGATGAACTGGAACAGAGATTGTGACAAATTCACCATAGAAACATTTCAAAATCTTGAGGGAAGTCTTCCAAGAAGAGTGGAAGCTATTATAGCTCCAAAGATGGACTTACTCTTAAAGTACTGTATATGTATTTGAGTTCCTATCTATAAAGTGAAACCCAACACATGAATGAAAACTTAGAATAGACAATTTAGGATGTTAGACTTAGGCCCTGTTGATTGAGTCAGACTTGGTGAACAGATGTTAAACAGTCTGTACTGAGCCTCTCGGCTGCAGTGTAAACAGTGTGACAGTGAAATCCTTCATTTATGAATTTTAATTCATGTTAAATAGCAATTAAAAAAAACATATTTTTTTTTCACCTCGAAGGTCAAACCTTCCAGGCTCAGGAATCCTATGCGTTTCGCAATTGAATTTAGTGAGGTATTCCAAACACGTGTTTCTCACGAACCCGTCACAGAGCAGTAGTTAGAAATGTCAACTAAGTTTGGTGATTGTTTGAAAAATAGTTTTTCCTTCAACGCCTCAAGAGCTGGGGGAACAATGAGTCAGCACTGCCAAGTTATTTAAAATATTCTGAGTTATTATCCAGCATCTTTGAATGGCTGAAGATGTATCGAGACACTGAACGGTATATTTATCACTGCCAAGTTAGCAGATTCTTCCTGAATGGTCTGTTTAGTATCTAGGGTTTGAAGCTTTCTATCCTATCACTCCATCATGTGCAAATGGAGTCTTCTAAGGAATGAAGATATTAAAATTCTCATTGTGGCCACTTTAATGACTTCTTTTCCCCCTCACAATGGCACAAAAGCAGAAGTTCAGGGGTTCATTCTTGTCCAGAAACAAAAGTTGAAAATGACAAAGGGATAAGCTCAGCCTCAGGTGACAGCTAAGGGTTTTTCAAAGTCCAGAAATAACTCAGTGAAACTCAAATGTCAGCACACCTAAGTCTGAGATTTGTAAAAAAAAAAAAAAAACTTTAGGAAAGTGATACTGTTTTTCTTCACATTAACTTTTTGTGAGGGTTCTATTCTTTGAGTGCTGAGTTGTACCTGTGTGGATTATTACCCTGGACGAGAAAGTGTTGTGCTACCGGTAGAATGCAGATGATCTGTGAAGACCTTTGGAAACAGACGAATGCTGTGAACCCCCCTCACAACAACTCATCCACATGCTTATACCTCCTCACCTAAAGCCTGTGACACACCGCCCTGATGCTCGACAGGTAGGCAACTGGTAAACATCCAAAGGCCTTGGATGGTTGGGGACGATGCCTTGCTGTGTTTTGTACAGTACGGTACTGTCTGGAATGGTAAACCTTGAACCATACCTTTACTTGGTACAGTGTGACGCTGCACAGTTGCGATGACAATCAAATGTGACACAACAGACCACAAAGGAGGACGTCCAGCAGCTCTTTTTTCCTGCTCACTTTTGGCGCTTTTCCACTAGCTCTATGCTACACGGCACTGAGCGACACGGCACGAAACGGCACGGTTTAGTTGTGTTTCCACTACAGAGAACGTACCTTCTCAACGTGGGCGTGGTTATCACAACACGGCTGCAACCCGGCTGCGCGAAACTGCTATGACGTCCTATACGCGAGACACACACGCACATAAACAATGACGGACGTGGACTCGTTCTGTTGCTCGGTCTGTGGCATTTGTTCACACACAGAAGAGAAGATCGCCAGAAAAAGCTACAGGCGGCAAGAAGAAATACTGTGGAGGAGTACAGAAAAGTTTGGGAAGTCATACAACATGAAACTGAAGAGGAGATGTTACTTGACGACGAGTGAGGGTAAGCTAAATATAGTTGCTATCGATAACTAGCTCATATACAGTACTGTGCAGAAACGCTGTTGTTTTTTGAGTATGTAATACTCACGCATGTCTTGAACCAGAAACATTAATTCCACTCCAGTATTAACAGAGTTGTGTTATTGTTCAAGTGTAAGGGTAGATCACACTAAATACTGGACACCTGTAGAGGATGTTTTTTTTAAACAACAAAAAACTGCATACATATATTCTGATTGTGTTCCAGTAAAGTGAAATAAAAATAATGATTCCTCTATTGTCATTATAGCAACAATCTAATGGTGGCCTCAGACTTCTACATAGTACTGTACAAGTGTACAGTGTAGTAATGACCGAAAGCAATCTCTATTTTTGGTATTCTGGTATTAACGTAAGCATGCTGCCTGTGTGTTTCAGATGGTTCTGTCACTCCTGAAAAGGAATGACTGTGATGTCCAGCTGGTGAAATCCATGGTGGTGACCTGCTGTGCTCTGCATAACCTGTGTGAAAATCATGGTTAGACCTATGACACTGAATGAGATGCACACACAGCAGCTACAGTGGTTAAACCTGTGGTGGCAGTGGCACAGGGTGTAGAGGAGGGCAGAGATGTAGGTGAGGGCCTGATGTGTCACTTGTGAATTTGTAAAATGCTTTATTATTGTACTGTTTTTCACTGAATTACAAATAAAAGTTTGTACTTTCTGCAGAGATGTCTCCTTTTGTCTGTATACGTTGTGTTTGTAAAGGCTGCCACAATTAAAGAAAAAGAAAAGAAATACGCATGACGTAATCACATAAGTCACATTGTTGTTTATTCAAACAAAAAAACACAGCAAACCAAAGTTAAAGTGCACAGCAAATCAAATAAACTGTACATAGGTGGTGGAGTCCTAGGACAGGAGGGAGGAAATAGGTCACATGCTCCTGCCACCTATTGCCTGGACAAGCTGCCCAATCACTCAAAGGAATGCGTGGTTGAACGCAGCACTCCCGTGGTGTGGCGGTCACGTTGTGTCCGGTTCCACTCCTGCTACTGAACATCTTCCACCTGAAGCTCTGCTAGGACAGCCGTGAGCTTCTTTTTCTCTTCCCTCCATAACACTATAGAGAAGAAGAAAGGGGTTATTAAGGAAATACACAAATGCTGTAAATCATGTTTATTATTTCTTACCAGTTGCACAGAGCTGTGGTCTGTGGCGAAGTTGGTGCCCCCGATAACGAAGCAGCTGATGGCTCTGCTGGGGTGGATGAACACTCCTCACATATGGAATGGGATTCTTGAACAAAAGAAGTGTATACATACGCTGTAATTACATGCATAACAATATATATATATATATATTCAGCCACAGACTGAAACACCCTAAATGAAGGAGCTTTATCATTATTATTATCCTTTATTCCTCCCTGCAGCTGTTAGCTCTCAGTAGACAACATATAACCACGCTCCTCATCCCATGTGCAATATACTGTCTTTTTGCAAAAGTGTAATATAGACATATAATATCCGATGCTCATTCTCTGTCTATAATGTAAATATAGAACCCATACTGTATATTCTGGTCAAGTCTGTTTTAACACGTAAAAACAAAACGTTACACGGTAGTAAGTGTAATTCATGACTTGTACAAATCTGGTTTCTTTTACAGGTTTACGTAATGTTTTGTTGTAGGTTGAGCACCTAATAGCGACATTGCTAACTAGCTAGCCAACTACGTTGTCTCGTGTAAACAGACGGACAGAGATTACCGACACACATGATGTTACTTTTATAATGTCTTGTTTAAGCGAGTTTATTCTCAGCAGTAGTTAAACGTTGCTCTCAGGCTGAAAATAAAAAACTTACCGTTGGCGTGTGCGGAGTTATTGGAGTTGCTGTGTACGCCGTGAGCGGACATCGACTCCCGGTAAGACCTGCTCGTTACGGGCAGCTCCGTCCAGCTCTCTGTATTTTGTCGTCTCCGACTAAACACAGGACAGTCTGGACCTCGTCGTTGGACCATGGAGTGTTCTTATGCAGAGTCGCCATGTCGAAGTATTTGCGCGCTACTATTTTTTGAAAAATGGTGAAATAGACTCCTGCATCCTGTATTTTATGTCGCGCTCATGACGCACCCAGTGACGACACTTTTGGCCAATCAGTTGCCGGCAGTTTTGACCAATCAGCGCATAGTACCTGCGCATAGTACCGGCACCCATGAATGGAACCTCACCACCGCAGGTACTAAAAATAGTGCCGAGTTCCAGGTACTACGCTAGTGGAAACACTCGCTAAACCGTGTCGTGTAGCGCAGTGCCGTTTAAAGTCGGACCGGTGGAAAAGCGCCATTTGTGACTGTCAAACTTGTATGAGAATAGACTGCGGGAGTTTTCCTCGACTTCCATTGGATATATATAGTGATGTTTTTCTGTCGCCCCAATAAGCTGACTCTTGTGGGTAGAGTGGGTCTCCCTCCACCCTGATGATGGTCCACCCTGGTACTCCAAGGGAAGGGTGCCAAAGAATGGAAGGTTTGGATTCCTGACGGAAACGCAAAAAAATGCGTTTCGTACTGTACCAAAACCTAACTGTTCCATCATCAGTAGAACCATAAAGTGGCCATCTGGACCGAGTATCTGTGCAATCACCGGTTGACAAGATAACAACCGCTGCAAGGAAACAGAACTTTAACAACACCTAGATAGATCACCAGAAAATGAAGAAGACGTGGAGCTATGTACAAACCCCAAACACAACACTCTTAGAAATAAAAGTGCTAAGTAGAACCATATAAGGTTCTTCGGCTTGTCCTCATAGGAGAAACCCTTTTGGCTCCAAGTAGAACCTTTTTTATAAAGGTTCTACCTGGAACCCTTTTGGAGGGTTCCACCAAGAACCCTTTTAAAACCCTTTATTCAGGAAAGGGGGTTTTAAAGTGTTCCCTGTATCAAAAGGGTTCTTACTGGAACCATTAGTGTTACCAAGAACCCGTGAAAAACCTGTTTTTCAGAAGCAAATGGTTCCAGGTAGAACCTCAGCCCTTTAAGAAAGACCCTTTTGGAACCTTTATTTCTAAGAGTGAAGAAGAAGACGACAACGACGGAGATGGCGACAGCATATAAAAAGTATCTTATTGGGCTTATATACGGTATATGGTGTCTGTTTTTGAAAAGCTCTGTGTGGATAAAAAGCCAATGCTTTTGCAGAATCTCCTAAACTTGCTCTTGTGTGTGTGGGCTGAACATGTGTGCTGATTGCTCATCAGGTCTACTTGTGTGGCGTGTGAAGGTACAGCCCTTTATTCTCTCTCCCTGACACATGCCAGTTTGAAGGATGTGGTTGGTCGTTATTCTTTGCCATCGGGGCTGTGTGTTTCGGGGTCTAATGGACACTACTCTCTCCAGGACTGGTTCATTCATCAGGCCACTGCCACATCATTATTCTCCATTGTGGATCATCAATCAACTCAACTCAGCTCCTGCTGCCTGCCCTCAGACAGCAATATCAAAAACCAGTTCTACCTCGATCTCCAGACACTGGAAAGTGGGAGGTACTCTTTTGATGAAACATCCTTCCCATTTAATCCTTTTTTTCTTTACTTTTCTGACTATGCAGCGGACATTTTGACAGCAGTAGCGTATACTTAATTGAAAGAAGGTAAATGAGCTGTTCATTATGGAAATTATCGTAGCGGAAACACAATTGAGGACTCTTTTATGGACATTTGGTCACCGTGGACTTGGCTACGTCTACAATAACAACCAAACTATATGTAAAATACCACTTTGTCTCTTTGTTTTCGTTATTTGGTTATTGTGTATATATATTTGTAATTATTCTTTTTTTTCTTAGTGGTACAAGTGTGATAAGGAAGACGCCATGCTCCGCCATGCTCCGCCCTCATCTCCTCCTTTGCAATCAGTTCACCTGCGACGGGAGCCCACCTGCTCCCAATCCAATCATCAAGCACATCTACTTATTTCCTGGTTCTCCGGTCACTCGTCGCCAGATTTGTGCACTCTAGTGTTTGTAGTCCACTCATGTCTCGTCCTTGATTGTCTATTTTTCTCTTAAAGGGGACATATTGTGCAAAATCATCTTTTAAATCATTACAATACTTATATTTGGGACTCTGGTGGCCCTAAAGTGTATAAAAAGATGACACAGTCATGTTTTTGTGGTCCGCCTCAGTCTAAGTACAGGAGATAAAACACACAATGTTGAATTCCTGGAATTGTTGTCTCGCGGAGCTCCGCTTTGTCCTTAGAAAACACGAGAATGGAGGCGAGGGCAATCGTATCCGGAAGAGCGGAAGTCCGCAAAGTGTTCTATTCTTGTCTGCACAGTGCAGCACAGAGCTTAACAGCACTTAGCTGTTAGCTGCCGGAGCCTCAGTGACGCTGACATAGTTCCCTGTGTCTCATTTGTATTTAAAGATGAAGAACGTTTTGGTAGAGTGATTGAAGTGCTATGGTACGGTTACTACATTCAAATTCAAAATACTTTTTTAGGTTTCGTTTTCTGACGTAACTGGCAACCCTGAGCTGAGACTCTACTGACTGCAATGATTGTTAGACTGCGGTAGGTGGCGCCACATGCCAAAACATGATTTCAAAACATAAACATGATTTTTTTTTATGCAAATATTTTTATTCCTCAGTCTCTGTGACATATTAGGAGGATTTTATGGCCAGTGGCTTTAGATTTATTACATAATGCACCTATAAGGTATTTTGACCAAAGTATGTTTTGACGTGACACTCGTGATCATGAACCTCAGGCAAATGTGGTCTATGGGAGAACGAGTTTTCCCATAGACCTTCAATTCAGATCAAGTTATTTTCGCAACCAGTAGAGTGTAAACTGTTATTTCCATCCTACTTCCTGAGCGTCCTGAGTGCCACCAGTTTGTCCCTTTTCCATGCACCTGTACTCTTAGCTACTATCTTTTTCAAACTTAATTGTATTTTTCTCTTGATAAAGGAGCTCCGTACAAATGTGTCTTCATAGATGACTTTTTTTTCTGAATACAATTATGGCAATTTATGTGATTTTCTTGTGTGTTTGCGAACAAAGCCACACAACAATAGCAGACAATATCAGCCTCTCAGTCTTTGTTTGATTGGAGGTGAAGTCAAACGCGGTTACCTGTTCTACGGCGTATTTAACGTCCTTGGAAAAGTCATTATTAAATAAAATTAGCATGCGATGAAAGAAGAGAGGGATATATAATTTAGGGTGGCTCTGTTCACTGGGTGTCAAAAGATATTTTCGATGATTTTCTTTTCCCGCATCACCAATCAATATCGAGTGCTAAGCGGGCGCATAATTATGCAAAAATGCTCAACCTGTGAAAAAAAGTTTGACAGTTCTCACAGATAGCTGTCTGCGTAATTGTTAGTTGGTGCGATGACGAACGTTTCGATAAACGCGACGAGTCACTTTGGTTCCATTGTTTTCGACAGACCTGGTGACCTCATCTCGGAAAAAAGAGCAACAGAACAATGCGTCATACATAAGTGTCGGTTGTATGTATTATGTGTTTTCATGAATTCATAATCATGAATATGAATAATCCTCTCCCCCTTTTTTTAGTGTGGAGTTGAACTTTAGGTCAACTCCTCCGCGCTGAGCGGTTTCTGGGTGACACAAACATGCGTACACGGTATTATACAGACGTGTATTCATTAGTGACCGGGAACATGTATATTATCAGCCTGCAGCAGCAAATGGCAACGACATTAATCTCTGCCAATCCCTCTTGAGGGTTTCCACCCTGTCACAGACACATTGTTCCATAAAATTACTCCATCTCCCATTGATTCTCCTCATCCTCGCTGATCTTTTCCAGTCCAGGCTGGTGGCATATTTACAAGTATCTTTACCAGGAAATTACTTATTTTATATCATATTAATTTGAGTAAATGTATTGAAGTATATGACATTTACTGTATTTAAGGATAAAAAAAAGTCATTTTCTGATATAAAATGTACTTAAGTTTTAGAAGTAAAAAGTGAGGCGTGAACTGGAACAACTGGAAGGTTGTGGGTTAAACTGATTTCTGATATGTTCTATATGTGTCCTTGAGCCAGACATTTAACCCCATGTAGAAAGCATGTCAATGGGTGAAAATCTATATAAATACAGATTTCTTCTGGTGGTAACGTATAAATAACAAAATAAAGTACGGATACATGAATTTGGTATTTAAGTACAGGAACAAAGTATTTGTATTGGAACAGAAAAATCCATATGCAATATTTTTCTTTTATGGTCTTAAAAATGTTTTTTGGAAACATGGCAGCGTTTGAAGACTTACAAACGCAACCCAAACAACTCTAAACGTTGCGTATGTTGAACCGCAGAAGAAGAAGAAGAACGTCCGTCGTGGAGGTGTTTCACTTACGACAGTGTCTGTCTAAAAGGGACTGTGGCGGGGAGTCGTTACGAAGCCATTTTTAAACATTGTTAAAACAACTAGTGCAGTGTCGTAGGAAGTATGTATTCCTATAGTGGGAGCTGAAGATTTTATGGTAAGGCATGATAAGGAACGTAACTAGCTGTTTTGTGACTGTAATGCTAATCGAAAATTAAAATTAAAATATTTGCGTTCCTCATGAGGATGCACAGTGTTTGTATTATGTTAGCCTTACGCTAATGCTGATTGTAGCCTCGCTAGCTTACCTTTGGAAACAGGTTCGCCAAGTTAGCTGCAAAATAGTAGCATGCTAACGCTAAATAATTATGTGCGCGCGTATCGGTGAAATAACTTCGTCTTTGTCGTTTCAGTTCTGTCTTCTGGGGGTGAGATTTCGGTTTGAAACAGCTCGGCTGACGAGAGCTTCAGTGAGGAGAGATTTTGATCGGCTAACCCTAACCCTGTAAGACCCAAATTAAGAAAAACCTAAAACAAAAATTATTTGACCATTCAGATGTTGTTGTAGGAGGCCTTAGATGCAGAAATCAAAGAGTTTTTGAAAAAAAAATGTTTATGTAAGTTTTTAGAGAAACGTAATTTTACAACGTTGGGCTTTGGTGGTAGCAGAATTTCTGTGTTTTTACTCACTTTGTCTGAACAACAATTCACAATAACTAAGGGTTCATTTGCAAGTTTGATTGCTTACTTAGCTCCATAAATGTATATTTTTAATATATAACATTTAAAAATAATCACACATTAGTCATATTTTTATGAAATCATTTATTAAAAATAAATACGTAAATAAATAAATAGGATAAAACTCTAGCTTTTTCTAGCAACTTCTTCATTCCTTTTTTCTTTTTATGACAAACTTTCATTGTTAGTGAAAGTCCTAAAAACAGTTCTTGTCCTCTGAAAAGCAAAGGTGAACATCACACTTGCTGCATTGTGTGTTGGTGAATCCTTTACTGCAGCATCCTCTCCCTGTCTTCATGTCCTTGTGTTCATCCAATAACAGGTGTGCACATCTCTTGGATGGTCTCTTCTGAGCATTCAGAGGCTTCATGATGTCACTGTCTGTGTTGCTGGACTCTCTTTGCCTTAAGATCATATCCAGACCAGAAAAATCAGTGTTGGGACTGATGAAATATTTTTTAGGCCAGCGACACCTGTCACGGTGCATGGTGTGTTTGTGTGTTTCTGGCTCGATGTCCACGTAGTTATTAGCTGGACAGTCAATGTGTGGTTGGTTTTCATTGTCCACTTGTTGACAGACATCTTCATCTGAGTCTTCATCACTCTCATCATTGTCATTGAGTTCCATCTCAACTTCACTCTCTTCCGTTTGGATGATATCAATCACATCCTGCACACTGTATCACGGCTCTCTCCTTGCTGGTGGCATTCTGGGAAAAAAAGCAATGAATTAACATGTATAAATATGCTTTTTATATAGTAGTACATAATCTGAAGGAATAGATAGGGTGGTGGACCAAGTCCTCTTGGTAGAAATGTTTTCAAGGCAGACAATACTGTCTGCTGGTTGTAAATTCCCTTTAGACTAAAGCATCTGCTAAATGCCCTAAATGTAAATGTAATTGTCTGAGCCTATGGTCTCTACTTATCATACTAAAAGAAAAACATGCAAACCCCCACTTACATCCACACCCCACATTCAGGAACATTTACACCTTTCCCAGAACTGAGTTGTCTGTTGATATCCTCTTTGTGGACAAAGACATGGGATTTTAGCTCAGTGTGATCAAATTAACTATATATTTTTTAGAGATAAAACTTTTAAATCAGTCAAATTTGACCAGAACACACAGTACAGTTCCAGCACTACTCGGCTCGGCAGGGCTCGTTTTTTATCCATTCCTTCGTAATACATCCTGAACGCGGACGAGGGGTCGTCGTAGCGCGGCTGCACCAAACTGTCGTTTTATATACGCGGCACAAACACACAAGCTCGCAAAGAGTAAAGCAAATGTTTTCGGTGCTACTGAATCATTAGAATCAGTTGATTAAAACGATTTGTTTACAGAATAGTTCGGGTACTTTCGCGATCGCTGGCTTTCAGCAGCGCTGTCGCTAAATACACCAGATTCCTCTGTTGGATGTTCAATGTTGGAGATTAACGCATGTTTTCAGGATTTTTAAGTCTTTTTAACTGATCTACAGTTCGGCATTGTTCGGTTCGATTCCCGTGTCGGACCAATAAGTGGCCGGCAGTCTGTCAACGTCACATTTTAGTCTCAGTACTACTAGTACTACTAAAAAAGTACCAGATACAATCGCTAATGGAAAAGCAAAAAATAACGCTAGCTAACTGTATCGTGGGAAAGCGCCAATAAACTTGTTATAAAGTGCAGTTCACTCCTCTCAATGCAAGAGATGAGAGCTCACGGGTGATTATTTTCTCCATCCCAAACTAAGTTTATGTTATAAATCACCTAAGACACATAAGTTGGAGGAGCCTTGCTGTGAGAGAAGGGGCAAAGGAAGAGAAGACTTGCCGAGAACAGAAGGTAAAACTCGGTGAAATCATTGTAAACAACAGCGTTTGAGAGGAGAACGCTGCGGGGAGAAGCTACGAGTGAAACCTGACAAGCTGGACCTCAAACATCTGCTGTTTCCACCCTGTTAAATGTGTGAGTTTTTTGCTGATTTCATTCACTTACATCACTCACCACAGGCACAGGAGATAGATTTTTGTTTTCCAGTCTTAGGACTTATTACATATAAAAAAATTACAACTTTTGTGATTAAATGAATCATAAATACACTCTATACATTGTTAATGTGGTAAACGACTATTCTAGCTGCAAACATCTGGTTTTTAATGGAATATGTACATAGGTGTATAGAGGCTCATTTCCAGTGTGCTAATGGTACATTGTGTTTGCTAACCGTGTTAGAAGGCTATTGGATGATTAGAAAACCCTTGAAAAACCTTGTGCAATGATGTTAGCACAGCTGAAAACAGTTTTACTGCTTCTTCATTTAGAATAAAAATCATTATTTCTATGTCTTGACTATATTTTCTATTCATTTTGCAACTCTTTTGATGAATAAAAGTGCGACTTTTAATGGAAAACACCAAAATAAATGCATAGATGAGTCCAAACTTTTGAACAGTAGTGTATGTTATTCTGTTTTTTTAACAGAAGAAATATCCAGGAGCAGCACCTGAAATAAGCAGCGTAATTCCTCTGCACGGCACATGCACCATGTCCTCTCAGCCTCACCACAGGGAGCAGAGCGAGCGAGAGAGGGATTCTAAATATTGTGATTATCTCAGAGAACTGTTGAAAAGCCTCTGATGTATGAACCGCGGGAAATTACACAGTTGAATTTGTGTCTTTTATTCCTTTTTTTTTTCTTTTTTACCTCCGTCTCTCCGTCTCCTGAGTGTGTCCTCACACAGACACACAAAATGAATTCCATGACAATTAGTCAGTTTGCTGCAATTTATAAATTGGATATTTTCTTTTACAATTAGAAGTCGACAAAGACATTTCTTTGACTCTGGGGAGACACTTTTGCTGATGAATCAGCTCTCGTTTGGTAAAAGCATTTCTTTTTTTTATTATTCAACTAACACTTGTTTTTCTTCTCAAATAGCTTCGGCTTAAACTGTTGTGCAGTGTGTCAGAACCACAATGTATTCATTATTTTATCTGTCTCAGATTCAGCTGCAGGCGGCCGGACTAGCTCCAGTTCAGCTGTAGACGTTTTTTTTTGCTGTCATACGAGACACATCATCACGTTCTTACATGTGAGAAAAAAGTCCTTTAAATTAAATCAAGATCTCATATAGATGAGATGGAGGGAAAAAAAACTATTGTTCTGGTGTTTGTGTGATTGAGCGCACAATAACGTGGCCAAGGGGGTTCTCTGGATCAAAATGGTTCTTACTGGAACCATTAGTGTTACCAAGAACCCTTGAGAAACCCTTCGCTAAAGGTTCTCCAGAACATTCCCCTAATGTTACTTTTCCACAACCTTCATACAACCTTTTAGCGAATGTTCTCTAAAGGTTAGTTTTTGGTTTGGTTGTAACTCAGCTGAGGAGAACCTCAGGGGAACGTTCTCTAAAGGTTCCCCTAATGTTACATTTCTACAACCTTTTAGAGAATGTTCTCAACCTTCATACAAACTTTAGAGAAGGTTGTAGAAACGTAACATTAGGGGAACATTCAGGGAACCTTTGGAGAACGTTCAAGGTTCTCCTTAGAGAGCGTTCCCCTAATGTTACTTTTCTACAACCTTCATACAACCTTTTTGAGAATCTTCTCTAAAGGTTCGTTTTTTTGTTTGTAACGAAGCTAAGGAGAACCTTGAACGTTCTCTAAAGGTTCCCAGAATGTTCCCCTAATGTTACATTTCTACAACCTTTTAGAGAATGTTCTCAACCTTCATACAACCTTTAGAGAAGGTTGTAGAAACGTAACATTAGGGGAACATTCAGGGAACCTTTGGAGAACGTTCAAGGTTCTCCTTAGAGAGCGTTCCCCTAATGTTACTTTTCTACAACCTTCATACAACCTTTTTGAGAATGTTCTCTAAAGGTTAGTTTTTGGTTTGGTTGTAACTAAGCTCAGGAGAACATTGAACGTTCTCTAAAGGTTCCCAGAAGGTTCCCCTAATGTTATGTTTCTACAACCTTTTAGAGAATGTTCTCAATCTCCAATACAACACTCTCTAAAGGTTCCCAGAGCGTTCCCCTAATGTTACTTTTCCACAACCATTTAGCGAATGTTCTCTAAAGGTTAGTTTTTGGTTTTTGGATCGCTGAAAGGGAGAAGCCGAAAAGAAGAAGTTGAAGTTTATGTTGTGAATTTGCGAAAAAAGCAGGAGGTTCCCTTTCCCCAAGTTCAGGGAAACACACAGATGTGCTCAACTTCCCAGAAACCAACGTCCTAAGAAAAATGATCCCTTATTAGTGGACACAATTAATCAACAAATTAATACAAGAAATATGGGCGTGAGTAATGAATGAATAGATTTTCATTACTTTCCGTCTTTGTTTGTGCACCTTTGTGTTTTTTCTCGCCTTGAATTACCTCTTGAACCGAGATGAATAATGCATGTGTTCGGCGTTTGATCAGTTCATTTGCAAAGAATAATTACAGGAGCGTGTGACTGTACGCCCCCTTCTGATTAGACAGTGATTATAGGATCTCTATTACCATTACATGACTTACAGGTGTAAATGATACCGCCCTCTGCAGGAGGAAAGCACTCGTGAAGGACAGAGTCTTGTTATCTCTCTTTAGGGGAGAGCGTTAACTCTATCACAGAACTCAGACCTCCTGACTTTGGCTCAGTTTTTACCCTCAGGCAGGCAGATTTATGATTGGCTGTCTTTGTAGACATCGGAGTTACAGTTTTTACCAAAATATCAGCGTTATTTCTTGTAGTTGTTTCCACTGAAGGGTGTTTTGTGTACACTACCATTCAAAAGTTTGGGGTCACTGAGAAATGTCCTTATTTTTGAAGGAAAAGCACTTTTTTCAATGACTATAACATTAAATGAATCAGAAACACACTCTATACTTGTTAATGTGGTAAACGACTATTCTAGCTGCAAACGTCTGGTTTTTAATGGAATATGTACATAGGTGTATAGAGGCCCATTTCCACTGTTCTAATGGTACATTGTGTTTGCTAATCGCGTTAGAAGGCTATTGGATGATTAGAAAACCCTTGTGCAATGATGTTAGCGCAGCTGAAATCATTATTTCTAATCATGTCAATGTCTTGACTATATTTCCTACTCATTTTGCAACTCTTTTGATGAATAAAAGTGTGACTTTTAATGGAAAACACACAGAACGGTAGTGTAAATGCGGGGAAAAAAAGTGGTTCCATTACATGTTTGTGGTAAACTTTTATATCACTACGTCTAAAAAATTAGTGTGAAAATGTATCAGCGATATTTGAGAGTTTTGTTGTTGTTTTTTTAAATGCAGGCACTTTTTTGGGGTGGGGGGGGGGATACCAGCTGTCAATCACACCGGTGTGCGGTGCACTCACAGGAAGAGGCTGGGCAGACTGAAAATAAAAGCCATCTCGAGCACCTGCCGATGCTCCGTTTGACCCAGGGGAGGAGGTCGTCGAATGGGAGGAAAATGATCGGCAAGCAATCATCTCTGACGGACAACCTGTCACCCCCCGCCCCCCCAGCAGGATGCCATCATCACAGTGGGCAGCTCCGTCACTGACGCACGAAAACAACCGTAATGTTTGAAGGAGCGCTATCACAGGTCGTTCCCTCCCCCGCGCTGCTGCTGCTGTAAACCACACGATACTCATTATTTGTGCAATATAACACTGTAATCTCACATAAGTGCAATTATGCTAAGTGCATGCTATATATATATTACTATTATTATTCCATAACACGCTGTATATTCTATATTCTATTCTTTAACCTTTCCCTTGATTGTCGTTGCTGCTGCTGCTGCTGCAATGTCAACAACTCCACTTGTGGCACTAATAAATGGTTATTTTTATCTTATCTTATATGTGACATGCTTTATTGTCTATTTAAGGTGGAACATAATTTGCAAAACCTATTGAGACACTTAATTCCTCAGGAAAATGGTTTTTGAAGTGCGACGAACGCTCATGATGTAGGAATCTGAAGCCTAGATTGACCACTTGGCTGGTGCCATATATCTATATCTATATATAGATATAGATATATATCTATATATAGAGGTAGATATACGGTCAAATGCCACATTGTGCGGGAAATGTCAAACCTTTAGTCGTTGGTGTCGTACGAAGGCAGAATGACGGCTGACTTCGACTGTCGACTCCAAGGGACGTCACCTTCAGACAAAGGATCAGAGGGAAAGGACGTCTCATTTCTTGGAACATGTGTGTTGCATTGATTCCTCCCCCTTTTCTTTTCTTTCTCATCTTATCTCCTCTCTGGTTTTTCTGCACTCTGGTGCAAGAACAAAAACAAAAAAGAGCAAAAAAAAAAAAGAAGACTCGAGTGATGAAAAGAAGGATGTAAGTGACGGGAAATACGATGGACATCGAGAGACTTTACTCCTGTTGTGATGCCTGGCATATATTTTCCAGGTGTCTGTAATTTACTTTCTCCTGACAGGGTTTGTCATTAATTCAGTTGTAGATACGCAGAATGTGAAATGTGCAGAAAGCAGAACTATGCATAATTTTCACCCTAATTTATCAGCTTTGGAGTCTTGTTGCTGTCTCTACTGCCCCCTTACTGACCCCCAAATACGACCAATATAGGAGCGCTTCCTTATGTGGGAGGAGAAAAACGACAACGCTATTTTTCAACTCAATTAGGCACAAGTGTCAGTGAGGTTAGTCGTAGATTTTGCACATCTATCGCACTGCGGAATCATTTGGTACATTTTCTGACTCGATGGACGCGTTTTAAACAGAAGTAACTGACATTTCTTTTCCACCGCCGACCAAAGCATTTGTTGTATTCTCTGTTGTGGAGACGTCTGCAAAGAAGAAAGTGTTAGTTTCACAGCGCGAGATTTAAAAAAGACGAGGCAGTAAGTCACAGACACGAGCTACGCTGTTCATATAAACCCCTGATATTGTCTATTAAATGCAGCTTTCATTTCTTTGGAAGTTGAAGGCTCTTATTCTTCTTCTGTCTCCTCCTCGGGCCTTTTTCCCTTTCCAAAGACATTTGTTTTTTGCTAATTTTTGCTAGCTTGTAAGCTAAATGTTTGACGTACCATA
Source organism: Microchirus variegatus (assembly GCF_963457635.1). Lineage (NCBI taxonomy): Eukaryota > Metazoa > Chordata > Actinopteri > Pleuronectiformes > Soleidae > Microchirus > Microchirus variegatus. The sequence goes on from NC_139809.1 coordinate 15,503,269, forward strand.
TCACGTAACCGAGAAGAGAGTTTTTTTCAATATAAAAGGGAGCGCTGGACGTGTTTTAATCAGAAGTAATAGACATTTATTTTCACCGTCGACCAAAGCATTTGTTGTATTCTCTGTTGTGGAGACGTCTGCAAAGAAGAAAGTGTTAGTTTCACAGCGTGAGGGTTAAAAAAGACGAGGCAGTAAGTTACAGACACTGGCTACAGCGTTCATAAAAACCCCTGATATTGTCTATTAAATGCAGCTTTCATTTCTTTGGAAGTTGAAGGCTCTTCTTCTCCTTCTGTCTCCTCCTCGGGCCTTTTTCCCTTTCCAAAGACGTTTGTTTTTTGCTAATTTTTGCTAGCTTGTAAGCTAAATGTTTGACGTACCATATCTCGTAACAGAGAAGAGAGTTTTTTTTCAAAATAAAACAGAGCGTTGGACATGTTTTAAACAGAAGTAATGGACATTTCTTTTCACCGTCGACCAAAGCATTGTTGTATTGTGGAGACGTCTGCAGAAGAAGAAACCGCCGCTATGCCGTTAGTTTCATAGCACGAGGGTTAAAAAAAGACGAGACAGTAAGTCACAGACACGAGCTACAGCGTTCATATAAACCCCTGATATTGTCTATTAAATGCAGCTTTCTTTTTCCTGGAAGTTGAAGGCTCTTCTTCTCCTTCTGTCTCCTCCTCGGGCCTTTTTCCCTTTCCAAAGACATTTGTTTTTTGCAAATTTTTGCTAGCTTGTAAGCTAAATGTTTGACGTACCATATCACTTAACCGAGAAGAGAGTTTTTTTCAATATAAAAGGGAGCGCTGGACGTGTTTTAAACAGAAGTAATAGACATTTCTTTTCACCGTCGACCAAAGCATTTGTTGTATTCTCTGTTGTGGAGACGTCTGCAAAGAAGAAACCGCCGCCATGCCGTTAAAAAACACGAGGCAGTAAGTTACAGACACGAGCTACAGCGTTCATATAAACCACTGATATTGTCTATTAAATGCTGCTTTCTTTTTCTTGGAAGTTGAAGGCTCTTCTTCTTCTTCTGTCTCCTCCTCGGGCCTTTTTTCCCTTTCCAAAGAAGGTCTCCAAAGACGTTTGTTTTTTGCTCATTTTTGCTAGCTTGTAAGCTAAACGTTTGACATACCATATCTTATAACCGAGAAGAGAGTTTTTTTCAAAATAAAAGGGAGCGCTGGACGTGTTTTAAACAGAAGTCACATTTATTTTCACCGTCGACCAAAGCATTTGTTGTATTCTCTGTTGTGGAGACATCTGCAGAAGAAGAATCCGCCGATATGCCGTTAGTTTCACAGCACGAGGGTTATAAAAGACAAGGCAGTAAGTCACAGACACGAGCTACAGCGTTCATATAAACCCCTGATATTGTCTATTAAATGCAGCTTTCTTTTTCCTGGTAGTTGAAGGCTCTACTTCTCCTTCTGTCTCCTCCTCCGGCCTTTTTCCCCTTTCCAAAGACATTTGTTTTTTGCTCATTTTTGCTAGCTTGTAAGCTAAACGTTTGACGTACCATCACGTAACCGAGAAGAGCATTTTTTTTCAAAATAAAAGAGAGCACCGTTGACCAAAGCATTGTGCAAACATCGGCAGAGAAGAAACCGCCGTTAGCTTCACAGCACGAGGGTTAAAAAAGAACTTGGCCACAGGCAGTAAGTTACAGACACTGGCTGTGGCCTATGATCAAATGAACATGTCACATGATATCTTCATCCTTTAGCTCTGCATGCAATCAGGTCACCTGTGGCGGGAGCACACCTGCTCCTCAACCCCCTTCATCAAGCACTTACTTATTTCCTGGTTCAGACTGTTATAGACTGTGTGGTAAACGTAACGGCTGTGGAGAAGATAATCCTTGTTCTCTAGTGCAAGTTATTATAGCTAACATTCTGCTTTTGTTAACTCCTGTGCTCAGAACTTCCTCCCTATACCTTCTCCACCATCTGGAGCATCTGTTCAACCTCTTCTTCGATTCAACTGCCGACTGCCTTCACCTGCTCGCTCTTGGGTCCAGCACCACCACAACCACCACCTCGCCTTAGGAGCTTCATAGCAGCTATTAGATGACGACACGCTCAAGGTACTATTGCTGTTATTTATGCGACTGATGCGTTCGAGTTGGCGGATAGACTCATATACATATACATGACATATACAGAAATATAAAGTATTTCAGATTTTTCTCTACAGTTTTCTTGTGCGCCACAAACCAATGACTTAGGCGGATTTAGGTTGTTTTTTGAGGTATTAAATGACCAAAATCTGTGCTACATATCCAGACAAGCAAATTAAACGTTACAACAGCTTGTTTCACAAGGACTTTAATGTTGAGGTCAGAACCCTTTCGTAGAGGAGACGATGTGAAATAAAGCTGGTGCTACATGAAGACACTGGTTCTCTGCTACTTGTCTTGTCAGTTGCCTCTTTTATTTAAATCATTTTCTTTCTTTCTTTATGCTCTGCAGCAAGTAAAAAATACCTTTGTAGGTGCATTATGTAATAAATCTAAAGCAACTGGCCATAAAATCCTCCTAATATGTCACAGAGACTCAGGAATAATGTTCATATAACAAACTGAACTCACCAACAACAACAGTACAGCCAAGATATTTGCATTAAAACACTTTTTTTGCAGACTGCAAATCATTGTTATGTTTTGAAATCATGTTTTGGCATGTGGCGCCACCTACCGCCGTCTACCAATCATTGCAGTCAGTAGAGTTTCAGCTGCCGAGCAACCACGGGTTGCCAGTTACGTCAAAAAAGCGAAAACTTAAAGACCTCTGTATTTTGAATTTGAATGTAGTAACCATTTTTGGTCACATTTTTACATAGAATGGCAACTTTAATTCAGGATTAATTTACCTACCAAGGTCAAGTCAGGAATTAAACAGTGAATTTCTACTTACCGTGAGACGCCTACACTTCTACAAATCTTAAATGCTGGATAATGTTCCTTTATCGCACAATAAAAACACTGCAGTGACAGATGTGTGTGGACAGACAGGCACGCAGACAGGTCAAAATACACTCATTCCAGAACAATCAACCCTTTGTTTTGTTTGCCGTGGATGTGGCTGCGTAATTATCATCCACCGAACACAGAATACAAAGCGGTTATCAAGATGAATTCAAATCAAGAGGTTGTTGTTATCTTCTGTCTTCTTTTCTCGTCCCGCCTCGGTGTTCACAAAGTATCACAAACGATATACGAGACGTTTAGAGCGGTGGCACAAAAAAACAAACAACAGTTAAAATGCACCGAGCCAAACGTCCTTACGACCATAAAAGATCAATCTGAAGTTTATCTGCCTTATATATTGGAAAAATGCACCCCATATATTTCTTAAATTTACAAGGGACATTCTAAGTTTCTCTAAGTAAGTGGAGAAACGGCTCAAGGCCAAAGAATGTGAGAGGGCATTAGAATGACCTGTCTTTATCTGTAGCTGTCTCATGTGTTTATTAAATCGCTTGCATGCTTTTAAAAAAAATGTAGGATGTACATAAACTAGGCTGTTAGGCTATGGCTTTTTTTCGTTTCCAAAATCGTTGGACCGAGGGATCTCTGCAGAGTCCCACAGACAGGTACGAGTGGATTGAATAACAACGACAGCTACCCTTCATCCCCTCTTAGTGAGGATAATAATGGCATCAAAAAGAAATTATCCTAGTGGGACAGAGCAGCGGTTAAAGGAAAAATAGATTGCGGCATCTTCATGGATCATCTAAAGCTGCGGTCCCCAACCTTTTTTTCGTGTTACGCCTCTGACACTGCATCAGTAAATTATTTTCAATTCCCCACTGTGGCGTCTGAGGACACAGAGAGAGAGAGAGAGAGAGAGAGAGAGAGAGAGAGAGAGAGAGAGAGAGAGAGAGAAAGAAAGAGTCTGCAGTGACTGGAAATTTTTCTTTTCAGCTTAGCTGTGCTGTCTGCTTATTTACGCCTCGCACTTCTGCCTCTGTTTACTGTTATTTGCGGTCTTGGCATTATTTCCCCCCCTCCACACATTTGCTGTGTGTCACACATGCAGCTCAGTTCATTCACTTCACCACATGTTGCTTTGTGCAGATTATGAACTTTACATCAGCCAACACACACAGACAAACAATCATTCACACCTATGGCAGTATTCGATTCATGTTGGAGGAAACAGGCAACAGTACTCGCCCTTGTTCAGCTTGCAGCCCAAACAGCAGGTGGCGCTATGCCCTTGACTCATGTGCGGATGTTTTCTGGCCGGGTCTCTTATCTCTCTCTTATTTTTGCCAAAATTACAGATGGTTGTCTAATCTGTGAGACCTTTTTTACGAAACGTAGAAATTGCTAAACTGGACGCCAAATTCAAAATGGACAACTTCCTTGAGTTGAGGCCATGTCCCCAGTCAGGCTTTTAGCCAGCAGGGCGTCCTGAAGATGCCCTTTTTCCCCCCGGTAACCACCGAAACGATGTTGTGATGACGCGTGGGTATAGTCAGGCGCGTGCTGGCCGTAGTTTTTGCCAGCACGCGCCTGACTATACCCGCTTAGAGTCTGTCCAAGATCAGTTTGGAACACCACAAGATTCCAATAAGATGCGACGACACGGTGGAGCAGCGCCTATTAAATGCTGGAAAGTCTCTTTGTACAAAAGCGAAACTTGGCTGCAGCGCAGCGGGGATTCTGAACTCCCTGCGACACTCTCTTCTCTCTCTCTTTGAGCAGTAAACTAAAGAGATCAGCTCATCTGATGCATCTGTTATTCCCTTAATTACAGCGCTAAAGCGTCTTCTATACAAAGAATGAGACCACGGAATAAAAGCAATGAAAAGTGTGCTCTTAAGGGTCTGTCAACAGTTTACTGAGATCTACTCTGATCTTCCGGATGGCAAGGGGGGGGACACCCTCTAAAAAAATCCTAGCTAAAAGCCTGTCCCCAATAGACTTTTTTGTTCGTATTGGGCTGTGGCATGTTTCCACCAAGTTTTGTGAAATTTGCTGCAACTTAGTTTTGGCTTTGTCCTACTGGGTTTCACCTTTGGGGGAAGTTTTGAAACTGAATCATTGTGGTTAAATTAAATAGCTATCACTTATAAATGAAATGGCCAGTTTTTGAATGCGTGGTTTAAGGATAAGGACATGATATGGTCGCAGTATCATTCTGCTCAGAAAACATCGTTTGCGCAGCTTATCTAATATTCCGATCACATGCTTTAAATTCCCTTGACATGCACCCTCCTTTGTGTGTGTGAAAAACCATTTTTCAATCAACATGGATCTCTTGCAGTTGTATAAACAGAATATCCTGCTCATACAGTATTTTAATAAAATCTGTGCTTCAGTGAATCATTTTAAAATCCACACATTGATGTCTGAGGACACACACAGAGAGACAGACTGCAGTCAATATGCTGCTACTCATTTCTTCTCCATTATGATGTCCCTGACTTTTTTGTTTACTGTTATTTACACTGACGTGTTGCCGCCTTTGTCCTGTTTATTAACGGCATTACCGTCATAAGTAACTTTTCCCTCCATTACAATAGAAACACACACACACACACAATGTTCCCTCAGGCTGTGGATAAATGCAAGAAAGATCACGTACAAGCGCAATTGCCAACCTTTTAGAACAAGATAGTACTACAAGGTCACATTGCCTCTGTGCTTTCGCTCAAAGGTTATTTAGCTTGTGTAATATTTTGATTCTTTGCAAACTTCTGGTCGATTCCAAGGCTGCTGTCCAGATAAAAAGAGGTCAAGTTAATTACAACACGAAACCTCCAGCAAATAAACGGCAAATACTAAAAACGAGTAGAGAATGATAAAATTCAAGTGTTGGAGTTTTGAGATGTATGCACATGTTCAAATTGCAAGTCTACTAGTCATCTACCTACCTACCTACACACCTAACTCCTTCCTTCCTACCTTCCTACCTAACTCCATCTGTCATACCTACCTACCCACCTAACTCATTCTTTCATACCTACCTACCCACCTAACTCCTTCCTTCCTACCTACCTCCTTCTTTCATACCTACCTACCCACCTAACTCCTTCCTTCCTACCTCCTTCTTTCATACCTACCTACCCACCTAACTCCTTCCTACCTACCTACCTACCTACCTACCTACCTACCTACCTACCTACCTAACTCCTTCTTTCATACCTACCTACCTACCTACCTACCTACCTACCTACCTACCTACCTACCTACCTACCTACCTACCTACCTACCTACCTACCTAACTCCTTCTTTCATACCTACCTACCTACCTAACTCCTTCTTTCATACATACCTACCTTGCTTCCCACCTACCTACCTACCTACCTACCTACCTACCTACCTACCTACCTACCTACCTACCTACCTACCTACCTACCTACCTACCTACCTACCTAACTCCTTCCTTCCTACCTACCCAACTCCTACCTACCTACCCAACTCCTTCCTTCCCACCTAACTAACTCCTTCTTTCATTTCTACCTACCTACCTACATAACTCCTTCCTTCCTACCCACCTACCTACCCACCTAACTCATTCCTTCCTTCCTTCCTACCTTCCTACCTACCTACCTACCTACCTACCTACCTACCTACCTACCTACCTACCTACCTACCTACCTACCTACCTACCTACCTACCTACCTACCTACCTACCTACCTACCTACCCAACTCCTTCCTTCCTTCCTTCCTACCTACCTACCTACCTACCTACCTACCTACTTACCTACCTACCTACCTACGTAATGCAGCTAAACCATCAAGACCTGGACTGACTCTCGGGTGATCATAGGCCACCTACCAACCTACCAAGCCTTTTCCTTTTTTCGAGAGTTTACCATCCATCATCCATCCATCATGCTCTTCTAGTGTCCCCCTGATGTCTCTGTAGCAGCAGCATGAACAGTTTGTATCGTGTCCCTCCTGAGAGCTCTGCTATTATATATTTTAGACGTGTGCAGTGCACCCATGCTGCTGCTGCTGTTCTACTGTTGAAGTTTTTTGGGGGGATATTTTACCAACCACTGCTCAGAAAACCAGTTAGAGTGGCAGAGTGAGTGAAGATTCATCTGTAGAAGTCACTTCAGGACATCAGACAAATTAGAAGAAGAGAATCGAAGAAATGCCAGAGAAAAATATCCCCCCCCCCTGTTCCCAGGCAAAAAGGTCCAAACAGGCCTGTGTTGCTTACTAAAAATAGTACAAAATTGCTGTGTGATGGTCATGGACCATCATAATGGCATCATCCAGGATGAATAAGAGCAGACGGTGATATTTCAAAGATGAACAAATCCTGACCCTGTTTTTTACTAAGAGGCTCCACATTGGGGGATTAAATGGACTCACTGAAGTATGTTTTATTGTCAAGTTGAGACTCTAGTTGCAATATAGTTGGCTGCGTGTCAACGACAATTGGGAGAAAATTAGGATAATTATTAATGAGAATAAAAATAGGGCCAACCGCGATGATGACCATGATTAGATGCTCTCGTGTGTGTGGGGGGCCCCTGCTTGTGTGTGGTCCACTCTAATTATCAAACTTGTGTGTGATTGTGATTGTGTTTGTGCTTATGATTATTACTGTAATTAGCCGCCGGTCCCAGACAGACATCGGGCCGATTTCTTACCTCAAGTGTTTTCAGGAAAACTACCACTGAATACATTTCCAATAAACCTGTAGTGGAAGATCAGGACACGACCCAAGGAAGACCCTGTTAAATTGCTGCGGATTTTCGATGAAGAGTTGGGTTCTTCCTCCATTTATGGTAATGGAATGGACCAATCTACATGAAGCCAGTGATGGGTCACAAATAACATTAACCTGGGCCTTTTGTGTTATTTCTCATATTTTTATTTATTTGGACTTTAATTTGCCTGCCTTTCTGATTACCTACCCTGCCCCTAAATAGTTTATTTAGCCTGTTTAATATTTGGATTCTGGTTTACTCCTCGTATGTTGTCCCCCCATGATATATATATATATATGTATATGTTTTCCTTTTTCCTTTATTGCCATTACTTGCATCTACAAAATATGGGCATATTTAGCTGCAGCTCGGCAGTCAAATCATCCATTGTGTAAATGTGTTTGCCCAGTGTTGACAGAAAGTAAGAGGGTTAGACTTCATCCAGTTAATAGTTACTGAATATTACTAATAGTTACTACAGTTAGTTATTTTCCTGGCAATCATCAACAATATGTGTATAACACTGATCCCTACTGAGCAAGTGGTTGGGGGAAACAAGTCCAATAAAATCAATCTGGAGCCCATGGGGAGATATCAAAGATATAGAATGGTTGCCAGTGACAACACATTGGAAAAACGTTGGTCCTAAAGAACCCAATTTTGACCTCCCAGTCAAATTCTTTTCAAAATTGCCTTTCAAATACCCTCGTGATTATTTAACTCCATTTCCCATTGTCGTTTGATGCGTGACGTGTTTTCTGACATATCCAAGAAATTCTTTACTTTTGGGACTTGGCGTTGCACCCCCATCCTTTGCAAGTTTGATAAACGAGGGCCACTGAGTGCTTTCTCTGCTGATGAGTTGTCTTTCAGCAGCTGTCTCACAGGCCGACGGGTAAAAAAAAAACACACAAAGAGGTTCTGGAAGAAAAAAAAATTATCAACAGCTTGATTGGAAGTAAATTGTGCACTCCGCAGGTCAATTTACGGCGGCAAGATTCGTCTCAGTGCTGAGGCTGTGAAGTGACCCAGTCATGGTACAGACGGGGTGTGCGAGTGCAGTCTATTGTACAAATCACTGTGAGGGACCCTCGTCTTTAACAGTGAAGAGTTTATTACACTAGACTCTTTATAGTCGTGTGGGTTAATGTTATTTGGCGATATTATTATTATGGAGTGCGAGGGAAAGCAGCCAAAAAAAAACACGACAAAGGCATTTAGCATCTCCACTGGAGGACGTGTCATCTCATCGACTCTCATGCTCTCTGCCATGTCAGGATGTCTGCCTCACCGAGCGCATACTAAAATATCTCTATGGAAAGTAGGACACAGTATACCCTTGAATGAGAAGCACACAACGGCCAAAAAAAACATGTTTTCGTTTTCGTTTAATTGAGCGTTCAGCCTTCAGCCGAGGGTGAAGAGCTTGATGCTAAAGGTGTGTTTTCAAATTCATTCATCTACCCCACAATGTACAGTTGGTCCGTGTCCACTTCAAATCTCAGTTTACAGTACAAATCTAGTATCTAGTATCAGTATAAAGCTAACTATTCAGTAACAACAAAAAAAGTGTTTGATATTCAGCATCACGTGCTATGGTGAGAATTTTAGATTTAAAAAGTTGGACAGTGATAAATATTTATGACTTTCCCTTTGAAATAGAAACTATAATCATGTGACTCTTGACTCTGACTGATCAAATATTACTCAGTTACTTGTGCTGAAAGAATTTGATGAAGCATTGTGTAACATTTAGACTCCCCGTATTTGTACAAATGTATAATTGAAGAATTTTTATGGCAGGCCTTGGTTTGCATAGGCCACCTTCTTGGACCATGTTTGTCACCAAATTATTCCTGTTTTGAAGCCTCCAAAATTGAGATTTTGACCAGTTTGCAAATGGAGGTCCACCGTACAGCTGCAATGAACGATTATTTTTGCAATCGATTAATCTGTTGCTTATTTTCTCGATTAATCGATGAATCATTTGGTCCATAAAATGTTAAAAAACAATGATCAATGTTTGTCAAACCTGAAAATAACGATGTTCTCGAATGTCTTGTTTTCATTCACTTTTAATGATTTCTTTGTTATGTGGAGCAAAGAAACAAATATAATATTCACACTTAAGAAGCTAAAACAATCACAAATCTTGTTTTAATCATGAAAAAAGCTTCAAAACGATCATAGATTATCAAAAAAATTGACGATTAATTAATAATAATCAATTAACTGTTTCAGCTCTCATCCATAGCATTGGTTGTTGCTTGCTGTCCATCGCAGTGGTTTCCACTCAAACTGTATTTCATCATCGCTCTTTGTCTAAATGTGATTACGTTCTGTTGAAGAAGAGCAACTAGCAATTGAGATCATTTACTCGCCAGGAAAATGTTTACTGATCGTAATCGTCTGATCGTCGTAAATCAAGTCAGAATTAGGCTAATTTTCTCATAGACTTGAGTCGCCGCCCCCTGGTGGCTATTTAATATATTCTCACTTCCTGATTGGCTCCATCCATTCTTCTATATACAGATATTAAGGCAGAAGTTCACTGCACGAATGAGGAAACATGACACGTTTTCTGACATGCCAAGGCCACCGTAGTTCCTTTGACATGCTAACAAAACACGGCCCCATGTTTGAGGAGACGGCGTAGCAGGTCGCTGACCCATGTGACGCTAACACCTCTCATGGTGCCCAAGAGAAATGACGACTGTGCTCAATCACACCTTGGCACATGTGACCGTAACAACTCACTCATTGTTAATTAACCCTAGGTGCTACCAAGGCTTTAAAAACCTGGGGGAAATCCCATGTTTTTAGCACTTCTCACACAGGTTAAAGAAAACGCCACGGCAATCCAACTATGCTGGCAATCGGAATGGTGTTAATTGCCTGTTTTTAGCAGATTAACATTGGTTTATATATATCCCATGTATACCCACTAATTAAAACGAGCGCGTAAGAGGCTTAAATCCTACTCATGGGTGAACTCTGAATTTTGTTTTCTAAATAAAGACGATTTGGCCAGAAGGATGTGTCAGAGGCCTCCTGATTTCAAATTGTATGTACACTACCTTTCAAAAGTTTGGGGTCACTTAGAAGTGCCATTGTTTTTTAAGGAAAAACTCTTTTTTTTCAATGATTCTAACATTAAATGAATCACAAATACACTCTATACATTGTTAATGTGGTAAACGACTATTCAAGCTGCAAACGTCTGGTTTTTAACGGAATATGTACATAGGTGTATAGAGGCCCATTTCCAGTGTTCTAATGGTACATTGTGTTTGCTAATCACACTATTGGATGATTAGAAAACCCTTGTGCAATTAAGTAAGCACAGCTGAAAACAATTTTGCTGGTTCTTTGACGAAAGCAAAATTATTATTTTGAATAAAAATCATTATTTCTAATCTTGTCAATAACTTGACTATAGTTTCTATTCATTTTGCAAATCTTTTGGTGAATTAAAGTGTGACTTTTAATGGAAACTTTTGAACGGTAGTGTAAGTATTAAACGTGTTTGATTACGACTGAACATCGATTTGACCGGGAAACGGATGTGTTGCGTATGTTTGTTTAGAATCATAACTTGCACAAGTGACGACATGGACGGTCCACCTCCACGTATGTTTATAATCTAAAGTCACGTTAATTGTGCGTTTCTGTGAGAAACCCAAATCCCTGAAGTTGTTTGATTAAACAATTAAAATGTTGTACGGTCCTGGGTCTTGACTGGATCGTCTAGTCTGTGCCTTCTCAGGATTAAAACCTTGAACATCGGTTACAGAGTTTGCTGTGTGCTGTGGTCTCTCCCCAAGTTTTTAAATCTAAGTCAGATTTGAAACTCTAGTGTGGAGCAGGCTTAAAGCTAATATAAATTGGGCTCTTGAGCACTGGTTGAATATTTTTGCAGACGTGTCCATGCTCATAAAGTCGAGTCGAGCGCGGTACAAAGAGGACACAACTCTCACACGTGTGTGTGTGTGTGTGTGTGTGTGTGTGTGTGTGTGTGTGTGTGTGTGTGTGTGTGTGTGTGTGTGTGTGTGTGTGTGTGTGTGTGTGTGTGTGTGTGTGTGTGTGTCTGTGTGTGTGTGTGTGTGTGTGTGTGTGTGCGTGCATGTGTGTGTGTGTGTGTCTGTGTGTGTGTGTGTGTGTGTGCATGTGTGTGTGTGTGTGTGAAACCAAACCGCTCAAAGCTTTAATCTGGCAATGAGTCGATTAAAGTCCAGAGCAGATATAACACACCGCAGGACTGACGAGCTGATGGATGGGCAGGTGTTGCAGACAAAAGCCATTTTCAGATATGAACTCCACGGTCACTGTGAGGTTGTTCAGGGTTTGGGGACAAATTGAAACAGAAAAATATCCCAAGGATCCTCCCCCACATGCGACAAAGCCACAAAGTACAGACAAGAGAGTCTGGACTTTGAAATTTCCTCAAGTCCTAGAGTTACAAGTGATTTTTTTTAACTTCAATGATACGTGGTACCTCTTTCGATAGTTTGGCAAAACTATCGAAATTGACTGAATCTGTCTTTGTCTTTGATAGCAAGGATTCTTGGTTCACTCAATTCATCCAAGCCCTCTCGCTTTTATTATTTTATTACTGCAGTGCCCATAGGAAGTACTGTATTCCTATAGTGGGAGCTGAAGAAGATTTTTCAGTTATGGAAATGCATGATAAGGAACGCAAAGGCTAACAATACAAACACTGTGCAACCTCATTAGGCACAACTAAAATATTTTGTTGGCTGGCGTGGCTGACAGTCACAACATCAAGCTACACTAATGCTCATTGAAAATGAAAACATTTGCGTTGTGCCTAATGAGGTTGCACAGTGTTTGTATTATGTTAGCCCTCAACTTGCTTTATAGATAGATGAATCATTTCCTGAATTTCAAAAATTAATTAAAGATTCCTTAAGAGGTTTGCAAATATTTGCAACGGATCCTTGTTCAGGGCGATGCCGACTATTATGATGGTAAATTCAAGTCATTCCGAGATACTTTTCTGTTTTTTGAAGAAAGAGCTCACTGTCAAAGTGCTTCAGGGCAAATGGATCATTTCTTGAATTTCCAAAATTCATGAAAATTCTTCCTTAAGAGGTTTGCAAATATTTTCAACGGATCCTTGTTCAGGACGATGCGGACTATTATGATGGTAAATTTCAAGTAAATCCGAGATACTTTTTGTTTTTAGAAGAAAGTCAGCTCTTTGTCAAAGTGCATCAGGGCAAATGGATCATTTCCTGAAATTCAAAAATTCATGAAAATTCTTCTTTAAGAGTTTTGCAAATATTTTCAATGGATCCTTGTTCAGGGCGATGCCGACTATTATGATGGTAAATTTCAAGTCATTCTGAGATGCTTTTTGTTTTTGAGAAGAAAGTCAACTCACTGTCAAAGTGCATCAGGGCAAATGGATAATTTCCTGAATTTCAAAAATTCATGAAAATTATTCCTTAAGAGTATTGCAAATATTTTCAACAGATCCTTGTTCAGGGCGATGCCAACTATTATGATGGTAAATTTCAAGTCATTCCGAGATACTTTTTGTTTTTGAGAAGAAAGTCAACTCACTGTCAAAGTGCATCAGGGAAGATGGATCATTTCCTGAAATTCAAAAATGCATGAAAATTCTTCCCTAAGAGGTTTGCAAATATTTTTAACGGATCCTTGTTCAGGGCGATGCTGACTATTATGATGGTAAATTTCAAGTCATTCTGAGATGTTTTTTGTTTTTTTGAAGAAAGTCAGCTCTCTGTCAAAGTGCATCAGGGCAAATGGATAATTTCCTGAATTTCAAAATATATCCAAAGTCTTAAGGTAATCTGACTAACGGTCAGCGAGATATGCCTGTCACAGACAGACAGACACACAGACAGAACTTGCTTCATAGATAGATTACAAAACATATTTTTTTTGCTGCACCAGACATACTGTCTATTTTTGTGTCTAAGTCAAGGTTTTAAACCCCAGAGAGGCTTGCGTCTGGACCAACTACTCGACGCACTGGAGTTCCTTGTTTGTTAATCAGAGTCGGAGACCAAACATTTATTTCCTTTGCCCTTTTGTTTTAATTGTATCTGATTAATTGAACACAGTCAGTTACAAAACTCCGGCTGCAACTCTTCTTTCTCTCGTACTGCAAAATGTAGTTCCTGTATAGATAGACAGCTTCCAAAAGAGAGCCCTGACTTCTTTCATTCAACACAACGCAGAGTGTGTGACCCACACAAAGGCTGAATTCAGTCTTTGTGTGTACACAGATTGCCATCACTTGCATTATGGGAGTAGAAATTACAGATATTTATGTTCAAATGTTGGAAGATAAAGTAAAAAAAAAGTGGTTAGAAAATAAATAGTAAATTACAGATACCCTTTATGGACAAAAGTATTCAGACACCTGATCATGACACTAACAACTGTTAGTCACAACTGATCAAGGACTCAATATTTTTATTTTGAAAGTGCAACGAAAAAATAAACCCTCGTAAGAGGGAAAATCTCAGAACAAAAACAGGGCCCAAAGCTAACAGATAAAGCCTCTCTTTCAAGGGAAAATCTAAATTGTTGAAAATCTACATTGGCGCGGGAGGTTACGTTAGTATGCTAGTTCATGAGACAAGACAAAAAATACAAAACTTTAAAAACAGAGGCACACATACACAGTACACAGGTACGCTGGAACAGACCATTCCATGTTCAACTGTAGGCACGCTAAAGGAGCTAACGCGGCTAACGGAGCTAACAATTTGTCATGATTTGTCTGATTTGCAGCATTCATTCCAAATATTATATCACTGTCACGTGACAGCAACTCTCACTTTGGCTTGTGTGGGAATTCATACTTTTTCTTTCCTCAAATCACGTTTTGTGTTGTTCCGCCTTGGTTTTCAAACCACTTCAGGATTTAGTTCTTTTTTTTTCCATCTCTTTTCCATTGGCTTCGTTTTATCTCTTCAGTCATTTTTCTCTTTTCTCATTTTATGTAGAGCCCTCTTCAATATGCAAATCTGCCTTTGTGATGTCAGAGTCCGGCAGCTCTCGGAGTCTGGACTTATTCCACCGAGACGTCCGCTCGATATGTTTTATTCAGTTTGACATCGGATGACTCAAGATACGTTTGTGTATGTATATATATGTATATGTATATATAGAGTGTTTCTATCATTACAAACCAAACTGGTAATTTTTCTCTGATCTCTGCCCTTACCCAGACAACTGCTGCTCACTGGATATTTTCCTCTTCTCAGACCATTTTCTGTAAACCCTGATCTGATCTAATCTAATATAGAGGTATATGGTTGAGTGTGAAAATCCCACCGGTCTAAAATCAGGGTCTCTGCAGGTTTCAACAAGTCAAATTTAAGACTTTTTAAGACTTTTTTAAGACCATAATGAATACAATTTAAGACCCATTTCAAATCCATACTGGTAAAAAAGTACAAAAGACATGAAGGAAAATTGGATCCACAAATTGTTGAACTTGCAATTCGGCTTAGCTGTGGGCTTTCATTAAGTTTTCTCCGCTGCTATGCTAAGCTGTAACACACCACGGCGTGCGCACAGCACACTAGCTAGTGGTGCTCGATAAATTCTCACCGGGCAGCACAGGTGGACTACTTTAGTTCCACTTTGTAGTTAAGTTATCGCATCCTCAAAAATAGAAACATTTCAAAGCGAGACTGAACTTTATGCACGTTTTAAATAAAAGTAACGTTAACCTTTCAAAATTGTATTTAAGACCTTTAATGAGATTTTAGGAGAATTTAAGACGTTTTAATGCCTTAAATTCAAATAATTGGATTTAAGACTTTTTTAGACCCCGTGGATACCCTGTAAAATATTATTTTCGTCAAAAGCGATGTTCACAAACCTCCCTAAACTCAACAGACTTGTGTTTTAAAACATGAAAAGCCATTCCCAACACTCGCATGAAGTCATGTGTACGTGTATGAAGTGCTTATTTGGATCCACATACGTATGCCGGCTACATAAGGTCCAAAAAAGTGCATCAGTTTTCCACAACAGCAACTATGAAATGTCAACCGTTTCTTAATTTCACTTTAAACTTTAGTTCTCATATTTACTTGATGATTTATTAGGCTCCAGATTAGTTATATTTGGGTATAATTGGGTTTAAGTCACTTAAATTATCTTTCTTTCTCATTGTGTCTAAATACATTGAATTGCTGCCATGTGATTGGCTGATTAAATATATGAATTTAAAAGCAGGAGTGTACCTAATAAAATGGCATATTTGACTCTATCATCTCACATTATGACAAAAATTGTCTATGTCATGTTTCCATTCCTTCTTTTTCTATCACACTGTAAATAATGAGGTGAAATGATCTCAGCTTTAAGCAGCACAGGTGGTCAATATTATGGTCTGGTCAGCCGTACTTAATTATAATGATCCATATAAAGGCCCAGTGAGAAAGAATTAGAGACATCCCCACGGTGGCTCCTCATGCTCACGCGTCTCATTCCCGAGCACTCATGGGAACTACGGTGGCCTTTGCAAAGCAGAAAGGTCATTCTCTGTCATTCTCTATCATTTACATTCTCTGGTTTTGCCTCCCCTTTTTGGAAAAACGCTGGCATCCGCAACCACGGCACATTCAGAGTCACATAAAGGACCTTCCTCTATTCTGAGGGTTAGGGTTAGTGAGTTGCTGTCATTATGATTTGAAGAAATTGGCGATAACAAGCAGCTGGATAGGTGTACCTGATGATGTGGGCGGTTAGTGTACTGTGTCTGATCCATGTTAATCTTACTGAGGACACATCATGACATAACGCATTCCCCATTCCCTTACCTTAATCATCACGAATGGCCTAACCTTAGCTCTTACCCTAACCCTAAAACCAGGTCTTAAAGGTGCATTATGTAATAAATCTAAAGCAACTGGCCATAAAATCCTCCTAATATGTCACAGAGACTCAGGAATAATGTTCATATCACAAACTGAACTCACCAACAACAACAGTACGGCCACAATATTTGCATTAAAAAAAAAATATTTTGCAGACTGCAAATCATGTTCATGTTTTGAAATCATGTTTTGGCATGTGGCGCCACCTACCGCCGTCTACCAATCATTGCAGTCAGTAGAGTCTCAGCTGCCGAGCAACCACGGGTTGCCAGTTACGTCAGAAAACGAAACCTAAAAGACCTCCTTATTTTGAATTTGAATGTAGTAACTGTTTTTGGTCACATTCTTACATATGGCGCCTTTAACCCTGAAAAAGTCCTTTAACGTTGTGGGGTCCAGACAAAATGTCCCCAAAAGGCTGGTCTGTATGTTTATTTGGACCTCCCAGATATAGATATAAATACAAGTACATACACACACATCTTCGTCCATTAACTTAACTGGAACCGTTGAATGCCTAACCAGAATCTTACCTCTAAAACTTGAGTTTCATTAAGACCAGGTTTTGAGGACTACTGGTCCTGCAGCATCGGCACTTGCGCAGAACTCATAGACATAATGCATTCCCTTAAGCCCCTTACCTTAACCTTAACCATCACAACTATCTAACCATTACCCTAACCCTAAAAACCAGGTCTTAGCCCCCAAAAAGCCCTTTAAAGATGTGAGGACCAGTCAAAATGTCCTAGCTTTACCAAAATGTCCTCTTACCTTAACCATCACTAATGGCCTAAACTTAGCTCTTACCCTAACCCTAAAAAACAGGTCTTAGCCCTCAAAATACCCTTTAAAGATGTGAGGACCAGTCAAAATGTCCTGACTTTGCCAGCTTAAACAAAGCTTTATCCCTTTGCCTTAACTAACAGTAACCTTAACTAATGCCTAACCAGAATTGAACTCTTCACTGAACTCTAACCCTGACCCGAACCCCAATTTTAACCCTAAAACCAGGTCTTAACTATTCTTCTTTAAGACTACTGAATTGGCTTCTTATTAATTTGGACGGCAGAAACAAAGCGTTATCCCTTACCTTAACTGTAACCTAGCCAGAATTCAAATCTTAGTGAAGACACTGACCCTTACCCTAACATTAAGTGCCTGACCCCAGCCTTTACCCTAAAACCAGGTCTCTAAAATCCCTTTAAAGGTGTGAAAATCAGACTAAATGTCCTAACTTTCCCTCTCTTAAGTTTATAGAACTTAATTCAGGAGAGAACTCTTGCAGTTGAGAAACAAAGTCACTAATAATAAGGTGGAATGGTCCACGTTATCAATATTAGAGCCAAAGGACACATTGATTAGATAATTAACGACAACGTGTCCTCATCTCAGCGTCTCCTCGCGGCTTGTGCTCACTAAACGTTGTTCTCATCTTGTCTTCGATCAAATCGGCTAATTTACGACAACTGGACCGTGGAGCGGCGCAAGACTCGAACTCAACCTCCTATGAAATAAGCAAACAAACAATTAAAACATGCTTCAGTTATTCTCCTATTATCTTATGAAGCACAGCGATAGCATCACTGCGTGTATTCTGAAAGCATCCCGTGGTAATATTTATCACTTCCTGATGGAAATGGATGGAGCGGCTGCAGAGGCACAGTCACAACCACACACACTCAATATCCTTCACACCAAAGGTTATTTTTCTATACGTGGGTGGATGGTTTGCATATTTTTTAATGTCTATAACAGCCTGCGAAGGGCAGATTCTCCTGTACAGGAGGCTGCAAGCACAGCAATGGCATCATGAAGGAGAGGTGTGTTTATTTTATCTCTGACATCGAAAAGTGCCATTGATTATTTTTCTCTTTCAAACTTAATCCCTGTAAATAATTTCTGTTGGTAAACTGTTGCTGGAAATGTCAAGGGAAATTACTAGTCATTGATTTTTTTTAATTTTTTTTTGCAAAAGGCTCAGACTCAGTAATCTATTGATAGGCCAAGTTTCTGTACAGTTTTGCAGAATATACTGTACATTAAAAAAACTGAACAAAAACAAACACAGGGATTGACTCTGGCTCTGCTCCCGCAAACTTTTAAGGATGAGCTGTAAGCATTATTTTATTTAGTGAGACAGAAATGTGAAAAGTGAGTCACAATCACTTTCGTAGATATGGGAAAGTACTATGACTGTTTTCATGGCATTTAAGAGAACAAACAGATTTGCTGGACCACGTGTCATGAAAACTAAAAATATTTTTGTTATTTATTTGGCAAAATAACAAACAAGAATTCAGCTTTTTCTGGATTAAAGGAGTATATTCTAGTCTTGAAGGGTATAGTCTGGCCTAGAGGAGTATAGTCTGGTCTAGCAGTGTAAAGTCTGGCCTGAAGGAGTATAGTCTGGCCTAGAGGGGTATATTCTGGCCTTGAGGAGTATAGTCTAGTCTTGAGCGGTATAGTCTGTCCTAGAGGGGTATATTCTAGTCTAGAGGAGTATAGTCTGCTCTAGAGTTGTATAGTCTGGCCTAGAGGGGTATATTCTGGCCTAGAGTTGTATAGTCTGGCCTAGAGGGGTATATTCTGGCCTAGAGTTGTATAGTCTGGCCTAGAGGGGTATATTCTGGCCTAGAGTTGTATAGTCTGGCATAGAGGGGTATATTCTAGTCTAGAGGAGTATAGTCTGGCCTGAAGGAGTATAGTCTGGCCTGAAGGAGTATAGTCTGGTCTAGAGGAGTATATTCTGGTATAGAGGAGTATAGTCTGGCCTAGAGGGGTATAGTGGGGTATAGTCTGATCTAGGGGGGTATAGTCTGGCCTGGAGGAGTATATTCTAGTCTTGAGGGGTATATTCTGGCCTAGAGTATAGTCTGTCCAATAGGGGTATATTCTGACCTAGAGGAGTATATTCTAGTCTTGAGGGGTATATTCTGGCCTAGAGGAGTATATTCTAGTCTTGAGGAGTATATTCTGGCCTAGAGGAGTATATTCTGGCCTAGAGGACTATAGTCTGGCCTAGAGTTGTATAGTCTGGCCTAGAGGAGTATAGTCTGGCCTAGAGTTGTATAGTCTGGCCTAGAGGACTATAGTCTGGCCTAGAGTTGTATAGTCTGGCCTAGAGTATAGTCTGGCATAGAGGAGTATATTATGACCTAGAGGAGTGTATTCCAGTCTTGAGGGGTATAGTCTAGTCTAGAGAAGTATATTCTGGTCTAGCTGTGTATAGTCTGGCCTGAAGGAGTATAGTCTGCCCTATAGGGGTATAGTCTGGCCTAGAGGGGTATATTCTGGCCTAGAGTGGTATAGTCTGGCCTATAGGGGTATATTCTGGCCTATAGGGGTATAGTCTGGCCTAGAGTAGTATATTCTGGCCTAGAGGAGTATAGTCTGGCACAGAGGGGTATATTCTGACCTAGAGTGGTATCGTCTGGCCTATATAATTTATACTCTGGTGTTAAAGTGACTGAGGCCATAATATAGCCAGGGTATAATCTAGCATTATTATGTTTTTGAGTCGAAGTTTTTTTTAAAAAAACGAAGCATTTACAAATACAAACTGTAGCAAACCTGTTCTATAATTAAATCTAACTCATTTTAAAAACAACATTTCAAAACTAATGAAAAAATACAACTTTTGAGACTGCTGGTGTAAGTTATACTATACACTCATTGGCCACTTTATTAGGAACACACAGTCATCAGAAAGTGGTTTGAATGTAATTTGTAATTTGTGCCTATTTAATTATACATTTTAGAGCAGATTTAGAGACCTTAAGTGTCCCGTGTACCTAATAAAGTGGCCAGTGAGTGGATATCATCCATCGCTGAGTGTGATGGATGTTGGCACACGTCTTGACACGGCTCTTTCAGCGCCTGAAATTGAGTCATCATGGATCTGTGGCCTGAGGGTAAGTGACTGTGCTGGCAGTTTAGAGTGTGAACGCAGTCTGACATCTTATCTGCATTCCTTTTGTCGTGGCTCCTCCGCTGGAAAAATGCAGATTATTTGGTTGCTGCTCCACTTCAATCGCGTTGCTACGGTTTTGTACGGTGGGCGGCGAAGAACAGAACAAGTCAAATGAACCACCCCACGATAATCTGCACAAAGTTCATCAGGACGAACACGATACACACAACGTTATGTTATATTATAAAAACGCCGATGTTAAAAAATGTCTTCATCTGTACAGAAGTATAAGTGGGCTCTGAATTTAAATTTGCATAAGTCTGTTGAGAAAAACCAAGATGGTGAAAAACCCACTTACTTGGCAGAAGGTATAGTCTCAAGGATTAAGTAAAACCCAAAAGCCAGTCAGTAATAAAATCTCACAACAGCCCTTTTGTTGTGTTTTTTCCATGTGCATCACCAAGAAAACCCCCCTGAGGTTTGGGAGATTTGAATTTGAAACAAACAAACAAAAAAAAAGACACAGAAATAAACTAAACTTCTGAACTCATTTTGCATTCAGGGTCGATCGTGAGTCTCAGACTATGCTGCCAACTTCAGATTATATTTAAGTTTCACGAGATTCAAACGTGGAGCGACGACAAATTGGATTTGTGGGATTTAAAAAAAGTATGAGTAAGACGTCGCGAGGTGATGAAATCAGAGATAATGACCTGTTTTCAGTCACGTCAGATTCCCAGAGGTGTGAATTAAGGACACAGATTATATCTGACAGTGTTTTTCTTCCAACCAGGTGATTTGTAAAAGGTGGATGTCGCCGTGATTGCTGTAATTGTTTGTGTTGATTGAGGTTGTCGAGTGTAAATAAAGGTGTTGTTCATCCTCGTGTAAGCAGATTACGAGACTGGAACGTGTCATTAAAAATAAATGACGCTTCTTTGAAGCAGCGTTTATCTCTTTGTACCTGCATTATTGATCTGTACTTTCATCTTTAGAGATTTTTTGGAGCATTTCCTGAGATACTCGTGGAAAAAATGTACCAGTCTTCAACATTCACCTTTCCTCATCATTCCCCTGTCCTCAACATTCACCAGTCTTCAACCTTCACCTGTCCTCATCATTCACCTGTCGTTATCATTCACCTGTCTTCAACATTCACCTGTCCTCATCACTCACCTGTCCTCATCATTCACCTGTCCTCATCATTCACCTGTCATTATCATTCACCTGTCGTTATCATTCACCAGTCCTCAACATTAATCTTTCCTCATCATTCACCTGTCCTCATCATTCACCTGTCATTATCATTCACCTGTCCTCAACATTAATCTTTCCTCATCATTTACTTGTCCTCATCATTCACCTGTTCTCAACATTCCCCTGTCCTCATCATTCACCTGTCCTCATCATTCACCTGTCCTCAACATTCCCCTGTCCTCATCATTCACCTGTCCTCATCATTCACCAGTCTTCAACATTCACCTGTCCTCAACATTCCCCGTCCATTATCATTCACCTGTCCTCAACATTTACCTGTCGTTATCATTCACCTGTCATTATCACTCACCTGTCCTCATCATTCACCAGTCTTCAACATTCACCTGTCCTCAACATTCCCGTCCTCAACATTTACCTGTTGTTATCATTCACCTGTCCTCATCATTCACCTGTCCTCATCATTCAACTGTCCCCAACATTCACCTGTCCTCAACGTTCACCTGTTGTTATCATTCACCTGTCCTCAACGTTAATCTGTCCTCGTCATTCCCTTGTCCTCATCATTCACCTGTTGTTATCATTCACTTGTCCTCATCATTCACCTGTCCACAACATTAATCTGTCCTCATCATTCACTTGTCCTCATCATTCACCTGTTGTTATCATTCACCTGTCCTCATCATTCACCTGTCCTCAACATTAATCTGTCCTCATCATTCACTTGTCCTCATCATTCACCTGTTATCAATCACCTGTCCTCATCATTCACCTGTCCTCAACTTTTTTTTTTTTTTAATCAACAAATTAAGTCCTAGTCTAGAGAGTCTAGTTCCTATGAGATAGAATAGTCTTTAAAAGTCGTTCTTCATCTCTGCACAAAATCAGAAATTGCATGGGGTAAATAAAACTAAGACCATGAGGATTTATCTTTAATCCACTGTATAATATAATACACCGAGGACAGTTTTGTAGCTGAAGCTGTTCCCTCATTTATTAAAAAAAAGTTTAAAAAACTGTTTTCTTGCGGAGACTCGTTAGTCATACTGAAAATACATCGTCGATGGCCGTGGGTGCAGTTACATTTCTTTTAATCTTTTTGGAAAGTGAGTCGTGGACAAGTTACACTGATCACATTGTGTTTCTATTGTGAGGGAAAGAAAAAGTCCTTGAATATTGGATTTTTCATAACAACATGTTCACACAGTGGTATAC
Organism: Microchirus variegatus; assembly: GCF_963457635.1. NCBI lineage: Eukaryota > Metazoa > Chordata > Actinopteri > Pleuronectiformes > Soleidae > Microchirus > Microchirus variegatus. Next base: position 15,526,172 of record NC_139809.1, read on the forward strand.
ACACACACACACACACACACACACACACACACACACACACACACACACACACACACACACACACACAGCCTCAGTATCGACAACGGCGATGGACCTCGCGGGAATTGCTTTTTTCAAAAATAACTAGAGCTCGCCGACACTTCTCGCTCTCAGTCTCAGAGACAAGGACAAAGCAGACGTTGGCCGGTGGACAGAAAGACTTTCAACAACTTCGTCTTTCTCCTCTTGATTTTAAGTTTCTGTAAAGCTGTGAGTGGACTCCTACACTCTGTCTGTTTTTCATCCCCGAGGGGCTCAAGTCTTTTGAAACAAGACCTCAGCTGTTCTGCAGTCGAGGTGAGAGCCCCTGGATTATGGATCATCTTCCCACACACACACACACACACTAACGATCACATCTGCTCCCATTTACACTTAAATAAAACACTTCACTTTTATTTTCACCTTTGGCCTTTACATCTATATTGTCATTGCCTGTGTGTGTGTGTGTGTGTGTCGATTATATTCACATCTGTCTTTATTGATTTAAAAATGAATATGAATGTTAACGCCACGTTATTTATAACTCCAGCTGTACTTAAAGGTGCATTATGTAATAAATGTAAAGCAACTGGCCATAAAATCCTCCTAATATGTCACAGAGACTCAGGAATAATGTTCATATAACAAACTAAACTCACCAACAACAACAGTACAGACAAAATATTTGCATTAAAACAAATATTTTGCAGACTGCAAATCATGTTTGTGTTTTGAAATCATGGTTTGGTATGTGGCGCCACCTACCGCCGTCTACCAATCATTGCAGTCAGTAGAGTCTCAGCTGCTGAGGTTGCCAATTACGTCAGAAAACAAAACCTAAAAGACCTCGGTATTTTGAATTTGAATGTAATAACTGTTTTTGGCCTTTAATATTCAGTCATTTTTGTGGTTGTTGATCAGTGCAAGAAACATCTATATTAACTAACTGCTTCATAATCATCATTTTCTTATATTCTCTCATTTGTAAAGTGGAAGGCAGGTATGAGAACGACTGTCCACTCACTCACTGACCACCGCATGAACCACGTCTTTGAAAGTGAAGCTCAAATGGAGCGAAGAGCTTCTTTGTAGATAAGGTCACCTCTGCCGAGGATGTGAAATATAGCTGTATATAAATATGAATCACTTCCCGTACCAGTGATGCTGTGGCAGGGATGGGATGAAACATGTAAATGACCTTGACATAATAATATCGACTGCTTATGAGCCCTTTTGATGGCACATTTATTTTATACAGTGCATAGTGCAATGCTGTTTATTTATTTTACAGAATACACAAAATAGACAGACGGACGTATATATATTAATATATATAGCTACAGACAATCCATACCACAGAGTTATTGTCATATTGATTTATAAAACTCTTACTTACTTAATAACTAAGCAAATAACTAGAAGTTGGAAAAAGTAAATAAGTGGCAAGAGACGGTACAAGGTATACATAACTTCATATAACTTGCGACATTAAGGTTTTGGATAAGATTTGTTTTCACATTTAAATATTTTTGTATGTTTTTGTGTTACTTTCTTTTAAATAAACATATTACAGATTTTTTTATTTTATTTACAATACTTACTTTTTCCATATATCACTGTATCAACTGTATTTTAAAATGTTTAAACCTGGTCAAAGTGGATTCATGTTCAACTTATTTTTTATATGAATGATATTATTAAACATTATCCCATTATAATAATATAATTGAATATATGCTGTGTATGTAGCACAGTGTGTATGTTTAGCTATCGTTAATTTCCTAATCCTTGTATTTTGTTAGGCTTTTAAAAAAATAAAATATTAAAAACAAAATAATCCAGAACTTTCAAACAAGCAGGAATATCAATAGACATTTTAAAGAGTATCACAACAAACATTGTTTGACTAAAAACGACTAAAAAGTAACGGAATGTAAAAGAGGACAAAACCACAGAATTGCTTTTGTATAGATAAAAACTATTTTAAAAATCTCTTATTTGTTATGAAATTATACAAAATGTATGAATAACGAAGTGTTAAAAGCCTGCTTTTAACTTCCTAATTGTGAAAAATTAGGAAGTTTAGGAAGAAGAAAATTACCATAGTGACCAGTGCTTACATTCTGGTCCGTCCGCAAAAACCGTCCCCATTCGGGCTTGTGGTCCGTCTGAAAAATGTGTCTGTAGTGAAACAAGCACGTTTGGTTTCTCCGCCCCCCCCTCCCGGCGGCCCCGGTCTCTCCGTGAGTTAGCAAGTGAAGCAACACGAGCTCGGAAGCATGGAAGTGGAATAATAAGTTCGTTTTTTAAAAAAGAACTGTTTGGTTTTAAAGCGCAAGTGTGGACGAAACACTGACGTAAAGAAGTTGTTGAAAGTTCACAGGTAAAGTTGACAGACGAACAGGTTGCGACGGAGGAGGAGGAGGAGGAGGAGGAAGAGGAGTGACGCCGAAATAGAACGAACTGTTCTAGTTCGTCTCCACCATGGACACCGTTCTGAAATTCACGAGTCAAAATCAAGGGAAAGATCGCGTGTTTAGGTAAGTGACGTGACCACGCGAGAAGTAAGATCTTTAACATTTTATCAGGATTGAATATAAAGTATTTGATCAGCGTGTAGAACTAATATTTACATTTTCCCTCACTCCCTAACTCTGCATACTGTACTTCTTACTCCCATACATCCTAGCTAAGCAGTTTATCACCAAAATAACAAACAACATTGCCTGAAAATACATTTTAATGCAGTTTAATGACATAGAAATTGTTGTAAATCAGTAAATATTAGCATATTTTCACTTAATTGTCCCTTCTAGAGTACATTTTATTTGTATTATTCAAGTAGAAATACAATTTGCCTCCATAACCACATCCCTGCTGTTTTTTAGTGTGTATCTGCGTCATTACCTCGTTTATGAAGCCCTGAAGTTTCGAAACAAACAATTCAGCCACTGCTGAGAACGCTGTGTTGTATTGTAATCTCAGGCTCAGTGAGATCTCTTATAAAACCCGGTCCGGTTACGTAAACACCGGTTCTCTGGAACAGCAGATCCTCCTATTCCGGGCACTAGTCCGGGTACATCCGGTTGTGTACATTGAACCACAGAAGAAGAATAACGTCCGTTGTGGAGGTGTTTCACGAGCAACAGTGTCTTCTGACTCTGGGTCTGACTCCGGGTCGAAGTCATAAAAGGGACTGTGGCGGGGAGTCGTGAAGAAGCTATTTTTAAACACTGTTAAAACAATGTTTTGATAATGAGTAGCAGTGCATCCACCGTTCCAGAGGGGGGAGCTGTGCTTCTGAGAGCGGGTGTGCTGAATATGTCACTTCCGGGTACTGGCCAATCACAAGACTCTGGCCGTTTCTCAATACCCAAGTATGCCAGTATGTTCTTGCTTACTTGGAAAGTACATACTTGAGAAGTAAGACTGAAGAACATACTTGCAAAATAACAAACAACATTGCCTGAAAATACATTTTAATGCAGTTTAATGACATAGAAATTGTTGTAAATCAGTAAATATTAGCATATTTTCACTTAATTGTCCCTTCTAGAGTACATTTTATTTGTATTATTCAAGTAGAAATACAATTTGCCTCCATAACCACATCCCTGCTGTTTTTTAGTGTGTATCTGCGTCATTACCTCGTTTATGAAGCCCTGAAGTTTCGAAACAAACAATTCAGCCACTGCTGAGAACGCTGTGTTGTATTGTAATCTCAGGCTCAGTGAGATCTCTTATAAAACCCGGTCCGGTTACGTAAACACCGGTTCTCTGGAACAGCAGATCCTCCTATTCCGGGCACTAGTCCGGGTACATCCGGTTGTGTACATTGAACCACAGAAGAAGAATAACGTCCGTTGTGGAGGTGTTTCACGAGCAACAGTGTCTTCTGACTCTGGGTCTGACTCCGGGTCGAAGTCATAAAAGGGACTGTGGCGGGGAGTCGTGAAGAAGCTATTTTTAAACACTGTTAAAACAATGTTTTGATAATGAGTAGCAGTGCATCCACCGTTCCAGAGGGGGGAGCTGTGCTTCTGAGAGCGGGTGTGCTGAATATGTCACTTCCGGGTACTGGCCAATCACAAGACTCTGGCCGTTTCTCAATACCCAAGTATGCCAGTATGTTCTTGCTTACTTGGAAAGTACATACTTGAGAAGTAAGACTGAAGAACATACTTGCCAAGCACGGGAGTACACAAGCACGATTCTTCAATTGGAACAGCAGCAAACTTCCTTGTTCTACTGTTTGAATGGCGGGTGGCGCGAAGCACTTAAGCCTCATTACCGCCACCTACAGTGTTGATGAACATATAAAATACTTTGAATAAATACATAAATTGTTGTTATTACACTATATATATATTACACTATATATACACTATAAATGTGTCCATTATATGTCAATACATATACAATGACAGTGCGACTTTAATATAAATCTAAAATTCAAAGTTACAATAAATGAAACATTAATATTAAACAAAAGTTCACACTGTCAGGTCAAAACGTTTGCATTAAAAACAAAACAACATGTCAACAACAAATCTATCGATCACACCAACTATGTAATGACGGAGCCGTCTGAACCAGCGGATCATTTCATCAGGACAGGCTGAGGTAACGCTGCTCTGTCCCGGGCGCTGTGAGCACCGAACGTTCGCAGAGGCGGAGCTGCTCACCTCCGACAGCACCGCTGTCATACTATAAATACGTCATATCTTATTACACAAACCACATGTTTGGATTCTAAATGACTGATTTCTCGCCTCAAATGATTTCAAAACTTTGTTCCGGGACACAGAAATATATTTATTTCAGTTTTATATTTGTATTTTATCCTGCTATGTTCCGCCGAAATGCATTCTGGGATATATGGCTTTCCCAAGTACGCTCAAGTCACCACCCGATGCATACTTGGTAAAATGGGCGGAGCGAGAACACTTCCAGGTATGAGAACCGTACTCGCTGCTCGCGTTCTTGAGAATTGGAACAGAACTTGGACTGAGGCTGATGTCGTTTTCACAAGTACGGGAGTACGCAAGTATGGACAAGTACGCACAAGTATGGATATTTAAAAACGGCCTCTGTCTTCTGGGTGTGAGAGTTGATTCTCAAATCTCACGGCTGTGGAACACCGTCAGAAAAGAGGATTTCTATCGGCTCTTTTACAGCAACTAGGAGGTTTTTGACCATAAAAACAAGTTAATGTATCTAAGTAGACCTCCATAACTATATGTGCAACAGGACCACTCTATGTGAGCTTTAACAATAAAGAAAGTCAAGGCGGCAAAAATAATTGGTCAAATACTATATTGTCTGCCCTCAGGAGTTTAGAGGTCTTCTGCTGAAAGTCTGAGGTGGTTTCAGAGATGTTTTCCCACCAACCTTGGTCCTAACAAGTGGTTATTTTCGGGTATTGTTGACTTTCTATATGGTCTATAATTGTCTGGTCACTCTCCTCCTGACCTCTGGCGTCAACAAAGTGATGTTCTGCACATCTCTGTAAAACTCCCTGGAGACGGTGGAGGTGGAAGTGGTGTGCGTGACAAAGAGCCTGAAAACACGGCGACTGCGATGCCGTGTTCACCTATATCACCTTTCATCCCTGTTCTCGTGTCCAACACGTGTGAACTTCTGCAGGTCGTTTGGACCACTTCTTCATGCCTACATGCACTCAGCTGATTGGCTCACTATAAACAGGTGTACCTAATAAAGTGACCAGTGAGTAACCCTGACGACTGAAAACCTTCACAGAGATTATTTCAGTGTCAGTATACTCACTGAAGTGTCCCAGTTTTATCATTTTACAGCCATTTAGTGTCTAACTTTTAAATATTAACATGGTTTTGTCAAGATTGTGGTTGTCAAGGGCCTTGAAAGGTTTTGAAAACTTGCCCTAAATAGACATGGGGTCTTTAAAAGTGCTTGAATTTTATGCAAGAACGACGTTAAAGGTGCATTATGTAATAAATCTAAAGCAACTGGCCATAAAATCCTCCTAATATGTCACAGAGACTCAGGAATAATGTTCTTAAAACATACTGAACCCACCAACAACATCAGTACAGCCAAAATATTTGCATTGAATATCTGCAAATCATGTTTATGTTTTGAAATCATGTTTTGGCATGTGGCGCCACCTACCGCCGTCTGCCAATCATTACAGTCAGTAGAGTCTCAGCTGCCGAGCAACCACGGGTTGCCAGTCACGTCAGAAAACGAAACCTAAAAGACCTCGGTATTTTGAATTGGAATGTATTAACCATTTTCGGCCACATTCTTACATATGGCAACCTTTAAGTTGATATTTATGGTTTTGTAATTACCAGTGTTGTTGTGGACGCTGTCCACCGTCTCATTGAGATTCAACATGGAGCAATGAGCTACGACGAGTAACCCTAAGCAAGAGAGAGCGAATAATGACGTGACACCTGGGAAATGCAAATTCCAAGATGCCTCTGTCTCGCCAAAGAAAAAATTACAAAGACTGACTTTGACCAAGATCCCAAGGACAGTCACTTGTCCAGACTGTAGAGCCGTGCTGCAAATTGATAAAAGTGGACGCCATCATGGGGCAAAAGCGGCTCTTACAAGTTGCCCTCCCATCTTAAGCTGTGACGGCACATTCAGTCCTTGAATTTGACGGAATTTGTCCTGGAAAGACCTTGAAAAGTCCTTGAATTTCATGTCCACCAAGGTGTGGGAACCCTGTATTGGCAAAATCCATTACTTTCGACGATCTCAGTATTTCTCATTATAGCAGTGTTTGGAGTGGACATTTCTATGCTGCACACAGGAAGTGATTTGTGTCACGTAAAAAAGAGACAAACGCAAGAGCGACATTGAGCTAGTAAAGCGAGGCGACTGCAAACGGATTGAAGTACGACTGAAAACGCATAGACAAAAGCGTCCATGGAAAGTTTACGAAATCATTTGATGGGATAAACATCTCTTGTCTCCGCCCCCGCTAAGGCTCCTCCCTCTGTCAGGTCTGAAAGTTTTGCCTGACAGAGCGTGTTCGGATGCAGTTAACTTTCTTTGCCGCTCTTCTGTCTTCCTGATCCACGAATCTAAACAAAATCACTCCAAAGCCGCTCCCTGCGTGTCCATTTGGTTATAAGACTGTAGGATTTCAGCATAGATTAAACTCGGCTTTTGGAATTATTTTCATCTTATCATAAATATTTTTGTCACATTTTCTCCCCGACACTTCAGCAGCTGTCAAAAGTTTTTTTTTGTTTTTTTTATAAAGTTGTGATACAGTATTTTTTTATTTTTTTTTATTTCTCTGTGAAAGCAATGATGAATGATTCACGAGTGGGTTCATCCTTAAAAACTTCTCTTTTTACTGACGGTGTCAAGAGCTGTGAGAGTGTGACGAATGCATTTTGACAAATGCAGAATAAAAACAACTTTTTATAGCAAGTACTACCTTTTCACAGGAGGCAGCTGATGTAAAATTAAGATAATTGTTTGCTCTCTTCTTCTTCACATACACTACCGTTCAAAAGTTTGGTGTCACCTTTACAATTTTTATGTCTTTTCCATTAAAAGTGACACTTTTATTCATCAAAAGAGTTGTAAAATGAATAGAAAATATAGTCAAGATTAGAAATAATGATTTTTATTTCGTCAAAGAACCAGCTAAACTGTTTTCAGCTGTGCTAACATCATTGCACAAGGGTTTTCTTATCATCCAATAGCCTTCTAACGCCATTAGCAAACACAATGTACCATTAGAACACTGGAAATGGGCCTCTATACACCTATGTACATATTCCATTAAAAACCAGACGTTTGCAGCTAGAATAGTCGTTTACCACATTAACAATGTATAGAGTGTATTTCTGATTCATTTAATGTTATAGTTATTGAAAAAAAGAGCTTTTCCTTTAACAAATAAGGACATTTCTAAGTGAGCCCAAACTTTTGAACGGTAGCGTACACTTCACACACTGGTATTGTGAAGTTAGATTGAGATGGAGTGAGAGATGCACTCTGATCACATACCCTGGTCTATACAGTAGAACAGTATTTCTGATTGTCCTCCAACCACACGTACCGTTTTAAGAATCGCGTCTTTAAGACGTTTAATTTCCGTCCTCTTCCTGTTTTTCAGAGCGGCTCAGTTCGCGTGCGCGCTGTCGACATATCTGCTCAGGAGCGACTCCAACAAAAAAGACCTGGTGTCCAAACTCAAGAGTCTGGAGGCCAGTCTGAACGCTGGACGGAAAGGTGAGTGTGACACTGTAAATAGGAAAAGAGGGAAATCTGTGCTTTCACAGCAGTTGCCCGTTATTCTAAGCCACTATTTTTTGGGTCTTGGGGAAAACCAAACATCTAATATTTGTCCGTAAAGCAAATAAACCTTAACCTGTATGTCACATTTTAGTGGATAATAATTACATAACACTGAGGTTCCATGGTCAATAATGCAAAGAAAATGTAGCGTGATTTTTAGCAATTGTGTCTAAATACAGTATATCTGGGCTTAATCGGACAAAAAAGTAAACATTTGTAATTGCCGCAGGTCACCGGTTTGCCGCAGCTACCTAGCTAGTTAGCTTTTGAACTCTGAACTCATGAACTTTATAAACAAAGCCCATGACTGCTGACGCAATCATGAGCTAGCAAACTAGCTTGCATTAGCAAACTTGCTAGCTTTGAGTTAGCTTGTCGTGATCATTTGATCAGTATTTTTGAGTGTTTAATTACCATACAAACTGCACGCTAGCTAGGTATTTAGCCTAATCTAGCAATTGGGGAAAAAATTGACAAAAACCTGTCCACACTATTTGTTTGTAATATATGTAAGTAAACTTGTTTTTAAAAACTTGTAGTTCTTTAAAAAAAGGAGGGAAAATGTAACACATGGAGACAGACATATGCAATGATGGCCTAAACCAGGGGTGTCAAACTCAAATACAGAGTGGGCCAAAATTTAAAACTGAACAAAGCCGCGGGCCAAGGTTGAACAAATTAACCTTTTAATAGAGACCCAAACAAGTTTTGCATTGAAAATTGAACAAGCAAGGCTTATATAACTTTATAGTGACATGCAAAATCGAGTTTCAAATAATAATAATAATAATTAAAAAATATCAATGGCATATCAAATAAAATTTAAATAAAAATTGAATGCACCCTAAATACAGGATAAGCGGTAGATAATGGATGGATAAAAAATGAATGCCTCTTTTCTATTTGCAGCCTTCTGAGGCAAATATCAAGATAAACTTTTTCCACAGGCTAATAATAAATTTGAAAATAAAATAACAATAATGAATGAATCAAACATTCAAGCCTTGAAGTAGCAAGAGAAAGAGCATGAATAAAACGTTAATTATTGCTCAGTTTGCTACACTGATTTGCTTTAACACTGAATATGGAACAAGCAACGCTTATATAACTCAATAGTGCAAAATCAACTTTCAAAAAACATCAATGGGATATTAAATAAAAAATTGAATGCCTCTTTTCTATTTGCAGCCTTCTGAGGTAAATATCAACATTAACTTTTTCCACAAGCTAATAAATTTGAAAATAAAATAACAATGAATAAATCAACCATTCGGGCCTTTTTACTGCTCAGTTTGCGACACACTGATCTAATCTGATGTGCCCAAGACAGATACCTGGCATCTTTTCTTGGATGCTAGTTCATTAATGTCGGGGTTCAGGCTTTGAGCTGAGGCAACCTTCATTATCGAACGAAGGTGTTCATCAGTCAGACGTATCCTGTGAGATGTTTTCGTCATCTTCATTGAGGAGAAAAGTTGCTTACATAGATAAGTGCTGCCGAACATGGAGAGCAATTGAGCAGCTTGGGTGCGGAGCTGAGGCAGCGGCGGTGCCCCTGTATAATACCGGTGGGCCAGCTCTAATGTTAATTTGATATTGCCTCAAGGGCCAAATGAAATTACACGACGGGCCAAATTTGGCCCGCGGGCCAGAGTTTGACACCCATGGCCTAAACATTAGCCACTGAATTCTTTTTAACTGAAGCATTTTGTTCAGGTTATAGGTTTAAAGCAGATTAAATAACGTTCCTCCTTAACAACTTTCTCCAAAAACACTGAAAACATCTGTTACTGTATATGCCGACGATATATTCAATAGGGGTGGGTGAAAATATTGATTTGGTGATACATCGTATATATCTAAAGTAAACTTTTACTCGCTGGGCGTCACTACTTCATGTCTCCTCATGGCGGCGCTGCTCAAATAAATGAGGGAAACCTGGGCAGATGTAGAAGAAGAGGGCGTTCACGGTGGGATAATGATGGAGAAAAATCTACGTTGTGATGCGCCATCCACGTTCACCAGTACACATACTTTATTCACTTTATGAGAAATCTTGCACTTTTAGCTTTTCGCGCTCACTGTTCAACCTCATATGCCACGTTTGTATTTCTTTATTTTCTTTTTCCTTTTACAACCGCTGTTGTTAATCTGTTGTTTCCTTTCTTGATAAATCGATAACAGTGTTGTTTTGGGTCCATAAAATGTCACAAAATATTGATTTGGTTTTTCCCAAAAGTGAAAGGGCGATGTTCTGACATTGTCTTGTTTTGTCCACACAATGATTTACTGCTCGCGTGGAGAAAAGACTCACATTTAAAAAGTTATTTTTTATGTGTAGTTTTGTGTGCGGTGTAGTTTTATTCATACAAACAAACAAACAATTACCTTGCCACGCTTAAGTATGAATTTAGCTGTTTTTCCCCCTCTCTGCCATCCACACGTCTTCATGCACTCAGATCAGATTTGACGTCTGTCATGATTTCCTACAATTTGAGTGAGCACAGTCTCTGTTTGGTTGACTGCACTGACGCAAGTCTGGCCTTGACAGCTTAAAGGTTTTTTTTGATGGATTCTAACGTTTTATATATATATATATATATTTATAATAGCGACTGAAAGGCAAAACCTTGATGTTTTTTTCGTAATAGAGCTCAACGGAGGAGTTCACCGGGCCGTTGAGAAACAGGTCAGCCTCTGTTGGTGTGGTAATCCTCTGTGGGTCAACTGCCTCTAGGTGAAAGACGGGTCAAACATATAATAATGTGCTTTTCTCAAGTGTCTTATAGTAAGAAATGTAGGCAAAGAGGAGCCGCAACAAAAAAACTGGTTTAAGTCGTGTAACTTCCTTGAAAGGAACTGGTGTGACAACATACAGTAATGTGGTTAAACAGTGATGCCTGAAGTTGATTTATGTAAAAAAATACCCAATGTTCAAATGTTTGGGCTGGCCTATACCATTTTTTTGGTGTTTTCCATAAAAAGTCACACTTTTATTCATCAAAAGAGTTGCAAAATGAATAGAAAATAGTTAAGACATTGACAAGATGTCAGCTACAATAGTCGTTTACCACATTTACAATGTTTAGAGTGTATTTCTGATTCATTTAATGTTATATTCATTGGAAAAAAAAGTGCTTTTCCTTCAAAAATAAGGACATTTCTAAGTGAGCCCAAACTTTTCAACAGTAGTGTACTGTATGTACAACAGGAACCGTTTTAGCGTTTAAAACAATTACTGCAATTTATAACTCTGCAGAGCGTGGTTGCCCAAGTTTCTGAAAGCAGCTGCACTTGGCACATACACAAATATCTTTATTAATTTAAAAGAAGTATTGCTCACACACACAGAGCAATCGCTCACTCATTATCCTCCACGCGAGGGTGTCGCGGGGAAACTGGAGCCAGGTTCAATCATTCAATCTCACTTTGACACCGTGATTCAATGTCCTCTTAACCCGGGTTCAAACCGGTGACTTTTTTACTGTGAGGCAACAATGCTCGCCACTGCTCCTCTCACCCACAAACAGAGCACATTTTAAAGGAAGAAGTCTAGCAGTACAAACTTGAATTAAATGTTTTTTTTGGGGCCGGAAAATAAATAATAATCCTTATCATAATACATGGTTGTAATCCATATTCACTGACATACACTTGTTTGCTCCTACATAAATATGTATACGTCCTCATAGAAAGAATAAATAAAAACAACACAAAATGAGAAGAATATGAAAGGAGGGGGAAAAATATCTCTATAATTATACTGTCTGTTTTATTTTTTATAAACACTTGAACCTGTCTGCAACAGGCAACACAATAACACGCGCTCAAAATTATATCGAGGGTTTGGAGCACAAGAGGCCTAAGAGACGTCTTGGGCGAATATAAGTGTTATACATCATTTTAAAGGTCTTGATGAGAACAAAATATAGTCCCAATAATAGTTACTTTTTAAAATAAAGGCTGAAAACCAAAAGTGAGTTTAAAAAGAACAGTTTAAAAGTGAAAACCTTCAATCGGGTTTGGAGTGAAGTTTAGCTAGCTACCTAGCTAGTTAGTGTTTGAACCCATGAACTTTTCAAACAAAGCCCATGACTGCTGACATAATTGCGAGCTAGCAAGCTAGCCTGCATTAGCAAACAAGCTTGCATTAGCAAACTAGCTATCAAATATTTTTGTAATCGAGTATTCTACCGATTATTCCTCAAGTAATCGGATTACATTTATTTATTTATTTTAAATAATAATAATATATATATATTTTATTTTTTTGTTTTTGCATCACAAAAATATTATTATTATTTTTATTATTATTATTAAAATTACAAAATTATTATTATTAAATCATCTACATTATTTAATGTAGCTGATTTAAGCTACATTAAATCAGCTAACATCAATGTTCACGTTAGCATGTGCCAGAAGCGTTAGCAACTGGATGCTTTCGGCTTAAAGATATTTAATAGCTGCAGCACCTGGACTGGCATACTGTCCAGGGTGTGACCCCCCCCTGCCTATCGCCTTGGGGTTAGCTGAGATTGGCACCCCCAGACCCTCATGTGGAGGATAAAGCGATGGATGTATCTTAAAGCAGGTACCTAGGGTCTTGTGCCTTAAAGCATTTAGAAGCTGTTAAATAAGGGTAAAAATCCGTCATCGTTCTGCTTTAATTCATTGAAGTTACTGTTTTCAGTGTGTCCTTTTTGTCACTGCGGACTGTTCCATTAATTCCTGCCCCCTCTCCATGTTTTCTCTCTTAGTCTTCAGGCTGGGGAACACGGTAAACTCCATCGAGGCTGCTAAACGATCCATGCAGCTCTCTGACCGAGTGCTCAGCCTGTGCCTCACCGCCGCCAACGTCAACCGCGCCCTCTACTTTATCTGCGACAATGTCATCTGGGCCATAAACGCCGGGCTTATCCGCGGCCTCAACAAGAAGTCGTGGAGCACCGGCGCCTCCCGCTGCTACCTCCTCTCGCTGGTCGTCAGCCTGGCCCGGGACGTTTACGTCCTGCTGCGGTTAATGACGCAGAGAGCCAGAGATAAACAGTTCAGACAGGAAATGAACCGGCATCTGAACGAGAGTCCCGAAGTGGCCGAGGTTGTCATTCCCCATCTGGACGCTCTGCTGTTCCTGCTGCTGGACAGCATGAGATCACATCCGGCGGTCGCCCTGGACACGGTGAAAAACGTTTGTGATCTCTTGATTCCTTTAGACAAGCTGGGCATTTACTCGTCTGACGCAGGGACGGTGGCTTTGTGTGGTCTGGTGTCCTCGCTGATTGGAATTATCACCTACACAAAGCCCAGTTTAAGCATCAAGCCATGATAATGAAGGTGTAGATAAACTGCAGAAGGTCGACTGCAGAAGAGTCTTAAAGAAGGATTAGTTCAATCTGATGAGATTAGACGACGCACTGTGAGCACATACTGTGACTTTTTTATGTTTGGACACAAAGTCCAAAGCAATAATTGATTCAGTTTAAAACACTGATCTTAAAAGGGAGCAATCAGGTTTATATCTGTAATACTACTGTTGATTTATTTATTTATTCATATTAAAGATCAAACACCAGTTGATCTTGTTGATTATAACTTTTGTTAAGTGTTGACTGTCACGTTGAAAACTACGGAAGAGGATTAGGGCCACACAGGAAAACTGACTTTAAACTCAGAATTCTGACTTTATTCTCAGAATATTGTCTTTAAACTCAGAATTTCTGACTTTAAACTCAGACTTCTGACTTTATTCTCAGAATTCTGACTTTATTCTTAGAATTCTGACTTTAAACTCAGAGTTCTGACGTTAATACTCAGAATTCTGGCTTTAAAACTCACAAGTCTGACTTTATTCTCAGAATTCTGACTTTGAACACAGAATTCTGACTTTCAGAGTGAGAATTTTAAGTTTTTAAAGTCATAATTCCGAGAATGAATTCAGAGTTTAAAGTCAAAACTCAAATATTTTTTTCCTGTGTGGGCCTAATCCTCATCCGTAGAAAACTCTATTTAATAATAATAAACACAAAAATGTCTTCTAACATTGTGACTCCATTCAGAGATGAAGTAACACTGCCCTCTTGTGGGGAAAATGACAGAATACAACCTAACTGGAGCGAGAGAGAGGAAAAAAAGAAGCTTAAATTCCCAGTTTTACTGAATATATACAGTATACATTTATTGTTTTTTTTCCTTTTTGCCCTGGTCGGAAATTGCAAAAATATTATTCCACACATTCCCTTTCACCACACTTAGCGTGAAAAGACTCAAAGAAAAGAACAAACGCACGTACAAAGCAATAAATAAGTTAGTTCTCCTCATTGGTCGGTTGGTTGATTAATTGCAGCAAAAAAAAAAAAAAGCTTTGTTTCACATTTCAATGGAGGCATAGATTTATTTCTTTTATTTTTCCAGTACCAACGTGAATGATGAATGAATGAATGAATTAAGCACATGTAATGTATGAAATATGAGGAGTAAAATGCACAAACATCGGATGCAGTTTTGAAGAGTGTCCTGGCAAATTTAATCATAATAATAATAATCATAATTTGACTGGAAAAAAAGAAAGGAAAAAAAGTGATTTTAATTATTAAATAATAAAGAATTTGTACAGTAACAACATTACCTTATATCATGTTTACAAGGCATTTTGGAATCGACTTGAATAATAAAAGCACTTTGAACAGTGTGAAACTACACAGGTGTAAAATACTGCTGGCACAAGGTATCATCATTATTATTATTATTATTATTTATTATTATGACAACAATCATAGTAAGAGACACAGCGGCTCTGTTTGTATGATTGAAAAGGCACCATCAGTAGTTTGCTCACAGTCACTCAGCACTTAAAAGTTCCCTTTAATTATTTAAGGGTCTGGTCCCCCCCCCCAAAACCTCCCCCCCCCAAAAAAATAAACCACTTAGATTATCTTCATTAATCCTTAAATCAGGGTTGATATTTTCCCTACAGTGTTTTCACCACGATTGTTTTATAAAGATTGATCAACATGACTCTATAGTGATAAAAAGCCCTCCAATTTAACTTTTGTTTATGTTTTGTTCATCCGTACCATTCTGTTTTGAATTAAATTAAATTAAATTAAATTAAATTAAATTAAATTAAATTAAATTAAAGTAAAGTAAAAACCGGCACATTTTTGCTTGAATAAAATGTTTGGAATTTGTATTCAGTGCTAATAAATATAAACGTCATCCTTGGATTATGTGCCAAGACGGAAAGAAAACAACTGCTTAAATCCTTCAAAAAAATAAAATCCCAATACGACCAAGTGTAGAAATATGTTGACGGGAGTGAAGCGGAGCAAATTATTATTATTATTATTTATTTTTTTTTTTCCCAAGAGTGGTTCTCCTTACAGGATGAAAATGAAGCTAAATAGAAAAAATTAAGACGACTGTTTGCGCAACAAATATCCAGTAACTGAACTCCTCCTTCAAAACCTTTAAGACATTTTTTACAGAAATGCTTTGAACTGTGCAGAGAAACACGTTTTTTTTAGAAAACAAAGGTACCGACCACGCTTCTGCAAATGTCTGTCACATACATACATACATACATGTGCGTTAAGGCAAATACAGCATTAGCTTCATTCTCACATTTTAAGCCATTATTGAGACGTAAGAGTCAGGGCTGGGCCATAATTCGATACCAGTGTTATTGCAATACCGCTTTTTCTCGCGAGAACAACGCGACAAACGCTCAACTTTCGTGCAAATATTCCAACCTTTTTCCATCGCGGGAACTTGATTCTCATTTACCCGGGATTTTGGAGAAACGTTGGCGCGTTTCGACCCCAAACTTTCACTGAAAGACGCAGCTATTCGCTCACGACGAAGGGACTTTTCAGATTTCCAGGAACGTCGCTATCGGTCATTTCAAAAGTACGTACGACAAGTGGACGGACGATGAAGACGTCCAGGCTCTTTTGAGGTTCAGGACTCCAAATTGGCGACACGAAACGTCCGAATTAGAGCCGCAGCTAACAATTCTTTTCATAATCGATTAATCGTTTACAGTTATTACGTGTGTATCGATATAGCGTTTAAGCATAGCGTCATTTTTGTTGTTTTCGTACAAATATTCCACCCTTTTTCCACCGCGGGAACTTGATTCTCAATTACCTGGGATTCTGAAAACCAAAAGTGAGTTTAAAAAGAACAGTTTAAAAGTGAAAACCTTCAATCAAGTTTGGAGCGAAGTTTAGCTAGCTACCTCGCTAGTTAGCGTTTGAACTCATGAACTTTATAAACAAAGCCCATGACTGCTGACGTAATCGCGAGCTAGCAAGCTAACGATTATTTTCATAATCGATAAATCGCTTGGTCCATAAAATGTCAGAAAACATTAAAAAATGTTTATCAGTGTCGGTCAAACCTGGAAATGACAATGTTCTCGAATGTTCTCGTTTTGGTCCACAAACCAAAAATTATTGAGTTTGAATGATTCCTTCATGAAACGAGAGAATGTATTTATGTTTAAGAAGCTAAGAAAAAGCTTCAAAACTATTAATTGTGTAATTGTTTCAGCTCTCGACCAAATTTCAGTGGAAACGTAATCCTGGTAATAAAAGTTCTTGGAAATGTTGGGTGGAACAAGGCGGGGCCTCTTCCAAGAAATGATCCGACATTTATTGCAATAATTCTAAACGATATCGACTTATTTGAACGTGGTAGCTGTTCGTTATCGCCCAGCCCTTGCACAGCTACACCGACACAACGACGCAAACATGTCCAGACATCGTTTTCCTCCCCCACGACTTCAGGCCACAGCTAGTGAACATGATATAAAAATCACAGGTCGTAGTAATTCAAATACCTGCTGATAAAGAAGTAAAATGAAAAAACATGAGCCATCCACACCCACTTCACGCGCGGGTTAAGAATCGGAAAAGGTCTTTAAAGTCTTTGAAGCCACAGTCAGCAGAAGGACATCGAAATGTCAATTATTGTTATTCAACCAAGTCTTCAACCAAAGCAAAAAAAAAAATATACACACTAAATAATGCTTTTCCCAAACTTTCCATAACCCACTTTGTAAAGATGGCAAAAACCTGCAAATAATAACAATAATAATAATAATAATAATAATAATAATGACGTAGCGACTCATTTACAGCCTAATAAATGACTCATTCGCAAAAGAGATGTTTGGTAAATAAATTATATAAAACATACACATACATATATACACATAAAAAGGTTTGTTTGGGGGCCCCCACTAAAAAAAAAAAAAAACTTCCGTGACCCGTGATCTGTCTTTGGGGAATCACTGGTCTAAATATTTACCCTGTATACTTTAAAGACGTTTTTAGAACAACAGTGAAAAATACTGCATCGTTACTATATAAGTACTGTAGTTTCAGTAAACCTCTTTTTTCTTTTTTCATGTTGTGGCGACAAGGCAGTGTTAGTTTGCGATACTGTAGTGTAGGTTCTCCAGTTTGTGGCATTCCAGTATTTTCTTCAAAAATGAAAACAGGCTATGATGAACTCCCTATGATCTGAGGCCAGAGAGGAAAACGCCAGCACCCAGGGATAAACATCCATCCTTAGTCATGTGATCACATGTGCTATATGAAAGTGCTAAATACTGTGACTGTACTGTACGCACCCCGGTATTGAAATGTGTCTCCGTACATGATCAGACGAAGCTTCCTGCGTCCTTTTATTCAAATAAACACTGAAATTATGTTTGTTTGCAAGAACTAAATCATGTTTAGTTCTTGTTTGTAAAACGTGGCTCTACTCACGCTGCTGCAACACACGAATAATACGATTTTACGCCATCGGGAGGCACTGATATGACGATTAGTGTTGATATTGAATCGGTGATAAATAAACGTGTGTGTGTGTGTGTGAGAGCTGATGATTAGAGCCACGGTTCTCAAACTGGGGTACGCGTACCATCAGTGGTACGTACCAGAAATACTGTTCTACTGTGTACATACAAGGGCCACCATGTGAGTGGGATTTTTAAACCGGAGTGTGTAGAAAATAATACAAATAATAAATTAAATAATAATTAGTGCTAGGCACATTAACGCATGGCGCGTTTCCATGACAACTGACCGGAAAAGGACGCGCTTGACGTCATGTTTACGTGACTCCGGATTGTTCAAATGAGTCTCTAAAGTAACGCTAAACTTTAAAAACAGAGGCACACATACGCAGTACACAGGTACGCTAGTTATTTGTAGCGCTGCTCGTTTCGTTTAATAAACAGACCACACCAGTTCTACTGTAGGTGCGCTAACAGCGCTAAAAGCAGCTAACAGAGCTAAGGGAGCTAACTGGTAAATGGTGCCACGACTCCGGTAAAGCAGTACGTAAACATGACGTGGAAGCATGTCATGCGTTTTTGTGCGCTAGCGTTGACGCCGTTAGCGTGCCCAGCACTAATGATAATACTAAAAGGAAGGGTTAGGTTGTTGAGAGAGCTACTTCGGGTTTGTAAAAGTTAGAGAACCGCTGGATTAGCGGCTAACGTCAGCTGAGGTGGACGGATCGTGTTCACGCAGCCTGAGGAAATGTGGAAACCAAATCCGAAAGTTGTGTTGTGTGATAATTCCTTCGGGGACCGATTAGCAGAGCTGTATGTTGTGCAATCTGGATGTGATCAGATCACTCGGGACGGATGTTCATACCACATCTGAACAGGCTCAATTTGAGATCTATTTCAGACTCTGCATGTGCAGGTAGGAAGTCTCATTTTTGAGGTAACTCGACATATTCTTTGTCGATGCAAATAATCTTTGCGCGGTCCTAATCCTGCAGAAAGAAATATGGCTTTTCGTGTACAGATGATACATTTCATTTCACGTTGATAGTGGAATCTGAATTCACTGATATTTTGGTCGGTCTTTGATGTGGTCTGAGGACACGTTATGTTATATTAGAGCTGCAACTAAGGATTATTCTCATCATCGATTAACCTGTGGATTATTTGTTTGGTCCATAAAGTGTTGATTGATGTTTACCAAACCTCAAACTCTTTAACTTTGAATGATTTCTTTGTCAAATGGAGCAAAGAAACCAGGAAATATTGACATTTTTAAGAAGCTGAAAAATCCTGAAAGTGTGTTCGATCGAATAATTGTTGCAGCCCGACACGACAAACCAACTCCCGTTTGTTCCCTCCCGAAAGATTGATTGTACCATCAATTTATAATACTATTTAAAAAATCAGAACTTGTATTCTTCTTCTTCTTCTTATTGTTATTTTCTTTTTTTTTTAAGCTCTGATGAGATAAAAGATACAAATACAGTTAGGCAAGAAGGATCATGTCTGTTTTTGCATTTCAGGAGGATGAAAATTTGGCTTTTCACTGTGTCACGTGACCATTTTACAGCAGAACAAAAAAAAAATCCAGCCATGACAGCAACAGCAACAATAATATAATAATAATAATAATAACCATAGATAGTGTTAAAGGGCAACATCTGATCACGAGTCGGTGGTCTAAGCCCACTTTTGAGGAAAAAGAACCTCACTCCTGACCTGGAATCCATTATCAGGAGCAGTAAAGTGAAAAGTGTCTCGGCGAAACTCCCAACGACCCTGCTGGACAGTCTTTGGGTCTGTTTTCAGAGGAGCCTTTTGGTCCAGTCACATGACAAACGCCGGTTACTACGACGACGACGACGACAACCCCTGTGCTCGGTCGTAATCCGTGATCAGGCCTTTGATATGCGACAATTTCTGATGGAGGTACTCACAGCGTTTCTTCTCTTCCCGATAGCCGGGGAATTTCTGCAAGAGGAAACGGAGGAAGAACCAGTGAGTGAGGTCAAGAACATTTTCCAGGTTTTTCTTACAGTCGTTCACAAACTGGATATTTTTGAGTGACATGGAGTAGGGATCGGACTACTTATGGTATTTATCGTCCATTGTGATTTTTTTTTTAAAGCACTCACGATAAATTGATTATCCATGTTTACAAATGATTAACATCTCACAAACAACAAATTTAGTGTCAGGGTTTTATTTTGAATGACCACAAGGGGGAGCCTCCATCTTTCCAGTCATTCCAGGTCCTGTTTTTGCATATTTTTCTGTCTTATATTGTATTTTTGCACATTAAAAACAACAATGTAAAGCGATAACAAATGTATTATACCACCTGAAGTAAAAAAATATTTGAAATATCTTTAAAAAAAACTTGTTTTAAAACTAAAAATGGACCCAGATTTGAGCCGACTCACTTGGGAATTAATCAAGCACAACATGCAACCACTATAACAACATTTCCTGATGAAGAATGCATGTAAATAACTATAGTTTGACATTTTAATCAAGAAATAATAATGTGCTTTACTATTTTTTTGGTTTCTAACCCTAACCCTTGATAGGGCAGCTGTGGCATGAACCCTATATTGGTTGGTGGTCTAATAATTGTGTTAAAACACTTTATATTTACAGTTATTGTGTGAAATGTTCATATGGAGTTAGATGCCATGAGTTTTGCCAGTCCAGGCGATATTATATATTACAAGAGGCAATTTCTACATTGTTTAAACTGTTTTGGTGAAATTATCAACAAAAATCTACAAGCAAAAGTCGAATAACCTCAGTTAAATGGCATGTCGTGTACAATTTATTAAGTTTATGAGTTTATTTTCCAAATTCATTAAGGTTTAAGCACTGATAATGTTCATATCAAACACTAAAAATTGATATTATCATATGAGTGGTTCTTGCATCAAGTATCACATAAAAAAAAGGATTGAAATAGTTTCTTACTTTTTTATACTTTCGGTACTTTTGTAGTATTTGTTCCTCCATGAGCTGTGAAAGGGTAACATGGGAAGAAAAAAATAAAAGTGTTAGTGGAGCCACGCGTTGGACGTGTTTTGGCGAAACACAAAGAGCAGCGAGCGAGCGAGCGAGCGAGCACGTATGTCGCTGTGTCCACAAAGTACCTTGTACTCTTGTGTTCCCGGGGAGAGCGTGTTGATCTTTGATCCCAACTGAACAAACATCTCCGTGATTGCCCCAATGCGGTCGTGAAGAGCTCTGTATTCGTCGTACTCTGCGCAGAAGTCGTCCTTGTACTGTTGACGCTGGTCCAGTGCCGTTATGCTGCTGTATTTTCTATTTAAAAAGAAGACACAAAAAACAGCAGCTTGTTGAAAAGCAGATAGTGACCCGGTCCGTCCAGCAGGTGGCACTGCAGGTCGGCGCAGAGACGACTGACACGTCACTGATTTTTACAGCCTGATGTGTCGACCAGATGTACAAACACAAGGCATGAGACCATTTGTTTTTTCAAAGTCAGTCTCTGTGATGCGTTGTGACAGCTCATTTAAACATGTGTTTTATTTATTTCCCCCTGTATTTATGCGAATGTTTAGAAGCTAAACCCTTCAGAGACAAGTCGGGGTTCTGTTCTCTCTCTGTTTGCGGTTTTGGACGCATAAAAGGCTAAAACTCCCCAGTGACGGATGAAATCAACAAGGACAATAAATGCGCCGATCTGCTTTCAGTTACTTGGATCTCACTCTCTAAATCTAGCGAATATAACATTAGCGCACGCTGCGACATCTTACATTAAATAATCGGGCAGTTCCTCCGCCGGCGTTCCGTTGACAGGTGTTTTCTCTCCCTCGTGGTCTGCGTAGAGAGAGAGAGGAAAAAGGTTAAAGCCATTAGCCGTACGTAAAAAGCGATAATATGTCCATCATATCAAGGCTGACGGGATCATTTATCACAGCTTTGTGATAAGAGATCTGATTCCAAGGTAAAGCTGTGACGTCAACAGGCCCCAGAGCAGGAGGCAGAGCAGCCTGCTGACTCGGTCGACCGTAGGTCACCCAGCTGTTGCTCAGTCAATCATCAACAGACTTTGAGTGGGGAGGGTTTGGAGAAAGTGTTACAGTGCCCACAACAGTCACCGTGCTCTATATTTGCTCTTTCCAGCGAGTCGACCCAGATTTTTGTTGTTGTTGCTGAAATAAGCTGATAACACTCACGACCTGAGCAAACGGTGTCACGAAACGTGTCGGTAAAAACGAAGAGAGTTTCCTTTACCTTTGAGATTTTCTTGTTTCTGCTTCAGGTCCGGACTGGTCTCGATCCAGTCCAGCTTTAAGCGCTCGCGTTCTTTGTCTTTGTGCTTTTTGGACTTCTTCTTTTTATGCTGGCCGTTGTTGAGCTGTTGGTTCATGCAAATGGAGGTTTCGGCGAGCGGCGGCGGCTTGGGGCTGGGGGTGGTCGGCGTGGCGGGGGCGGGCGCTGGCTCTGGCTCTGTCCTCTGCAGTTTGGGGACAGGTTGGGACGATACGCTGAGTTTGTGCGGCGAGTACGGGCCGTTCGGGCTCCCCGGGAGGCGACTGCTGGTTTTGTCAAACTCCAGTTTGACCGGGATGCGAGAGTTCCCGTGACTGTTGGCACTACGAGCCCCATTGGTGCCGTAGTCTCCAGGAGAGGGCGACTGCTGCTGGTCTAATAGTCTTTGTTTTTTGGGGGTTTGACAGCTGGATGTGTCCGAGGGTAATGGTCGTTTCTGGGGGGGGGGGAACAAAACAGAACATCGTGAACGACCATGAATAACATGCTGCTAGCCAAACGTACCCATAGCATATTCATCAGAACAGTTAACTATAAGAACAGAACGGGTTTGCCACACCTTGGTTGACATCAATTTGAAGGACTTTTTAAGAATTTCCAGGACCAAATTCAAGGACCAAAATGTGCTGACAGCCTTAAGATAGAAGGGCAACTTGTAAGACCCACTCCGCCCCCATGATGGCGTCCACTTTTATTGATTTGCGAGACGGAGATCTTGGAATTTGCTATCTCTTCCTTTAACTTTACTCGCTCATTGTTCTGCACGGAATCTCACGCCAACGGTAGAGAGTGGCAGCGCTAGCAATTATGACTCTACGTTTTTTTTCTGCGTAGGTCCAGCATGAAAGGGCAGGTAGCGTCGTAACAAACATGGGGAGATATTTACCTAAATCATCAATTTAACTTCCCTTTGTAAACTATTAATTCAGAACTGTGTGCACAATTAGCATGTTTGCTTTTTTGTTTCTGGCCCGCAGCATGCTAGCTTAGCATAATTGCTTTGCTGGCTGTGTTCACAAGAAACAAATTCCTCGTGTTCACATGGCATGTAAAATGTTATTGAACTGTTTTGCCATGAGCACTTGGCTATAAAACTATGATATATATACTGTATATATATCGATATCTATATGTGATATAGGTAGTATAAAACTGATTAGAACTTGAACTATCTACACAGCGATATTAAAAATTGCTTTTACTGTCTGTCTGTCTGCAAAAATCAGTATATTTATTTGCCTTTAAAGTAAAGTAGAAATGGCACAAAGTAGAATTCTTTCAAATGGAGGAGGATAATTACCACAGAGAGATTCTTGGCAGGGCTGAGTTGTGAAGGCGAGTCCCCAGGTGTTTTGTGGAATGAATTGTTGGACTGAGGACTCTTCAGCTGGCTACTGTGCACCGGCTGGAGCTTCCTGAGGAAAAGATTGGGAACACGGAACGTTCAGTCGAGACATGAGTTGGTCGGACAAGGTCAGTCACCTGCAGAGCTTAACAGGAAGAGGCAGCCATGCAGGTCATCCATCTTGGTCGGGGCAGATTTATGAGCAAGCTGATAAGCGTCACGACTTCCAGAGAAGAAGAAAATATTACTTTCTGTGGAAAGGAGTCAACGCCGGCATTGCAAATGACTTTGTCAAATGTATTTTTTGCAAGAGGAAACCACATAGACCGAGCACGGCACAACAATGGCAGCAGATTGAACCTCTGTGGGACCAAACCCCTCTCAGTTAATCTGCTTCCTACAGCTTCTTCCTCAAGCAGACGCCACTACAAATAAAAAGCTACACCCTCTGAATCATTTAGCTAGAACTATTACTCATTGACATAAACTAGTAAAAATCTACAGCGCATAAACACGGAGCCCTTGTACAGATTCATCACACTTGGCGAACAAACTTCCATGACAACAACAAATGGACGTCTTTCACACGTACAGCGGGGGGGTTACGCAATCAGCCAGCAGTGGGGATTTGCACTTTTTCCAAAACACTCTCCGAGCACATGGCCTGCATGTTTACTGGCAAGGCAGAGAGAGAGAGAACATGGGAGGGAGGGGGAAGAGGGAGGAGACTCGGCCTGAAAACTCCGCCGTGCTACTCTGAACTCCTCCATGCTAATGCCATTTGGCAAAACTGCGCACGGAATACTTTCCCCTCCGCTTTGATGTGTCCATTAAGAGATTCATCAGCGCAGAGCAGTCGTCTTTTTGAAGCTCCCCTTTCAGCGTGATCATAGAAGACGTCTGCATTCATTCTCTGATCTCTCTCTCTCTCTATTACTGGCAGCACTGTCACTATGCGTTCATCCCTCAGTCCGTCCTTAATGCATCATCTGCCTGCATGGAACTCGAAAAAGAAGTTTTTTTTTTGTTTTTTTTACGCAACAGGCAATTTGGAAAATATGTTTGTACTCCTGCTTGCCAAGAGTGGAACGAAGATACCGCTGTCAGTTTTATGCTGGGAAAACAGAGTTGTAGCTGCCGGGTGATTAGTTTAGCATAAAGAGCAAAGACTTAGAACGTGGAGATGCAGCTCGACTGGCTGCTTCTGAAGCATAAAGACAATATCTCCGGGTCCAATGTGTCAAAAAGACAGTGTTCACAGAGGTGAACAGAGATCGGCTGGCAACTCCACTGATTGTCAGGTTAATGGTGTCAATCACTCCTTAAAGACCGCACAATTACCATTATATAAATTATAGCTCCATTTAGAGTAAAATAGAAGCAAACCATGTGGCATTTTTTTGCTTTTCCATTAGTGATAGTACCTGATACCTGGTGCTTTTTTTTGTACCTAGCCCCACGTCCGGCACTTGAATCAAACCAAACAATACTGAACTGTAGATCAATTAAAAAGAATCGCCAACATTTAGCAAGGAAATGTCTAAAATCCCTAAAATTTAACAGAGGCGTATTCAGCGCCAGCACTGCGATCGTTAGCCGAATCGCAACCTGTTCATTGACTGTGTCTTTCAAACAAATCTTTTATAATGAACTGATTCTAATGATTCACTTACACCGAAAACAACTGCTTTGACCGCTACTAGTTTGTTTGTTTGCGCCTCGTATAAAACGGCGTCACAGCAGTTTTGCGCAACCGTCCTATGACGGGCCCTCCCACGTTGTAGAGGTATTATGAAGTAATGGAAAACCACACGTCCAGACCAATCCGAGTCAAGTAGAGTCAAGTAGCGCAAGAACCGTATCATGGAAAAGCACCAATAGTGGATTTTCTTGACATACTATTATACACTACCGTTCAAAGGAAAATCACATTTTGCCAATGAATAAAACATTAAATGAATCAAAAATACACTCTATACATTGTTAATGTTGTAAACTTCTAGCTGCAAACATCTGGTTTTTAATGCAATATGTACATAGGTGTATAGAGGCCCATTTCCAGCAACCATCTCTTCAGTGTTCTCATGGCACATTGTGTTTGCTAATGGCGTTAGAAGGCTATTGGAATAAAACTCATTATTTCTAATCTTGTCAATGTCTTGACTATATTTTCTATTCCTTTTGCAACTCTTTAGATGAATAAAAGTGTGAGTTCCAATGGTAAACTAAACAAAAATGTTGAAGGTAGTGTATTACATATTTTGCAAAATGGTGAACTCATTTTTTTTTTTAACTCACCTGATCAGGAGCCTAAGGATGAGCTGCTTTTCTTCTTCTAGATATCCAGGCCAGTCTCTCTGAACGTGTCTGTACAGCTCATCCTTCAGAGAGTAGCTGTGGTCTTTCGGGTTCAGTTTCCCAACCTGTAACCGCGACAACAACGCAATGTTAATCAACAAGAAGAGGACAGAAAAAGAGGCCAAAAAAGAACTGGATATGTGTGTTAACACTGCTCAGGGGGGGGGTCTGTATTGTTTCTGCAGTTTAACCCCGCCTCTACACAACTTAATTTGCGGATAAACGACTGATAGAGATCTGCCCAAATCAACAACTTTCAATTTTCAAAGCAGTCGGCGATCCCAGCTGGAGACAGCCTGCCCCTCTCCTGTCAAAACACAATCCTCTCCTCTAAAGATAACTACAGCTCAGCCCTAATTACAGCTACCAGTGGCGACACAGTCTCCACTCGACGACTGCAGAGGGACACTCGAAACGTTGTGAACACAGGAAATACGCCTGAAATAAACTCACTGACTTTTGTCTTGTGCCGCACGGCAGACGGCTGTACGTTATGTACGTGTTACAACACAGCAAGTTAGCGGGGGGACTAAATTATTGTTGAAGCTTTAAAGCATTTTACCTGATATCAAGTCACGCTAAAGAGCTGTTTTTGCTCACATGAAAGACGATTCATTTGAGCTACAAGTTGCAGTGGGGATGCATTTATAGAAGCTTGTCCACCTCCAAGACACTAGGTGGCGATGTGTCCCCATTCTGCGTTTTCGTATTAAATGCTTTCCGGTTTACGTGGCAGCTAGTTTTTAGCATGTCGGGCATCATTTTGTGACTTCCTACCGTCCCTGAACTTTAAAATATAAATTTTCTTGAACTGGCAGTTTATAAACAAAATTTTAGTGCTGGGAACGTTAACGTTAACGCACAATAACAAATGCAGCGTTTCCATGACGACTGACTGGAAAAAGAGGCGTGTGATGTCATGTTTACGTGCCGTGGCACCGGGTCCAGGCACCGGTTACCAGTTAGCTCCGTTAGCTGCGTTACCTCCTTTAGTGCCGTTAGCACGCACTAGTTTATAGAGTGATAGAGCGCCACCTATGGAGGCGGACTCGGCAAGTTGTGGCAAGTGTGACATATTTTAAATAGGGCTGGGCTTGTTAACGGCGTCAATGTGTCCAGGCACCGCTTACCAGTTAGCTGCGCTAGCTCCTTTAGCGCCGTTAGCGCGCCTCCAGTCAAACTGGAGCGGTCTGTTTATTTAACAACAAGAGCAGCGCTACAAATAACCAGCGTACCTGTGTACTGCGTATGTGTGCCTCTGTTTTTAAAGTTTTTTTTAAAGTTAAACGTTGGCGCCGTTAACGCCGTTAAGCACTAATGTGCCTCGCACTACAACATTTATATCTAATTCATTTTGCCAAGTTTTTCCTTTTTCTTGCCGTCGTATCTCATGATTTCCAGGTCAAAGACAACTGTGGGGCATAAGTCGTCAAACTTGTCAAATCCAGTGAAAGACGATTGTGTAACACAATCATTTTTCTTCCAAAGTTATGTAATATAAGTACTGGCCGTGTGCCAGATGTCTCACCTCATCTAGAACTGAGGTCAGGTCACTCTTGTCCTTTGGACTGGCCCGCTCCCTCTCCAACCACAGTAGCAGCTCAGGTTTCCTGTAGGGCTTTAAGGCCAGGAGATGAATGATGCGATCCCTCAGGGGGCGGTGCGCAACAGGGCTGGGAACCAGGTTCCTCTTGTTGTTGGGCGAGTGTTTGCTGCTGCCATCCGAGCCCGATACCAGACCCTGCTTCCTCTGGACCTTCACGCACTTGCCTGGATCAAAACAAAGCGACGCACAGATGAGTTTCAACGTGAACTCGATTGTGTGGAAGGTGATGAGGGCAGTGGTGGAGACGGCTAAATCGGAAAAAAGTTATCGCGGCAGAAATCAAAAGCAGATTCCGACTGGCGGTACAGTCGCTACCCAACGTAAAACCCAGAGGAGCAAAGAGATTATAACCGCTCTGATAACAGGATTCACATATGATGACAGTATCCAATAACAGCGCGGCCTGTGTGTACCGCTCCTAATCCGGTCCTCAGGACAGTCAAATTATGCTGATTATGAAAAACGGCTCCACACGCGAGCGAGCGCCAACTCTGGCCGCGCGCATTTTCATTCTCCCTACGCCTCTCTGTTCGTGCAAACGCAAACAGTTGCAGTACGTGCAGCACTTTCAGTGAGCTCTAGAAACAGCGCACGCATGTACAGTAAATACTTTGAACCTGAGGGCCCAGGCTCCTGCGAGTGGAAAAGGGTTGACAGTAGGGTTAGAGCCTGCTGCTGAGTAAACAGTCGAGAATGGAAACTCAACCAGCGAACACACAGAGAAGCCCTTTCTCTCTCTCCGTCGAAGACCTAATTCACTCGGCCCTGCACAGGCAGCGACTATAGATATCTGCACAGTGTAATCTCATTACGACTTTAAGCCTTACTTTTCAGGTTGCTATAGGTCAAAAAACTGGCAGACGTATGTGTGTCTACGACATTTTATGGTGCAGTGATACTCTTTTAGATAAAAAAAAAAAGAAAAAAAAAAGGTGTATTTTAGTCCCTTTAAATCTGCCCTGCAGAGAATCGTAGAGTCTTGCATGAGCTTGTCCTGAACAACCGAGCATGAAGATGTTTTAAGCGAGTATCCTTCCTGCACTAAAAAACCTGTACGGCCACATTTCAAACAAGCAGCGACTAGAGCCATTGTTTGACG
The DNA here is from genome assembly GCF_963457635.1 of Microchirus variegatus. Taxonomy (NCBI): domain Eukaryota; kingdom Metazoa; phylum Chordata; class Actinopteri; order Pleuronectiformes; family Soleidae; genus Microchirus; species Microchirus variegatus. The sequence continues at coordinate 15,555,000 of NC_139809.1, forward strand.
GTAATAAATTAAACGTAGCTTGAAGGAAGTCTGGACTGAAAAGTTAAGTCTAATTATACTTTGCCGCAGTTACTCGTAATATCTCACTTGCAGCAACTGATGTCCTTTACAGTAATAACTGTGTGTTTGTTTAATGGCAGTGACCAGGCATGAGGAAAAGGCAACGAGTTTTAGTGAGCAAAAAAAATGATTATTATGACTCAGGAGAATTCATTTTCAGGCAGGTTGTAAAACACCTGGTGACCACGCATTGCAATGAAACATTAAATCATGCACTGTTATCTCACATTAAGAGCATTTGTCTACTCTGAAACCTCTAATTGCAGGTTTTCTGGCGTGCCGAGGACCATAAAAAACAACCCTGTGCTTTTCATTGCATCCATAACCCATTAATTTTGAAGAGAAGTGAACGGCGGCTTGTGAATAACTTTCAAGTTAAATGGGACATCTCATGTCGGCTCATGCCTTTGCCATGATTTGTACGACACGTGTGTTACACAGATATGTTAAACGCATCGCGTAAAAGCTGCTCCCACCTCCTCCTCTGTAACAGCTGGCTACAGCAATTATGCTAAACATCATGTTGTGGCGTTGGACGGCGTGGCATGTTTCCGTCCTTAAAATGTTCTCGACAAGCATTTAAACTAGTGAGACTTCTGATTGCCATCTACGGAGATGGCGAGCGGTGAATTCAATTGACAGTGACACTAAAACCAAGGTGTTTTGTGCTACGGTGATACCACACACGTAAAGGCTCATGTTACTCCAGGTTGAGTGCGGCCTCTTCTTCTTTAAGATCTTATTCAGAAATAGTTTATCAAGTGAAAACCAAATTATTTTTCAGTCGGCGCAATTAAGCGCGAGATAAAACATCAGCGAGAGACTCGATAGGGCACACTTCTGGCAAACTCAATCACATTAATGATGCTGGCAGGCAAGCTGGCACAGAGCCTGAGCAATCTGGTCAAAATGAAAGGAAAATTACAAGAAAGAGACGCGTCCCGCACACATGAATAATGGCAGCCCAGCACTTTGATTAATTATGTGATAACTTCCACACCATATGGCAATTATCAGCGGGATGACATGGTGAGAGGCAACGCTTTAGAAGGTTTATGGGCAAATGAAAAGTCTGTCCGTTTATCTGTCCTTGATGCCTACGTGCTTTGAAGGCTGCCGTGCAAACACAGAGGCTTGGAAATACAACAGTGTGTAGTTACAGACATTAAGCGGAAAAACAAAGCTTACTCGGGCCCGGTTTGATCTCGATTGCCGAGCGGCTCCAGATGTCCTTCTCCACCTGAGACATGCGCTCCCTGGTCGTCTGGTAGGAGTCGTCCGTGGCGCACACCGTGATCTTGTCCTGGATGCTGCCCTGGCCCTCCAGGTGATCCCTGCCCTCCCTGTGTGTGGAGGAGCAAGCAACGAAGACGTTGAACTTTCAACTCTATGAGGTAACATTTTTGTCAAACCAAAGGAGCTGTCACACAATCCGTAACCATTCCACGCATAGTTATGTGAGGCTACTGTTGCAGCTCGACTACGCCCTCTTCGTTGGGACTATTGTCCTTGACCCAGTTTGCAAGCAGTAGCCGGGGAATCAATTTATTGAATAAAGTGCGTCTGCCTCTGCCACTAGTACACTAGAGAGTGTTCCCGCCGAGTGGAAGGGTACGGTTTGGTAAAGTACGGTACATGTTTTTTTGCATTTCCATTAGGAATAGTACCGAAATAACTGGCTCCAACCATTCTGTTCTTTGGTACTCTTCCCTTGGGATACCAGAGTAAAATGTTCAGCTGATTGGTTACTCCCTTGCGATCAGTGTAAATATCCCATGGAAGTCTATTCTCATACACACATTAACGTCTTGTTGAGACGATCACAAACCGTGCAGGACAAAAAAAAGAGCTGCTGGATGCCCTCCATTGTTGTTCATGTTGTCAGGGCTTTACCATTCCAAACTGTACCAAACCGACCTGTACCATGATGAAAACACAGCATAGGTGGCAACATGCGCGCTTTCAGCTTGTTAGCATTTGATGTTTCTAGTTAAGGCTTGTTACAACTCAGAGTTAGCTGCCGGCTAGACGTTAGCATGTCATCCCATGTATTTGTACCATCCATAAACTTCACAGTTTTTAATTCTTAAAGCTGGTACAGCGTAAACTCTCTCTGGATTCATCATTTTTTTTACCGGCGTCTATTTTATTATTTCTGGGTCAAAGCCCCGGATTTGGAATTGTGTGGAATGCGCAGAGCAAGCTGGGCTAGCTCGAGTCAGACTATGCAGAAGTAATCCGACTCGCACTTACATTATCTGGGTGTGTTGGTCTCCCAGTTTCATTTTACATGAATTATATAAGCCTTAAAAGTTTTAGTTGGACAAACACAATAATATCTTTTGTTTCCTAACGTTACGCAAAGAGCACTGAATGACAAACCCCGAATACTAGGACTTGCGATTCCGTGTGATTACTTGTCCTGTTCCACTTCGCTTCAATCTTATCAATAAGTGTGCAGTTGTGGTGCAAATGTGACTCTCTCACCCTCTTCCATAGCCACAGACACTGTCTCTCTGTTCTCAGTTATTACAGGTCACACCTCTTAGGTTCAGTCATAACATAACATAACCGCGTTTGGCTGTTATTGTAGTGTTGTTTGTGCGTCGTCTGACGAGTGATGCTGAGCGCTTGTTGTATGAAAAGAGAGAGGCCAGTGTTCAGTGTGTGGTTTCAGTCTCGCACCAAATTTACTACAAATTCCATTTCGGCTGTGGAAAGACTTGAGCGTGCTGCTGCTTACCCCGAGACATACTGGTGAATGCAGTCGAAGCTGGACTGAGGCTTGTCTTTGCTGTCGCTGGACAAGTAGAAGGAGAAGACTCGCAGTCCATCGGGAGACTCCGAGGTCGGTGCTGGGATCTTTATATACTGTCAAACACAAACACAGGGATTATGAAATTAGAGGAAGAAAGAGGTAAAAATATAATCTCCATGTCATTTGCTTGTGTTTACAAAACCCAAGTAGATGCAAGTTTGTGAACGTGTACTTTTCCATGGTGCAGTTTTGTATCTGCTAGCATTGCTAATTTGAGTGACGTGTTAAAACTAATGCCGGTCACGCTAAAGGCGTCAACGTTAACGCACAGCGCGTTTCCATGACGACTGACGCGCGTGACATCATGTTTACCTGTCCAGGAGTCCAGGCACCTTTTACCAGTTAGTTTTATTAGCTCCATTAGCTCCATTAGCACCGTTAGGGCGCCTACAGTCGAACTTGATCAGCCTGTTTATTAAACAAAAAGAGCAGCGCTACAAATAACCATATGTGTGCCTCTGTTTTTAAAGTTTAGCGTTACTTTAGAGACTCATTTTACAATCGGAAGTCACGTAAACATGACGTTAACGGCGTCAACGTGCCCAGCACTAGCTAGAATGCTACTTAAAATTACATTAACATTAACATTAACATGATGTCATGCACGTCTTTTCCCGGTCAGTAGCCATGGAAATTCGTCATGCTAACATGCGTTAACGTTGATGCCGTTATCGTGCCCAGCACTGTTTTTGGTCTTTGAAGCCTTAGAACAAGCCTTTTTATGTGTTTGAGTCACTTGCGTTGCTTTACGGAGGCTGCCATCTTAGGCCACTAAGTATCTATAGCAGAACAAAGAAGAAACAGCATTGTCTTTGGCACGCAAAGGCCACCGTAGTTTTAATAAAAACTGATGAGAACAATCTTGAATTGCTGTTTTTGTTTGTTTGTTTGAGCCTGAATAATCTATCACCAGGTCAGGAATAAGTGACCTGCAACCAAAATGACAATATAGTATAGTTTTAAATCCCTTGTATGACTATCTACCTCTTCCGTCAAACACAGTGTCCGTGTCTCTGTAGCAACAAACAAGACAACAACAGGGTGAAGTCCATTTCCGCCAGAAAAACCTGTTACATAAAATGACCCAAAAACCTACTTCCGCTAAAAAGGACAGTTCAACATTGAAAATCACTATCAGGTAACGTGTGCCTTTAAAAGCCATTTTGTTATTGCTGCCTTTTTATTCACCGCCCGCAGCTGTGTTTCAGCCTGAAAATGCACGGTTAAATGTTGCCCTAGATTTTGCCCGAACCCCAATTATTATCCCCCATCCGTCACGAGCGTGAGTATGTGCTTATTAATGACGAATCCTTTTTTGTCCTCTTTTTTCTTGTGTTACCACCTCAGGCCAAAGCGTGTTTGAGTGCAGGTCTGAAGAAGCCAAAACGTCAGTGAGACGGACTTGAAGCTGTCTCTTTTAGTTATCAGTCATAAGTGATTGATTATAAATCGACCGGCTGAGAGTGCGGCGCTGCGGGCCCGATGTGGCAGGCAGGGGCTATAGCTGTCACAAATGCCCAGTCATGCAGCAAAGCCATAAGCAGTTTTTTTTGCAGCATGGGGCCAATGAACAACTCCTCTCCCCCAAAACCCCCTCCTCCTCCGCCTCTCCTAAAACCCCAACGCATGCCATTCACCCTCCCCCCGTCAGCCTCCAGCTTTTCTTCATGTGCACAAGCCCATTCGTGTCAACATAAAGCACAAAGCAGCCCACAAGGCCATGGATACTTGAGGAACACAGCTGACCATTAATTCTGCCCTATTTATGTCTGACCGTTCACATGCAGTGGTAAAGCGGAGTCATGCATATGTCTGCTCCAGTTTTTTTTTTTTTTTTTTACGCTAATTAGGAGCGATCAATCAAAAAAGCATCAGCGTGAGCACGGCCCTCAGGACCTATTACTTTATGTTTTTGAGCAGACGCCACTTCGACCAAAATGATAAGAAACCAGTCACCCAAAAGCGACGTGCTGCAGAGGACGCGCATTTGGGTTTGTTTCTTAAATTAAAGTGCTCAACTAAAAGAGAACGCAATACAATGAGAGTGCTCAATTTAAGCATTAGCATTGCAATAGCGCCACCACCGTCCCCTGCTTCAGTCCATGACAGCGCTACGAGCCGCCTCTGGCAATGCATTATTTTTGCCTGTCACCCCGATCCATGCCACCATGCACACTTCACATTCACATTCTAATCGATGTCACTCAGGTCAGACTGTTCAGAGGTTGTTCCCCGGTTTTTATTCACAGCTTCCCTCTCCAGCTTTATAACCATATGTCATTTAACCCATCAACTCCTAGTTCCTGACTCCCAACCGTCCAAACGTGGGATCACAAACACACACACAGCCCCCACAAGTGTTGCTCAAGCTGTAGCTAGTTAGCTTAACTTACAACAAAGGCTAAAAACAAGGGAGGAGAAACTAACCTGGCTCTCAAAGTAGCTAGCAAAGCTCTTTTTTATTTAACACAAAACCAATATTTCTCTTATTGGGGTGGGTCAATATATAATTGATTTGGTTATATATTGGATATCCTTCCTTGTGCGATATGCTAACCGATACGCCAGAGCAAATAACGATATTAATAACTCCCAGTCCCTGACTCCCAACCGTCTAAACATGGGATCACAAACACACACAGTCCCCACAAGTGTTGCACAAGCTCTAACTAGTTAGCTTAACTTACAACGAAGGCTAAAAACAAGGGAGGAGAAACTGACCTGGCTTTCAAAGTAGCTAGCAATGCTCTTATTTATTTAACACAAAACCAACATATCTCTTATTGGAGTGGGTCAATATATAATTGATTTGGTAAATATATATTGTATATCCTTCCTTGTGCGACATGCTAACTGATACACCAGAGCAAATAACGATATTTTAATTAATACATTAAGGTGATATAAAGTAAACAGTTCTTGCTAGGCGTCACCACTTCATGTCTCCTCACGGAGACGCTGTTCAAATGAATGAGGGAAACTTGGGTGGAAGTTACAAGGCTGAAGAAGAGAGAGTTAGCAGCGGGATAATGGCTACGGAGAAAGCTACATTAAGCGATGTTCTCTATGTTGTGAATAAATAGAGAAATTCTGCACTTGTTTTCTTCAGTTAGACAGATATCGTGACCTAAGGCTATACGATTTTCTTGCAATATGTTGATTATCACAGAATAGTTGTATCGTGATATTATTGGTATCATGGACCATTTGTTGTTTATCGTATCCTGTAACTACACAATGCAGTGTAACAGCTTTGAGCCAAGGCAAGCATGTTGATTTAACAGTAACTTCCTTATGATATACACTTGTCAAATGATAAGTCTTTCTGTGAAAATGAAAGCAAAACATTGGGATGTTGAGTTACAATCTGCAATGCTTCTAAAAGACGTCATTGTTTTTTGACTTCCGTAAAGCTCTCGCTTATCAAGTCACCGACTGACAATGCCATTGCTTTGTATCTTCACCACATCAGGAAACATCCAAGATCACATTACGTGCTCAGTCGGTGACATTTATTGCAGACAACAGCCAACAATTACAAACTGAAAAAGAACAAACTGAACGGTCAGAACAGTCCGTTTTAGTCCAGGTGACTAGATTAGCTTAAAACACTGAGTCACCATCGCAGCCAATTTGGTCCCAAATTAACTGTGTTTAGTCTGTGACTCAACGTTTGCTAACAGCACAAAGATCCGGAAAGTGCTGTCAATCAAGTGAGTGTAGATTTACATGGAAATGCTGAGTCATGGCCATCTTCATATGGAGCTTTGGTCTGATCCTCCTGAGGCTCCTGATGCCGGAGTATTGTGTTTTGCTGTATAGTCATTTTTTTTTTTAGGCAGAGGAAGCCTAACACTCCAAAGAGGTCACATGCAGGAAGGGACATTATATATCTTCAATATCACGTATACGTACAATTAATATCCATGCATCCATGCAGTATGAATCATCTCTTTGTTTTGTTGTACAGAATATTTCTGGTGAATTCTCCCATAAGCCAATTCATACGCCGATAACTATTACATTTGTGTGCGGGGCTGAATTCATTAAGTTCCTTATGCTCTGTAGATTTATTTTTATTTATATTTCAATTATGATTGTGTCCATTATTTCATCTGATCACTAATAAGACAGAGGCTTAATTTGGTGTTATTATAAATACTATTGCATGTATACAATCGACTGGATTCAGTCGGGCCGAGATGCTCTGTGCGCTTCCCACAAAATGATATATTAAATGGTCTGTATTTATAGTCTTGATGACCACTCATAGACTAGCGGAGCCGGGAATCAAACCCACAAGTTGAGTTGTGAGTCGACTCACTCTACCACTGAGCTACCATTAGAGACCTTTGACGCAAAACGTAATAGAAGAACAACTTTTTGTTCCTGAGGCATTTCTTCATATGTACAAAAAACACTCAAAACAGCTCTAAACGCTGTAGTATAAGGCCTGTATGTGGCGCCGTAAAGCTACCACAGGAATACACCAAAAACAAAAGACATGGGACAAGCTAGCGTGGTTAAGGGTTAAGCCAGCAATTTAAGCTCTCTGCGTCGACGGAGAGCCTGTCAGAGAGCCTCTGCGTCGTCTCCGTCTACACAAAACATTTTTTAAGTGTCCGTCACTCCGTCAAGGGACAACGGAGACGGCAAGGGCTGCGATTGGTCCTCAGCTCAATCCGAGCTAACTCTGCTCTGTGCCGGCTCACAGTGCGCACCGAGCGTCCACAGAGGCGGAGCTGATCACCGCCGACAGCGTCGCTGCCAAACTATAAATACTTCATATCTTAATACACAGAGCACGTTTAGACTCTAAATGGCAAATTTCTTGTCTCAAATGATCTTAAAACTGCGTTCCGGGACAGAAATTTTTTTATTTCAGGTGAGAAACAGCCACTGTTTCAATGTTATTCAGCTGCAACAACAACCACAGTCTTTTCTCTCGGACGCCATTGCTCACTGTTGCCAAAAGCACAACAACAACCTTGTGTAGCGACCCCTACTGTTCGGGCGGGAAATTGCATTGCGTATCCGGCACCATGACAAAGAACTATGAAGGCTCGAGGGGTCTCCGTGGTTACGCAGTCGGAGAAGTATAATGTGGCCTTTAGGATAGAGCGGTGGGCCTATACATCATCGTTTTCCGTATTGGAAACACAAGGATATTTACACTTGGACCCATTTTCCCGACAACCTTTGAGGGCTATCAAAAGGCCAGTACCATGTGGATAAAAAGCCGATATGACACAAAACTTTGCAGATTCTGCTAAACTCGTTCTGGCGCGTGCCGGCCCCTTTAGACTGACGACTCGCTCAAAGAATCTTGGAAGTCAACGGCCGGTACAAAGAGACACACGAGCAACTGTAGCGTGACTCCACTGTGAGTCAGAGCAACCAAATGGCATCGGAAACAGCGATCCTTAGCACCTTGTCAGTGCAGCCCCCCCATGGAGCCTGCAGGCTGATGAAATAACTGCCTCTGTGGCCTTGGCCCGGCCACATCTGCTGCTCCCAGCCAGGCCTCCCATGTTTGGGAGATGTCAAATACTTTCAAGCTGTTGTAAGGTGTGAACTGGACTGGAACAGAACATCTCAGCAGGGCGCTCGGCATCTCAACGACTACAACAACGGGAGCCACTATTTGTGATGTTCTTGCATGATTTCCCTCAGCGTTTTTAAAGAAGGTTAAATACTGTTCTTTGCCCTGAGATTTAGTGAGGAAGGAAGAATTTCTTCACAAAAGAAATCTACTTTTTCCCTTTCGTCCTGTGTGCTTCTTCTTCTTTTATTATTTTTTTCCAGCTTTCCCAGCAGATGTTGGGAACGCTGTGAGGATCTCGGTTTCTTTCCAACTCTTTCTGTCTTTGACGAAGGCGAAGCGAAGGCAGGGTTCCCAGCTCTGGTATTTGGCATGGCAGCACTGCTGTGGACGCAGGCGCCTGGATATGTGATTTACTCTGAAGTCTTTGCCTCCTGGCCCTGTCTCTACTGACACTAGTTACCATTGTCTTCTCATCTTAGCCTACTCAGCCATAGCTGCTCTACGAGCCGCCCGTCTTTTGTTCTCGCTTCTTCCCCCACAAAGCTGAGTGCAGTGGCCTGTCGGTCTGCCTGGATTATTCATGAACAGCAGGGACGTGTGGCTGTGTGTTGTTGGGGGGTAAAGCAGGGATTGGGGGTTTGGGTGTGTGTGTGTGTGTGTGTGTGTTGAGGGGAGGGGGTCAGCTGTGGCTCCCAGTGGAGCCAGGAGATTGTCCTAAATAGTCTTCCTGTAGGAATGTGCAACTCAGGAGAGAAGATGGGGGGGTAGGAGGATCCTGACGGGAGCAAGTGTAATTGTCCCTGATTCACTCTTTATTTAGGTCAATGTATTAGGGCAGATTTGATACTTGACATAACAGATTCTGCGAGTACAGTGTCGGACGCTGTCAAGTGGTTGGAAGTAGAGGGGGTCAGGGTCCAATTTTCTCTTTGTCCTCCACTCTGTGCCACGGTTCCACGGTGACTCATTTGTTAAAAACAAAGCACGTGACATCACCTCTCATGGTTTAAATCATGCTTTCAGCGTCAGCCTGGATGTGTGTGTGTGTGTGTGTGGTTGTTCCTGTGCTCGAGGTTCTATTCATTGAGGGGGTTGGTAAAGACAGGAACGGGAAAAGATGGGGGGTGGGGGAACTGACAGGAGTAAGTGTGGTGATATGGGGATGGGCAACTGTGGAGGATCCCCCAAGGTACTGCCTCTTATGCCAAGCAGAATCGGTCCTTTTTTATCCCCAAGAAGCTGTGGCTAATCTGTCAACCTTAACAAACACTCATTCCTTTCACCCCAGACACCCCACCCCTCTTTCCTGTAAGTGCCTTCCTCTTTATACACAGAGGGACAGGGGACTAAAAGACGACCATTGTAAAGACGTCTATTTGATGTTTAAGACCGTGTCTCTTGTGCTTCTGTTTTGTATGTTTTCTTCCATTCACGTTTTAAAAATGTAGCATCATTTGTTGTCTTGCATTGTCAGTCGCTGTCAGTGCGTTTACATGCACGTAAAGTCTGATTTTAGTCAGACTAAGATATTCATTTGAATTTCATTTGGTTAATGATGTCAGGGAAACGCATTAGTCTGACTAAAATCAAACTAGTACTTATACACATACAACATACCTGGGTAATGCGATTCATAGTCCGATTACTTGGCATTCTGTGTATGCACCAATATTTCCTCCCCCGGTCTGACAGCAGGTAGGAAACATACAGAACTACAACACGATCCATCTCACTTTTTCGCCGTTTGTTTTTCTGTGACGTAAAGGTCAATTGATTCAAAACAATACACGCTAGCTTATAGAGCGTCACCTAAGGAGGCAGAGGCAGACTCGACAAGTTGTCAAGTGTGACATATTTTAAATAGTGCTAGGCATGTAAACGGTGTCAATGAGTCCAGGCACGGTTTACCAGTTAGCTCCGTTAGCTGCATTAGCTCCTTTAGCGTCAATTAGCGCAACTGGAGCGGTCTGTTTATTAAACGAAAAGAGCAGCGCTACAAATAACCAACGTGCCTGTGTACTGCGTATGTGTGCCTCTGTTTTTAAAGCTGAGCGTTACTTTAGAGACTTGTTTTAACAATCGGGAGTCACGTAAACATGATGTCACACACGTCTTTTTCTGGTCAGTCGTCATGGAAACACGTCATGTGTGCCGACGTTGACGCCCATCGCTAATTTTATGTAATGCCATTTAATGTATGATAGGGTGTTCTGAATTATGTTTCTATGTGGATAGGGTGACACTTAGATGAAGCATAGCGCTTTAGCTAACTTTGGACCATTTAAAAAAAAAACACACAATTTCCCTATTTAACTTTGTGGTAGGCTGGTGTTCTCCAAAATAACAACATCATTCAACGCTTTATAAAGCACTCAGGTCGTCTAAGACTGTGTTTTCTTATTGTTCTTTTTCCTAATTTGCAATTGATGGTGTCAGTGTTTGGAAGTTCCCTTTGCACTTTGCTGTACTTGGCCCTCGCTGTCGGCCCTCAGATGCACCCGACGCCAGGAATAGGTTTTGTTGATGCCTCTCCGTTTCACTGTGGCAACCCCCAGAAACCACTTGGAACGCTGCACTCTCTGTCTCTCTCTCTCTCTCTCTCTCTCCCCCACGACTGGACGTTTCTCCCCATGCAAGCACGCATTCTGTAATCCTTTAACAATTCACAGATTGTGTGTTGGAAAGTATGTTCGAGCCTGATTATCTTGGAGGCAAAGAGAGAGGGGGAAATCCATCGCAGGCCCGCTCTGATGAGACGTATAAAAATGAGTTTGCATAAACACATTTGTTGTTTCGAGAAAATGACGGGAACTATTGATTAGGTGTTTTTTTTTTTTTTCTATACTGCATATGTGCAGTATTGACCGCGTGGCGTGACCGTTCGGGTAAATATAGACTTTCCATATCTGCCATCATGCTCTTGTTAAGCCTTGATACGTTGGGATTTATTGTTGGGGGGGAACATAAAGACAGCTGTTGTTAGAAAAAAAAATAGAGTAACGAGAATGATGTCCTTTTTTTTTCCAGAGTGCATCTTCGAACCCTATCCTAATAAGGATTACATAACCGTGGCAAATCACCGTGTCTTGAGGTTAAACAGTAGCTCTGTCTTTAATGCTCTTGGGCTTTAGTCTTTAAAGGCTCCTCACACACACATAAACACACACATACACACACACACACACACACACACACACACACACACACACACACACACACACACACACACACAAACACTGCCAGTACTGTCTACGTTGTTCATATCCTGTTGTTCTGCATTTTTAAGTCAAAGAGAAGAAAATGTTTGCGATAACAGCTCCTCAGAGTCTCCCTCTCCTAAATGTTAGTATGAACTCTGTCCAGAGAGAATCAACAGTTGTTTCTCGTAGAATGATTTATTGGATGCAATTCCGAGGTCGGCGTTCCTAACTTTAAAGCTGCAGTTCGTAACCTTTTGGTGACCCGGTTGAGGGAGCATTTGCGTGTATACGGCAGCAGCGCAGAGGGCAGTAAGTGTGCTGTCGAATTCACTTCTGAACCTTTTCGTAGACGTGTTTTTTAGTCCATACTCCAACCTTTTCGCTTAGCACGTTGTGTAGCAAGTAAGCTAAGGTTGCCGGACAGAAACACGTCTTAACCTAGCTAATAAGCTTAATCAGCATTGTGTGAAGTTACTTGACAAAGGATTAAATGTAAGAGATGTTTGGGTAACACATATTCACCATTAACGAGGTGCTTACTAACATATATAATTAGCATACTAGCCCTTTATTTGTCATCTTTAAACACCTTATTCTACCTCTATTACGACATGAATAAAGATTTTTTTCCTACATAAGGTGTTAATACGTGCTTAATCTTTACTAATAAAGGGTTGGTATTAGGGCTGGGCACGTTAGCGGTGGTTAGCAGCGTCAAGGTTAACGTACATTGATGCATGACACGTTTCCTGTCATGGCGACTGACAGGAAAAAGATGCCAGAGTCCAGGCACCATTTACCAATTAGCTCCGTTAGCTGCATTAGCTCCTTTGGCTTCGTTAGTGCGCCTACAGTCGAACTGGAGCTGTCTATTTATTTAATGAAAAGCAGCGCTACAAATAACCAGCGTATTGCATATGTGTGCGTCTGTTTTTAAAGTTTAGCGTTACTTTAGAGACTAATTTTAACAATTGGGAGTCACATAAACATGACGTTAACGGCGTCAACGTACCCAGCACTAGCTAGTATGCTACTTATATGCATGTTAGTAAGCACCTAGTTAATGGTGAATACGTGTTCCTTTATATAAATGTTTTTGTTTTTTTCAAGCTCTTCATTGTGTTTGGTTGAACATACCTGTAGAAAATTGGAAAAATATGTGATTATTGTAGAATTATAACAAGAGTGCACAACTTAAACGTAAATATGCTGTGACTGTGACTAGAAAATTGCAAATTTTTTCGTCACTCTGCCCGTCTCGATTTTTGTGCCACTGACGTCTGATCTTTTACAGCTCCCCTGTGACCATAAAACACTCGTAAAACACTCCCACGGTCGCCATGGCATCCTTCGAGATCGGCTGTGCGAAAGCCGAAAAACACAATAATGACAGAGAAGGAGCTAACTAAAGATGTCGTCTGTAACCATACAGGGATCCCATGAGGCTTCTCCCCAAAATACACCAGTATGATCTTTATAAAAAAAAACAGAGGGCCCGAGTGCCTCTGCGTAAACACCGTGGGCCTCGAGGCCGAGCGCCGAACACACAGACTTTGCCTTGCTTAACACATCTGGATGAATAGAGTGGCGTGTGCCCTTTCAGAAACACGTGGGACAGCGCTCCGGCTCGCTGCTGTGCCACTGGGAGAGGACGGCTCTCCAACCGCATTCCTGTTATTGTTATTCTAATTAGCTTCCAGAAAAGAAAAAGGAAAAACGGGGGGGGAAGAAAATGATGTGTGCACGCACAGACACACGGAGCAAAAGGCTTATTTATAGTGTGTGAGCGGGAGGTGAAAGTGGTAGTGGTGATGTTGGTGGTGGGGGGTTGTGTACAGTTAGAGCAGTCTTGTGTGAGGTAGAGGCCCTGATGCCTTTACCTCAGCCTCCAAGACACGGGGGTGAAATGGCACAATAATCAAGAGCCCGGGGGGGAGGAGGAGGAGGGAGCTGAAAGGAAGCTGAGCATTCACACACAGTCGTCATGAGAATATCTCAAAGAGAAAGCACACTACACTACACTACACACACACACACACACACACACACACACTCTCCCCTCGTCCCGCCGTTGCTATCGCTGCCTTTATGTGACAGCTGCGCACATAAAAGACAACGTCTCGTAAAGAAACAAGGAAACAATTACGCTGGAAACTGCAGCTTAACGTTCGGGAGCTGGTTTCACACCTGACGCAGCAAAAACAACGCTAACGTCCGACAATATCACGATGACTGTTTGTGGCGCACACTCAGAAATTAAAGTGCTCAGGTTCTTCGGCTTGTCCTCATAGGAGAACCTCCTTGGCTCCAGGTAGAACCTTTTTTTATAAAGGGCCCTAGTAGAAGGACCCTTTTGGAACCCTTATTTCTAAGAGTGTACAATAAATATTGAACCATTCAATGTTATGCCACATGGGTTAGGGTTGGGTTAGGGTTACAGATTATGCTAAGGGCACTTTGACACACTACTTTTCAAATACAAACCCACCTGGGCCAAATTTTCAAAACATGAAATAATCATTTTAAACAAGCACAAATTGGTAAAAGAAGTATAATGTCATGTTATTTCCCCTCCTTTAAAATTTGGACACATCTGACACTGGCACGTAGAATAAAAGAAATAAACCTGAACCTGGTTATATAATATATAAAATATAAATGTGCTTGTCCTATTTGGCCCAGTACATATAAAAGAATGACTTCTACTGTAGGTAGTTAAGGAATGAATGAATGAATCTTTGAGGGACAGTGAAATATATTGTTTCTCAGTGTTTCTGGTGGGACCACAGGCTGTGGGGCGGGGGGCACCCTGTATGAATAGGCTTGGCACTAGTATGTGAAATTCCAGGCCATTCCAGGACTTTTTTCCTTTTAGAGACTCACGTGTTTTAAACTATTGCAATTCACAATATACACTACCGTTCAGAAATTTGGGGTCACCTATACAATTTTTTTGTGTTTTCCATTAAAATGCACACTTTTATTCATCAAAAGAGCAAAATGAATAGGAAATATAGTCAAGACATTGGCGAGATTAGAAATAATACATTTTTATTCTCTTTGCTTTCGTCAAAGAACCAGCAAAACTGTGCTAACATAATTGCACAAGGGTTTTCAAGGGTTTTCTAATCATCCAATAGTCTTCTAACGCGATTAGCAAACACAATGTTCCATTAGAACACTGGAAATGGGCCTCTATACACCTATGTACATATTCCATTAAAAACCAGACGTTTGCAGCTAGAATAGTCGTTTACCACATTAACAATGTATAGAGTGTATTTCTGATTCATTTAATGTTATATTCATTGAAAAAAAGAGATTTTCCTTCAAAAATAAGGACATTTCTAAGTGACCCCAAACTTTTGAACGGTATTGTATTGACACACGTCTGCCAATATCTTGAGGGACCACAAAAAGAGATTTCCTGTGGTTCCTGAGTAACTCTGACTGGTGTTAATCTCATTTCTGGTGATTTCAAATGAAAGAAGAATGAAAACGTCTGCTCAGCTTTGAGTTTTTACAAGAAAACACTCCTGCTTTTTTATTTCTTTATCATTTTTATCATCACTTGTTTTATTCACTCAGTTCCTCATCCTCTGAAGTCTGTATTTAGAGTAAAACTTATAGTAGAAATCGTGCCTCGAACACTGAGCGTTGGCAGACGATTACAATCGTAACACCAAATGCCGCCGGGTAAGAGAAAAATGGCAGGCCCCAAAAAACCTCAGTGTTCTGTTTCTCGATGGGGAGCCCTGGCCCCCCGATACCGCTGAGCCCTGGAGCCGTGCCAGGACGGTGATTTGAAGAATTCCTCTGGTTTGCGTGGGCCTTGAAGTGCCCTCTTTACACGCGATGCGACTCAAAAGAAGCAGAAAGATCACAGAGAGGCAGTCGCAGCTTGTGCAGTCGCAGCTCTACAGCTGGCAACTGTCAACGGACGCCAAGCTTCCCTCACATGACCTCTTGAACCTCTTGTGTGCTGCGTTTTTGTGCGAAGGTTATGAGCACGAAAAGAAAAATAGGGGAACACCGTCATCTACCCTGCTACGCCCGTGATGCTGTAACCCTTTCGACCTGGAGACACAGATACTGGTTATCCTCTCGTCTGTAAAATGCCAGACTGCCATGTTCACCAACATCCTCCCCCCACTAACGGCTTAATCTGGCTTCCCCCATCCACCACCACCACCAGTGGTTGCAGCTAGCTCATTAATGCCCAATCGTCCAGCTCTGGGACTCTTGTCGGAGGAGGGAGTCGGTGGGGGGAGGGAGGGAGGGAGCCCCCGTGTTTGAATTCCGCAAAGCAATTTGAATATGTAATGCACCGGCTGAGATATTATCACCCGAATCCCATTCGATGATTAAAGCGCACTTAAATTGCACTCACTTACCATCACTTCATAAGCAGGTTAATCCGCCCTCACAGATGTTTCATGACAACATATAGATTATTTCTGCTTTTTTTTTTTTTTTTTTTTTAAATGTTCCTGGATTAAAAATATAAATAAAAAAATGCACCTCCGCTACGAAAACTGTCTTTTAAGTCTTTCATGCACAGAGACAACAGGCGCAGATAGACATGAGGGCTCCCTGGGGTTCGCCAGTTCCCCTGCCTCCTCCTCCTCCTCCTCCTCCTCCTCCTCCCCCCCTCCCTGAACAAAGCTTTCCCAGTTGCGAGCCTGACCCAGTAACCTGGCTAACAGCCTGAGGGTATAGAGTACCGTGTCTTACGGCTCGTGTGAGCACACGGCGCCCCAACGTTTGTGTACAGTCCTTTTCCGTCAATACAGCTTAGAACAGCTTCTCTTTAGATGGGGGGGCCCTGATTGTGCGGTGAACCTGTAGTAGTCCTAGAAGCAGCAATGGCAGGCAGGGTTTGTGCTAACCTGGCCTCGACACTGGCGTCTTTCTTTACCTCCGTTCCGCAGGAATGTTCCGTGGTACCTGCTTTCTATGTAAACTATGCAATCCAGGTTATTTGACAAAACCGCAAATCTGTGACACCTTCTCCATAGGATCTGGGCTTCCGACGTTCCCCTCAAAAATTGTCCAGAAAGGAGCTTAAAGTAGACATATTATACCCTATTTCTAGTTCCCTGGTGCCCTAATGAACATGTCTGTGACATGCTTTGGTCAAAATATATTAAGGATGAAGCACCACAGCAGTTTAATTAGGGCTGGGCGATATATCGGAAAAATGTATCGTTATCGAAATTTACGACGATAATCGACGTCATTTTGCCGTTATCGATATATTCGATAATTCAAAAAAAAATAAAAATAAAAGTAGTTTTTGGCAGAGTGTGTAGGTAGGCAGGCTACCTGTATGTTCATGTACCTTTAAGACACTCAGACACTTATATCAGGCAAATGGTCAGTTATTCAAATTAGGCGATTTAGCAACTTCAAACATATCGTTCATTTATCGTTATCGAGGTCAGCTGCTCGACATATCGTGATATTGATTTGAGGCCATATCGCCCAGCCCTAAGTTCAATCACCCTGCCCAACAGCCCTGTTCAGAACGCTCGCTTTTGAGTGCCTGTCTCTTTAAATGCAAATGAGACACAGGAAACTCCGGCAGCTAACAGCAATTAGCATTTGGAAAAGCCATCATTTGCGGACTGTAGCCGGCACATTGCCGTCATATATAAAATGTATCCACTGGACACGTAAATCCTCTGAGGCTGGAAGTTTGTGTAGCGTACTTTTTTGCGTACGTTGGGGCCACCCTTTGCCTGGAAGTTCCGCACATTCTCCTGCTGCTGTGTCACAGACACATGCGTAGACACTGTAATATTCTCATTAGGGCCTACTACGATTGTTAAAAAAAATAAAGAAACAGTGATATCAGGAGGTAATACAATTGTACAATTATTTGTGTTTGCTTGGGTTATATTATTTCTTGGTTAAAAAATCCTGCTAACCACACCAATGACAATTTGGTGGCAAAAAAAGTCCCCAAAGCCACAAAACGTTACCGTTTTTTTTTCTATCTCATAAAATGTATTTTGTTTCTCTTAGTTTAGGAATTCTAGTGAATGTGTCGTTAACTGCTCCACGGTTCATACATTTGTCGGTAGATAATCAGTAGAGTTTATGCCGTCCCTGGGTTAGAGTCGTTTTGGGGATTTTCGTGTCTATGAAGCCTTTTCTTTCGTGTTTACCGAGGAAGTAAAATGTCAGTTTAGTTAGTTCTGTGTCCACACAGTCCGGGGTTGCTTTAGTAGGTCAGGTCCTAGGTTCAGCAAACCTCATGTGCCCAGAAATTGGGAACAGGCGACTACCAAAATATACGGAATGAGGTCTTTTTATGCCTCCAGCATTAGCATTGCAGGGTCTGCTGGAGCCAATCCCACATGACATAATACAAAATGGTGCGGTAACAACCTGGACAGGTCACCAGTTCCATCTCAGGGGGCCAAAAACAACCGTTCACACTCGTGCACACTCTACACAGAAAGGCCAAACCGTGGACAAACCACGATTCCCTTCTTGCCACTATCCCTTCGTGCGGCCCACGGCCAGTGTTCGTCAGGCTCAAATTAAGAAAGAGCAGTTCAGGGGAACATGAGATGTCATTTTCACCACATGGATTGTCCACCACAGAGTCCAGACCTTACCAGGAGAAGACAAAAACATGAACGACACTGGACCGAACTAAACGTGTGTGACATTTTTGAAGCATTTCGAAGCGACGACGTGAGGAAAGCATCCAAAACTAAACGGTAGTCTAAACAAAAAAAAGGCCAAGTGTGTGACTTCAGTTTGGCCGGTGTATGCGAACCACTAAACTCATCCTGACATTTGGAAGGTCTACGTCCTCCTCCTCTTCCTCGTGCTCGTGGACGCACGTGAGCGTCAGAAAACCGTCACAAGTATCAGCTCCGTGGTGAATCAGACCCAATTAGAGCATTCAATTTCTGAGGCATTAGGGAAGAAACATGCAAAACATCTTACCCCCTGGCTCCCCTTGAAGCAAATCGCTGGCTGACTCGACAGCGGTGCCTGAGGAAAGAGAGACAACAAGAAGGAACCTGTCATTGATTCAGAAAGCTTGATAATCAAATTACAAAGAGAACATACAGTGTATTATTTTTTTCTAGCTCTGCTCAGTGGTTAAGTTTCCTCATAAAAAGCCTCTCAGTTCTCATTTATGTGTCGTTTTCAGCTCGTGAAATCAAAAAGCAGATCCCAGTGAAACTCTTTCTATGGTTTATTTTGTGGGTTTCTACTTCACTCCTCTTTAGAATCACAGTAAACCTGGTTCTTTCTATTAAAATCATCAATAAAGTGTCGGCATGATACCTGGTTAATAGGTGGGAGACTATGATGATTGATAGCACTCTTAATTTATTATTAATGGTTTTGGGTGGAAATCTCCCCCCTTATCTTGGAGCGTTGCTCTGATTTTGCGCCGCATTTAATATTGAATGGAATAATAAATATTAAAGGATGTAATATAGTGCTGTATGTTTGTGAGGTTTTTTTTGTTTTTTTCAAACACAGCTGAATAAAACCTGGATCACGAGAGGGTTCGAGATTAGCAGGTTAAAAATTGGATTATTAATTATTTTTAGTTATATAGTGAGATTAAATTCACAATAACTGGTCGATTAACATGCTCCTAATTTTAATTTGTAAGACTCCCTTGTTTAAAAAATTTCAATTCTCAACGTCAATTAATAATTGATGATATACTCTTACTGATAACTGGTGCTAGCGGCGCGTGACCTCATGTTTACGTGACTCCCCGATTGTTAAAATGACTCTCTAAAGTAACGCTAACCTTTAAAAACAGAGGCACACATACGCAGTACACAGGTACGCTGGTTATTCGTAGCGATGTATCTCTTTTCGTTTCATAAACAGACCGTTACAGTTCGACTGTCGGCATGCTAACTGGCGCTAAAGGAGCTAACGGAGGCTAACTGGTAAACGGTGCCTGGACTCGTAAACATGACGTCGTCATCATGCACGTCTTTTTCTGGTCAGTCGTCATGGAAACGCGGCGTGCGTTAATGTTAGCGCCGTTAGCACTGGAAGACATTTTGGGGATGTAACACTCACTTTTGCTAGGTGTTTTTTTTCACCGTTTTTGGATTTTTAACTCATGTGATGACGTGTTTAAGAATCACACATGCAGTGAAACGTTCATCTTGAAGACCGTCTGCATTCATACCAGCACCACAGAGACGCGTCATGTAACCATTACAGCACCACATACAGGCCTGGCATAGATATTACAGTCATTTAAAGTCATTTTTTTCTTTATGTTTATGGAAAACCTTTCAGGGAAAGTTCTGCTGTTTCACATTTGATATTAGGGGTGGGTAATATGTCGATTTGGTGATAAATAGTCGCTCAATACGATAATCGTTACATGCTGGGTTAGGGTTGTTGTTAAATTTTAACTTTTGGACAAAATAAGACCTAATTTCGAGGCTTGAGAAACACCAATCAGCGTTTTCTGACGTTTTATGGCCCAGACAAGTATATGAATGATCGCTAAAATGAAGTTGCAGCTCTGTTTTTATTGACATAAAGTGTGCATAACTGGCACTTAATTTACTGGTCCAGACTAAAAACGCAGTGTTCAAACGCAAACTGGGCCAGCTGCATTCTTAAACTTCCCCCGATTCCAAAAACACTGCGGTAATGTGGACGGCAGGCGCACAACACCCAGAGCTGGATTTATGTGCTGCTGTTGTTGTTTTTTTTGACACAATAACAGCGTAATGTGGACAACACAAAGCCGTGATCATCAGAAAACAAACACATGTGTTTTAATAGGAAATCTCACATCACAGTGAGACGCTTTTACAGGGGAAAACTTTTTTTTTTTTTTTTTTTTCTCTCGCTGAAGGGAAGCTGTCACAGGCCGAGAGTGTGTGTGTGTGTGTGTGTGTGTGTGTGTGTGTGTGTGTGTGTGTGTGTGTGTGTGTGTGTGTGTGAGCTCTGTGAAGTTTACTCTCTCTTCACAGACCAATGAGCTCTGGAGCTGGGCGGGCTTCCAGGCGTGTAAAGGGCAACAAACAATTATACACAAGGGCTGAGCAGCAACTTGCCGAGCCCTGTGGGCCAACTGCAGACTCCAGAGACGACAGACACACATGTGTACACACAGCTGTAGAGTAACAGAGTACAAATACTTTGCTACTCTACTTCAGTGTACGCGTCTGTACTCCACTACATTTCCTCCAACTGTCTTTGCTGCACATTACTACCAAATAAAATCAGAAGAAGAAGAGTTGGTATTATGGCCTGTATATATATATGTATATATATATATATATATATTTAAAGACACATTTGGTTTCATGAGCTTTCACCACAACGCGAGTTCAACTTTTATTCGTGTTGTTTTACTCATTTTGACAGTGTTGTTTTTCTACCCTAACCCTTACTAACCCTAAACCTAACCCTAACCCCATATTTTAGACTTAACTGCACTTTTGTGCAACTCTGTGCGTTTTAAATAAAAATTTGATTGGATACAGTTTTACCATTCACACATTCCAACATGGGGGTTAAGTGTCTTTGCTCAAGGGCACGTATTATAGACTATGACAGGAATTGAACCCGCAACCTTCCAACTGAAAGACAACTTGACCTACACTCTAAGAAGTAAAAGTGCTCAGTCGAACCATATAAGGTTCTTCGGCTTGTCCTCATTGTTGGCTCCAGGTAGAACCTGTTTATAAAGGTTCCACCAAGAACCTTGAAAGGGTTTTTAAAGGGTTCTCTGGATCAAAATGGTTCTTACTGGAACCATTAGTGTTACCAAGAACCCTTTTCAGAAGCAAATGGTTCCAGGTAGAACGTCAGCCCTTGTAGAAGGACCCTTATTTTTAAGAGCCACCGTTGCACATTAATTAATTACATTTTATATCAGAAAATGACTTTTGATACTTACTTAAGTACAGTAAATGTCATATACTTTAAGACTTTTACTGAAGTAATATTGTTATTACTATTATTTTTAGAAGTGACTTCTGGTAAAGGTACTTGTATTTTTTTTTACTCAAGTATGCCGTTTAGGTACTTTATAGAACACTGTGTGTTGTTTTAACTCTTACTGTATTATGGTCCTGGAACGTGACGCACGCGCAAATGCACTTATTTGTTTTGACGGCTCGTGAAAAAGCAAAGCAAACGCTGCTGCTGCTGCTGCTGCTGCGAGACTATAACTGTCTTATCATGCGTTTCTGTGGAAGGGAGCGAGGGCAGACTAAATGATTCCAGTGTAATCTAATGGACCGTAAACGCAAACGATAAAAACTAAAACACAGGAGCAGAATCAGCGCGTTAAAAACAACATTGTCCACCATTGTGACAATCACAATAACAGCTGTATGTTAAATATAAACAACAACAACAACATGCTTTCCAAAGCAAACCACTGTCACATGGGAACTTTAAATTAAATCCTTTACAGCTCCAAAATAATAAAAAAAAAAAAATAATTACATATATATTATTATTATTATTATTATTATTGCTTACTGTGTGGTTTAATGCACTAACCCTCCGTGAATCCATGTGTATGATGTTATTATGATGACAATAAATCAAGCTCGCGCTGCCGTCTATTGTAACAGAGCCAGAATAAACCAGTGCCGCGAGCTGTGCGCGAGACGCATTGATCCGTCCACATCAAAGTGTCACTTTAACTTTACTTTGTTATTCCAACAACAATAAGAAGAAGAAGAAGAAGAAGAAGAAGAGGAAGAGGCGACTGTGTTTGCAGTCTCCGGAGTTAGAGACAGAGGATACACGGAGAGAGAAAACACACACACACACACACATATATATATATACATATATATATATATATATATATATATACGCAGACAAAAGTTGAGTCATTTCTAGTACCTTCAGGTTCTGGTGGGCTTCCAGGGTCCGGATGGCGGTGTCAGTGAGTTTGACGTGGTACAGAGTTTGGTTGGGAGCGTTTTTGTGGATCTGTCCACAGGAGAGTCCATAGCGATGCTCCTGTGTGAGCGCTGCCATTTCTACAACTGAGCCTCACTGGTGACATTCAGCCTGAGAGACGTCACAGAGAGAGAGAGGGAGGGGGCGGGGCTAACACACACACGCACACACGCACCACCACGCACGCACACACACACACACTGGCACACAGCTATTCCTCTGAGGACACTACATTCACTTCCATTCCTAACGGACAGACTAAATATAGCATTGTCCCGAGTCTCCGTGAGTCCACTGCAGTCCTCACAAGGTCGGTGCCGGCTAAAGGTCCTCAAGAGGCCACACATACAAGTAAACACACGCATACACTCGAACTCGTTTTTGTATTTTAGCAGGGACACTTCATAGATATAACCCATTCCCATTGTTTTTTCGATTAATCGAGGACGCAAAATTATTATTTTTCTTTATTATTTTCTAAAAAAAAATTATTTGTATATATGTATGTATATATATATATATATATACATATATATGTGTGTGTGTGTGTATATATATGTATTGTATATATATGTATGTATGTATATATGTATATATATATATATAAATATATAGGGTTCCACCCTCATATATATATATATATATATATCGTTATAGCATTGCTAAAACAACAAATCTATCGGTGGCCTCAGACTTCTGCACAGTACTGTATATATATATATATATATATATATATATATATATATATATATTTTTTTTTCAAATCCGATTACTCAATTAATAGAGAAATTATCGTTAGAATACTCGATTACAAAAATATTGAATAGCTGCAGCCCTTGTAAGCTACATTAAATCAGCTAACATCAACGTTTACGTTAGCATGTGCCGGAAGTGCTAGCGACTGGATGCTTTGGTTATCGGAGTAATTGTTGCAGCCCTTGTTAACTTAACCTTTTAACACCTACGGCTCAAAATGTCTGTCTGCACTTTAAGACTTATTTTAGTCATAAAAGGGCCAGAAAATGTGAGTGAGTCTAATGCAAACTGTATTAAAGGGTTAACCAGTTCCTAAGAAATGAAACAAACTGGTTTTTATGTTTTAGTGGGGACACTACATTCCCTCGCTCCTAACCCTAACACTTCGCAGCAGAAATTAAAATGTCATCTCTTAACTTAACAAGTTTCTCAGAAACTAGGTTCTGCCTTACTACTGCAGGGAAAAGGTCCTTAAGAGGCAACAAATACAAGTTCACAAACACAAAGTTGTTTTTATATCTTAGTGATGACACATCATTCCCTCGTTCCGTACCATAACCTTAACCATCACAACTAAGTACCTAACCCTTACCTTAACCGTAAAACCAGGTCTTAACCCCCAAAAGAACCCTTAAAGATAGGTTTTTATGTTGTTGTTTTTTGGACCTCACAAAGATATAAACACATGTACACACACACACACTTTGACTCAAGCTTTTCAGGTCACCCTCTTTGCCTCTTTGGCCACTCGGGCCCCCAGAGTTTCCAGCCTGTATTTATCTGGTCTCTGATCTATTTTTTCACCCTGTGTTCAATCCAAGTCGCCCTCTTCCAACTGTATTTTAGAAAATACACCCTTTTACACACGCTGTAGTTTTGAAGCTGAGAGACGTGGATGTTTAAACACACAGTCGATGATAACGATATTCAATGTAAATGTAATCATGAAAACCTGCTTTTATCCACAGGTGATTGTTAAGTATGAATCTGGACTAAATTTACTAGCAATACTCAAATTTAAGACGAAATCATTCATTTTTAACAGCATAATTGAACTGATTGTCTTCTTATTTAATGAACTGATTAATTTGACATTTAATATACGCTTGAATGGCGTTTTACGTTATCTGGTTCAGGCCAGTTTCCACACTGTTGAGTGGTTTAATCCTTTTTTTTTTGATGATTTTAGGAACGTACCATACTGTGCTTCACATCATCATCATCATCATCATCACACGTACTAATCTGAAATTAGCTGTCGAGAAAAACCGAGAGTAAAAGAAAAGCCTCATAGTCTCCTCTGACATTCTGATATGTAGTTGAGCAGACATAGCAACGCCATCAAGTCAAAACAACCTCAACTTAAAGTGTATACTTCATCATTTAAAAAGGCAAACGCGGATCTGGATTAATTTAATCCAGATGGAAAGCAATGCTTTGAGAGTGGATTAAAGATCACATCCGCACGTCCAATAAAGACGTGTTTGTTTACAAGGAGGATGATGAAGTTTAAAGGTGCATTATGTAATAAATCTAAATCAACTGGCCATAAAATCCTCCTAATATGTCACAGAGACTCAGGAATAATGTTCATATAACAAACTGAACTCACCAACAACAACAGTACAGACAAAATATTTGCATAAAAAAAAACATTTTGCAGACTGAAAATCATGATTATGTTTTGAAATCATGTTTTTGCATGTGGCGTCTACCAATCATTGCAGTCAGTAGAGTCTCAGCTGCCGAGCAACCACGGGTTGCCAGTTATGTCAGAAAAACGAAACTTCAAAGACCTCTGTGTTTTGAATTTGAATGTAGTAACTGTTTTTGGCCACATTCTTACATATGGCACCTTTAAGTATTATATATATATATGTTCTTATAGTACTGAAATGGAAATATGATGAGTGCTGGTGCATTAAATGCATTCAATTTCAATTTTAATTACGCTACCTGATATACAAAATTGTAAATATTTAACCTGCATCTCTTTAGCAGCGATAGCAAGTATGAAAATCATAGAAAATGTGATTCTCCGGGACGTTCGTGCCGTAAATGCAGCAAACAACTGTGTAATCTGTGTTTTAGAGCGTGCACTCTTCAGCGTCTTGTTTCTTAAAAAGTGAAAATAAGAAAAGTCCCATTGTAGTTTTAAAGTTAGTGCTCGTATCTCCACAGATCTTCCTGCTAGATTGCATTCATGGAAACAGCGTTGTGGGACGCAGCGGTGAAGTCATTAAGAAGCTTACAGGCGTTCTGACAGATTAGGTTTTTCTCTTCTAAATCCTGCAGATTACCTCTGCACTAGCCTGTTGGCTGAGAGTTCTGCTGCTGCCGCTGCTGCTGCAACTGTGCTTCGCCCGTTTCTCTGCGTTGATAATTTATGGCGTCGCCGCCGCCGTATCGTTTGGACTAATGTAGACTAAGACGGACGCAAAGCGGGACACGGAGAAGGTCAAAGTGCAGATGGGCTGCGAGTGGGACACGGCTATAAAAACTGTGAAGGAAACCGGGATTGAGGGATGTATTCTGAGTTGGATTTAAAGGATCACAGCATGGATTTTTTGGATTTTTACAGAGCGTAGGCGGTAGAAATTGGGTTGGCGACAGAAGGACAATCATAAAGGTGGCGGAAGATTGGCCTCGACAAGGAGGATTAGCTCTTTCGTAGATGGTGTCCATCGCTCTCTGAGGTGAAATGGAGACAGAGCCACGCCGTGAAAAGCATGACGACCCCGCAATGGAGGCCGCAGAGTCAGTGGTAAGGCGAGCCATTTCTGCGTCTGTCTACAAGGACGGTGACACTGAGCTGCACCGTGGGCCTTCAAAGGAAGGCAAAGGCAAGGAGACTGAAACTGTGAGCGCTGAGATAAAGGCCGTCTCCGATCCTCCGCCAGAAGGCGGAGAAACGGAGTGCGAGGACAGGAGGAAACTGAAAAAGACAAACAGCTGGAAGATGGTGAGATTTCAAGACCCATCGCAGGACGACGAAATCTCGGAGAGGGACAGCTCAGCAGAGGGTCTCTTCCCGGATTACGCCGTAAAAGAGTGGACATCCTCGACCTTTAAGGAGCTGTTTGTGGCAGATGACTGGCAGGACATCACAGGTGAGGACACATCATTGAGAGTGACTACTTTTAATTGTGTTCAACCTACACTATTCATTATTCCTGACACAGAGGACCAGCTCTTGAGGAAGAAGGTGCTGAAGCCCGTGTCCATGCACGCCGCGCGCCCCACCTCGGGCCTGGAGGTCACCGTGAAGATGCAATCCATACTGGAGGACCGGACTGTGGTGGAGAAGGACTGCAAGCTGGTGTTTGTTATCGGAGACAGCGACGTAAACCAGGTGAGTCCTTTAAAAACACCCCCCAAAAAAAGTCTCATCAGGGTGGAACGCTTATGTCGCATTATTGGCTATAAAAATAGGGTAAGGTGAGTTCAGAGGAGCGGCTACGAGATGCATCCAATGACCCTCATCAAGAAAGAGATGCACCACATACTTAGAAATCGTTAAGTCACTGGAGGTGGTATCAGTTTACTGTTATGCTATTGTTCAACTTGCTATATATACACTACCGTTCACAAGTTTGGGCTCACCTATACAATTGTTTTCCATGAAAAGTCACACTTTTATTCATCAAAAGAGTTGCAAAATGAATAGAAAATACAGTCAAGACATTGATAAGATTAGAAATAATGATTTTTATTCACAATAATAATTTTTGCTTTCGTCAAAGAACCAGCAACACTGTTTTCAGGTGTGCTAGCATACTTGCAAAAGGGGTTTTCAAGGGTTTTCTAATCATCCAATAGCCTTCTAACGCGATTAGCAAACACAATGTACCATTAGAACACTGGAGAGATGGTTGCCGGAAATAGGCCTCTATACACCTATGTACATATTCCATTAAAAACCAGACGTTTGCAGCTAGAATAGTCGTTTACTTATTATTTTAATGTTATAGTCATTGAAAAAAAGTGTTTTTTCTTCTGAAATAAGGACATTTCTAAGGGACCCCAAACTTGTAGGATGTGTTTGTGGATCCAAGTAAATGAAATGTATTGAAATAAATGTGTGCATCATTTTCCAGGACAATCAATCCAGATAAAAGTCAGATGACCATCCACATCAATACGATTAATCATGCAGTAGTTATTGCAATATGTCAGCTAGCACTAACCTGTGTCTTTATTTTGGTCGCTTAGTCAAACTCAGAGGTGAGGGAAACATCTGAGGTGCTCATAAAATCAAGTGATTGCTGAACCAAGTTGTAAAAAAAGTTCCTTTTACAGCCACGACTGCGCTAATGGCCGGAAGATGAACGCACGTATCAGCGTTTTTGTTTATCAAAAAGTAAAGACTAAATTTACTCAAGTTTCCACTATTGTTTGAACCCGTTTGACAGCGAGCGTCTTTGACGTTACAGGTTTACGCACTGCAGCTTTAACTCCCTGGCAGCAGCTTTCATGGGCAATAAAAAAAATGTGGAACACACTGTATTATTTTTGTGTATTGATAGGGAAAAAAGCTGCGGGCACTTTTAATTAACACGTTGCGACTTTGACACCTGTAGGCCCTGGAGGAGTGCGCCATATCCATGCAGAAGGGCGAGATCACATTACTGCTCGCTGATTCACAGTACGCGTACGGACGTTTGGGAAGGTAAGGACTTTCCAGCTCGTGTGACACGAGTACAAGTCGAGGCACGATTTGGGCCATTTATGTTCTTTTATGTTTTTTTTTTCTGATCTGATTGTAATCTCAGTTTGTGAGAGCCAGGCTTCTTATACCTGCCGCTGTGTGGGTGCAGCCTGGTTATCCCAGGGTTGCAGGGTTAATGAACCATAAACAGGAGCAGATGGCTTCCTCCTGACACCATTCAGAGGCAGCCTATCCGTGGTGTGTGTGTGTGTGTGTGTGTGTGTGTGTGTGTGTGTGTGTGTGTGTGTGTGTGTGTGTGTGTGTGTGTGTGTGTGTGTCTAACCTCACAAACCTATGGGAGGAGACCACTCATGTTACAGCCAATGGCTTAGGTTTATAACCTTTACACCATTTACGAGCCAGTGCAAACACAGTGTTGGGGTGGGAGGTGTGTCGCGCCGTTGAGAACCCATTGTTTATGGGTTTTCGTGTTGACTCAAGATAAAGTGAGCGCCGTCGTGATTTTAGGTGAAATTGTGTGTGTGGCATTAAAAACATTGGTTTCTGAATGTTGCAGGAGAAAATGTGTGTAATTTGATTTCATTTGTCTGCACGTTATCACCAGTATATATAAGGCTTTTCAGTATATGAAGCTATTTTTTTTTATATATATATAAATAGCCAAATTATGATGAGTCATGCAACTCCTGCAGTCATTAACAGTATTAGGGTACAACGGTACTTACAAACACTCAGTGTGCAGCCATGTGTGGTTTGTGAGTGCACAGCAGTTTCAATTTAAAAGCTCAACGGACCCAAACTGCCGAGCTGTACGAGTCATGCCGAGCTCAGTGCAGACGGTGAAGGCACATAAAAAAAACCAAAAAAAAACGCTGCTCACATGTTCTGAAAACACTATGTTGTTGCTTAGTGTGTGTGTGTGTGTGTGTGGAGTTGGTGTCTGGAGTCTCGCCCTCGGTCTTAAGTGGCAGAGAAAATGGGGGAGGCGGGGGAGGGAGGGAGGGGGGGGTGGGTCGAGAGAGACAGTGGGAGCTTAGGTAATGATTGTTTTGATGCAGCTGATTAGGGTCTGTGTGCTGTGGAGTCAGATCTTGCGTGTCAGACAATCAGCGATTCATGCCAGGGTCTTTAAACGTCAGATTCGCTCGCTGAGGTCCCGTACATGAATATGTGAAAATCAATTGGAATATACTTGAAAATACTATGTTGCGAACTTTAAGGCCGTTCACTGTCTCAGCTGAAGGACTGAAGGGGTCATTTAATGTCAAATACTGAATATACCACTGATAATTATGTTTGTGTAAGTGTATAATCACAAACCTATGTACTTTACACAAGGCCACCATCTTGTCCTGTTTTACATTTTGAAGTGGAAGCGTTCTATGCTAATGAAGGCATATGAAGGCATATGATGGCCCATCGTAGTTCCCTGTCTCACATGCCAGTTCTTACACACTGGAGCTTTAAAGGAATTGTTTGACTTTTGGGGAGCGTCCTTTGATTGGTTGTTTTTTTTTTTTGTCAACAACAGTGTGCACTAAATATGAAGCTAAAGGCCACATTATACTTCTCCGACTGCTTAATGCGTCATCCGACTGCGTAACAACAGAGACCCGTCGAGCCTTCATAGTTCTCCATCGTGGTGCCGGATACGCGCTGCAATTTCCCTCCCGATCAGTAGGGGTCGCTACGCAAGGTTGTGAGCAATGGCATCCGAGAGAGAAAGACTGAAACAGTGGCCGTTTCTCACCTGAAATTAATATTTTTCTGACCCGGAACGCAGTTTTAAGATCATTTGAGGCGAGAAATTAGCCATTGAGAGTCTAAACATGTGGTTTGTGTATTAAGATATTTATAGTTTGGCAGCGACTTTGTCGGTGGTGATCAGCTCCGCCTCTGTGGACGCTCGGTGCTCACTGTGAGCCGGCACAGAGCATCGTTATCTCGGCCTGTACTGAGGGACAATCGCAGCTCTTGCCATCTTTGATGTCCCTTGACGGAGTGACGGACACTTACTTAAAAATATTTTGTGCAGCCGGAGACGACGCAGAGGGCTCTGCGTAACCTACGTAGAGCACTTTACGCAGGAGTATAAATTGGGCTTAAAACCAATATGTGGCTAACTCAGCTTAGCTGGTAACACAAAAAAACAGGAAAACAAGCCACACATCTGTGTTCTAAGTGGAACAAATTACAGCAACTGGTAAATTATTTATGTTTCCAAAATCTGTGTATCCACTTGGAACAGTACCAAAATAACTGGCCCCAACTGTTCCATGTTTTGGTACCCTTCCCTTGGGGTACCAGAGCAACGGTACGCTATGGTACGGGTGGAGCAAGACCAACAGAAAAAGCTAAAAGTTAGTCCCTTGCGACCAGTGTTTCGCGGTATGTTCTCAAACAGAGCTCGACATCGTATTGAGACAAACAGCCATGAACCGTTCCAAACTTTACCGTACTGTACCAAACCGAACGGTACCATAATGGAAACGTGCCACTAATGTAGTGGTCCAGCACCCAAAGAATGGTCTGTTGACAGCGAAATATCATTTTCTTGCGACTACAGTAGTGGAATGAGAAACAGACGCCATGCGCCATGTTTAAATATATCTTGTATTACAACAGAGAGTCCATTTGTTTTCCTCGCTGATATGATGTCATGGTTTTTGCTGAGCTGACACAGCCATCATTGTTCACTTCTACCTACGATGGAAACTGAAGCGAGATCAGGGTTTACATTTACTTTTACTTTAGGGTTTAGTGTTCCAAACCTTAGCATGAACAGAGAACAGCATATTAAGTGCTCGGTGGAAACATGTCTAAAGCTAGATTGTTGTAGCTTTGAACGCGACAAACAAACAAACAAACACAATATCGGGCTGAACTTCTTATTTTTCTACTCACAAAAAAAAGAGGAAGTATTTGAACATATTAGCAGACAAAGATTACTGGAAGAGAGAGAGAGAGAGAGAGAGAGGCATCATGTTTCAGGATTGATTTGACAGGCTCAGTGTGTCTGTGCTGTAAAATGACAGAAACACAATGAGGGAAAATCTCATTAGCCTCTCTCTGTTTTCGGGGGAGATACATTGATTGAACTCTGTCAGTCGTCTGTTGCAAACAGTGCCGCTAAGAGCACTTCACAGTTATTTATCAGACTGTGGGTAAAGCCTGTCAGACGGTTGGATTCAACACTGCTCACTGGAGTGGTCTGTTGCTTGGTGAGCGGGGGATGGGCCGGCTGCTGCGCGCTCATGTGATAATGATAATGAAACTAATGGAAAAGTCTTTAGAATGTACCTGATTGATTGCAACCGACATGCCCGTCAGGACTAAATCGACTTCAAGAAACTGCGACATTTTTCCCTGTGAGACATTAAAGCCCCCGTGACTTGGAGAGCAGCGATGACTAAACGTGCTTGTCTTTACAAGGCACGGCAGCATGCGTCAAAACCATTCCCCACTGAGACGTACTGCTTAGTCAGAGGCATGCACTCGATCACTTCAGCTGGCATCTCACGATCACAGGAAAGTGGAAACTAGCATCTGTTTGTGGACAGTCACGAATGAAACATTTAAAGTACAATTCAAGTCAATTCGATTCAATTCAAATTTATTTGTGTCACACCAAACATAACATACATTATCTCAAGGCACCCGTTTTTCCCTTTCACCCCAACCGGTCGAGGCAGATGGCTGCACATCTTTGAGTCTGGTTCTGTCAGAGATTTCTTCTTCTGTTAAGAGGGATGTTTTCTCTCTCCACTGATGCCTAGTGCTTGCTTATTTTGTGAATTGTTGGGTTTCTCTGCTCTCTGCATGATGTCGTCTATGTACAGTGCCTTGAAATGATGTATGTTGTGATTTGGTGCTATACAATTTGAATTGAATTGAATTGAGTTGGTCATCCAGGAGAGACTCAGAGTTGAACCGCTGCTCCTCCGCATTGAGAGAAGCCAGATGAGGTGGCTTGGGCACCTGGTTAGGATGCCTCCTGAATGCTGGGAAGTGGCACTGGGGAAGACCCAGGACTTGCTGGAGAGACTATGGGCCACTTTCAATTCCTATCTTAACCCTCAAGCTCAACCCTTATCTTAACTGGCCCTCAAAACCAAGTGTTGAGGGTTATTTTGTCACTTAGAAATGGGACACCCCTTAAATGCAGATACGTCTTCAGACTGCGGGGGGCAGAATAACGCGAAAGCTGCGTCCAGTCTGTGAACTCCGATCCGTTTGTCAGTCAAGTTATTAGGTTGTCAGTTAGTTATAAGATGATACTCATACAAATACCACAACCACGGACATATTCAGCTGACAGTTACCACACACCACGACTTATTGAAAAGTAAACCATAGCAAACGATCACTTGTCCGCACCGGCCGGCTATTGACAAAAGATCGTAAAATAAAAATAAATGTTACGCAACAATGACGTCAGTAATCCATAATATGGGCCTAAACTAAGATAATACAATGGTTTTCATCATTTTTATATCTCTATTAACAAAGAAAATACTTCATTTGTATCACAATCGCTTCGCTGCTTTCGACGCCATCTTTCTTATGTGAAAACACGCAATGCATTCTGGGTAGCCCTTGGTCCCAAGGGTGGTCTCGGAAAATCTCAATATTGAGGGCGATACAGCCCTTAAACTTGCCCCTCAACTTAATTTTTCTGAGAATCGGGACAGCACTTGCACTAGAGGGAGCACGCATTTTTGAGATTGAGGGTTAAGCAAGGAATTGGAATTCACCCATTGTCTCTCGGTTGGCCTGGGAACGCCTCGGGATTCCCCCAGAAGAGCTGGACGAAGTGGCCCAAAGTCTGGGATTTTTTTAATGAATATAAAATTAAATGAATCAGAAATGCACTCTATACATTGTTAATGTGGTAAACGAATATTCTAGCTGCAAACATCTGGTTTTTAATGGAATATGTACATAGGTGTATAGAGGCCCATTTCCAGTGTTCTAATGGTACATTGTGTTTGCTAATGGCGTTAGAAGGCTATTGGATGACCCTTGAAAACCCTTGTGCAATGATGTTAGCACAGCTGAAAACAGTTTTCCTGGTTCTTTGAAAGGGCAAAGTTATTATTTTGAATAAAAATCATTATTTCTAATCTTGTCAATGTCTTTTTTGTAACTATTTTGATGAATAAAAGTGTGACTTTTAATGGAAAACACCAAGAAAAATTGTATAGGTGACCCTAAACTTTTGACCAGTAGTATAAATTATTTTAAGTTCATGGATTGTAGGAAGACTAAAACCACAAGCTAAAAGGGGGATTATCGCCACCTAGTGTAGAGGAGGCAGACACAACTCATTCAGTCAATCGATTTCCCACTACTAGTGTTTGTTTACTGGGAACAAGTACAACGCTGGAAGTGAACTGGCACAGCTGTAAATGGAAAGTACTGACTCACAAATGTTCAGGGGGAGTTTGCCTCATCAGAACTGGACAGTCCCAAAGTCAACAACATTAAATGTCACAGGCAGCTGCTTTATTTACATCTCAACAAAAACCAAACTCGCAAAACTAGAAAACCGCAGCCGAGAGAGGCTGCACTATCTCCATTGTACAGAGAGCGTACACGACACAGTTCAGCGTTCCATCGCAACACAGTGAATTAGTGCACTCGCTGAATGGTTACGTTGGCCGCGTGTCAACAAATTAAAAGCAGTCCTAAACCCCGGCGCTGGCAGCAAACACGTTAGCGTACTCCTCTTGGCACGTTTGAGAACGAGCTCTATGGTGCACGTTGAAGTGGAATTAGTTGAATTACTGGCATCCGTCACAGTTAAATCAATAGTTGAATCCAAGTCTACATGGACAATTTCGACTCATCGTTAATCATGCATCTGTTTGCATCATTGCATTATGTCATTATGACACATACCACCGGGGCCAGTTTAGTCGCTTTGTAGCATTAGCAAGTGTGTGATGATGGAGATGTTTAATCAGGATCAGGTTCTGTGCAGACACAGAAACGTCAGTCTGGGGGATTCACAAATAGCAATGTTGTCTGTAATAATAGTAGTAGTTGGAGTGTCCAATTTAGACTGTGCATGTTTTTGGACTGTGGGAGGAAGCTGGAGAACCTGGAGGAGAATATGCAAACTCCATGCAGAAGAGCCCTTGTTCCAAGTGTGCTAACCACGACACCACAACGTGTGTGATCCAGATTTGACAAC
This sequence comes from Microchirus variegatus, assembly GCF_963457635.1. Classification (NCBI taxonomy): domain Eukaryota; kingdom Metazoa; phylum Chordata; class Actinopteri; order Pleuronectiformes; family Soleidae; genus Microchirus; species Microchirus variegatus. Next base: position 15,589,185 of record NC_139809.1, read on the forward strand.
AAAATAATGGCACATCACCAGAAGTGGCTTAAAAATGCAACATTCGAGTATATGAGATCATCTCATCTAACTATAACAATAACCTAGAGCTGCAACTAACGAGTATTTTCATAATCGATTAATCTGTCGATTATTTTCACGAAAAATGTTCATCAGTGTTTGTCAAACCTGGAAATGATGATGTTCTTGAATGTCTTGTTTTGTCCACAAACCAAAATGTCATCAGTTTTTAATGATTTCTTTGTTATGTGGAGAAAAGAAACCAGACAATATTCACATTTAAGAAGCTAAAACAATCAGAGCATCAAAGAGCATCAAACAGATTATCAAAATAGTTGACGATTAGTTTAGTTATTGATTAATAATCGATTCATCGATTAATTGTTTCAGCTCTAACCAGGTTAGTTAACAGCGTCAACGTTAAGGCACATTAACGCATGACGACTGGCCGGAAAAAGACGTGCGCGACGGCATGTTTATGTGCCGCGGCACCGGAGTCCAGGCACCATTTACCAGTTAGCTCATTTAGCTCCGTTAGCTGCGTTAGCTCCTTTAGCACCGTTTTCTCCATATTTGCGCGCAAGGTCATGTTTACGTTCGGTGGCACCGGAGTCCAGGCACCGTTTACCTGTTGGCTCCGTGAGCTGCGTTAGCTCCTTTAGCGCCGTTCTCTCCATATACGCGCGTGAGGTCATGTTTATGTACCGTGGCACTGGAGTCCAGGCACCATTTACCAGTTAGCGCCGTTAGCTCCTTTAGCACCGTTTTCTCCATATTCGTGCATGAGGTCATGTTTACTTGCCATGGCACCGGAGTCCAAGCACCATTTACCAGTTATCTCCGTTAGCTCCTTTAGCACCGCTTTCTCCGTATTTGCGTTTGAGGTCATGTTTACGTGCATTGGCACCGGAGTCCAGGCACCAGCTCCATTAGCTTCTTTTAGCGCCGTTTCTCCATTTTCGCGCGCAAGGTCATGTTTACGTGCAGTGGCACCGGAGTCCAAGCCCCATTTTCCAGTTAGCTCCGTTAGCTCCTTTAGCACCGCTTTCTCCGTATTTGCGTTTGAGGTCATGTTTACGTGCATTGGCACCGGAGTCCAGGCACCATTTACCAGTTATCTCCGTTAGCTCCATTAGCTTCTTTTAGCGCCGTTTTCTCCATTTTTGCGCGCAAGGTCATGTTTACGTGCAGTGGCACTGGAGTCCAGGCACCGTTTAGCAGTTAGCTCCGTTAGCTCACTTAGCGCCGTTTTCTCCATATTCGTGCCAGAACCAGAATTCCTAGTACTACAAAAGTAAGTAGAACATCTCCAAAGGAAAAATGTTATGCTAATGCTAATATTAATGTCATCAAGAAAGGCTGAGATTGCCATTGCCATGGGACTTTCCATGCTGTGTTTTGGCAGCTGTGATGGTCAGGACCTGAACAAGGAGCTGTGTTGTGTGAGTGTGTGAAGTTGTAAAGGTAGACTGAGGTCGGCCACTTCGAAACAGGCATGTTTGGAACAGGCCCTGCGCTCGTCTTATAGACTTTAATGGAGCCGTAGAAAGAGTTCGGAGACACACCAGATGGCTATCATTGTCAGTTACTGAGAGGAAAAAACAAACAAGTCCTACTAGGAAGAGGAGAGAGAGAGGAATCTCCCTCTCTTTGACCTCAGGGGATGTGGGTCTGATGGCTGCTGCAGCCGTGATTAATCTAGACTTACGGATCGGGCTTTATAGTGGCAGGGCAAAGCCTGTTGTTGACTGATGCTTCATGGGAAAGTACAGTGACATTAACCCCAATGATGGATTGTTATTGTGCAATTTTCATCACCTGCAGTTTTTATATGATCCGTACTTTACTCCAGGTTCTGTCAGACTGCCAGGCTCTCACTGTCCAAAACAAACATCGACAAGGGTGCATTTAAAAAAAAGAAGACTTGGATTTATTTTTGACACATTGGCAGTGTTTTTGAAATATTACCCAATAATATATAAGTGTCAATGCGGTTGGAAGCTCGTAACGGCATAATTAACATTGCCACCACACAAACAAGACACTGGATAAACTGTCATTTTAATGAATTAATAAATAATGTAAATGGATCGTGTTCAAGCAGAAGTTAAAGCCCAATATTCCATACGTGTGTTGGTAATTACCCCATGGTAATTTGGCGTGGGAATAATACACAACTCCTTTTATGGACATCCTGGGTGTGGGTGTGTGTTTATAGGTCATATATTCAGGGTTTTTCCGTGTGTTGGTTAATCAAGGTTATGATAAATGTTATATTACATTTTTAGTAGGGCTATAAAGCGGCAATAATTGTGCAGAAAATAAGACCTGTTTGTGGGGTTTTTTGGTGCTAAAATATTTCCAAATTTTACAAATTCAATCCGATATTAAACATTTTGAGTACATTCTTATAACCTCTCTATATAGTAATATAGTGTATAAGCCAACATGCTCTGTGTTAAGGGTTAAGACTAAGGCTGAGCATGTCACAGTTCACTTCAGTGCATCTCAGAGTACATTGAATCCAACTGTTAAATAAAACATCAGTGTGCAAATACTATAAACCCAGTACTTCTTTTTTTGGGGGGGGGGTAAAAAAAAAAAACACACAATGACCAATGAAATGACTTCTTGGTGAAGTGCTCAAGGGGAATCTTTGTTTACATCCTGGAAGAAGTTGGCAGTTGCAGAAGCCTTCTTCCTGTACGGAGGCGCACCCATATCCAGGGAGGAATGTGCGCTGAAAAAATGTAACAGTGACATTTGTCTGAGCAGACGGGCAGGTAGGCCCGAGTGATTCACGGAGAGCAGCCAACCTGAGGCTGTTAGTGATCCGTGGAGTCATGTGTTTGTGTGTGGGGCGGGGCCTAATCACTTATAATAATCAGTAATCAGCAATCGGTCACCCGCCGGGTTTAAATGAGTTTGGGAGGAACACATATTCAGCATTAATTAACATATATAAGTAGCATACTAGCCCTTTATTAGTAAGCATTTATCACGTAGTAACACCTTATTCTACCTCTTTTACGACATGAATTAAAAATTTCCCCCCATACGATGTTAATGCATGCTTAATATTTACTAATAAAGGGCTAATGTTAGGGATGTGAATCTTTGGGTGGCTCACGATTCGATTCGATTCCGAATCTCAATTCACATGATTCTCGATTCAAAAAACTGATACAATGCGTAGTGTGTTCAGGCAAATGATGGCATTAAAACAATACAGTTTGTGTAAGATAATGTGATCACACAAAGGCAAAAGTTAACATTTATTCATTCAAAACAAATAAAAACGTGCTTACTGAACGTGAATATGTGTTCCCTGATCTAAAGTGTTACCATGAGTTTTAATGGCCGTCAAATTGCTTTGTTTTGTGCAAACATTAGCTGTTAGCATTCATATTTTTCGTCTACTTTGTAGAACGTAACTGTCATTTATTTAACTCGTGCAGACTCACTGGATCCCGAGATGTGTGAATCTTTGCGCTTACGTTCATGTGGAATTCTGAAACGCCCTTAAATTCGGGACCGTTATCGCTCGTTTAAATTTGGGACCTTGCAGTCGGAATAGTCGTTTTGTAGGGCTGCAGCTATCGAATATTTTTGTAATCGAGTATTTGACCAATTATTCCGAAAAATAATTGGTCAAATACTCGATTACAAAAATATTTGATAACTGTACTCCCAATAAGCTACATTAAATCAGCTAACATCAATGTTTACATTAGCGTGTGCCGAAAGCGTTAGCAACTGGACGCTTTCGGACTCAGATGCTGAATCATTGAGGACGTGCTAAACTGGTCCCACACTTTGGACATTCTCTGCTTTTTTACCGGCTGTTTAAACTCTCCTTCACTGAGAGTTTTTGCCTATTACTGTCCAAAGTAGGTGGGTCTATTTGACAGTGTCAATTTATTGCACATCGTGTTTTACATAGTTTTGAGCAGCCACTGCATACCTGTGTTTTCGGCGTGTTTTTGCAAAAATCGGCTGATCATTGTAATGCAAGCAAACAGCATTCAGGGAGTCTTTATTGTTGAGGTCAGACCATAATAATCACCCACAGATCTTGCACTCGAGACCAGCTCATCCTGAGTGAAAGGGGGCATGGCTACAGTAGAGCAGCGAAGGCCAAGGTGTGCCTCTTTTACCGATATATTTACAGATATCGTACGCGTTACAACGTCAAAGTTGTAGGAGGATGTTGTTTGCGAGGATACACTCTTAGAAATAAAAGTGGTTCTTCGGCTTGTCCTCATTTTGGCTCCAGGTAGAACCTTTTTATAGAGGTTCCACCTGGAACCCTTTTGGAGGGTTCCACCAAGAACCCTTTTAAAACCCTTTATTCAGGAAAGGGGTTTTAAAGGGTTCTCTGGATCAAAATGGTTCTTACTGGAACCATTAGTGTTACCAAGAACTCTTGAAAAACCCTTTCTCCAGAGTTTTTCAGAAGCAAATGGTACCAGGTAGAACCTCAGCCCTTTGTAGAAGAACCCTTTTGGAACCCTTATTTCTAAGAGTGTACAGTGACTTCAATGACGTTGTGTCCCTCCTCATATTGGACGCCAATCTCGCCTCTTATCGCCCAGTGTGACGCGATACAAGCCCCCCGAGAACTGGCAGTTCTGCTTTTCATTACGTCGGCGCTTGCCAGTAGACAGGTACAATGACTCACTCACCACAGAGCCGTGCTGGTGTCCGTCACGTTCATGCAAACCAAGCCCCCCCCCCCCCCCACCACCTCCACCTCCACTTCAACCCCCACGTCTCCAGATACAGTACATAATGTTGTCCACTCAGGAAAATCAGTGAGGTGGGGTTCCTCTCTGCTGTGATTGTGAGTCACTCTGCAGAACCACCTGAGACAAATGAAGAACATGACCTTTGAGACTCTCCTCTGTTGGAAAACACAGCCATGAATCACCCCCCCCCCCCCCACGCGTTACGTGTCACCTCGTAATGCTAACATACTTCTTTTTCTTGCCCGTGAAGGATTCCTGCTGCAACCACCAAACTCTTGGCCGTGTGTGTGTGTGTGTGTGTTATGTGACCTAAACAAGTTTGGGTCCTGCGTGCTTCTTTATTCATGACACAGCAGGCTGAGGCCAGGAGTAGCCACGCCCAGACGTCATGCTGCACTACAGCTGTAGCGCGCTGCTTCAGATAAGATCTCCTCTCTGAAGGAACACGAACTCCGCATGCTCTTCGTCATAGACTCAGTGAGCTCATTATAGTTTCATGGCTCGACCTTCAGCTGGAGAAAAAAAGAGGAATGAAATCGGAGCGTTAATAAAATAGACGCTGCCTTGTTTTGGTGCTGCATCAGTATTCTTTTTTGAAGTTTGAAGTGTGCACGTTCACCCCCGTCCAGCTGATATTCAAGGTTGTTTACCTTTTTCCCTGCTGCTAACAGGTTTATCTGAGCGTTATCTCTGTCATCGTAACAGCCGCAGTTACTTCTGCTTTTCATGGTTGAGGGCGAGTCAGGAGGACAGTAAACCTCGACTCAAATTCATTGACTTTTAGATTGTGTTTTCTTTAGAGCATATGGTGTAAAGTTCCATTAAAAGTCACACTTTTATTCATCAAAAGAGTTGCAAAACGAATAGAAAATATAGTGATTTATTAAACATTGTGCCCAAATCAGCAGTTACAAAGTTTGTTCTGTGTGTTGTCTGCTACGTTTAAAAAAAATCAAGTCGGATTTTGTAATCCTGTAGTTTTTTGTAGGGTTTTAGAGGTGAGTTCAGAGGAGCAGCTACGAGATGCATTCAATGACCCTCATGAATTTCATCGAGAAAGAAATGCACCACGTATTTAACAAGTCATTAAGTCACTGGAGGCAGTGTCAGTTTATTGTTATGCTATTGTTCAACTTCATTTTTTTACACTACCGTTTAAAAGTTTTGGTGTCACCAATATATTTTTGTGTGTTTTCCATTAAAAGTCACACTTTTATTCATCAAAAGAGTTGCAAAATAAATAGTATATAAAGTCAAGGCATTGAAACGATTAGAAATATTGATTTTTATTCAAAATAAAGAACCAGCAAAACTGTTTTCAGTGTTTTCAAGGGTTTTCTAATCATCCAATAGTCTTCTAACGCCATTAGCAAACACAATGTACCATTAGAACACTGGAAATGAGCCTCTATACACCTATGTACATATTCCATTAAAAACCAGACGTTTGCAGCTAGAATAGTCGTTTACCACATTAACAATGTATAGAGTGTATTTCTGATTCATTTAATGTTATATTCATTGAGAAAAAGGTGCTTTTCCTTTTTTGTATGAATACAGTTCAGTTTAGGACATTTATTGTGGTTAAAAAGTCAGGACACATGAGGACACAAGAAACCTCACAGTAGCTGTTGTGAGTGTTGTTACTGTTGACTCCTTCCTTGTTGGTGATGGCACTGCTGGTGGTGCTGGTGCTGGTGCGCGAGGCTTTTAACAGAAGGGATGTGTGTGAGGTTACAAAACGATTAAATCCGTGTCCACGTAAGAGCTCTTACCACACAATAGACGAGGAGAGAAGAGAGGAGCAGATAACAGGGCGACGTCGTAACAAACCGTTTCATCACATCCTGTTGTGTGAGTGATACGGAAGCCGTAAGAAAACGAATCGTGTCAATAAATAAATATAAAAGAATTTGTCGATATTGATGAAAATCCATGGTTCACATACAAGTTTTAAAGGTGCATTATGTAATAAATCAAAAGCAACTGACCATAAAATCCTCCTAATATGTCACAGAGACTCAGGAATAATGTTCATATAACAAACTGAACTCACCAACAACAACAGTACAGACAAAATATTTGCGTTAAAAAAAATATTTTGCAGACTGCAAATCATGTTTATGTTTTGAAATCATGTTTTTGAATGTGGCGCCACCTACCTACCGCCGTCTACCAATCATTGCAGTCAGTAGAGTCTCAGCTGCCGAGCAACCACGGGTTGCCAGTTACGTCAGAAAACGAAACCTAAAAGACCTTGGTATTTTGAATCTGAATGTAGTAACTGTTTTTGGCCACATTCTTACATATGGCACCTTTAACTCTCCATGGATTCGAAATAAAGATTTTTTTTTTCATGTAGATTAAGATTGAGAGGAGCAGGTCAATTCACAGAGAAGCAGCTACGAAATGCATCCAATGACCCTCGTGAATTTCATCAAGAAAGCGATGCACAACATATAGTATGACTGACTCTAGAATTTGGAAATGCATCTGCAGACATATGGGATGTGTGAAACATGACCCAGAGGTGTATCTATAGGTTAACAGCATGTGCCATATGTGCCATGTTTTATGGTTTGGCACACGTGGCATCAACAAACTTTGGTGTATGTGTATGTGTATGTGTATGTGTATGTGTATGTGTATGTGTATGTGGGTGTGTATGTGGGTGTGTGTGGTGTTGTGGTGTTGCTGCGGTGGAGGGGTGTGAGGTGATAAATGCTGCCTGGAGCCGAGCAGACGTACAGCAGAGTGACGAGTGGCCCTGGTGTGTGTGTGTGTGTGTGTGTGTGTGTGTGTTTTAGGAATATTATGAAGAGGCACCGTCGGTGAGGACGTGGAAGCGTGACTCATCCCGCTCCGACGTCAGCGCTACGTCACCGGCACAGACGCACACTTTCACAACGCTGCTCACAGAGTTAATGACTGAGGCAGAGGCTGCACTGCAAAAACCAGAGTCAGATGTGCGTTGTTTTCGGCTCGAGGAATTAACAAAGTAGATCGTGGTGGCTTGATAGCACCGATGGGATTAGCTGCCACCGGGGGGGGGGGGGGGGGGGGTTATGTGTTTAATACAGTCGTTCCAGATGATGACGGCCTGTCCGAGTGATCGCTTTGACGCCGTAACGTGAGCAAGAACAGGCTGACATTTCCTCGTAAAAGAGGATCTCTGTGTGCGCACTCGTGGGTTATTTTCCGTGACCTTATGCCACAGCTGCTGGCTGCAGCCGAGTAAAGTCGTGCCCTTTTACTTTTAAGACTTATCGTTGATGCTGCAGGTCGAAGAGACAAAAGGGACGGCGCTAAATGGCCATCGCTTTGTACTCTGGCTTTCCTCCTGCCTCGGTGACACCTTAACTAATAAGTGGAGAGTTCACAGTGTGCTGGGTATTGATTCACAGGGCTGCACAGGGGGAAACAGAGCCGGCTGCTGCTGCTGCTGCTGGATCTTTATTTGGTTAGATTACAGTCATCGTATGACAAGGGAGGGCGACCACGAATAATAACGAAGCTTCTGCTTGATGTGCACTAGTGGTGAAACGCAGGGTATGTCCGGCGTTAAAGCTCCCATAGAACGGAAGTTCCAGTTAACGCTAATTTTTGTTAGTTTATGAAACCCTAAAGTTTGGAAACGAAGAGTTCAGCCACTGCTGAGAACGTTGGGTTTTATTGTATTCTCGGTCTGAAAAAGCATGGAATCGTGACGTAAAGGATCTCGTCTCCTGAACAGCAGATCCTCCTGCTCCGGACTCGAGTCCGGGCACATCCGGTTTGCGTACATTGAACCGCAGAAAAAGAAGATCGTCCGTTGTGGAGGTGTTTCACTTGCGAAATTGTCTTATGACTCTGGGTCAAAGTCATAAAAGGGACTGCCGCGGGGAGTCGTGACAAAGCTATTTTTAAACACCGTTAAAACCTAATTACGTCACTTCCAGGTATTGGCCAATCACAAGACAGTTGGGAAAGCTCTCGTTGGCTGGCCAATCACAACACAGTTCTGTCTTCTGGGGGTGAGATTTCAGTCTGAAACAGTGCGGCTGACGAGAGCTTCAGTGAGGAGAGATTTTGATCGGCTGGTTTGCAGAAACTAGGTTTTTGACCATAAAAACAAGTGAATGTATGTAAGTAGACCTCCATAACTCACATATATGTGTGCGATAGGACCACTCTATGTGAGCTGTAAAGGTGTGAACGCCAGGTGCAGCTGATGGAAAATCAGATTCAGTCCAGTCAATCAGGGAGCGTGATGACTGCTCGCTGTTTCCTATGTTGCTCAATTTGTAAAATGATATTCCAGAAAACGGTGACATTTTCTCTGGCAGCAGTTATCTGGTTGCAGCACATGTGTGTGTGTGTGTGTGCGACAGCTCAGCCTGAGAAGGGAAATTAATTCCTGATCAGTATCTCTTTATGACATTTATTTCCTGACCAGAATATCGTACATAAAGCAGCGAATCACAGCTTGTGGTCACAAACAGCCTTCTCTGCAGAATGACAATGTCTCGCCATTACTTTATGTTTAGATGGGGGTAAAAAAAAAAAAACACAAAAAAGAGAGCACAAAATACTCCTTTTTAAGGAGTCACGTCTCCATCATCATTTCTTTTTTCAGCACTTGGCCTACTTTTTTTTCCTATTTTCCATTCTTTCCCTTTTTACGACTCATGGCTGAGGTAGACGGACATTTATTTCGAGGTATGACAGTAATGGAAGACGAGAACTTTCATCTTTTAAAGAGTTCTTGGTCGCTCAGGATTTGTTGTGATTCAGAAGGCAAAGTTTAGACGTAACAGACAGTGACATAAAGAGAATTACCAGGTTTAACATTTTTACCTCTCACATAATCCCTCGCGGAAATCGACCTCTTGACCACACCTTCCCTTTTTTCCCCCCGTTGATATTGATAATGTAATATTTATCATTAGTCCTGCGTGGGATAGAATGTCGTCTACGTAAAGCTGTGAAGCTGATATGCCAGATTATGACCGCGGTCACATGGAACGCAAGAAAAGCTTTTTGAACTTTTTTTGTGTGAGGAACAATTCGGTGAAAATGTTGCCACACTTTCAGAGACAGATTTCAGATCATTGCATAAGGTAGAAACTAAAAACCTGCCCTGGATAAATGAGCTGTGAGTCAGAGCAAAGGTGTTGTTTTTGTCGTAGAGCTTTGGATATCATTCATTCATTCATTCATTCATTCATTCACACTATTCATTATTGAGTGTGTCCAGTGTCTTGTTAGGATTTATTGTAATAAGCTGCATCAGGTGACAGGAGGGGGAAACGGCAAGAAACAGATTTTAAACTGTCTGCACATCCGTGAATGAATACATGGAATATTTTGAGGAAAGCATCCAAAATGATAACTATCGTAGGCGCGCACACACAAGATATAAACGTCAGTGTCTTGCATTCGACCACTAGCGGCCATTTCCTCCTCCACAGAAGAGAGGATTTCCTCTCAAAGCCCTGATACTGATTACTGTTAATGTGGTGCCCGATGTGCCAAAAGATTAAGTGTTTCCTTATTTGCGAAGAACCAAAAGCGAAAAAAAAAGACCTTCCTCGTGTCATCGCAGGTTGTAGTTTCCTCATAATATTACCACTTTATTATCACAAGCTGCTTTAATAGTTCTTTAAATTGGTGGCGATAAAACATGAGGTAAAATTCGACCGAATTTGGTACAAACATGGCATCTGCTATTTTGAGTTTTTAAGCTGCTAAAAACTGAGAAATTTTAGTTTGGAAAACCTCAGTGCTGCACTTTAGTGGCAGCGGTTCTTATCACTTATCACTAACCCTAACCCCAACCCTAACCATTGATGGAGGATGAAAAAGAAAACATCACACTGGCTTTCAGTTTCAGTTCCCCTCCTCATTGTCCGTCCAAGAAAAGACATCCCAGCTCTTTTTACCATTGTTTTTCCAAAGCAAATAACTGCACAGAGTGGATCATATGTTTCATGTTAGCGCTGACACGCCAACGGTTACGTGATATACAGCACTGTATGTTCTCAGGAGTGCAGGTGTGGAGGCAGATGACATCTTATACATACACTACCATTTTGGGGTCACTTAGAAATGTCCTTATTTTTTTAAGGAAATGCACTTTTTTCAATGAATATAACATTAAATGAATCACAAATACACTCTATACATTGTTAATGTGGTAAACGACTATTTTATCTGCAAACGTCTGGTTTTTAATGGAATATGTACATAGGTATATAGAGGCCCATTTCGTGTTCTAATGGTACATTGTGTTTGCTAATGGCGTTAGAAGGCTATTGGATGATTAGAAAACCCTTGTGCAATGATGTTAGCACAGCTGAAAACAGTTTTGCTGGTTCTTTGACGAAAGGCCAAAATTATTATTTTGAATAAAATTCATTATTTCTAATCTTGTCAATGTCTTGACTATATTTTCTATTCATTTTGCAACTCTTTTGATGACTAAAATTGTGACTTTTAATGGAAAACACAACACAATTGAACGGTAGTGTATGGATCTAAAGAGTCAGTTTAAGCTAAGATTTAAAAGCTTATTAAATGTGATTCAGAAATTAAATGACAAGCAGATTATGCGACATTTGCCCACACATCCAGAATTGTAGCGACGCAGATATCAAAATATCGCTGTCCCTCCTTCGTCGTGCAATGCGATAGCCGCTGCAACTAGCTTAGCTAGCTTAAGGCTGGCTTCCTGCCGAGGTAAGCTAGCTGCTCCATGCTTCATATTTGCAGTAATGAGATTATCAATCTGTTCATTTTATCACCGGGTATATTTCACGATTTCAAGTCCAAAAAGATTCATGCTGTCTTCTTGCTAACATCATTGCGCTGTAACGCAAACAGCGTCGCTAATTCATGTCTCCTCACAGTGGAAGTCGCCGGATAGCTACGTAAAGAGATGCCCTATCCACGTTCAAAACATAGACTTTATGCACTTTGTTCTCTGTGTTGTGAATAAATAGAGAAAATTAGACATATATCGCGATGTATCGCTATATGATTGTCCTGCAATATCGTTGTATTGGTGATATTATTGGTATCGTGAGGTAACTTACGTGATTTACACGTTTCTCAGACCTCAAGAATGCACAAGAATAACTGTTTGTTAAGAGGAAAAGTCTCTTTTCAGTAACTACAGTAAATAGTGAAGCCTTCTCTGCTCAAGAGTTGTGTAACTAAACGATCCTCACGAGTTGCTCTGTAAAGTCACAGCAGACGAGCAGTTACACATCCCTGCCTTTTTAAAAAAATTTTTTTAAAAAGCTACCACTATTTGCCCCGAAGCTATTCGGGAGGGTGAGATTGGATTCATGTTAACAGGCTGAGCAAATCTGTGGCTGATTATATTGGGACCTTTGAGGAGCTCAACAGCCAGGATGTAGCATGTAGCTTTCCCTTGATCCCCGGGCGAGCACACTTTCATTGGGCCCATTGCTGCGAGAGGAAATAAAAACAAAACAGGGGAGGAGAAGCACATGGTTGGTGAGGCGACAGCTGAAAAGGGCCCTTTTTTCGCCGTTCGCTTTCCCGAGGTCTCCGACTCTGTAATAGGAGGCTGCAAATTAACTGGCTGCTGTGCGGCAGCAGGCGAGGGAAAAACAGCTGTGACGTCTCACCAATACTGGGATTAGAGCTAAGCTGCTTTCCGCGGCTGCATCGGTGCCTCGTGTCCGTCCTGGAGTCAAAACAGAACAACACTGAACGACAGCAGCAGCAGCAGCAGAGTGGCTGTTACCGCTGTAAAAAACATAAACAGGCTCATAAATCCTCCACAGGTTTTGCACTATCATACGAGCCGCACACACCACATTTATTACGGCATATCAGTGTACCGTCTCGGGCCGTAGCCATAGAAACGGCGACGAGGTGGATCACTGTCCTTTCCATCCTTTCAAAACGGAGCGCGTGACGTCAAAGTGACCACTGTTTTCACTTTTTTCCCTTTCAGCCAGAGCAGCGTGGGGTCTGCGAGAGAGATAACAGGGTGAGTCAGCCGCACGGACATGTGTGCACCTTCAATGAGGAAGTTTATAATGACTGCATAACTTCCCGTGACACAATAGGGGAAAGCGATTCCTCCTTGTCACGTCATCCATGGGAGTACAGGAAATCTGATCCGTTCATAGTCGAGGAAACAGCGAGTGCCTGTTTTTGTTATTGAAAGTTCTTCTGGCCTCAAAGATGAGGTTATATGCTTTTATTCAGTCCAAAGATAATCCTATCTGGATAATCCCATCCGTTATTTTGTGTTATTTCACTGGTGCCACATCCCTTTTTTTCACCAGCAAATAAAATACTGTAGCTCTTGTCTTTCCTTTTCATCCCAGATAAATAGAGCTAAGAATTATTTTCATGATTGATGATTTTCTCAATTAGTCAAGTACTTGTTTGGTTTGTAAAATTAAAAAAAATATATTACAATTAGATTACAATGACAGTTTATCAGTGGTGATGTTTCACAGAATTTCAAAATAAAAGCGTTTGTTTTGATGTGGAACAACAAATAGTTAATAATAAAAATGTATTTATGATGCAAAAAACTGATTATTCATAAAACCATACAGAAATACGTTTTTATAGGTTGATATTATGTGGCGGGCCAAATTAAATCCATTGTAGGGCGGCAAGTTATATATAATATAATGTAGTGAATAATCAGGCTGATTTTGTTACTTCCAGACTGACTCAGTCCTACATGTTTCCACCTGCTAGCTGTTAGCTAGCTAAGCTAATAGCATAAAGGCTGGCTTTCTGCTCAGGTAAGCTAGCTGCTCCAACTTCATATTTGCAGTCACAAGATTAGAAACCTGTTCTTCTCAGTATATCTGATAAAAAAAACTATTCCTCAGGCCTCAAAGGTTCTGAGACCTTTTGACCTTTTTGGTAACCTTGACCAGATTTTGATTAGCTTTGTCTTTGTATATTCTTAGACCTGTTTTTACTCGGTGACCATAAATACGAGCAGAGAAAGTCTCTCATCTTTGACCCTGAGCTCAGTCCCGATCTCTTCAGGCCTCAGGCTCTGCACTGCTCTGTCTCATCTCGCTGACCTTTAACCCCGGTCAGGGTCAGGTGGCAACTAGCAGGGACTCTGTTTTTTTTTTTTTTTTAAAAAAGGTTTTTGAAACAGAGATTGAAGTGATTACAGTGTCAAAGTATTTTCCTAAAGAGTTCATCCACTTTATCCTCCACACGAGGCTTGCGGGGGCAGCTGGAGCCGATCCCAGCTGACACGGGGTTAAAGGTCAAAGGTTAAAGTCCAACACGGGGCTGACACGCACACAAATGACCATTCACTCGCACATTTACACCTACGGTCAGTTAAGAGTGTCAAGTTAATCTCTGCACGTGAGGAAACCAGAGACCCGACCAGAACCCTGTGCGGTAAGTGCCAGATTTTGGGTGAAGCAAAAACCTTCTAGCTGTGACGCAACGATGCTAGCGCTTCCTAAATACTTAATGTTCTCAATTGCTGGTTTCTGGTCTTCTTCAAGTGAACATGATGTCACGTTTGTCAAAGATGTTCCTGTTTAGATGACAGTGTGATTGACAGCATGTCAACTTGCAAAACTCAAGGATTCCTTCGGGTGACGTCACAACCTGTTGCCACTTGTTCCTGTCCTTCATTAACTGACTCAGGAGCTTCTTTTGGATGACGGATGTTCAGTGCTTATTAATACAGAGTGAATAAAGAGCTACTTCTGTTGCCACCAAGTGTCAATAGACGTTCGAAAAGCTCACGGCTCACTTTTAAAAACAAGGAGCCGGGATAAAGTTGCAGGTTCACGTTTCACAGTTGATCTTGTGCAGGGATCTCACTCCTGTCTGACCAGCCTCTGCTTCCTGTTTGCACTAATAGGACCCTGGGGGTTCATTGGCTGAGCTCTCTCTCTGTGTGTGTGTGTGGCACTAATCACCAGTGAGTGACCCCACATGAAGATCGCTAAATAGACCGTGCCGCATCCTTTCGATTATATGACCGGCGTCTCGCGCCGACTCTGCTTCTCATGACGGACGCTCAGCTCCTCACGATGTTCCTGTGACGTCGCTCTGAACTCTGTAGCCTTTCTAGCCATTTGCTTGCTAATTAGCTGCTGAGCTTAATGACATTATGGCTCACAGGTCACCTGACGTGTCCTGTGTTGAAGGCAGGAAGTAGGCAGTGTGGTCTGTGGCTCGTTCGCTTCAAGGGTTCTTGATGTGTTGCGTGTTCAGAGACGGTCTTACCTTGGTTGTCGTGAGCAGTTATGTCATCTCAAACCAGTCGATGCTATCTCCAGTGAACTGCTGCTCACTGGAGATTTTCCCTCTTTCTCTTTTGTGGATCATTGTTTTAGAGATGATTGTGCTTGAGACGAGCCAGTCTGGCACCAACAACCGATGTTCATCCATTCTCTACCCGCTTTATCCTCCACAGGAGGGTCGCTGGGGGGGGAGCGGGGTTCTGGGCCAATCTCAGCTGACATAGGGCGATAGGTGGGGTATGCCATCTGTAATCCACCAGGTTGTCTTTACCCTGTCTAACCCTACCCCAACATGCGTGTACCTAATACAGTGGGCAGGGTGTTCTGTACTCTGTGGTCCTGCAAGCGCTTGTTTGTTTATTTGCTGAGCTTAACAGCGTACTGTCGTGCCTAAAGGTCACCTGTTGAATCCTGCCTCTGCCTCTCAGATCCCTGTTTCCTGTTGCATGTCGTCTTCCTCCCGTTCCGTTCTCCGGCGGGCGCACATTCAGTTTGTTTGCGCTGAAAAGCGAGCAGCTGTACCTCGCGAGTCATCAATAAGCAATGACTCATCATTTCTCCTCTGATGTGTCCGACCTGCGTGAGTCACGAGCGGCAGAGTGAGAGTTAGAGTGCCTGCGTATTGGAAATGGAATCAGTATCTGTAGTGACATTATGAGTAAGTGTGTTTTCTTTGCAGAGCAAATAGCAGATCAGCCAAACATGATTGTGTGGTTGTAGCATAATATCCTGTCATGACAGGTATGTTTGACTTAAGACTGTTAGTAAAAGGCAACAGATACAGTATGTTCTGATGTGTTGCACGATATTTGCTGCGTTTGAATCCTCAAAATTGAAAAGGGGATTGCATATATTTGCAGGTTTTAATCTTTTTTTCTTTTTTTTTCTGATGCTATGTTTTTGCATTGCAGTAATTGTCGGAAACATCCCAACTGTTTCTGAAAGCTGAGCGGTTGCACATTTAAAGCCTAAGTTGTGGTTATTACGGTCATTTCACTCGCACTGTTGTAGGAAGCCGGAGAATCAGAATTGGAATATAAGCGTCACTTACTTTAAAACTCAACATTTCCTAATTGTCTGCACGGATAAGAATCATTCTCTCCATATATGAAGTTATTCTGTTCTCAGCGGCCTCAGGAGTGAATTTGCAGAACTTGTAGTTCACGATATACACTGTACACGCAGGACACCGAGTGTGTTATTCACACTGTACTTTTATTGTATGGAGTTACATAACAAGCAGCCTTTGGAATATTGTGCAATAGTTTCAGATAAGTATTCAAGGACCGTGCAAAGCTACAGTGCATCGACTGTACAAACTGTAGATGGAGGTTATCACTTTCTTTGAGTTAGGATTTGGACCGTGTGCTCCACTTCCTAAACGTTCTTCCTAAATGAATCCACGTCTGCCGCTTTCCCCAAAAAGCCTGTTACACAACCGTGACAGCAGACGGTCTCTCTGATCCTCGTAAACATGCAGCACAAAAAACAAGCTGCGCGCGGCCTAAAAAACGCTGCTGTCAGATAAAAGCAGTGAGCGCTCGGCTTCCGGGAGACTCGCGTCTACGCTTTCACAGCTCTCGGAGATAACCTCCCTGGATCTGGCTCAGGTTTCCGAGACCTTGGCTCAGCTGCTGGTTTCACACTCCGGTGACAGTGGGCGACGTCTCCGGAGAGAAAAGGTGAAAGGGTAACCTCATATCCCACCTGCTGACAAAGCCTCGCAGTAACTAAGGATACGACTAATTCTGTTTGACAGGCAAAAATTGTGTCACTGACACAACCTGTTTGAATAATTTATGGCTCGACACGACTCCCAGCGCTATCACTTTGCAGGAAACAGTCGCTGGTTCGAGGTCGAACTTCGATTGTCCCCATTAGTTTTTAGACCTTTATTTTGTCGAACCCATGAAAATGACAGGATCCTGAATTTATTGTGACTCCGCGGCATGTCGGGGAACTACGGTGGCCTTCACATACCAGAAAAGACGTCGTTCTACGTGTACATATTAAGCGCTAAGCAAATCAGGCTATGCTAATATTCTTACACTGGTGAAAGCCAATCGAATTACACGACCAGTCAACGCAGGGTTCCCACACCTTGGTTAACATCAAATTCAAGGAATTTTCAAGCACTCTCCAGGACCGCTTTACTTAAATTTAAGGACCAAAGGTGCTTACACAGCTCAATTAGCCGACGTGTATCTGTAAACCTTTTTCAAGGTCAAATTCAAGCACCTTTCAAGGACTTTCAAGGTTATTTTCAATGCTTTTCCAGCAACTTACAACTTAACTCCTTTCTTGCATCAAATTCAACCACTTTCAATGACCCGTGTCCATTTGCAGGGATTTTCTTAAACTTTCAAGGGCCTCGAATTTTCCTTGTTCTCAAATTCACAGACTTTCAAGGATTTCAAGGACCCGTTGGAACCCTTGTCAATGTCTTCCTCCTTGTTAAAGATGATGGTGTTTTGTTGTCGTACAAATCGCGACCACGTCACCGTCGCTTTAGTGACATTAGCAAGTCTCGCTACATAGTTACTGCTAACTATGATGCTAACCTCTGAGCTTCTGCTTCAAAATAATAATTTTAAGGGCGACACAAACCAAACTTTTTTTGTTTTTACATTTCCACAAATATATATGCGCTGTATAATTAATTAATAATAACTAATTAATTAATTAATAACTAATTTCTGACTGTTTAAATATAAATACACTATGTTTAAACCTGAAACATAAAGGGTTTTCTTTCATGTGTCGTATTTGTTGGTAAACAACCTCAAGATGATATCTTTTTTAAACGTACATTCATGTACTCTCACTTGCTCACCGCAGAGTCACACTTTCAAGGATTTCAAGGACCCATGGGAACCCTGTCAAAGTCTTCCTCCTAGTTGACGATGATGGTGTTTTGTTGTCGCACAAATCACTAATCGATTTAGCGACATTAGCAAGTCTCGCTACATAGTTAGCCACTGCTAACTGTGATGCTAACCTCCGATAGCATCAAGCATTAAATCGATATGAACGTGTGAGTCTACCGTGAGCTTCTGCTTCAAAATAATAGTTTTAAGGCAACAAAAACAAAGCTGTTTTTATTTTTTGCCACTTAGACAAACATATTTAAGCGCTGTATGTTTATTTTCTGACTCTTTACATTTAAACACACTACGTTTAAACCTGAAACATAATGTTTTCTTTCATGTGTCCATATTTTTCAGTCATATCTGTCGGGAAACAACCTCATTGCCACAACCTCAGCCATTGCTTTAGCGACATTAGCAAGTCTAGCGACATAGTTAGCCTCTGCTAACCTCCATGATAGCATCATGAGTTAAAGCGTCATGAACTAGTGAGTCCACCGTGACAAAACCAAGCTGTTTTTATTTTAACACTTACACAAACATATTTATGCATCTTATTTAATTTCTGCCAGTTTCTGACTCTTTTTTTAATCACACTATCTTTAAACCTGAAACATAATACGTTTTCAGTCACATTTGTCGGAAACCACCTCAAGATGATATCTTTTTCAAACATGCATTCATGTACTCTCACTCGCTCACCGCAGAGTCACTGATAATAATGGACCGTGTGTGTGTGTGTGTGTGGTTACGGCGGCCAAACGACTGAAAACCCAAATTAGCTTTCTTTCTGAGTGACTCCTGAGTGAGACGCTCGTCGTCGTATCACTTTCAAATTCTTTGTTTTGCTCGAATGAGAGTCGCTGTCACTCGGGCTGTTATTTAAACTGTTGCTTTTAAGACGCAGAAGAGAGCAGCTGTCGAAGCTCATTTAAAGGAAAACTGACACAAATGCTGCTTTGCTTTTGCTATGATTTATTTATGAGTTTTGAATCTTTCTTTTTAAGACTTCCTGGTTGGAGAGAGAGTGACGGCCTCTAAACCAAACCTCCTCGAGGCTTTCTTAGCTGCAGCGAAACCGCAGCAGATGCAATAGTGCAGTCTTTATTAAGGGTCTGAGCACGAGATAAAAAAAAACCTACTGATGTTTTTTTTTTAATAACAAAACAGGGAAATTGCAAATAAAATACATTTGTGTGATTCAGGGTCGAGATAAAACATGATTCACTGCACACGGAGAGAGATACCAAAATGACTTCAAATATAATATATAAATATCAGCAAAATGTGAATTTAAAGCATTATTGCATGCTTTGTTAGATGTTTTTTTGCGTTTGTGAGTGGAATTGATGTTGACGCTTGATGCTGTTGGGTTTAAAATGAAAAATGTATCCTAAACTGTTAGAAATAAAGGTTCCAAAAGGGTTCTTCTACAAGGGCTGAGGTTCTACCTGGAACTATTTGCTTCTGAAAAACCCTTTCCGGAAGAAAGGGTTTTTCAAGGGTTCTTGGTAACACTAATGGTTCCAGTAAGAACCATTTTGATCCAGAGAACCCTTTAAAACCACTTTCCTGAATATAGGGTTTTAAAAGGGTTCCAGGTGGAACCCTCCAAAAGGTAAAAAAGGGTTCTCCTATGAGGACAAGCCGAAGAACCTTATATGGTTCTACTTAGCACTTTTATTTCTAAGAGTGTAGCAGTAAGTATAAGACATAAATATACCTCATACAATGTTTATTTTTTCAATTATTAGTGTTAATTTAAGTGACTCAATATTAAGATTTCAACTAAGGATAATGATCAAACATTTTTTTTGATATAGGCAATAAGAAATCATCATTATTTTATTTTATAAATTACAAAATGTAGCCTTTAAAAATTCAAAGGGAAGAAATTATGATATTTATATTTTTTGTAATAGTAGTAATAGTACCGTTGAAAAAGATTTTTTTTTTTTTTGAGCAGGATGTGAACCTCGCTCCTTTTCTACCAGAGCAAAATCACACACACACAAACAAACAAACAGATTGATTTCTTGATGGATTTCAACAGTGATGAATGGTCTTATTCATATCTGTGTGTGTGTGTGTGTGTGTGTGTGTGTGTGTGTGTGTGTGTGTGTGTGTGTGTGTGTGTGTGTGTGTGTGTATGTGTGTGTGTGTGTGTGTGTGTGTGTGTGTGTGTGTGTGTGTGTGTGTGCAGACAGCCTGATATTCCAGCCTGGGCTCCTCTCCTCTACCAGCTGCAGCTGCTGGACATTAGAGACAAACCAGACCCATTAACTCTGCCCATCGCCGACCGCATCCGCGTCGGCCACCAGAAACGAGAGCAGGGAAACTTCCATTTCCAGAGAGAGGAGTACAGCGCGGCGGCTCGGGCCTATTGTATGGCTCTGGATGTGCTCACCACATGTGGCCGAGGTAATGCACTGAATTTATTCATGGAAGATTCAAGAAAAGAAAACGTCCACAGTGTCAGCTTTACCTGGAAAGTGTATATCGATAGTTGACGTTGAGTGTTATCTTGAAAAAGAAAGCAGAAAAACATCTCCACGTCCAATCTCAGCCCAGAATGACGTAACCAGCTCAGTGCTGCTGCCATCACACTAATCACAGCATCATCATGCACAGCCACATGCACCCGAGGGGTGCCCCCCCCAGGGGTGCCCCCCCCCCCCCATCAAAAAAAATATTTTCTTCTTAATTCTTGAGCATAATTAAAGCTAATCAACCTCCGTATTATTTCCACCTTCTTAACGCCTTTGATCACCGACGAGGCAGCGCGGGCCTCGGGAGGGAAAAACATGGACTGCTTCATAATGCGTCAATGACGGAGTGAACTCGCGGTGGCACTGAAGAGAGGGAGTTCATCAGGGCATCGAGATCATCTAATTAGCAGATGAGAAGGTGGCCAGGGGATAAAAAAAAAAAAAGAAAAAAAATGAGTATAATGAAGCAGAGACGGCGGCAGTTTAACTCATTTTTGGCTCATTTTGAGCTTAATTTACAAACTGACATTGGCGATAACTGTTGAGAGGGAGAGGGTTTAGAAAAAAGAGGAAAAACCTTCCAACTCTTGGTTTTTTTTATCCATCCATCCATTTTTAAATAAGTGGATAATCTAAATAAATGAAGGTATTATTAAAGGTCATTGATTTGAACGATGACTCATTGGATTATTCAAAGGTCGTGGGACAGTTATTTTGACGATAGTAGAAGAATAATTCTTCCTTTTATTCTCTGTATCTGCGCCATAATTTCACGAGTTCACCGATAATTAATAAAACTTGGGGTGAATTCCAATTCCTTGCTTAACCCTCAATCACAAAAATGTGCGCTCCCTCTAGTGCAAGTGCTGTCATGATTCTGTCCCGAAAAATTAAGTTGAGGGGCAAGTTTAAGAGCTGTATCGCCCTCAATATTGAGATTTTCCGAGACGACCCTTGGGAGCAAGGGCTACCCAGAATGCATTGTGTGTTTTGACATAACAAAGATGGCGCAGAAAGCAGCAAAACGAGTACGCTACAAATTAAGTATTTTCTTTGTTAATAGAGATATAAAAATGATGAAAACCATTGTATTATCTTAGTTTAGGCCCATATTATGGATTACTGACGTCATTGTTGCGTAACATTTATTTTTATTTTATGATCTTTTGTCAATAGCCGGCCGGTGCGGACAAGCGATCGTTTGCTATGGTTCACTTTTCAATAAGCCGTGGTGTGTGGTAACTGTCAGCTGAATATGTCCGTGGTTGTGGTATTTGTATGAGTATCATCTTATAACTAACTGACAACCTAATAACTTCACTGACAAACGGATCGTAATAAATAATCGTAACGTAAATGTGTTCTTCTTCTTCTCTTTTGGAGTCGACAGACTGGACGCAGCTTTCGCGTTATTCTGCCCCCTACAGTCTGAAGATGTATCTGCATTTAAGGGGTGTCCCATTTCTAAGTGACAAAATAACCCTTGGTTTTGAGGGCCAGTTAAGATTAAGGGTTGAGCTTGAGGGTTAAGATAGGAATTGGAATTGGCCCTTAAACTGTGGGACAAGTGGGATCTGCTGATATAATAATAAAAACTTTTACACGTGGTTCTCAGAGAGATCTTTCAGATTAAATTGTCCAACAGCAGAACAAAGACATGTCAGCCATGTTGCTCCGTCCCTGTGCAGATGGCGGCAGGAGCAGCAGAAGCATGGAGGCGGAGGAGGAGGAGGAGGAGGTGCGGGACTCCCAGGTGAAGTGTTTGAACAACCTGGCCGCGGCTCAGATCAAACTGGAGCGGCACGACGAGGCGCTGCACACCAGCAGGGACGTCCTGGTCCTCGACTCCAACAACGTCAAGGCCCTGTACCGGGCCGGAAAGGTGAGACAGAGACGGAGACAGAGGCCACATGGTGCGACCTGGTCTTCATATAAATGAATATGACAGTCCTTCCTTCCTCCAGCTCTGCTACCTCACACTTTGGGTGTTTTTTCTCATTTCTCTCAGCTCCTGTCAGACAAGAGCGAATACAAGGAGGCGATGGATCTGCTGAAAAAGGCCTTAAGGCTGGAGCCGTCCACCAAGGTGAGATTATCATCTGTCTGTGAGTCTCCTTTCTAGAAGTAGGCCTCGTTATTATTATTATCATTATCATCAATATTATTATTATTATTATTATTATGGCTGTGGTTGATAGGTAGGTCGGTACGTAGGAAGGGGAGAAAAGTTGGTGGGTAGGAAAGAAAGGAATGAAGAACAAATGGGTAGAGCAGTGGATGAGTAGACCGATAGATTGGTAAGTAAATTGGTCAATGGATTAGTATAAATATTAGGAGTTAAATTGCTACGTAGATTGGTAGATTTATTGGTAGTCAGATTGGTTAATAGATTGGTAAGTGGATTGGTAGGTAGTTTGGTAGGTATATCGGTTGGTAGTTTGGTTGGTGGATTGGTTGGTAATTTGGTTGGTGGGTTAGTAGGTAGGTAGATTGGTACATAGACTGGTAAGTGGGTTGGTAGGTAGATTGGTTGGTAGTTTGGTTGGGGGATTGGTAGATAGATTGATAGGTAAGTACATTGGTAGATAGATTGGTACCTAGGTAGATTGGTACATAGACTGGTAAGTGGGTTGGTAGGTAGCTTGGTAGGTAGTTTGGTAGGTAGATCAGTAGGTAAGTAAACTGGTAGATAGATTGGTAGGTAGGTAGATTGGTAGATAGTTTGTTAGGCAGATTGGTAGGTAGTTTGGAAAGTAGATTGGTAGGTAGATTGGTAGATAGATTTGGTAGGTAAGTAAATTGGTAGGGAGATAGATTGGTACATAGACTGGTAATGGGTTGGTATTTAGATTGCTAGGTAGATTGAGAGATATGATTGGCCAGAATGGTAGATAGACAGGTACTGTAGATAGATTGGTTGGTAAGAAGGATACTTGCAGTAGAGACAATTGTTTTCACCAAAAACATGATGGTCACTCTGGGATCCTGTGTCGAGACACTTTGTCCTCCCTAAGTTTCCGTCAGACAAGTCTCATCCTGACCTAAGTGGACTTCCAAATCGACGCTCGTCCTTTTGACAGTTTGTCCCTGTGTCTGTCTCAGCGACAGTGACCATCATATTTTTTAATCATCTCATGTTCAAGGCCCTTCTTCTGCTGCAAATGCTTAGCTCTGGTCTCACAGCGGGCAACAAAGAGAGTCCTCCGAGTCTCAAACGTCATGTCTGAGGCCACATTGCTCTTGAAGTGCAGCTGAGTTTTGTTTTTGAAGTCTTCAGCTGCTCTGTGTGCCTCAACATAATTCGCCCGACAAGAAGAAGAAGAAATGTAATGTTCTCTTTGCTTTGTCGTTGTGGACGGTAGCTTGATAAGGACGACTCTGCAGTCCATGTACAAAAGGTAATTCCCTTTTATTCCCAGGTTTGGAAATTAATTCGTCCTCACCGACATCTTCCAACTTGTTGTCAGACACTTGTGTACCCACACGTTTCACACTTTTAGCCACGTTAGCCTGAGAAACCGGGAGCTATCCCAGCGAAAAGGGGGGGGGGGTTCTGTTCTGTCTTGTTTGTGCGGTTTGTCTAATCTGCCAAATCCTCCGCAGAGAATCTGGCTCTGCGAAACATCTGGCAGTCTGATACAGATGTGACCGCAGTGCTCCGAGCCGTTTTGGCAAACGCGGTAGAAATAGCACACGGAGCTAAATATTGTCATCGTGGAGTCTAAAAGAGAGAGCTGTTCTCGCTCTCTCTATACTATATATATAAGTACGATAAAGTCTCACAACAATAATATAATAACGAGACGGACGTTGTGTCAGGAGCACATTTCACGTCAGCTGTTTACAAAACACTGCCTCCATGACCTGACCTATGGAGCACACACACAAATAGTATGTCTGGTCTTGTCTAGACAAAAACGAAAATATCTGCTGCTCTTGGTAATTGCACCCTTCTCTCAAATGCTGCATAAAATACTTTGGAGAAACCTGATTTAGTCGACCCCTCGAGGACATCGTCGTGATCGGACAAAAGAGTTCATGAGCTGTTGTGTCTCATCACAGCAAATTATGATATAAAGAGCTTTTTTAAAAAATGAATAAAAGACATAGGGCTTTGTATTCCAGAGCTCTGCTCTCACCTGCTGGACGTTTTGTAAAACTGCACCTACTCTCTTTTGTCAATAAATGAGATGCCGTTTCTCCTTGTTTTCCCTCAGGCGATCCACTTGGAGTTATCCAAACTCGTCAGGAGACAGCTGGGAGACAAAGACACGGAGGAATGGAAGTCCAAACCAGCAAAGATACTCGGAGAAAACGTCCCGCCCTTTGTGATTCCTTCCAAGAAGACGCCGTCTGTAAGTTTAAAACCAGGCCTGTTCCAAGCCTTAATAGGGCCCTAAGCAGCCTTTGGTGGAGCCAGTGCTTGACTATTTGTCTGTTTAAACATTAGAATTAAACAAGTAAACCAGTTTAATGACATTGAAACTTAGAACAGATGTACACTACCGTTCAATAGTTTGGGGTCACTTAGAAATGTCCTTATTTTTGAAGGAAAATCCCTTTTTTTCAATGACTATAACATTAAATGAATCAGAAATACACTCTATACATTGTTAATGTGGTAAACGACTATTCTAGCTGCAAACGTCTGGTTTTTAATGGAATATGTACATAGGTGTATAGAGGCCCATTTCCAGTGTGCTAATGGTACATTGTGTTTGCTAATGGCGTTAGAAGACTATTGGATGATTAGAAAACCCTTGAAAACCCTTGTGCAATGATGTTAGCACAGCTGAAAACAGTTTTGCTGGTTCTTTGACGAAAGGGTAAAATGATTATTTTTAATAAAATTCATTATTTCCATTCTTGTCAATGTCTTGACTATATTTTTTTCTATTCATTTTGCAACTCTTTTGGTGAATAAAAGTGTGACTTTTAATTAGTGCTGTGCAATAGGGTAACGCGCGTTAACGTACGCTAACGTACGTTAATTCGCGTTAATGTACGTTAATTTGCGTTAACGCATGACACGTTAGCACCGTTAGCTGCATTAGCTCTTTTTAGCGCCGTTAGCGCGCCTACAGTGGAACTGGAGCAGTCTGTTTATTAAACGAAAAGAGCAGCACAACCCTCACCCCCTCAGGAACATTGTCTCATCCCCCATCTTCAAATCCCATCTGAAAACCCACATTTTTAAACAGCCCTAACTCCCTCTAACTCTCTACCCGTTTGTTGTTATTAATGTTATTATTATTTTGTTGTTGTAAGGTGACCTTGAGTGTCATGAAAGGCGCCTACAAATAAAATGCATTATTATTATTATTATTATTATTATTATTATTACAATCCGGAGTGTAAACATGACGGTGTCATGGAAACGTGCCATGCGTTAATGTGCGTTAACGTTGGCGTGTTAACGTTTGACAGCACTACTTTTTTTGAATGGAAAACACAAAAAATTGTATAGGTGAGCCCAAACTTTTGAATGGTAGTGTATCTTTAATTTGCAACTTCAAAATAAAACCAAATAACTTAAGCTCAACACTAAGCTGGAGGTTTTCATGCCTTGAGGTCGGCTTCTGCCTGCAGCAGCTACTGTAGAATCTCTATCCTGATAAACACCAGGCCGGAGTTTCCACTGTGTAAAAACCATGTGTGTGTTTGTTGCTGTGTTTTTGTTTTTTAGGGATTTTCCTGGAAGTTTGTCCTCGGCGCTCTGGTGGTGGCCTTGGGAAGCTTAGTGACGTCAGTGATAATCACTGCAAGACAATGAGATTTTCCGCTGGTCGAAAAAAATAATAATCATCATTTACCGCGGTCATGTGCGAGCGTGGAAGCTCGGAGAAGAACTCTTTCTTATTTACGTGTGTGTGTGTGTTTACGTTTGTGTTGCAGTATTTATGAAAGTGAGGAATTAGTGACATCACGATAGCAGTAAGGTGAAGTATTTTTATTTTGAGAAACGTAGTATAACACAAGTATTTTAGTAAACAAAACAACAACAACAATGCAATTCTTTGTAACCTCTGCTTCCTTCAGTAAAGCTGCCCTGTAATGGCTTACACTGACGCTTAAAACAATAATAAAATAAACATTTTTCAAAGGATTTGGTCTTTGGGATTTTGTATCAAAGGGGAAAAAGTGCATTGATTTAAGAGAATATGCTTATTATTATTATTATTTGTCTCTACGAACCTTTTAAAAAGTGTTTATCTGAACTCACACGTTCATATTCTTTATTAATTCGTCATAAAATCACTATGAAAATCAGTAGAAAGCCTGAGACAAACATAAGCATGATTACAAATATGTACATCTATGAACATTAAGGATTAAAAGATTGAAATATATATATATTTTTAAAAAGGTTCAGTTCTTCGTGTAAATGACGTGTCCTTCCTCGCTCGGTTGTTCCTGTCCACGCGTCTACAGTCCACAGCAGTTGTTCAGAGTCTTCTTCGAGCTGGATTGACTCAGTTTGACGTGAGAGTCTGACAGATCCTTCAGTTTCACATTTTTCTTGACTTCTCTGTGGAAAGAAAGAAAAAAGGCTGAGTATTGCGATGGTGTGTGAATAAGAAAAAAAAAACAACCAAACATTAAAACCTCCAAACCTCGCCAGATGAAGCACAGCTTCGACGACGTTGGTTCCCTCCTTGGCGCTCGTTTCGCAGAACAAGGCTCCGTATTCCTGCGAGGGGGAAAAGCATCGAGCATCAGCAAACCTGTGTGCAGTCAGTTTATTTAAGCACCTGGGCGGCAGCAGTGTCTGTGTGAACACTTTTCTTTCTTTTTTTGTTCAATAGCTGGAATGAAAGCGACAAACCTTAGCCAACTTCTCCCCATGAGAAGTGCTCACACACCTCCCCTCCACCAGCTCTCGGAGGTCCACCTTGTTTCCAATAACACACATGGGGACTTTCTCATCCGTGGAATCCTGTTTAAAAATAACAAATACATATATGTACATACATATAAATATATATACAACCATATATACATAAATATACTTACATATATACATACATATATATGTATAAATATATATACATACATATATACATACATATATATACACATACATACATAAACATATATTTCTTATGTATATACACATGTGTATGTATACATATATATGTATATATACACACACATATGTACATATATGTATATGCATATATATATTTATGTGTAGAGATATATATAAACACACACATATGTACATATATGTATATGCATATATATATTTATGTGTAGAGATATATATATTAGGGATGCACTGATTGCCATTTTTGGGGCCGATACCGATTTTTCAAGAAGTTTGACCTGCCGATACCAATTTTAGCCGATTCCGATTAATGTTAACATGCAGAGCGCTCACTCGCAAAGCAGACAACAGCGGCGCAGGACCGCCACATCGCTGCGGGTGCGCGGATGTTGTGTAATCAAATACACCGGTACGGCCGTATATATTAAAAATTCATATCATAACAGAAAAAAATGGTATTCAGTGTGAACCGGTATACCGCCCAGCCCTACACTACATGTGCGTGTAGCCGCGTGCACGTGTGTTGCTGATGCTGCGCGATGCGGCTGCGTTTGATCGGCTTAATAAAATCGGAATATTCTGACTGATCGGCCGGTCACCGATTTCAGCCGATCACGTGAAAATCGGCCAATTCCGATCACTGGCCGATTAATCGGTGCATCCCTAATATATATATATATATATATATATATATATATATATATATATATATATATATATATATATATATATATATATATATATATATATATATATATATATATATATATATATATATACACATATATAATATATATATGTGTGTATATATATACATATATTATATATACACATATATATCTATATGCATATATATTTATGTGTATATATATACATATATATATACACAAATATATCTACATATATATCTATATATATAAACACACAAACATAAATAAATATACACATAAATACACAAAAATACATTACATTTTATAGTCACCTGAATCTGATCCACCCACTCCCTGACGTGCAGAAAGCTGCTCTCTGAAGTCACATCGTAGAGCAGCAGGACGCCGTGAGCTTTACGGAAATAGGACCTTGCGATACTGCGGAACCTACAGAAGAAGAAGAAGAAGAAGAAGAAGAAGAAGAAGAAGAAGAAGAAGAAGAAGAAGAAGAAGAAGAAGAAGAAGAAGAAGAAGAAATATTTGACACTAAATTCAACAACTTTCCAGCACAAATTCCCTCAAATCCAAGGGCTGACAATGTGCTGACACAGCTCAAGATGGGACGGCGTGGCAAATCCGCATCTGGACAAGTGATCGTCCTCGGGTTCTTGGACAAATCAGTCTTTGGAACTTTTCTTTGGCGACGCAGAGATCTTGGAGTTATCATTTCCCAGGGCATCACGTCAAATTCTAGGCGTTTTCCAGGACTTTCCAGGACCAATTTCCTCAAATTCAAGAACCAAATCGCAGCTTACGATGGGAGGACAAATTCGTCCATGATGGCGTCCACTTTTATTGATTTGCAGCACGCAAATCTGCATCTGGACAAGTGATTGTCCTTGGGATCTTGGACAAATCAGTCTTTGAAACTTTTCTTTGATGAGACCAAGATCCTGGAATTTGCAATTCACAGACATCATGTCGTCATTTCGCTCTGTTGCTTAACTTTACTTGCTCGTTGTTGTTCTGCATGGAATGGAAAGAGAGACGAACAGTGTCCACAACACCTGCTAGTAATTAAGACTCAACGGTTGTCCTGTGTAGGCCGAGTCTACGTACACCAAGCAATGCAGAGCGTGGAAAAACTAGGTGGCGTCGTAACAAACGTTGTATCAAACATGCATCAAATTCAAGCACTTTCAATGACCCGTGTCCATTTGCGACGATTTTCCTAAACTTTTCAAGGGCCTTGAATTTTTCTTGTTTTCTAATTCACTGACTTTCAAAGGTTTCAAGGACCCATGGGAACCCTGTCAAAGTCTTCCTCCTTGTTGACGATGATGGTGTTTTGTTGTCGTACAAATCGCGATCACGTTGCCATCACTTTAGCAACATTAGCAAGTCTCGCTACATAGTTAGCCACTGCTAACTGATGATGCTAACCTCTGATAGCTAACTTCTTTCAAAAATTCAAAAACTTTCAACAAATCATGCCTATTTAGGGGAATTTTCAAAAACTTTTCAAGGACCCCACAGGAACCCTGTTCTAGTCTAGTTATAAACTGGCGGTTGAGACTAAACGGCGTACCTCTCCTGCCCGGCTGTGTCCCATATCTGGAGGCTCGTCTTCTCTCCGTCCACCAACATTCTCTTCATCTGGAAGTCGACTCCTGAGAACACAAAAGAGCACACGTTGTACACTGAAAAGGCCTCAAATCAACAACGTGTCAGTGGCACGGTGCTCACCCAGCGTCGTCTGAATGGTCTCTTTGAACTCGTTGAGCGTCAGTCTCAGCATGAAGCTGGACTTTCCTGCTCCGGCGTCTCCGGCTAAAACCAGACGGTACATCGGCACGGGTTCCTCGGTCTCTCGCTCTACGTCTGCTTCCACGGGCTGCTTGGATTTAAAAAAAAAAGAAAAATATGATGTGAGAATTCTTTAATTTTAAGTATTTTACTTAGTGCTGGGCAACCGCCGTTAACTGCATCAACGTTAACGCACGACGCGCTTCCATGGCGATCGACCGGAAAAAAGACGCATGTGAAGTCATGTTTACGTGCCCGCGGGCTACCAGGTGTCGCGGGCACCACGTTGGTGACCCCTGCTTTAGAGACTCATTCCAACAATCGTGAGTCACGTAAACATGATGCGACGCGCGTCTTTTTGCGACCAGTCGTCATGGAAACGCGTCATGCGCTAACGTGTGTTAACATTAGCGCATTTCTATGGCGATTGACCGGAAAAAGACGTGCATGATGTCATGTTTACGTGCCGCGGCACAGGAGTCCAGGCACCGTTTACCAGTTAGCTCCGTTAGCTCCTTTAGCACCGTTAGCACGCCTACAGTTGAAACTGGAGCGGTCTGTTTAATAAACGAAAATAGCAGCACTACAAATAACTAGCATACCTGTGTACTGTGTATGTGTGCCTCTGTTTTTAAAGGTTAGCGTTACTTTAGAGACTCATTTTAACAATCGGGAGTAAACATATATATATACACACATATTTTTCCGGTCAGCCGTCATAGAATCGCTTGTTAACGCACATTGACGCCGTTAGCGTGAGCCCAGCACAATTTTTTTTACCTTTGAGGAAAACACGGACAAACGTCTGCGTAAGGACGACGTGATGGAGGTCCCCCTGCTGGGAGTCATCGATACTGCAGCCTCCGATTTGACCTCCGATATCTGGAAAAGAAAATGTAACAGAATTTATTTTAAGTCTTTAACTCATTGTCAAATTGCCATTCATGTATTCATGTTTTTTTTTTTTTTGCTTTGACCTCCACATCAGACGGAACGCAGGAGTAACTGTGGTGGACGGTTTCTGCCGAGCCTCGGCTGTCGTCGCTGTCGTAGTCGCTGCCTAAAATGTCCGCCGTGTCCATGGGCAGAGACACGCCGCTGTCCAGGTATTTATCAGCCCAGGTGGCCACTTGGGAGTACGTGGTTTTGGTGGGATCGGACTCAGACCTGCAAAAAATGTCACAAATGTACAAATTTACAGCCATATCTGTGACACCCGATATCTTTAAGATTGGATAAATGAATAATTTCCAAGGTTTGTTAACCAGATTATTTAATTACTCAATCAATTATTAAGAGAGGAACTTAACCATCAATTATTGGTTTGAGTGTTTGACAATTTAACAAAAAATGTGTTTGGGGGCCCAAAAAAATTAGCCAGCGAGCCATCTGTGGACCTCCAGCCTGTCTTTGATAACCATGGAGTTAAAGTTAACGGTCCAGTGTGTAAGATTCAGGTAAAAATCTTCTCTAATCTAATAAGTGAAGGTTTTTCACGAAAGGTTTGCCTTCATTTATTCTTGTGTGAAATATTCAGCTGCAATGTGCAACTTCACCACTAGAGGCTGCTAAATCCTACACACGTCAATCATTAAGATAAGCTTTCTGATGATTTCAGCTTCTTAAATGTGAATATTATCTGGTTTCTTTGCTCCATAGAACAAAGAAATCATTAAATGTGATTACATTTTGGTTTGTGGACAAAATAAGACATTTGAGAACATCATTTATTTGATCATCATTTTACGGACCAAACCAGTACTCAATTTTGAAAAGAATTGTTAGTTGCAGCCCTAATTTTCACTAAATTAATGAATTAAAACTGAATTTGACAATCTAACAAAAAATGACCCCGCCTTTGAGAACCACCGAGTTAAAGTTTAAGGTCCAGTGTGTAAGATTCAGGTGAAAATCTTCTCTAATCTAATGATAAGTGAAGGTTACGATACTTTCATGTTTTGAAGTGTGTGAGATATTCAGCTGCAATGTGCAATTTCACCACTAGAGGGAGCTGAATCCTACACACTGACAGGAACTTCGTTTACATTTACCTGCTGAGGTTGAGCGTGCTCTGTCGGAGGGGTTTCATCTTTCGGGCAGGGACTTCGTTTTGGGGCGGCAGCTACGGAGAGCAGAGTGAGAAACTTTTATTTACGACTTCATCATCGACTGGAAATGTTTAATTAATTAAGTAGTTAAAAGTAAAGCTTGTATTTGACTTACCCTCCTTTTAGCAGCGACCACTTCAGTGGCCAACGCGGACCGAAGCCCGTCGTTACTGTCGTACAGTGTTTGGTTCATTTCCCTAAAGTGTTCAAGGGAATAAAAGCAATAAATGTTGCTTTTTATGCAGGATTTAGGATGAGGTCAGGGTTAAATTAGGGTTAGGATTATGCAAGTAGTAGTTAAGGTTACAGGAAATGAATGTAATTCAATATAAAGTCCAAATCAGACTGTGTGTGTATGTAAAACTGTTATATTGGCAACTAACCTGACATAATAAGGGATAAAAAGGTGAATTTTAATTCAATTAATTAATTTTTGGGGGGAGGGGTGTGAATAATAATAATAATAATAATAATGTGATACTGATATAGTAGTAAACAAATATTGTTGATTTAAAGATGTTACGAGACCATTATGACAAAAAAATTACTAATAATCAAGATTTAATATCACTGACGTCGTTTAAATCACATTTATTTTCTTATTTAAGTCTTTTGTAATCTTAATCTTAATCTTCGCAAACTGTCTTATTGGATGAGTGTGTTAATTGTTTATGGCGTCATTATAACGCTGTGGCCCTACAGATGCGGAAAGAAGAGGGTTTTTTATTATATATTTTATACATAGATAATGTTTAGTTGCTCTGGTTTTATTCTTTCAAGCACTGTGTAACCTTATTTTGAAAGGTTTCTTCTTCCTTTTATTATTGCAACACATAAAATCTTTGTTAAAATGCAATTTCTTTTAAGTATATACACTGTGTTTGAGGTATGAGGTTGTAGCCATGGAAGCAGACTTACTGGAGAATCTGAATCTGACTCGAGTATGACTGGTATTCCATCAACATCATCTTCAAATCTTCTTTTTCTCTGTATGAAATACAGAAAAAGATAAACATGCGATATTGCAATTTGTGCACAAATCAGACCTCAGGGACTTTTTTTTGCCAACAGTGCTTGACCTGTCGTGCTGAGATTTCTGCTCCGTGTACATGTTCTTCAGCTTGTCCAGCTCCGAGCGCAGGACGGCGATGTCCGTCTGGGCCTGCAGCAGAGACGAGCGCAGCTGCTCATTCTCCTGTCGGGGGGAGAGAATTGAAGAATAATCCAATAATGGATGGATGGATGGATGGAAGAACAGTTCCACACGCAGACGTGGTTGTGATTTACTTTAACGCGACTCACGATCGAGAGGCTGCCGATCTGTCGGTTCAGTCTGACCACGTCCTCCTTGGCTTGGCTGGACTCGGTGTCCTGCTGACTCTGCAGAACAGACACACAAGTGTTTTCTTAGGTGGGGGTGAAGCAACGGCAGTGAGTCGTGGGCCGTGTTAGACCTGAATTTCCAGACCTGCACTTTCACCTATTAGCCAACAAAGCAACTGCAGCAGCAGCAGTTTAAACGGTCAAAGAATCTCATCCTGCAACACTTGGAACCAAAACAAACACCATTTTGACTGGCAAGGTTCCCACACTTTGGTTGACATCAAATTCAAGGACTTTTCAGGACCAATTCCCTCATTATTCAAGGACCGACACAGCTTAAGATGGGAGGACTGCGTCCACTCTTATTGATTTACCTACATTAAATATCTGCTAAACTTCTTTCTTGCACAAAATTCAAGAACTTTCAATGACCCATGTCTATGTAGGGCAGTTTTCAAAAACTTTCAAGGGCCTTGACAAAGGCCTTTTTTCAAACATTCAAGGCTTTCAAAGACCTGTAGGAACCCCTGTGCAGACCTTCATTTATTAGCTACAGGGTATAAAGCCTCTGGTAGTTGAAATTATTACAATACTTGGAACCAAATAACGCCATTTTGGCAGCCAATGTTCCCACACTTTGGTTTGACATCAAATTCAAGGACTTTTCAGGACCAATTCCCTCATTATTGAAGGACCGAAACAGCGGGAGGACGGCGTCCATTCTTATTGATTTGCAGCACGCTCAAGTCATTGTCCTTGGGATCTTGGTCAAAGTCAATCTTCCTCTTGCTTAACTTTACTCGCTCGTTGTTCTGCATGGAATCTCACGTCAACGGCGGAGACGGTGGACATTGTCCACAATGTAGTAATAGTAGTTCACGTACACCGAGCAATGCAAGGCATGAAACGGGGAAACATTTACTCAAATATCAACTTCTTTCTTGCACAAAATTCAAGAACTTTCAATGACCCATGTCTATGTAGGAAAGTTTTCCAACACTTTTAAGGGCCTTGACATTTTTTTAACACACATTCAAGGACTGTGGGATCCCCTGTACAGACGTTCAAGTATTAGTTACAGGGTATAAAGGCTCTGGTAGTTGACATTATTGTAAGACCTGGAATCAAATAACGCCACTAGAGCTGAAACTATTAATCGATTATTAATCTATTACTAAATTAATCACCAACTATTTTGATAATCGGCTTGAATCGTTTTTCATGATTAAAACAAGATTTCTGATTGTTTTAGCTTATTAAATGTGAATATTTTCTTTGTTTCTTTGCTCCACATAAACAAAGAAATCATTAAAACTGAATCATTTTGGTTTGTGAACAAAACAAGACTTTCGAGAACATCGTAATTTCCAGGTTTGACGAACACTGATCAACGTTTTTTTTTAACATTTTCTGACATTTTATGGACCAAACGATTCATCGATTAATCGAGAAAATAATCGGCAGATTAATCGATTATGAAAATAATCGTCAGTTGCAGCTCTAAACGCCATTTTGGCAGGAACACAGTAAAATGTCCATGTGGGAAGAACATTTTACCGGATCACCAAAGATCCTGAGAGAAAACAGAGTCATCTATCCCCACATCTTCACTTTTTATGAGAACAGCTATAAAAAAGACGTGTTGCCTGACATGCAGTATTTACTGCCTGCTATAAAATACGACGAGGGCGTCTTCCTGCCAAAATGGCTGTGTTTTGATTCCGACTGTCGCACGGCAACGTTGTGTGCCATATTTTATTATTTTTTTACATGAAAATAAACATTGACATTTACCGATACCCTTCAATGAACTTTGCAGAGCGACTGTGACTGGACGAGAAGACATATTGCAGTTTAAAAAAAACAACACTGTCATCACTGTAATCTCACACTGTAATCTCTCGCTGCATAAGGCCGACTTCTACACGTCAGTGCAGAAATAACAGCAATAAGCAAATATTATAGCCCAGTACATAGGCCAAACTGGTTTATCGGTCTCACTTTTAACTGTCAGTGGGATTCATTTTAATAAGTCTAACACACACACGTTACATTAAAATGGGTTGCAATGCATTCAAACGCAAGCGTTTTAAGGCGTTTGAACGGCAGACGTGCAATTTACTTTCCTTAGTCTCCAACAGTTACAGATTTAACCAATCAGAGCGTACTTGTGTTTCTTCTACAAAATAAAAGTTAAAAAAAACAACAGAATTATAAAAAACATATATATATAAAAGAAGAGCCAGAAGTGGAGATATTCTTTAAAAAGTTAAATATGGATAAGTGCAATAGAAATAGAATACAAATTAGTTACAGCTGCTTATTACTTTCTTTTTATCGCATATATCTTTCTATATTTTACAGAAATGCATTTCCATACATTTATTAACATTTTTTTGAATGCTAAAGTTCCTGCACAACAAACTCTCTCCTGTTCTTATAACAATAAAAAAACATTTATCCATCTCACTATCGTCTATGGTGAACCTGCTCATTTGCACCACCTGCTGTTCATCTGGGTGAATTACTAATATTAGACGGACATTTGATTTGTAATATTTATATTTTAATGTAAACCCAGTTACTCTGAATTAACCAGGGTTATGTTGTTTGTCCTCAGAATGTAGATGTAGAAATGGAAGAAAAGCATTGTGGGAAAATAGCTTTCTTTTGTCTCCAGCTCCACACAAAGTAAATGTTCACCGTTTAGGACATTTTTCTGGCTTAAACGAGACCAGTAGTCTTATGGTATACATATGGCTATGTATTTATTTTCACAAAAATTGCAATTTCATACCGAATTCAGAGCTTTTATTCTGAAAAAAAAGAACTTAAAGAGAGATTCTGTTGCGAGAATTGACAATTACAAAAATATAGATTTAGGAAGCAGTATTTCTCATTCTTTTGACATTTGTGTTTTAAAATAACATGCTGGTGGTTGAAGAACATTATCACCAGAGTGACAATTGTTAGTCTTTGTTTCTCACTGAAGAAGATTTAAGACACGAGCAACAGCAAATTGTGGTTAACGACACATTTCCTAAATTAGTCTTTTTTTTATGTGAAAGATTTGAAAGTTCAGATTAGTAGAATAAAACTGATGAAGATAAAATGTTTTGACCTGATATTAAAATGTAGGAAGGGAAAAAAAATAGGCGAGTAACCGGAATATATATGCAGAAAAATTTTGATTTCAACAGGTTATGAAGAAAAGAATAAGAAAAGCTGCGCAAGAGTTAGGTAATTAAGAGTTAGTTCGACAAAAAAGTAAAAAAAAAAAAAAGAAGTGCAAATTTGGACAAAAAAGTGATAGGTTACTATGTTGTGCAAAATTTGACAAAAAAAAAATCTAAAATTTGACAAAAAGTCATAGTTTAGTATGTCATACAAAAATTTAACAAAAAAGTAAACAATTTGACAGTTCAAAATTTGACAAAAAAAAGTTATGTCGTCCAAAATTTGAGAGAAAAGTCATACTTTAGTATGTCGTCCAAAACTCCAAAAGGTTAGGGTTACACACACACAAAGTAGTTATGTGTGTAGATTTACCAGTCTGTCCATCGTCGCTTGCAGTTCTGCCACCTCGTTCCTGTGCTTCCTCTGCATCGTCGCCATCGCGTCTTCCATTTTCTTTTGCTCCTACAAAACATGAAACCCGCAGCAGCAGCAGCAGTTAAGAGGCTTGAAGACTTTAAGAGCGGCTTTCGTCTGACTCAACAACCCAAAAACCCAACAACTTTTAGTCTCTTTCTTACTTACGAGTGTCTTCACTCACCTCTTCTCTCACCCTGCCCTCAGTCCTGACGAGCTGTTGCTGCAGGTCGTCCTCCACTTCTGCCAGGTGACTGCTGTTCATCTCCTCGGCTCTGTTTGAGCACACAAAAAAAAAACTACATTTAAGTTTGTGCCGCGGAGCAGGTAGAATGAATTCACCCATTCGCTGCTCGTGCGACGACTGAACCGCACTGATTACACCGAGTTGTGACAACAACCACCCAGAGGCGAGGGATGGGACAGGCTTTAAATAGCAGATTCCAGAGGTGCGCTAAGTTGTGACGCCGCGGATATAGCACGTCCTCACACGTGCTCAAGGGGATAATGCAGTGGAGCTTCATTTGGAGGGGGGCTCTCGGAGGGAATGGAGGTGATGCCAGATTCGCTAGTCCCTATATCACTAAAAAGGTATTGTGGTTATGCCTTAGTAAAGCCTTGCTGCACCTAGTGCTTTATTTACTTTGACTGAATATAGTCCTAGTTTTTTTGTTTTTTGTTTTATTTATTCAGTATTTCGTTTCTAGAGTTTTCCTTTTTTTTGTATTGATTTTGCACTGGATGATCAACCTCTTTTGATGATACAAATAAAAATCATCACTGAAGACATTTCTGCCTGACCAATGTCATTTGTGCCTACCCTTAAGACCTACGACAAACTACTTCTTAACAATTATAGAAACTTAAATCACATTTACGTGGAAAAAAACAACAACAACATGAATTTCCTCGTGGGAACATAGGTAGACTAAAAAAAAACTAAAACCACCTTTTTGTAAATGGATTATTTAAAGAACAGGAAGGGCAGGATATTTTACTTTAAGTATTTCTACTTCCTTGAATAAGGAATGTCCCCCCTTTTGTGTGCTGTAAACACACAATGTGGTGTTCACATGTGTGCGACTGAAATTCAAACATCTACATAAGTAGAAGTACCTGTCTCAGATTGAAACAACTACACCTGACAGAATTCCAGAAAAACAAACTCTACCTGACTAAAAGTTGCATCTAAAACCATGGAGGAGACCAAAACATAGCTGATAGGGGAACAAAAACATGTTAGCTGCAGAGCTGCAGCTAATGATTATTTTCTTGATTAATCGATTAACTGTTTGGTCCATAAAATATCCAAAAATGTTAAAGAAAACATTGATCAGTGTTTGTCAAACCTGGAAATGAAGATGTTCTCAAATGTCTTGTTTTGTCCACAAACTGAAACGATTCAGTTTTAATGATTTCTTTGTTATGTGGAGCAAAGAATCAAAGAAAATATTCACATTCACGAAGCTAAAGCAATCAGAAATCTTGTTTTAATCATGAAAAAAGCTTCACAGCAATTAATCAATTATCAAAATAGTTGACGATTCATTTCGTAATTGATTAATAATCGATTAATTGTTTCAGCTTCAGTTAACAGTGAAGAGAAAATGTTAATTTTATTATATATATTTTATTTTATTATTCAAAAGGTTTTCTTTTTAAAAACAGGCTAATCGGAAATCTGGGAAATTTCCAAAACTGGAAATGTTCCGTCAGAATTAAGGAATATTTTATCAACGAATGACAAAAATGTTTGCCTTATTTTATATACAACACAGTTTCTTTAAAATCATCCAAAAATGTCAATTTTTAAGAATTAATGAAACTTAAAGGTACAATGTGTAGTATTTATGGGTTTATATAACCCAAAATCCACTTTTTTATACATATTATGTGTTCCTGCATTGTCTAGTCGCTGTATAATAGTTTTTGTTTCATTTTCGTAGTGTTTCAAAAAGTCATGTTAAATAACATGACCGCGGACCGCGGTTGCATAGCCACTGTTAGCAGCGAGACGCCATGTTTCTACCGGAGCCTGTAAGGACAAACGCGAGAGAACAAAACAAGCGTCTCTTTACTTGTAGCGGAAGTCCCGCCTCCTCTCTCTCCGCTTCGTCTGCTACGGCCGCGGTAGCTCGCCCTCTCCCTCGCCTCACGAACCTCATCTGCTGACAGGGAGAAAGACGACGAGGACGACATTTGACCAGCTGCGGATACCGTAGCGCTCAGGGAAGGGACGGGGTGAGCAGAGCAGCAGGTCTTTGTTGTAAATTTCAGCCTCTCCTCTAGATGGCACTATAAACTACTTATTTCCCCTTTAAACGTCTCATTAATTCCCCATGGATCTTTTCCAATTTGGAATATTTCCAAAGTTCCCTACCCAGGAGCCTAAGAAGTTAAATGGTACGTAATAAAATAATGAATAATGACTTTTGTTTTGGATTGTTGTTTCCCCTAGTGGCCGAATATTGATTTAGCCAAGATAGTGCTACTAAACTTAAGCTATATCCATACGGCTATGTTTTTATTTAAAATAAATGCATTTTTATATTTAAAGAAAAAAAAAAAAAAGATAGAGACTAATCTGTAATCTGCTACCACCAACAACATCTCTTTTTTAGTGAGTTCGCATAAAGGCAAACAACGGTGTTCATGTCTGCCATGTTTGCTTAGTTTCAGGAAGTATATGTGAAAATCCAGAGCAAAGATTTGTGTAAGGAGGTGAAAGTGAAACTGGGTCACGAGTAGGGATGTCACGGTTAACGGTGTAACGTAAACCACGATAACATTTTTGACGAAATAATTACCGTCTTCATTTCAAAAAGAAATTATTATCTCGGTGAATAACCGTGCCCGCGGTGTAGGCACCGTGGGCCTTTCCAGCGTCTCCGTCTTTGCCGCGCAGGCGCATTCTGTAGCCTACAACCTGATGTTCAAACTTTATCGAATCTGGAATCATGGCCGAAGGAGGAGACGACAGCCCTCAGGACATATACATATATGGAAACTCACCCATAACAGTATAGCGCGGTGCTGGCGTCACGTCGTCATCTCAGACAACTACCGTGTGTGTCCTGCTCTTTCAGCCGCTGAATAATCCATCCGTTTGTTGTTTTTGTGACGATGAAGTCTGCTAACACGTTAGCATAAAGATCGCTAGCTTAAAATGCTAACAGTCCACACACCAGCAGTCTCTGTGCTTTCGCTGTCATTGTGAAGATGCTCAGCCACAGACAATTAGTGTCATGTTCTCCTTGCCTTCCTTTGTCAAACAAAGCTTTTGTTGATGACTGATTAGAAACAAGGGTTGAAAATAATGATTATTGTCATAATTGATTGATCTGTTTTGATTATTTTTTTGATTCATTTGAGTTAGAGCTGAAACAATTCATCAATTAATCATTCTTGAAGCGTTTTTCATGATTAAAACAAAATTTCTGATTGTTTTAACTTCTAAAATGT
Organism: Microchirus variegatus; assembly: GCF_963457635.1. Taxonomy (NCBI): domain Eukaryota; kingdom Metazoa; phylum Chordata; class Actinopteri; order Pleuronectiformes; family Soleidae; genus Microchirus; species Microchirus variegatus. Next base: position 15,629,539 of record NC_139809.1, read on the forward strand.
GAATATTGTCTATTTTTCTTTTCTCCACATAACAAAGAAATCATTAAAACTGAATTTTGCTTTGTGGACAAAACAAGACATTCGAGAACATTGTCATTTCCGGGTTTGACAAACACTGATCATTGTTTTTTAACATTTTCTGTAGTGGTGGGCACGTTAGCGGCGGTTAATGCTTCAACGTTAACTCGCATCAACGGTGGTTAACGCGTCAACGTTAGCGTTTCCATGACGACTGACCGGAAAAAGACGCGTGTGACGTCATGTTTACGTGACTCCCGAATTGTTAAAATAAGTCTCTAAAGTAAGGCTAAACTTTAAAAACAGAGGCACACATACGCAGTACACAAGTATGCTGGTTATTTGTAGTGCTGCTCTTTTCATTTAATAAACAGACCGCTCCAGTTCGACTGTAGGTGCGCTAACCGGCGCTAAAGGAGCTAACACAGCTAATGGAGCTAACTGCTTAACGGTGCCTGGACTCTGGTGCCACGGCGCGTAAAACATTTTTTATTTTTAAAAAAGCAAACATAGTCAGTCGTCATGGAAATGGCATCATGCGTTAACGCGCGTTGACCTAGATCCCACCTCTAATTTTCTGACATTTTATGGACCAAACGATTAATCGAATCAATCAAGAAAATAATCGTTAGTTCCAGCTCTACCGCTAACATGTTTTTGTTCCCCTTTTAGCTATGTTTTGGTCTCCTCCATGGTTTTAGATGCAACATGACAACATTAGATGCAGATGACATTTTACGGACCAAACAATTAATGGATTGATCGAGAAAATAATCGACAGATTCTTCCATTACGGAAATAATCCTTAGTTGCACCTCTAATTTGAGTACTCTCAAATGTCTTGTTTTGTCCACAAACCAAACATTTGTGGTCAAAATTCACATTTAACCAGTTGACCACTTGATTTAATTATTGAAAAAAAAAAAAAACACTCAAACTGATTAATCGACAACCTAAAATAGTTTATGATTAATAATGAAATAACTGTTGTGAAATCACTTTTTTAAGGGTGAAAGTGGCTCGTTTGGTGATTTCCAACGATATCTTTTGCATTTCTTTTTCATCCAAACGTCCATTTTGAAGCCTGTCAATTGTTGGACAGTTATAACAGAAAGATGTGATTTTAAGTCATTTAAATCTTGTCCACTGAGTCCTCATGTTTGTTGTAATCTTACCGCTTCATGCTGGTCTCCAGCTGCTCACACTCCAGTCTGTAATCCAGGCTCTGACTGATCAGTGTGTGGATGGTTTTCTCGTACTCCTGGAGCAGAGTCATGTTGGCAGACGAATGAATGGTGTGGTACAAATCAGCCAGCTGCTCCCTGAGGCTGCAGCAGAAGAAAAACACAGCATTCATATAATCATCAGGTACCAGTCACTACACTGCAACGTGTAATTAATGTCAAAACTCCACGTGTTAGAGATTACAGGGAAGATTACTGTATGTTTTATAAATCAGAAGCTTATATAAAGATGGTTAAAAAAGTATTGTTTTTGTTTTAATCACATGTCTGTGTTTCTACAGGGGTACACAATTAGTGATTTTGTGTTGTTAACTAGTTCATTTTAGGAATATTAAACTTCATTCATTTTGTTTATAAACATGTACGGCAATAACGTGAACTACTTTACTTTTTGGAACTGTGAACTTAGTTCAAAAATGTGAAACAGGCGAACTTTAAATGTAAACTACCACATTAGGCAAAGTAAACTTAGTTCAAAATCAAAAGAAAACAGAGCAATCAATACTGAATCAGTTAATTTATGCAAATGCAATCTAACGATTAAGGTTAAGGTTAAGATTAAAGTTAAGATTAAAGTTACCTCGTTCTTTCAAGGAACCGTGAAGTTATTTTTTATTTTTTTTAAAATAGAAATACTAAAGTGAATTTGATCATTTTTGGAAGTGTAAATACCTAAATTCATGTGAACTAATTCATTTTAGGAACAGTAGACTTACTTCAAATTAATGTATATATATATATATATATATATATATATATACATACACATATACACACACACATATATGTATATATGTATATGTATATGTATATATATACATATACATATACATATACATATACATATACATACATACATATATATATATACATATTACATATATACACATATATATATCAACTAACTAATTTAGTAAACATATTTCAAATTTAAAATCTTACTATTTGTTAATTTTTGTAACTGTAAACGAAAATAACTATTCATGTGAACTAATTAATTTAAAGAATAGTGAACGTGCATCAATTAAAAACACTAGTAATGTTAACTAAGTCATTTAATAAATGTATTTAAAACAACACAAAACATAACTATTATAGTGAATACATTATTATTTGGAACTGTAAACATACATAAACTTTTAAAAAAGTACAATTCATGTGAACTAATTCATCTTAGGTCAACATTTAAAACATATTACCATTAACTAACTTCTTTAAGGAACTTTAAACTTAGTTAAAATTAAAAAAAATAACTGTCTATGAGCAGTAGTTCATGTAGTTTAAAAACAAAATAATTAACTATAAATGTTAAGTAGTTAGCTTGAATACAAAACTTAGCTAGCTAAAAACCTAGCTAAAATACAAAAAAACTAGTGGGAATTACATTTTGGAATGGTGAATTTACTTAATTTAATGAACTATGAAGGAGAACTACTTCATTTGTGCATGAACTCAACTATGACTAAAGTCGTTTTGTGCTTCGGACCCCAGAAAAGGCTCGGTCCGGCCCTGCTGTCCCGTCATGGTGGACAGTCGGTGTGTGAACAGCCGGATGTGATTGCTCTACCTGTCGGACAGAAGCGACTCTTCATCGACTCTGCTGACGAACTCTTCCCACGGACTGTTGCCGTGCGCTCGGCTCGCGGAGCTCGACACAAACGCCGCCACGTCCAGCGTCTGCGAGACCTCCTGGAACCGGGACGAGAACTCGCCGTAGTCGATGAAGCCGTCCTCGTCCGCGTCGAACCGGTGGAACAAGGCTTTAATCTGGTCCTCGGGGACGCTGAGTTCCCGGCACACCGCCGTGAAGTCCCCGAACTCGATCCTCCCGGACTTGTTCACGTCGCAGGCGGAAAACAGCCGCTGGAGACTCGGTCTATCCATGTTTACGAGTTTAAAACATGCCAAATAAAACCGAACAAAGTTTAAAAATGAGCCGAACTCGGCAGAAATAGTTTAATTATTCGGAACGGAGGAGAGACAGAGAGTCATTGGTCCAGATTTGAGTGGAGGCGGGTTTTTCGTGTCAGTGTCCAGCAGCGGAGACAAGTGTGTGTCCGCTGTTCTGTCTTCATCTTCGGGAGTCGAGCTCAACACAACAAGTGTTCGCGTCTGTTTGCCTTCTAGGTGTGTGTCTGTGTGTGTCTGTGTGTGTTTTATCAGTCACTCCTCTTTGTTCTGCGGGTACTTTCTCACTCTGACTCCACCCTGAGACATTACACTGCTCCAATTATAAGACACGAGAAGACACCATCACATTATACAGGCACACTTTTTGAGAAATTTCAAATTAAAAGTCCAAACAAAACAAAACAAATTTGATTTGCAATAAGAAAAAAACTATTATTCCATAAGTTCTGGACAAGACATCTTATACTGGAAATCCGACTTTTATACTGTGTACTTTATACTGGCATTTTAGACGACATACTAATTTCGGATTTTTGTTTTGTTTACTTTTTTGTCAAATTTTGGACGACATACGAAAAAAAAGTTCCAAAATTTGACAAAAAATATCATACTATACTATGTATTCCACAATTTGACAAAAACGTGATCAATACTGTCGTCCAAACTGACTTTTTTTTCAAAAAAAAATTTGCGTCAAAACTTTGACAAAAACATCATACTATACCATGTCGTTCACAATTAGAAATTTATTTTTGAAAAAACACTATTTGGTCCAAAATTTGACAAAAATGTCATACAACTGTCGTCCAAAATGTGACAAAAAACATCACACTATACTATGTTGTCCAGAATTTGAATTTTTTTTTTTTTTTTGGTCCAAAATTTTACAAAAATGTCATATCATACTATATCGTCCAAAATTTGAAAAAAAAATTGAAAAGGAATTTTTGGTCCAAAATTTGACAGAAATGTCATACTACTGTGTCGTCAAAATGTATGTCGTGCATAAGTTGATTTAAAAAAAAAAAAATGATCCAAAATTTGACAAAGATGTCATACTATACTGCTGTCCCAAATTTGAATTTTTTTTGAAAAAAATGTTTTGGTCCAAAATTTGACAACAATGTCATACTATACTAGGTGTCCTAAATTTTAATTTCCTTTGTAAAAAAGTTTTTGATCCAAAAGTTGAAAAAAACATCATACTATAATATGTCGTCCCAAAATTGACAATTTTTTTGGTCCAAAATTTGAAAAAAACCAAAAACGACATACTATACTATGTAGTACGTCATACTATACTATGTCGTCCAAAATCTGACCTTTTTTTGAAAAACATTTTTTTGGTCCAAAACTTGACAAAAACGTCATACTATACTATGTAGTACGTCATACTATATTATGTTGTCCAAAATGTGAAAATTTTTTGAAAAAAAAGATTTGGTCCAAAATTTGACAAAAACGACATACTATACTATGTCGTCCAAAATCTGACAATTTTTTTGAAACACAGTTTTTTGGTCCGAAACTTGACAAAAACGTTATACTGTACTATGTAGTACGTCATACTATATTATGTCGTCCAAAATGTGACAATTTTTTGGAAAAAATATTTGGTCCAAAATTTGACAAAAACGACATACTATACTATGTCGTCCAAAATCTGACAATTTTTTTGAAAAACATTTTTTTGGTCCAAAACTTGACAAAAACGTGATACTTTACTATGTAGTACGTCATACTATACTATGTCGTCCAAAATGTGAAAATGTTTTGAAAAAGAAATTTGGTCCAAAATTTGACAAAAACGACATACTTTACTATGTCGTCCAAAATCTGACCTTTTTTTTGAAAAACATTTTTTTGGTCCAAAACTTGACAAAAACTTCATACTGTACTATGTAGTACGTCATACTATACTATGCTGTCCAAAATGTGACAACTTTTTGAAAAAAAAGATTTGGTCCAAAATTGAACAAAAACGACATACAATACTATGTCGTCCAAAGTCTGACAATTATTTTGAAACACAGTTTTTTGGTCCAAAACTTGACAAAAACGTCATACTGTACTATGTAGTACGTCATACTATACTATGTCGTCCAAAATGTGAAAATGTTTTGAAAAAAAAAATTGGTCCAAAATTAGACAAAAACGACATACTATACTATGTCGTCCAAAATCTGATCTTTTTTCTTTAAAACATTTTTTTGGTCCAAAACTTGACAAAAACTTCATACTTTACTATGTAGTACGTCATACTATACTATGTCGTCCAAAATGTGAAAATGTTTTGGAAAAAAAAGTTTGGTCCAAAATTTGACAAAAGTGTCATACATACTATGTCGTCGAAAATGTGACCATTTTTTGAAAAAAAAATTTGGTCCAAAATTGGACAAAAACGTCAAACTATACTATGTAGTACGTCATACTTTACTTTGTTGTCCAAAATCTGACAATGTTTTGAAAAAAAAATTGGTCCAAAATTTGACAAAAACGTCATACTATACTATGTCGTCCAAAATCTGACAATTTTTTTGAAACAGTTTTTTGGTCCAAAACTTGACAAAAACGTTTTACTGTACTATGTAGTACGTCATACTATATTATGTCGTCCAAAATGTGACACTTTTTTGAAAAAAAGAATTTGGTCCAAAATTTCACAAAAAACGACATACTATATTATGTCCTCCAAAATCTGACCAGTTTATTGAAACAGTTTTTTGGTCCAAAACTGGACCATAAACGTTATACTGTACTATGTAGTACGTCATACTATATTATGTCGTCCAAAATGTGACATTTTTTGGAAATAAAAATTTGGTCCAAAATTTGACAAAAACGACATACTATACTATGTCGTCCAAAGTCTGACAATTTTTTGAAACACATTTTTTTGGTCCAAAACTTGACAAAAACGTTATACTGTACTATGTAGTACGTCATACTATATTATGTCGTCCAAATATAACAATCTTTCGAAAAAAAACTTTGTCCGAAATTAGACAAAAACGACATACTATACTATGTCGTCCAAAATCTGACCTTTTTTTTGAAAAACATTTTTTTGGTCCAAAACTTGACAAAAACTTCATACTTTACTATGTAGTACGTCATACTATACTATGTTGTCCAAAATGTGAAAATGTTTTGAAAAAAAAGATTTGGTCCAAAATTTGACAAAAACGACATACTTTACTATGTCGTCCAAAATCTGACCTTTTTTTTGAAAAACATTTTTTTGGTCCAAAACTTGACAAAAACTTCATACTGTACTATGTAGTACGTCATACTATACTATGTCGTCCAAAATGTGACAACTTTTTGAAAAAAAAGATTTGGTCCAAAATTGGACAAAAACGACATACTATACTATGTCGTCCAAAGTCTGACAATTATCTTGAAACACAGTTTTTTGGTCCAAAACTTGACAAAAACGTCATACTGTACTATGTAGTACGTCATACTATACTATGTCGTCCAAAATGTGAAAATGTTTTGAAAAAAAAAATTTGGTCCAAAATTGGACAAAAACGACATACTATACTATGTCGTCCAAAGTCTGACAATTATTTTGAAACACAGTTTTTTGGTCCAAAACTTGACAAAAACTTCATACATTACTATGTAGTACGTCATACTATATTATGTCGTCCAAATTGTGACAATCTTTTGAAAAATTTTTTTTGTCCAAAATTAGACAAAAACGACATACTTTACTATGTCGTCCAAAATCTGACCTTTTTTTTGAAAAACATTTTTTTGGTCCAAAACTTGACAAAAACTTCATACTGTACTATGTAGTACGTCATACTATATTATGTCGTCCAAAATGTGACATTTTTTGGAAATAAAGATTTGGTCCAAAATTTGACAAAAACGACATACTATACTATGTCGTCCAAAGTCTGACAATTTTTTGAAACACATTTTTTTGGTCCAAAACTTGACAAAAACGTTATACTGTACTATGTAGTACGTCATACTATATTATGTCGTCCAAATGTGACAATCTTTCGAAAAAAAATTTGTCCAAAATTAGACAAAAATCTCGTCCAAAATCTGACCTTTTTTTTGAAAAACCTTTTTTTGGTCCAAAACTTGACAAAAACTTCATACTGTACTATGTAGTACGTCATACTATACTATGTCGTCCAAAATGTGACAACTTTTTGAAAAAAAAGATTTGGTCCAAAATTGGACAAAAACGACATACTATACTATGTCGTCCAAAGTCTGACAATTATCTTGAAACACAGTTTTTTGGTCCAAAACTTGACAAAAACGTCATACTGTACTATGTAGTACGTCATACTATACTATGTCGTCCAAAATGTGAAAATGTTTTGAAAAAAAAAATTTGGTCCAAAATTGGACAAAAACGACATACTATACTATGTCGTCCAAAGTCTGACAATTATTTTGAAACACAGTTTTTTGGTCCAAAACTTCAAAAACGTCATACTGTACTATGTAGTACGTCATACTATACTATGTCGTCCAAATTGTGACAATCTTTTGAAAAAAAAAATTGGTCCAAAATTAGACAAAAACGACATACTATACTATGTCGTCCAAAATCTGACCTTTTTTTTTAAAACATTTTTTTGGTCCAAAACTTGACAAAAACTTCATACTTTACTATGTAGTACGTCATACTATACTATGTCGTCCAAAATGTGAAAATGTTTTGGAAAAAAAATTTGGTCCAAAATTAGACAAAAGTGTCATACTATACTATGCCGTCCAAAATGTGAAAATGTTTTGAAAAAGAAATTTGGTCCAAAACTTGACAAAAACGACATACTTTACTATGTCGTCCAAAATCTGACCTTTTTTTTGAAAAACCTTTTTTTGGTCCAAAACTTGACAAAAACTTCATACTGTACTATGTAGTACGTCATACTATACTATGTCGTCCAAAATGTGACAACTTTTTGAAAAAAAAGATTTGGTCCAAAATTGGACAAAAACAACATACTATACTATGTCGTCCAAAGTCTGACAATTATTTTGAAACACAGTTTTTTGGTCCAAAACTTGACAAAAACGTCATACTGTACTATGTAGTACGTCATACTATACTATGTCGTCCAAATTGTGACAATCTTTTGAAAAAAAAAATTGGTCCAAAATTAGACAAAAACGACATACTATACTATGTCGTCCAAAATCTGACCTTTTTTTTAAAAACATTTTTTTGGTCCAAAACTTGACAAAAACTTCATACTTTACTATGTAGTACGTCATACTATACTATGTCGTCCAAAATGTGAAAATGTTTTGGAAAAAAAATTTGTTCCAAAATTTGACAAAAGTGTCATACTATACTATGTCGTCCAAAATGTGACCATTTATTGAAAAAAAAATTGGTCCAAAATTTGACAAAAACGTCATACTATACTACGTCGTCCAGAATCGGACAATTTTTTTGAAACACAGTTTTTTGGTCCAAAACTTGACAAAAACGTTTTACTGTACTATGTAGTACGTCATACTATATTATGTCGTCCAAAATGTGACAATCTTTTGAAAAAAAAAATTGGTCCAAAATTAGACAAAAATGACATACTATACTATGTCGTCCAAAATCTGACAATTTTTTGAAAAAAATATTAGGTCCAAAATTTGACAAAAACGACATACTATACTATGTCGTCTAAAATCTGACCTTTTTTTTTTTAAACATTCTTTTGGTCCAAAACTTGACAAAAACGTCATACTATACTATGTAGTACGTCATACTAAACTATGTCGTCCAAAATGTGACCATTTAAAAAAAAAAAAATTTGGTCCAAAATTTGACAAAAATATCATACTATACTATGTCGTCCAAAATGTGACAAAAATATCATACTATACTATTTCTTCCAAAATTTGAATTTTGAAAAAAACTTTTTTTGTCACATGGAGTTCCAACTTCCAACATATTACTTACACATAAGTTCTGGACAAGACTGGCTGTGTTGTGATTCAGACATCTTTGACTCCTCGCACACTGGAAATCAGACATTTTTACTGTATGGTTTTTGAGTCATTTCAAATTAAAAGTCCAACATTGTATGCATTCATAAATACCTTTATAACCTCCTTTATTGCGCTGTAGAAATGAAATGTCATTGTTACTGCTAAGCTGTGTGGTTAAAAATAAACTGACAAGTCACCCAAATAAAGAAAAATGTATCCATTTGTTGTTCTTTATTTGAAAAATTAAAATAAAGTGCTTTTTATATACAGTACAAAAAGAAAACAAAAACAGTAGTGATGTATCGTACAAAATAAAATACACTTCACAATAGTTTTTTTTTTTTTTTTTTACATTGGCAGCTGAATTTACAAAAACAGTTTTACATAAAATTGTTTCTTTTATTTTTTTTTTTTACACTTAAACTTTTTTTTTCCTTTTTTAATATAATACATGTTGGGGAGAGATGGTGGCGACTTGTATTGCCACAAACATGAGGCCTGACTATAGTGGTTCATTCTGCACATGAAGTTTTATTTAAAAAAATCACCACATTCTTCCGTTTGCTCTGCACTCAGCTCAGTATTGTTTTAATATTCTGACAGCCTTTTATTTTATTATTATTACTATTATTATGTTATTTTATTTATTTTTTTATCAAAAGCTGCCTTTGTTTGTTTGCATCCTCGCTCACAGTTGTACTGTATGATTGATTATTGACAACCGCTCTTTTTCACATGTGCTCAAAGTCATTTACAAGAAATGCTCTATATTCAGTATTTAAAAAAAAAAAAAAAAATCAGCCAGTGGTAATTCATGTGCTACCATAATTATTTAAAACAAAATAAAAAAATAAATAAACACGTCATGAGCACATACTGTGACAGTATCAAATTACACGTGATCACTGTTTTCACTCCGGTTTCTGAGCTCGGCCAAACACCTACAACACTACGACCTGGTTCTGTTATTATTATTATTGTTATAATTATTTCGAAGGCATCGTCCGTTTTCTCCAAGGCAGATTTGTTCTCAAATCTATTACCTGCATTTTTTTTTTTTTTTACACTAAGGCTTTTATTCCCCCGCCCCTCCCCTTCTCCCAACACCATGTGCAAAATCCTATGCATTCTGAGTCTGAGCGTGTGCCTTTAAATTGTTGCTGCATTGTCACATTTGCAATTCCAGAACCAAACTTTGAAAACAAAACATATTTTTTTATGATGATTTCCTGTTCTAATTTGGTGGAATATGCTTTTTTTTTTTTTTTTTTATTCTCAAAACTTGTAGGATGGACAGTATTTAAGTTTGTTATTACTTATATTATGAGAATGGAGGTTATTATTGGTTCGATGGTTGCCATTAAAAACCATTTCAGCAAGCGGAGGCCGAGGTCATCGCTTCATATGTTTATTAAATATTAAAGTTGAGACTATACACATGTGTGTGTTATTGAACTCAGGTTATGATAAATGGTTTTACGCTGCTGCTGCTGTGAGATGTGGTAGATGTTTACACCAGGGGTCTTAAACTCAAATGGGCCAATGAGCATCTAGTCTGTAAAAATAAGAATAATTTTTTTTTTTACTTTTTTGGGTGGAAAAGTGTGATACGATTTTAAATCCCAATGACGATATAAGTGACAATATTTCACCGAATTTCAAAATAAAAGTCTATTTTGATGTAGAATGAAATCGTAAATATTTTAGAAATCTTTCAAAAACGTATTTAAAACTGAAAACTTTTGTTGTTATTTATTTGGCAAAAAAAGTGAATTCACCTTTTTATACCAAAACAAATTGAGCTGACTCACTTAAATCAAGTAAAAAATTATAATTTTACATTTTAATCAAGAAATAATGCATATCTATTTTTTTCTGAGAGCTTAAAAAGCTTTAACCATTAGAGAAACATTTTAAAAATCACCAATGCTCTTAATTTAGTGCAGCTGTGGCTTTGAATGGTGGTTTAATACATTTGTTAAGCACTGTAGTTCATAATAAAACATATTTATACATATAAATATAAAAAAAAACATAAATAAGTCACTTTAAGTTGGCCGTGAGTTTAAGACCTCTGTTAAAATGATGACTAAATATCACTCCTTAAAAGAGATATTGGGTCACAGAGTCATAATAAATATATGTATGTATATATCATGTAGCTGTGGGTTTATATTCCTCTCATTTGGTGATAAAATGGCTAAAAGCTCTTGCATATAGTTACAGTGTGTGTGTGTGTTTGCAGTGATTCTGTTCTGAGAGTCGTCAACAACAGTGCCAACACCTCTTTGTGCTTCGTCAGTCTGGAGGTGAGGCTCCGCCTCCTCCTCCTCCACGTCGTTGTGGTCGTCACCTCACTTCACATTATTTGCTTTGCATAGACTGCCTGTCTCAGCATGATAATAATACCTGGAATGAACCTTTTTTTTATATATATATATATATATATCACATTTTGTGAAAGAAAAACCAAAAAAAAAGTTACCACAGATTAACATTTGTATAAACAAGTAATACCAATACCTTTGTGTTATTATTCATGAAACTTTACAATCGTCTTGTTTTAGGGAGCGAAACGGTTAAGATGGTAACAGTTTTGGGTGGATTCTTGGTTCTTTTTCTCAATCTCTCGCTCTTCCTCTTCCTCTTCTTCCTCTGTTGTTGTGTTGTTATATTTGTGTTAAGAGGTTATTTCCCCTCGCCTTTTTCTTGCCAACAACCGTGGACTTGTTAGTGTCAAGTCTGTGAGTGTTGCAGCAGAACAATAGTGCGTACGGCGTCAGCATCAGATGACAAGAGAGAAAATAAAGACAGACAAATACTGCTGTTAATCAGCTGTTAGTGGAAATATAATGACGTGAATCTGTCCCGCCGGATTTTACAGTTTGGAACCTCGTTGGTAATTTAGATTTTTTTTAACTTGGATTTTTCAATGTCTTATTTTTATTTTTTACTTTTTAAAAAAATATTGCTGTGTATATATATATATATATACACATATATGTGTATATACATATACACACATATATGTATATATACATATACACACATATATGTATATATACATACATATTTCAATTTATACAATTTTATTTATTTTTTAATCCTGGAATTTTTAACAAATTTTTTTAAAACAATGGAAAAATAAAGAGGTAAACATATTAATAATAGGATTTGAGGAGCCATATTCCTGCCTCTGTGTGGTCTTCTTAAACAGAAACACTCATCCACTCACTCGTTCATTCATCTCACTCCACTTTATCCTCCACATGAGGGTCGCTGGTGCCAATCCCAGCTGACATGGGGTGAAAGGCGGGGGTCAGGGACACAAAGAGAGACAAACACAACCGTCCACTTTCATGATCACACTTTACAGGACGGCAAAATTTAGAGTGTCCAATTTGTCTAATCCCCCACATTTGCACGTTTTTGGAGTGATGGGAGGAAACCAGAGAACCTGGAGATCATGAACCCTGGGTCTTCTTGCTAAAAGAAACAACACTATTTGTTAGCTGTCAAGCAAAACTATCAGACCTGACTGAGTGAGGGTTTGTGTGTGTGTACAGCTGCAGCACAGGGACATTTAACCAGTCTTGATTTTCAAGCAAAAGAAGTCACTTCTTTTGTGTTTTTCCTGCTCGCAGCCGAGCCGTCTCGCTTTACACGCTCAATGATGCTGTTGCCTCCATCTGCAGGTCACTTCCTTGAGTGTGGAGAGCAGAAATTGAAATGGTGGAGTCTAAAAGTCACACACTCTCCAGCGTTAAAGGAACACAAAATGAAAACTAAAAATCTGGCGAGACAGATTTACTCCCAAAACATCGTCGCCTCTTCGTGAAATGGACGGAGCGAGTCGGCTCGATGCAATGGGGGTTCAGTCGCCGAGTCAGACGGCTCGCGCTGCCGTCGCTCGTTACATTCCTGTGAGCCTCGTGTGAACGTATATCAAAAGGTGTGAAGGCAAACCTGGAAACTTCTTCATGAATGCACTTGAACGAGGAGGAAGAACAGACGCAGATGAAGTGTACAATACATGGGCCACGTGGACAGAACGAACAAAAACAAAAGTGCAAAAACTCTGTGGAAATGAAATGTTCCTCCATGACGAGTCTGATGCGTCTCAGTGTTCCCCCTCTTGTAGGGTTTTATTTTGTCTCCTTGAGTCACAAATTCTCACACTATAGAGTCTTTAATCTCAGAGCCCAGTCGGACTCGAGGCCGCGGGCACGCCGAGGAGATCTCCACGTGGCTCTCCTTCACGTTCAGAGGCCTCTTCTCCGACTCGGAGAAGCTCTTGCTGTTGTCGGGCGACGAGCACTCGTGCGGCGGAGTGCTGCAGATGTAGTTGTCGTTGAGGGTCTGGTAGCCCTTGTGGTCCGAGGCGGAGGCGGCGACCGCGTTGCCGTTGAGCGGCAGGCTCTCGGCCGGCTTGCCGGGCTTCTTCGGCTGCGCGCTGGCGCACTCGCCCTCCTTGAGCATGGACTTCATGTGGCTGCGGTTGCGGTAGACCACAAAGAGCGAGAAGACCACGAGGGAGAAGACGAGCAGAGCGCAGACGACGATGAGCTCGTTCCAGTAGGTCTTTGTGTCCATCTGCGGCAGGCGGGCCTTCCCTGGCAGGATGATGAACTCCTCCTGGGTGATGTGCGGCGTACGCGAGCGGCCCGTCAGCGTGGTGCTCTCCTGCCTGGCCTCGCCCCTCACGCAGTAGTTTGCCAGCAGCTGCCTGAAGCCTTCCTCCACCGACCAGCACTCGTAGGTCTCCTGCTTGTCGGCGTGAGCGACCACCACCAGCCCCCCCTCCGGGCTGGGGTAGTGGAAGTGACCGGCGCTCTCGCTGAACTGCCACCTCCTCTTGGCCAGGTTAGAGCGCAGTTTGCAGGGCAGCACTTTGAACGTGTTGGCGGGGATGATGATCACTTGGCACAAAGACGTTCCTGTCATAAGACAGATCAGACGCGAGATTAGAGCTATCCTGCAAAAATCTGTAAAACAGATCTACGAGGAGCTACACATTTCAACGACATAAACAGAATTGGCTGTAAATTACATTTTAAATGGTGAATAAACTATTTGTACCATTGTTATCAGTGAAACTAATCTCTGAAGACAAATCATTGTCATTTTAGGAGTAAATACAACACATTTTGTTCTATAAAGCTCCTTTAAATAAGTAGCGTTACCTTATGGTGCTGAATTCAAGCAGTATGATATCTGTTAGGGCTGCAACGATGATTCGATTCAAACTATTTTGATAATTTATTAGTGAAATGTGAATATTTTCTGGTTTCTTTGTTCCATAAAATCATCAAAACTGAATCATTTAGGTTTGAGGACAAGCATTTCCAGGTTTGGTAAACACAGAGCAAAATAATTGGCAATCATTTCTGACATTTTATGGACCAAACAAGTACTTGATTAATACATTCGTTGCAGCCTTAGATATGATATGCCTCACATATCTCAGTACATCTTGATATAAAGCTCAATAACTAATAATAATAATCATTTATTGAGTTTTCTTAAAATATGTATATATGTGTGTTACATACAGTATTTAAAAGCTGTAATCTTTCATTTGGGATGATATCTGGTGTACTGATTAGATGTTTTAATGTTTAATAAAATATATTTTGTCAAGAAATGGCAAAATTACGTCTGGGAACATTGACGTGAGATAGCATCATGACAAAGTTTCCCTTTATACGGTATATTTTTTCGACATTGTTTAATGTTATTTATCCTTATTTTATCTCATCTTACCTGAAATAGGATATTTAGGACATCCATTTCACTAACCAAAAACAGGCTGAAGCACCAGGTTTATATTGTTTTGCTTCTTCTGCTAATCTTGGATTCGCAAAAAAGAAACCTTATGTGTAAATGAAACAAACACAAAACAGACTGCTGCACTTCAGCGGAGTTCACTCACGTGTAGGTGGAGGTTTAGCAAAACGTGGGCTTGGTGCCGTCCTGTTGCAAATGGCCGACGTGTCTGCCTCGTCCACGTCCTGCCGCCACGCGCTGAAAACACAAACGCAGTCCGTCATAAAAAAAAAACGTCTCGTTTCAAGGATTATTAGCTGCGTTGACGGTTAGCGACGATTTTTATACGTACTTTTTGGCGGGAGCCAGTCTGACGTCCAGACACTGCCTCCCGTTCCAGGCGCAGTACGGATCCCTGGAGAGGACGCACTCCCCGCAGCTCTGATAGTTCGTACAGTTCGCGAACGGGACCTCCACCAGCTCTGAGAAGGAGGAAACGTAAAGCCGAGCCTGTGGAAGAAAGACAAAACAAAGATTCTAAATCTAAATCCAATAAACACACAGTCTGTCTCAACTCTGAGCCAAAAAAAACATGACAGGATTCACAAAGTGTCACAATTCCAGCTGTTTACAAATCCCCCCCTGGAGAGGAAGTTGTATTCGCGAGTAATTAGCACATCGAGCGCGAGGCCCCGCTCAAAGCTGCGACTCCTCACTCGTCGTCACGGTCCATGGAGTCTCTAAACTGCCCATAAATGCATTTACAGAGCCTCATTATTAGTTCACACTGCGAGAAAAAAAACGCTGCGTACAAAAACAAACACCCCGCCGTACCTGCTCAGTATCCAGCTCGATGTGCTGCACGGGCTGCGAGCCACTGAAAAGCACCATCTCCTCGATTATGTGCATTTTGTTGTTGACGTTAATGGCTTTATGGAGCCGTCCGTCATCTGGAACAGACATTAGATTGGAGTTGAAACACTTCGGCTGCCGTGGAAACACAGACCGTGATGAATGCTGGCGGGGGGGTGGGGGCTGATTTTGTTTTACCTGTGCCGATGAAGAGCACGTCGTAGGCCTTGCGTGCCGTCGCAACCCGGTGCACGGCGATCTGCGTGTATCGCACGTTGCGCTTGAGCAGCAGAGGCTGGCTGCGGATCACGTTGTCCATCAGGAAGTGATCCTTGATGAAGTTCAGCGCCTTGTCGGGCATGTGCAACGACGAGGAGATGCCCTGCTCTCTGGCTGCGTTTGTGATACACTGTGGGAGGCAACAACACACAGGGGTCAAATGGGTCAAAAATATCGAACGCCAGGGCAAATATCAATATTTTAAGAAGCTCTAAAGTAAAGAGACTGTTGAATGAATAAGGGCAACTTGGGCTGAAGTTACCTAGCCTATCTATCTATCTATCTATCTATCTATCTATCTATCTATCTATCTATCTATCTATCTATCTATCTATCTATCTATCTATCTATCTATCTATCTATCTATCTATCTATCTATCTATCTATCTATCTATCTATCTAACAAGCAAGCTATCGTTTTAGCTAGCAAGCTATCATTTTAGATGACAAGAAAACACATCTATCTATCTATCTATCTATCTATCTATCTATCTATCTATCTATCTATCTATCTATCTATCTATCTATCTATCTATCTATCTATCTATCTATCTATCTATCTATCTATCTATCTATCTATCTAACAAGCAAGCTATCTAGCAAGCTATCATTTTAGCTAGCAAGCTATAATTTTTGATGACAAGAAAACACAGCTAGCCAAGTATCTATCTATCTATCTATCTATCTATCTATCTATCTATCTATCTATCTATCTATCTATCTATCTATCTATCTATCTATCTATCTATCTATCTATCTATCTATCTATCTATCTATCTATCTATCTATCTACAGCAGCAGAAATCACTAATGGTGCTAAAGTGGACAGTATTTGGCATGCTGCTCTGTCAGTACAGATGTGTTTGTGTGTGTTTATATATAGATTTTCCAGCAGAGGGCAGCAGCAGCAGCAGCAGCAGCAGCAGCAGCAGCAGCAGCAGCAGCAGCAGCAGGTGGTGGTGGACACACTCACCGCTCCAGGCCGAGGGTCAGGAACAGGATGGTTGTACGTGTACCACTGCTGCGTTTCTCTGTTGACCTCTCGATATCGGCCGTTGAACGCCTTCTCCACCTGGTCCATGGTGAAGGAACAAACTGCAGAGCTTCCCGATGCCCCTTTGTACCTTTTAAAGACACGAAACAGCACAACCGCCGGTCGATCATGTCACAATAAGTCCAATAAAGTCAATCTTTGACGGTAATAGAATGGATGAAAGAGTACAAATATTGAATGATTTATTTAAATATAGTGTATATGATCACGTGTTGTGTGAAAACCCCGACCGGTCCACTCACCACTGGGTTGTGAAGACGCCGTAAAACACCGTGTCCTTCCAGTCCTCTGCTCCGGGCGTCAACACGAACATGTCCTGGATGATGTTGAAGGGAAAACCGTCATCGGACAGAGAGCACAGGAGCTGAGCCTTCAGGAACGTCGTCCACTTCTTCTGCAGGACCCTCTCGCCCCCCATGTCGCCCTGCAACACACACCAATGACAGGTAATGTCAGGTGTGCCTACGTGTGGCCAGCAGAGGGCGCAACAACATCAGCAATATTTGACATAGATTTGACTGCAGCAAGTTCAACAAGTGAGCAAAATGCAAACTGTTTAGTGCATTGTCAGGGGAAATAACACTATAATATAACATACAGTAGATATTTAATGAAATGTATATTATATTATAACTGCATATTATCATGTGACCTGACTGGAGGCTGTTTTTGAGGACTTGAAACTTGCCTGACTGACGTTGGTCAAAGACTCGACTTGACTAAGACTTGACACTCATGACTTCAGGCTCGACTGAGACTCGAAATGACTTGAAATTTGTCCTTGACCACAAATTGGAAGTGGGCGTGGTTATAGCGGAAATGTTGTAATTTCGGCCTATGAGGACTTCCCAGGAGTTCTGCACTTGAGTTTCTCGAGAAGTATGAAATGTCCTGACCAGAACTAACAACACATTTCTCTGTTCTTGCGAAGTATGTACAGGCCTATTTAAAAGACAAAAAAAAAAAAATAGAATATTTTGTTACAGTTTGTTTCTCAAAGACGGGAAACACTGGGTGTCTTGCTTTTGCGGCCTTGTGTACAAACCTGGCAACCAAGCGACACCAACACCACTACGGGACATTTGTTATGATTAAGAATATGTACCTACCTACCAACTTACCTACCTACCTATCTCCCTTCCATGTCCTTTCTTCCTTCCTTCCTTCCTACCTACCTACCTATCTCCTGCCCTCCTACATTCCTACCTACCTACCCTCATACCCATCTTCTACCCACCTCACTCCTACCTACCTTCCTAGCCATCGAATATTTGTTACAGTTTGTCTTTGAAAGACAGAAAACATTGGGTGCGGCCCTGCGTACAAACATGGCAACCAAGCGACACCAACACCACTACGTGACATCCGTTAGGATTAAAGGTGCATTATGTAATAAATCTAAAGCAACTGGCCATAAAATCCTCCTAATATGTCACAAAGACTCAGGAATAATGTTCATATAACAAACTGAACTCACCAACAACAACAGTACAGACAAAATATTTGCATTAAAAAAAATATTTTGCAGACTGCAAATCATGTTTATGTTTTGAAATCATGTTTTGGCATGTGGCGCCACCTACCGTGTTATAACTTATATAACTTTTACTTCGAAATCATTTGTATTATTCCAGCCAGGATAATGTAACAATGTGCAAAATACTTTTTTCAAAAAAGAATAATACAAATGACTGTATTTAGCTGATTTTACTTGATTACATAACTTTACTAACCCCTTCTTAAATGACCTACAGTATATATCCACGCTTTGGTCTAAAAACATTGATCTAAATCGACTCTTAAGGCAACTAGACAACTCATTTCTGATCATTTCATTCTCACGTTTCAATAGAGCATTTCATTTCATTAGCATTCAATTGCCTTTTTCCGAACAAAACACAGACTGTGTCTGATACTTGAAGTGAACGTGAATAAAACATTTTTAACCTCATGATCAATTGTCCCCTCGACGCGGATACGACCCGAGGCGGCGAAACAATGTTTTATTATAACAGCAAAGGCTCAGTGAGAGAGAGAAAAATGAACGCTCCCCTCCTGACGATTCCTCTCCGCTGTCACCGCCGCTGTGATCCAGCGCCTTTGGCAGCGGCCTTCAAAGTGAGATGGGGGGATTCTCGCGACACGGAGACTAAGAGGAACCGTCGTCAAAACCTCAGCGATGAGCGGTCCGTGACGTACGACGACCGTAAGACAAGCAAAGCGTGGCGCCGCAGACTTTCGAAGGTGACGACGATGTCTCAGCTGAGCTGAGAGGAATAAGCTCTCCGACAGAAACAGCTCTGTTTTCATTTTAATTCAATGCGCAGCAGCAAAAAAGAAACACCAAACGATTAAAGTCAATCAAATATGAACCTCAGAGGAAATGGCAGAGCTTGATGAGAAGGGAAATGACATTTGACCAATACCATACACAGGTACGCTGTTATTTGTAGCGCTGCTTATTGGCGCTAAAGGAGCTAATGCAGCTAACTGGTAAACGGTGCCTGGATGCCGGTGCCGCGGTACGTAAACGCGACGTCACGCGCGTCTTTTTCCGGTCAGTCGTTATGGAAACGCGATGTGCATTACAGTTGGCGCGTTAACATGCCCAGCACTAATAGAACTTTCATTTTTTGTTGCAGTTTGTTTTTGAAAGACGGAAAACATTTGGGTGCTTGCCTCTGCGGCCTTGCGTACAAACCTGGCAACCGAGGGAACGCCAACACCACTACGTGAAATTCATTAGGGTTAAGAGTTTGTAGGGGAAGCATTTGAAACGAAAGCTAGTTAACGTCTAGTTGTCTTAGCGTAGCTTAGAGGAATAAGCTCTCCTACAGAAATAGTTCACATTTTAATTCAATGTGCAGGAGCAAAAAAGAAACACAAAACGATCAAAAGTCAATTAAAGATGAACCTTCACCTGAGTTCACTATTGTATTACGTTCATCAGAGGAAATGGCAGAGCTTGATGAGAAGGGAAATGACACGTGACCGAATACCGGGCTTCCGACGCAAACACTTATTGTAGTAACCCAGGCAGATAATAAAGAACACGCGGCATTTCCACTGCTCCTTCTGGCCCTGAACCTGGTTTTGTAGATTAATGCCACTCTGAGCTTGAATTGACTCCTAAATATTCCAGGCAAGCGCATCGCCGTTTAATAATCCCTCATAAAAGCATCTATTGTGCGTTCAAAAAAAACAAAAAACAAACAGGCTTCTCAAAAAGCTATGAACATGGCAGCACTGACGACAATCCAGCGAAATAACAAACACGCTTTTGTTGTTCTCTGAAGGCAGAACATTGTTTATCATCCCATAGTTAGGCTCGATGAAGTGGAACCTGTGTGCTGAACACACAAACAAGCAACGGGAGGCAAAGTCAAAGTCAAAAAAGGACATTAAGAGAGACAGGAAGAGGACTGATGAAGACTGTGAACAGCAATGACACTTTCACTTCAAGGAAACGATGCATCCATCGGGAAGAAATGTGTCGATTTTTCACCCTTTAAATTATATTTATGTTCGGATACAGCACGGATCACAAGATGAGTCCAGGGCTGGTGTGTCATCGTGCTTTTCCCTTATGCACTACACAACTCTATACTTGACTCCACCAACCAACCAACCGACTGACCGACCGACCAACCTGCCTACCTGTCCACCAACTATCTACCTATCTACCTGCCTGCCTGCCTGCCTGCCTGCCTGCCTGCCTACCTACCTACCTACCTACCTGCCTACCGGCCTACCTGCCTGCCTACCTACCTACCTACCTACCTACCTGCCTACTTACCTATCTACCTGCCCACTTACCTATCTACCTGCCCACCTACCTAACTAACTAACTAACTACCTACCTACCTACCTAACTTACTACCTGCCTACCTACCTACTTACCTACCTACCTGCCTACTTACTTACCTACCTACTCACATACCTACCTGCCTACTCACCTACCTACCTACTTTCCTGCCTACTTACTTACCTACCTACCTGCCTACCTACCCACTGGCCTACCTGACTGCCTACATACCTACCCATATCCTTCCTTCATCTCCTTCCTACCTACCTTCCTTCCATCTCCCTCCTTCCTTCCTACCTACCTACCTACCTACCTACCTACCTACCTACCTACCTAACTACCTACCTACCTACCTACCTACCTACCTACCTACCTACCTACCTATATACCTTCCTTCCTACATACCTGGCTACCTACCTACCCACCCACCCACCCATATCCTTCCTTCCATCTTCTTTCTTCCTACCTACCCACCTGCCTACCTACCTACCTACCCACCTACCTGCCTACCTACCTACCTACCTGCATGTATCTAATAACCTGTTCTAGTCTGTTTTTAAACAGAAATGTAGGAACTCTGTAGGTGGTGATATTTTGATATTTTTGCCTCACACAGGTTGACGTCAGCGGTCGCATGCAGACTCCATGTGAATCTCAATATATATATATATATATATATATATATAAAAATAAATAAAGTGATACTAACGTCTCTGTAGGTGTCTCAGAGTTGTGCTCGGCAGTGATGTGAAACAGGTGTGAGAGCAGAGCTCTGATTCTGTCATGTTCTCAAACTGTCTGCTCATTCTCTCTCCTCATCACCACACTCGTGAACACCATTGTTTAACCAAAAATACTGTGTGAGGTCTGCAGTGTGTTTCCACAGGTGATAATCCCCCCCTCCTCCTCCCCACTACTGTAATCCTAAAATACATTTGAGTTGGCGACCAAATCCTGTGTGAACACAAATATTTGGGTGAAACATGATAAGAAGAGAGGGAGGAGGAGAATCAAACAGAGCAAAACGTTACAAAAGAAATGTTTTTCTAACAGATCCTTGACCGAGAACATTGACCGAGAAGGAATGTGTGCGACAGAACTGCATCTAAAGGTCCAGTATCTAACATTTAGGAGAAATTAAAACTAGACTTTGTACTAGAACTTTGTATTAACGTAATTATGTGACCGTTTGTGATATCAGACAAATTCTCCCCCTTCCCAGTCAATACCTTCCTTCCTTCCTTCCTTCCTTCCTTCCTTCCTTCCTTCCTTCCTTCCTACCTACCTACCTACCTACCTACCTACCTACCTACCTACCTACCTACCTACCTACCTACCTACCTACCTACCTACCTACCTACCTACCTACCTACCTACCTACCCATATCCTTCCTTCCTTCCTTCCTTCCTACCTATCTATCTACCTACAAACATACTTACCTATCTACCGATAGCCTTCCTTCCTATCTACCTCTTTCCTACCCATCTCCTTCCTAGCCATCACCTTCCTACCTTCCTTCCTTCCTTCCCTCCCTCCCATCCACCTACCTACGTAATTCTGTGACGGTTTGTGCTATCAGACAAATTCTCCTCCTTCCTAGTCATCGCCTTTCTTCCTACATACGTACCCAAAGCCTTCCCTCTATCTTTCCTACCTACCTATCTACCTACATACGTACTTACCTATCTACCCATATCCTTCCTTCCTACCTTCCTTCCCTCCCACCTACCTACCTACCTACCTACATGAGTACTTGCCTACCTACCCATATCCTTCCTTCCTCCAATCTCCTTCCTACCTACCTACGCACTTACCTTCCTACGCACTTACCTACCTACGCACTTACCTACCTGCCCATCACCCTTCCTTCCTACCTAACTACCTATCTCCTTTCTACCCACATATGAACTTACCCACCTACCTACCCATATCCTTCCTTCCTTCCATCTCCTTCCTCCCTACCTCCCTACCTACCTACCCATCTCCTACCTACCTTCTTCCTAGCCATCACCTTCCTTCCTTCCTTCCCACCTACCTACCTACCAAATTTCTACATATGTACTTACCTATCTACCCATATCATTCCTACCTACCTCCTTCCTTCATCCCTTCCTTCCTTACCTTCCTTCTATACTCTCTGGAGCTTGAAGGCCACTGTAGTGCCCTAACCTGCAGTCTGACCATTAGATGCCACTAATCCTCACACACTGGTCCTTTAATCTCTGAGAACCTTTCAAAGGAAGTGAGCGTACAGCAAACGTCGTCCCTCGTGCTCCTAATCTGACAGAAGACCACGTCAGGGTCAAACTGGAGGTGAAGCTCAAAGCCTCGTCACGTCTCCGCTTCATCAAAGCGCCGGCCGCTCACCTTACAGACGCGAGCGATGCGCGTCACGATCGTGTTGTCGAAGAAATCAAACTCCTTCCCCGCTTCGCTGAAGAAGAAGTAAATCTTATCGTCGTCGCCCACCAGGTTGCCCTTGGGCAGACTCTCCTGGATGAAGGCAGAGCCGACAAAGGCCGGGTCTGAAAGAGGAGGAGAGAAAAAAAAAGAAGGGAATAATGTTGTTAACCCCGTGGACGACATGATCCCTGTGATCCCTCTGATATTCTGACATTTGCTGCACTGACACGGCCTGCGTTTACCTTGAAGCCAGTTGAGGGAGTTTTCCGTCTTCAGAGCGGTGCCTTGGCTCAGACTCTTGTAAATGATGGGTTCGTTTCCTTGGAAGTTACTGACGGTGCCGGCGTAAAGTTCTCCATCTGCGACACAAACAAGACTCTGAGTTGCACACTAACCAGTGAGATCCAGAGGGTTGTGACAGTGACACGCTCAGACTTACCGGCCATGATGGCGGTCGACTTATACTCCGGGTTGAACGGGCAGCGACTGCGTCCGTCCTCTGTGACGAGCTCGCCGCTGTCGCTCCTGACGAGGGAGAAGTCGGCCGTTTTCTGTCGAGGAAACGCAGCACAGTTAGCCCATTGGAGTATAAAAGACATTTAAAATCTGGTCTTGTCTTCCTTTTGAGGCCAAAAAGTGTACTTAGGGCTAATTAATGCCTTATTTAAGGTGGTAAATCCTTCTTAAGAGGACATATGTTACAAAATGTACATTTTATGATTCTCTTCAACTCTTTTGCATCAATATTGTGATTTTCTTTTGGTTTTTTGTGACTGTAACTTGTCTGTAAGTATACTTAAGGCTCATTGATGCCTTATTTAAGGTGGTAAATCCTTCTTAAGAGGACATATGTTACAAAATGGACATTTTACGATTCTCTTCAACTCTTTTGCATCAATATTGTGATTTTCTTTTGGTTTTTTGTGACTGTTAATTGTCTGTAAGTATACTTAAGGCTCATTAATGCCTTATTTAAGGTGGTAAATCCTTCTTAAGAGGACATATGTTACAAAATGGACATTTTACGATTCTCTTCAACTCTTTTGCATCAATATTGTGATTTTCTTTTGTTTTTTTGTGACTGTAACTTGTCTGTAAGTATACTTAAGGCTCATTGATGCCTTATTTAAGGTAGTAAATCCTTCTTAAAAGGAGATATATGTGATAAAATTGACTATTTTAAGTGATAATATTACATTTCATGATCCTCTTCTATTCTCTTCTGTATTGATATTGTGATTTTCTTGTGTTTTTTATGACTGTAACTTGTTATTTTTGTCTGTAAGTGTAATTAGGGCTTATTAATGTCTTATTTAAGGTAATAAATCCTTCTTAAGAGGAGATATATGTCACAAAATGGACATTCCATGATTATCTTCAACTCTTTTGCATTAATATTGTGTTTTTCTTGTGTTTTTTATGACTGTAACTTGTTATTTTTGTCTGTAATTGTACTTAGGGCTTATTAATGCCTTATTTAAGGTAGTAAATCCTTCTTAAAATTAAATATATGCAACAAAATGGACTATTTTAAGTCATAAAATCATATTTCGTGATTCTTTTCAACTTTTTTGCGTTAGTATTGTGTTTTTCTTGTGTTTCTTATGACTGTAACTTGTTGTTTTTATCTGTAAGTATACTAAGGGCTTATTAATCCCTTATTTAAGGTAGTAAATCCTTCTTAAAATTAAACATATGCAACAAAATGGACTATTTTAAATCATAAAATTATATTTCATGATTCTTTTCAACTTTTTTGCGTTAGTATTGTGTTTTCTTGCGTTTCTTATGATTGTTACTTGTTGTTTTTATCTGTAAGTGTACTTTGGGCTTATTAATCCCTTATTTAAGGTAGTAAATCCTTCTTAAAAGGAGATATATTTAACAAAATTGACTATTTTTGACTTAAAATTAGCAAAAATCAGGCTGCAAACCCACGTTATGTTTTGGTTTGGTGATTTAGAGACAATTTTATGATTCTCTTCAACTCTTTTGTAATAATATTGTGTTTTTCTTTTGTACTTATTACTGTAACTTGTTATTTTTGTCTCGTCTTGTCTCTAAAATCTCAACGAGGTTTTTTTTCTGAGTTAAATAAAGACAAATTATGATAATAAACACACGAAGATAACACATTGAGATAAATGCAAGGAATTTTGAAGGAGTGAATTTGAAAGTTGGATCAACTGTGGTTTAATGGGATCACAAGGGTCCAATATTTTGATCCATATCCCTTTAGTAAGAGATATAACAACATAATTAATGTACAGTAATGCAGCGAAGTGAGCTTTAGAGGCAGGAAGCAACTTTTCTCTTCCTCACAGGATCTAATAAAACACAGTATGACGACGCACTTCAGTTGCACTCTGTGTTTCTAAAAGTAACAACACACGTTTATTTTAGCTCTGACGCAGATTTGAACACAGTGAAAACACTTACGATGTAAGCACAGATGGGGCTGAAGGCGTACGTTCCGCACACGTACAGGTGAGTGCTGTTCATGCGCAGTAAGATCTTGATGTAGTTGAAGCAGTCGGTCTTTGGACGGCATGGAAAAGTGAGGAAAAGTGAGTTCACACATATACTGACATCAGGGTTTGTGCTCCATTTATGCAAATAAGAACACAGGAAGTCCCTTTTTTATTTGTTATATATATATATATATATTTATATTTATATTATGTCGTATAATTTCTTATTATACTACACTGTACAAAGAAACCCAACTTAAATATTTACATATCTATTGTATAATACAGTAAAATATGTTAAAAATGCACAGCATAAATCCCATTTTATACTGTATTGATATACACACACATAAATATACATTTAAACACAAACACGTATATCCTGTATACTGTGTGTATATATATATAGTGATTTTAAACTGATAAATACATGACAAACACGTGTTATTGCTCATATCCGTTACATAAATCCACTTTTTTCTAGCATTTCTGTACATTTTGAAACTTTTGCCACAGTTCTTTTTTTTGCTCTAGTTCCATGGTTTCTCAAACTGTGGCGCGTGTACCACCAGTGGTACGTGAGAAATATTGTTGGTTTGTATTAAATTATCTGGTGTTGTATCTTAAAAAAAAAGTAATTTTTTTCTTTATCTATAAATGACAAAAGAAACGATGCAGCTGTCAGATTAAGATGTTAATCCCTCAGATTCCTCCAAAAACCCACAAATAATCAACTCTGTAAAAAGCTAAATACATTTATGCACGAGTCAAAATAGTAGTATTGTTTGTGCTATCATTTTCCCCCTCATTCATCAGAATATTCCAGTGAAAACAAACCATGGTCTGGCTCATGTGTTTACATATAAATGAGTCAGCAGGAGGAGAAAAAAGTGCAATAGAGGAAACGTTTATTTGGATTTAAGGCGGAGGGGGAAAAAAAATCCCATTGTTGCTGAATGGAAAGTTACAGCCCGACAGGAAATTTCCTGAAGTTTTCCAGAGTTTCAGAGCAGAAAACTTCACTCACCTGCAGATCTTTGCCTTTGAAGCTGCACTCGTCTCTCTTGCTCTCTGGAGTTTTCCACGTCAGCTGCAGCAGAGAGAAACAGGGCGGTGATGTAACAAAGTACAAATACTACTGTTTCAGGTACTTAAGTACAATATTAACATATCCGTACTTTACTTTGTTCGTTTTAATTCGAGAGACTTTTACTTTTACTCCAATGCATTTCCCTCTAACTGTCTTTTGTTACTGGTTGCTACCAAATAAAATCAGAAGAAGAAGAGTTGGTATTATGGTATCAAAAGGTATTTTCTGATATAAAATGTAAATGTGTAATATATATTTATATTACACATTTACATTTTATATCAGAAAATGTAAATATGTAATATATATTATACATATAGAGTTGGTATTATGGTCTGTATTTATATTATATATATTTATATATCATGTTACTTAAGTAAAAGTACTTAAGTATGAAAAGTTATTTTCTGATATAAATGTAAACGTGTAAAATATTTACATTTTATTTACATATATTATACATTTACATTTTAAATCAGATAATGTTAATATGTAATATATATTAAATATTTAAATTTTATTTACATATATTTTACATTTACATTTTAAATCAGAAAATGTAAATATGTAATATATAAATTACATATTTACATTTTATTTCAGAAAATGTAAACATGTAATATTACATATTTACATTTCATTTACATATATATTACATATTTACATTTTATATCAAAAAATGTGTATATGTAATATATATTACATATTTACATTTTATTTACATATATTACAAATTTACATTTTATATCAGAACATGTAAATGTGTAATATATATATTACATACTTACATTTTATTAACATATATATATTACATATTTACATCTCATATCAGAAAATGACTTTTGATACTAGTGCTGTATAGTACAGTCAAATACTTTAAGTACTTTTACTTAAGAAATATGAAAAAAACCTGATTTCAAGTCATTTTCTGGTAAAGATACTCAAGTCTCCCCTCTTACGTTTTTCTGAAGTTTGCCGGCGCCGATGTCGGAGAGATTGAGGGCGTAGAGAATCTCCCGGGCGCCGACGTAGAGCACGTCGTCCTCTTTGCTGAGGAGGAGCGAGGTGAAGTTCACCACGCCACGGGCCGAGAAACTTCTGGTGGTTCTCTCCTTCGCACCTGAGCGGGAAAAAAAACACGACGAGAAGAAGAAGAAGATTCAAAAAGAGCTCGAGTTGAACCTGAGGAAATGAAACTTAATGACAGTGTGAAGGGATTTTTAACAGCTCAGACACAATCAAACAAATTCATTAATAAATGTGTCCAAGAAACCTGTGAAATAAAAGAGTTTACTACAAAATAAAACATTAGTGAGTATTATTACCACTTTATCTCCAATAAGGACATTTGATCGACATGTAATCAACAGAACCTTAACAAATGATATTGTATTAGGGAATGAATATATAGTTAAAGCTCACATAGAGTGGTCCTGTTGCACATAAATGTTAGTTATGGAGGTCTACTTACATATATTAACTTGTTTTTATGGTCAAAAACCTCCTAGTTGCTGTAAACTAGCCGATAGAAATCCTCTTTTCCTGAGGTTTTTTCTGCTGCGAGATTTCAGAGTGAACTTTCACCCCCAGAAGACAGAGTCTTGTGATTGGCCAGTACTATCCAGCACATCCGTTCTCAGAAGCGCAGCGCCCCCCTCTGGAACGGCGGATGCACTGCTCCTCATTATCAAAACATTGTTTTAACAGTGTTTAAAAATAGCTTCGTCACGACTCCCCGCCACAGTCCCTTTTATGACTTTAAACCGGAGTCAGACCCAGAGTCAGAAGACACTGTTGCTCGTGAAACACCTCCACAACGGACGTTATTCTTCTTCTGCGGTTCAATGTACATAACCGGATGTGCCCGGACTAGTGCCCGGAGCAGGAGGATCGGTTGTTCAGGAGAACCACCGCTTACGTAACTATTACGTGATTTTCAGTGATCTCGTTGAGCCCCGAGATTACAATAAAACACAAAGTTCTCAGCAGTGGCTGAACTGTTTGTTTAGAACCGTCAGGGCTTCATAAACAAGGTAATGACGCAGATACACACCAAAAAAACAGCGATAATAGGAACTTCCGGTCTAGTTCTACTTCCGCTTTAATTTAGGTTAAAAGAGGATTAGAACTACAATTTGCTCACTTCACAGCATAAAAGCTAATCCAGTCCACTAATGGACTAAAGTGTTGTGATGTTAAAGTGATAATAAGCACACTCTGTACTGTAGCCTGCAGTATACATGCGACCTGCTTTAACCTCACCTCAGCGGGTTGGTGCAGTCGGAGGCTCAGAGATTTCCTCTCCCTCGGGTAAATAACACGTTAATAGCGGCCCGTCGCCACGGCGACGGAGAATATTGTCGTTAAATCCGTCTGTGAGAAAACCGCCAGGGACTCCCAGGCCTCTCTCTGCATACTGTACATAATAGTGATAAACCCACCGAGGACGCTCTACGTCCTTCTCGCTCGTTAGGGGATAATAGGAGTGCTGATGCGATGATGGTGCCTTTTTTTGTTATTTCATTTTCCGCTCCTCCCCCCACAGAGACTCGAGTGAACTTCATTGTGATTTATACGTAGAGGAGAAGAAGAAGAAGCCACAAGGCCAGAAAGCCAAACCAAAACAATAGCTCTGAGGGAAGGATATCGACCCGATTATTCTCCGGTTAGTAATAAGATCATCGCTGTCGTCTGCGGTGACCACATCAAAAAAAAAGAGGGGCCTCTAAGTGAATAGAATGAAAGAGTTTACAACTTGTACGACACGTATACGGCAGGAAAACATTCATCATATGTCAGTGTAGGTGGTTTACAACTCTTAATTCATGTTCATTCAGGGCCTCTATTTAGTTTAGATTAAATACTCTCACTCTATGCAGACGATACAAGCTCTCTAATCTATGAATTGATCATTATCTCCCACATTTATTGAAATGGAGGTGCCGTGGTACCTTCTATCAATGTTCTTTAAATATATCTTGACAGAAGTCTATTCATTTTGGACAGAACCAAAACATATATAGCATTAATGTGCCCGATGTTTAATATTTGGTGCAAATTTGACCAATCTTGCTTTTGGACCAGTATAGACCAATCTTAAACAGTCCTAATCTGTCATTCACATAGAGGACACATGGATTGGCAGAGCCACTTTTTCTTTAATACTTTTACTTCTAAAAGTACTTTTATATCAAAAAAACAATATGTGCATCAAAGTGACTCCAACTTCGACCAAAGTAATTTTCTGGTAACCCTAACCCTAACCCTAGTCCTATTCTTCCCATTACAAATCAGTGATTTTGAAGCTGTTCTTAGCAGTTATATCAACTCATATGTTCAATAATAAAGAAAATGATTATGTGAGAACTCATTGTTCAGACGACTTCTCAGTCTGCAAACTCATCTCTCATCCAGAGCCAGAGGTTTTCCCGCGGGAGTTTGCGGAGACACTGAAAACAGAGCGTTCGCGAGCACAGGTCCACTTCAGAGACCACAAACACCAGGGTCAAATAACTCAGAAAGTTCAAACACAGAACACACAAGGTCACGGTCGGGGGGAACGAGATCGCAAAGTCGACGACGAGCGTATCCGACTTGAACTCTCTCCCTCCTCCCTCCCTCTGAGTCTGCCAGAGCGTCTTAAATAAAGAATCCCCCTCTGTTGTTGTTTGACTGTCTGAGGTCGAATAATTCACGAGGAGCCGGTTCATGACAACGCAGCCCCAGAAATGTTGTGGTGGAAACAGACAGAACAGATCAGAGCACGAGCTAAAGATGGGACGAGAAACCCCAGTGGTCGCAGACACAAGTGAACCTTTGTGTCATCGACTGGAGCTCAAACAAACACGATGCGCTTACCCGTCCATGTCTGTTTTCATTCTCTTGAGAGAGTTGAATTTATCAGATAAAAAGTTTAAATTATGAGATAAAAAGAGACGGAAAACATGGTGTCCAACTTTGGTTCCTCTTAAACTTGGAAGCTGAACACAAAGCACCGAGGTTCTGAGGCTCTGGAATGGGCACCAGAACCAGAATTGTGTCCGTCTGAAAGCACTAACAGTGGCACATGGTGGCTGCTAGCACTGTTGCCTCACAGCAAGAAGGTTGCTGGTTCAAGTCCAGGCCATTTCTGTCTGGAGTTTGTAAGTTCTGGTTCTCTCCAGGTTCCTAAATTTGCCGGTTGAGTGAATGGTTGTTTGTCTTTAAATGTTGTCCATGCGATGGACCTTTAACCCTATGTCAACCGGGATTAGCGCCCTCGTGTGGAGGATAAAGCAGTAGACAATGAATGGATGGACATCATGTGCGACTGAAGATCTAAAACTGGCGACTGAGGCCATTAACTCCTTGGGGAAATCAGGCAAACATTCCGTCGAACATGTTCGTACACTCTTAGAAATAAGGGTTCCAAAAGGGTTCTTCTACAAGAGCTGAGGTTCTACCTGGAACCATTTGCTTCTGAAAAACCCTTTCCCGAAGAAAGGGTTTTTTCAAGGGTTCATGGTAACACTAATGGTTCCAGTAAGAACAATTTTGATACAGAGAACCCTTTAAAACCCCTTTCCTGAATAAAGGGTTTTAAAGGGGTTCTTGGTGGAACCTTTAAAAAAAAGGTTCTACCTGGAGCCAAAAAGGATTCTTCTATGAGGAAAAGCCAAAGAACCTTATATGGTTCTACTTAGCACTTTTATTTCTAAGAGTGTACATTCCGGTTGGCTTCAGGTGGAAACTGGAAGACTTTGTCCATTTTGAATATTCGGTCTCTGGCAACAAGTTGAATAAAACTACGTCCATAAACGGTGCAAACGCTCTCAGGCAGAAGGATTCCAAACGTCACTGTATCACTGTAAGAGCTCATGTTAGTTAAAGAGAGAGAGAGAACACATGGTTCTTCATCTGTGACCTCTTTATAGAAAAAACACACTCCACGGTTTCAGGCTCTAAGTAAGTAATGTGGGATCATTACCATTATTATGTAATTGGAAGCAATTTCTGCAAATGACACAGCTAAGTGGACTCCAATACTCGATGTCGACTGTCTTACGAATGCATTTAGATTAGAAATTAATTAGGCTGCTCTTTTAAACGAATCCTTCTCTGTTTTTCGCTGCTGATTTCCTGATCTGAAAAAAAAAACACAAGAAAGAAAGATAATTAAAAGTGTGAACAATTGCCTCCAGTGAGGAACTCTGGAGTAATTTATCCTAAGGTCGACAGAGATCTCAGTTTCAATCAGTGGCCTCCAGTGTAAGCCTTTATCAGCTCGTACAGCTGTGTGAGCCTAGAAGATCGGACGATTGCGTAACCGCATTTAAATCGATCGTTCCTGCTCAAGTTCTGCAGAACTACGAGAAATCGTTGACACAAACAGCAAAAAAAAAGACTCTCCTTACAAGTGGATCAGACTCTGCTCTGTGGAGAACTTGTTCTTGTTAGCGGGTTCTAATCAAAGCCACCTGTGATCAGTAATCTATGGAAGCCCCAAGAGGTAAAACTTAGCCTTGATGATAAGAAATGTCCTCAAAATAAGTCGATAATGAGATAAAAGGTCATAATTATGAGATTAAAACAATGAAATTATGAGATAAATAGTCGAAATTATGAGATAAATAGTCGAAATTATGAGATAAAAAAGTCATAATTGAAATAAAAAAAGTCAAATTTATGAGATAAATAGTCGAAATAATGAGATTAAAAAAATCATAATCATAAGATAAAATGTCATAATTATGAGATGAATAGTCAAAATTATGAGCTAAAAAGTCGAATTTATGAGATAAATAGTTGAAATGATGAGATAAAAGGTTATTATTAGACAAAAAGTCAAATTTATGAGATAAAAAGTTGAAATTACGAGATAAAAAAGTTATTATTATGAGACAAAAAGTCAAATTTATGAGATAAAGAGTTCTAATTGTGTGATAAAAAAGTGCTAATCCCCACTGATATAGAGTGTCCCTGTGATGGACTGTCCATCACAGGGACACTCTAGTCCAATTTGCCTAATTCACAAATCTACATGTGTTTGGATTGTGGGAGGAAAACGGAGAACTGGAAAAAACCCATGCACACACGGGAAGAACATGCAAACTTCCACGGTATCTGAACAGATAGTGTCACATGGAGACAGAAAACAGGCCCACACTGAAACATTAACCTGAATTACACCCAAGTCAATTTCCAAACTGGCTATATCAAGAGCTGCCGCCGAATCGTAGTAATTCGTGTGGGAGAAAGCTGAAGAAGGACGGACACGAGAACATCTGGAACGCATCGCCGCAACAGGCCGAGGGTCAATTCAGCGGGAGATTCATTAGAGAAGCCCTACGATGTGTGTGTGTGTGTGTGTGTGTGTGTGTGTGTGTGTGTGTGTGTGTGTGTGTCGGTTAGCTGGGTATTGTCTCCACTGCGTCACACTGATGATGATGATGAGACATGGTGGACATTTTTCAACACAGCTTGAAAAAGGAGAAGAGGCTGTAAACGGTGTAATTGTCCAGGAAACTGTGGTAAGTATGTGAACTAAAGCAGGGATCAACAATAACGAAGGTTTTACACTCGCGCTCATCCTCTACGTCATCGATTCTATTCCATTTCTATTATATTTGTATATGCCTAGACGTTGACAAAAAGCATGTTAATCACTTATTAAGCAGAAACCAGGATGAGAACATTGAGTAAACCTGTTCCCGATGAGCTGAGAGGGCTGGATGTTTCCGTAGCTAACGCTGAGATGTACTTACTGACAGTACTTTGTAGACCAATAACAGGATTTAACAAGCGTTTTTTTCCTTACACCACTAAACACGGTACTCCTGTGCGCCTTTATCTCACTTGACACCTGTGTCATTTTGAATTACTCGAGGATCCCGCGTTCAAAGAGTCTGGACATGACAGCTTTCAAATGAGTGAATAGCTTCATTCTTGAGCGCGGGCGGCCGCGGGCAGCACGGCCCACGACGCGAAATCAGAGTGTGACCGCCGCCGCTGCCTGACGTCTCGCAGAGGGCAGAGAAGATCAGCGGGGGGGGGCTAAAGACGGGCAAACATGAACGGCTTATAGGTGTACCTTTAAAGAGCGTTCCGGCACACTAAGCCGCTTCAGCACGGTTCGCATTAAAGGCTCTGGAACAAAAGGGCGGGGAGAGAGAGAGAAGCAGATGCAGACCCGTGATCCGTCCTGATAGGCGCATAATGAGAACCAGACAAGTGTTCACACCATAACACATACAAATCCCCATTCATTATTCACGGAAGATTACCCTCCTCATTAAGGCAGAGCCGGGGACCAAGGGACAGAGAGACGTGGAGGGGAAGTCAGTCTATGTAAAGTTCCCCTGGATGTGGAGCAGCCAAACAAGGCCTTGTGTCCCACCCAAGATGACCAGCATCCAGGGATTGGACACCAGGGACCAGGAACCAGGATGAGAGCAGTTCCAGTTCCTGCAGAATAAAGTTCAGCTCAGCTCCCTAAACCCCCAAAGCTCTTCGTTCTGCTTTGATTATGTAAACTGTGTGACAAAGACTCTTCTGGTGGAGGCTGGAAAAATGCTGGTCATGGTCGAACAGACATAGACTAAAGCGGGGTTCTTCACTCCTGGTCTTGGGGACCCACATCTCCAGGATCCAACACACCTGATTCAACTGTTCAGGTCATCAACAAGCTCTGCAGAAGCCTGATTATTTGAATCGGGTGTGTTGGAGTGGAGTGAAGAGCCCTGGACTAAAGCCATAAAGTCATATTCAGTCAAAGCGTCCGTAAGCTAACTTTGATCAGGTGGTTCAAAGTCAGTTTGTTGCCCACTGTAACGTCAACTTATTGTTTGGTGAAACACTGTTTTGAGGCTTGAAAAACCCTTTCTCTGGGAAAGGGTTTTTCAGAAGCAAATGGTTCCAGGTAGAACCTCAGCCCTTGTAGAAAAACCCTTTTGGAACCCTTATTTCTAAGAGTGTATACATGTCTCGAAGAAATCAGATTATTGACAGAAACCGCGTGTGTTAAACAGGTTTTTTCAAAAACCGATAACGGCAATAAACCGATCAGGCGTGTTGGATCCTGGGGATGTGGATCCCCAAGACCAGGAGTGAAGAACCCTGGACTAAACAAGTCATATTCAGTCAAAGTGTCCGCTAGCTAACTTTGATCAGGTGGTTCAAAGTTAGTTTGTTGCCCACTGTAACGTCAACTTATTGTTTGGTGAAACACTGTTTTTGAGGCTTCGAGTTGAGTTCTTTGGCCATTCTTTGTATTTGAACTCAGTCATGTGATCTACACCTGCACCCATTGGATCACTGGCATTGAGGATGAGCCTATACGATTGGTCCGATACTGATAAAAATCTAAATAAAAAAATACTACATATCGCATGCTTCACTATGTGTAACAAGTGTAAAAATTCTAATAAAAATCAGCAGCAGCATTTTAGTTGAGTCATGTTTAAGGTCTAAAATGACTGATATTGGTAGATACTCAAGAACACAAAAAAAATGGTATCAAGTCATCCCGAGTTTCTACCTGACCAAATCTTAACATAAGATTTTTGTTTGATTTAATTTAACCAAATTATTGTGATGGATTAAAAAAAAAAACAGGGTGGCTATTAAAGTTTCCAACTAAAATGTATTACAAAGCATGTTTACTGTCAATATTAGTCATATAGTTGGGTTCATATTTGCATTGGAGATAAAAAAATAAAAGAGGTCATCAGGTTTATCAACAGTCTTTGTTGATTCCCTGCGTCTGACTCACTGCACTTGGCGAAGTGAGTAAAGAGTCCAGATCAGGACCAGATCAAATGAATACTTGTTAGATTTTATTGGCCGATCGTAACCACGTAAACCTCTGTTGTTGTTAAAGCTGGGGTTGTTCCCTACATGACCCCCTCTGTTGGAAAAGGCCAAATCTGATGAAAAAAACAAAGCTTATGACTGAGGATTTTAGCTTTAAAGATAACCCCTGACTCATTCCACACTCGTATCACCTCAGTCACTCTGAATACATGTGGCCACGCCCACAAAGCAAATCTTTCCATCACAAAAGAGAGAAGTGTGATTTTTTTTTTTCATTCCCTCTC
The DNA here is from genome assembly GCF_963457635.1 of Microchirus variegatus. Lineage (NCBI taxonomy): Eukaryota > Metazoa > Chordata > Actinopteri > Pleuronectiformes > Soleidae > Microchirus > Microchirus variegatus. The sequence continues at coordinate 15,665,474 of NC_139809.1, forward strand.
TATCTTCAGTAAGTGATTGATGATGTGTGTTGTTGTGAAACGCTCCAGCAGGGCTGAGCTGTGGGGCTTTGTTGAAGCTGGAGATTTACCTGTTGCTTTACAGGTATTTCATGTGGGCAGGTACAGGCTCGGGCAGGCAAAGATGGCCGACCTGCTCGGCGCTGACCCACTTACTGGATTTTTTTTTTTTTATCACAGATTTATCTGCGTTTAGCTTTTCTGACTTTCTAAGACCGTAATGACGGCTGATTGGGAGTCGCCGGCCACATTTCGACTTACCGCGGATCCCGCATTGATCTCATCTAATCCATCATTTTGTTGAGTTTTCTTGAGACACAAGCGCATCCGACATGTCAACTGCAGCGCTGCGGCACATCATTACGGTAATTAAATCAGCAGTGATCGTATACTCCTCTGGGAATATGAACCAAAGCTGCACAGAAATCCCCCCGCTGACGGCTAATTTAGCAAAAAAAAAAATCCTAAACAAATGAACACGAAGGTAGGGTACAGTGTTGTGCAGGAATACAGATTATTTGAGAGCTTGTTGTCACAGACTGTGTTGAATCACAATAAGTCTGTTCATGTCCTAATGACATTTACACCTGCCAACACTCATGTGTGAATGTATAGATTTTTTTGTCCAGTCAATAAACAAGAACACCCAGGGAATTAGTCTGGTATAGGCAAGATGTGAAATGTAGGTCATACACATAAATCTAACTCAATCAGCATCAATCAAACAACTTCACAACAAGGCTATATTTATAAGAAAAATAAGCTTCTACGGTGTTGTTTTACCTCTGGCCAATTGTAACCTTTACAAACGTAGATAAAGGAAGAAAACGGTCTCCCAAAGCTCCAAATGAGGCCTCAGACAACACAGAAGAAGGTGATACACGACACGTGATAGTGACGCATAACTGCAATGTAAGGCTGTCACTTTTTATCCAAAAATCAAGATTTTTTGTTTGAAATTTTCAAAGTTGAACCTTGAAAACCCTTTGGAGTTCAAAATATCCAACCTATTCACAACACCACAAAGTCTCTGAGAGCAAAGCTTGGCCTAACATCTTGTTTGAATGTGGTGTTACGTTGTTTTGCTAAGAAAATGGAAGACATTTCCTCAATTTCAAAAATTCTTTAAAATTATTCCTTAAGATCCATCCATCCATCCATCCATCCATTATCTACCGCTTTATCCTCCACCAGAGGGTCACGGGGGGTGCTGTGCCGATCTCAGCAGACATTGGGCGATAGGCAGGGTACACCCTGGACAGTTCGCCAGTCCATCACTCACACACTCACACACTCACACCTACGGTCAATTTAGAGTGACCAATTCACCCACGCACACACGGGGAGAACATGGAAACTCCTTATAGAAAGGCCCTTGTTCCGAAGTTGTTCCAAACGGGGCTCAAACCCAGGAACCCCGGGTCTTCTTGCTGCAAAGAGTTAGGCAAGAGTGCTAACCACTACACCAACCGTGGGCCCATTCCTTAATATGTTTGCAAATATTTTCAGTAGATCGTTGTTCAGTGTAATGCTGACTATCATTATAGAAAATCTCAAGTCATTTCAAGTTACTTTTTGTTTTTATGAATAAAGTCATCTCACTGTTAAAGTGCATCAGGGCAAATTAATAATTTCCTCAATTTCAAAAATGTATTACAATTACTCCTTAAGAGGTTTGCAAATATTTTCAGTAGATCGTTGTTCAGGGTGATGCTGACTATCATTATAGAACATATCAAGTAATTTCAAGATATTTTTTTTTAATGAAGTCACCTCCCTTTCAAAGTGCATCAGGGCAAATGAATAATTTCCTCAATTTCAAAAATGAATTACAATTATTCCTTAAGAGTTTTGCAAATATTTCCAATTGATCCTTGTTCAGGGTGATGCTGATTATTATAATAGAACATTTCAAGTCATTTCAGGTCACTTTTTGTTTTTTTGAATAAAGTCTGCAAGATCTTAGAAGCATGTGGACTTCACTAAGCTAATTAATCGTCATGAGATCCAGCTACGTCACAGAAAGCGCCGTCGTGAAATTTGACCAATTAGCGCAGGCCCGCAGTGCTCAAAACTTCCAGAAGGCAAAAAGTATGGTTCATACTGTACGGTTTTGTCTTCTTCTACATCTATGGTAAAATCTCAGAAACTAACGACGGTAAGTTGATGAAGGCGGGTTTGAGCAGGGAAACATCTAAAACATGGGTCTGCAACCTGCGGCTCTAGAGCCACATGTGGCTCTTCAGCCACTGCAGAGTGGCTCCTTGTAGCTTTAGAAATCAAGGCGACAAATAATAGTGTTTTAATATCTTGTGCAACATCCAATGTCGACGTAAAATGCAATATTCAGTACATGTTTGGATGTGTCCTGTCCATCTTTGGATCCACATACCGTTTTTTCTTGAGCACGAACAACATACAATCCAAATATTTGCTTCATTTATTTCAAAGTGGGTTCATTTTAATTTCTTTAATTTGCCACAAACAATGAAACAATGGAAGGGGGTCGTACCTATGTTCCCCGTTTTCCCAAAAAAGGTCCTATGTTCCCCACTTTGTATGTGACAGGGGAACATGGGACCCTTTTTTTGAAAAAGGGTAGGGTTAGGGTTAAGGTCCTATGTTCCCCAGTCACATACAAAGCGGGGAACATAGGACCCGGGGAACATAGATACGGTCCCAATGGAAGAACCAGGTCTACGGGGTCTAGAGGTTGGGTATAAACTGAACATGTTGTAGTTCTTAAATGTCATAAATGAAAGAGAATATTACTATCGTATATAGTTTGTCTGTATAAAAACCTTTATATGTGTTATTATCTTCATCTTGTGGGTTTTTTTGCGGCTCCAAATGAATTTTTGGGTGGAGAGACGACAAAAATGGCTCTTTTCATCCCAAAGGTTGCAGACCCCTGATCTAAAACATGGAGGTACAGGAGTTCCCGAATACCAGGAGTGGGAAACAGTGTTCTAAATTGCTCTATGAGTGCCCTGTAAAGGGTTAATGTTAGGGTGAGGCAACAACTAGTGATGGTAAAGGTTAGGGATAAAGCTTTGTGTCAATGCAGTGTCCTCAGAAGACTGAGTCTTTGAAGGAACAGTGTGTCACATACAGTAATACTCATCTTTCTTTCCTTACTGCAATGTCAGAGCCATTCTTAAGTCAAGAAGCGGATAAAAAAACTTACTGTGGGAGAAGGTGAGGCGTGGGGTGACATCACTCTCTGCGACTGCCGTATGAAAGCAGCCTATAAGCAGGACAGTGTAGGCTGGGAGACAGAGCCAAGCCATACTCATTGTCCACGTCTCCCTCGGGTCCACCAAACAACTGGCTGTATCTTTGCCTTTCAGGGTTTTGGGGAATTCATGAAGAGAGAGAGAGTCTTTTTAAACCTGTGTTTATTTTTCCCCTCCCTCTCGCTCTCCTTCTCTGTGTCTTGGCTGCAGCTCCGGGCTCGTTGAATGGAAGGCTTTATGCGCCGCTGTAAAGTCGAGGAACTCCTTCACGGGCTGTAGGCGACGAGGGCCGGTTTGAAAAAACGATGATCTGTGACCTCAGAACAAGACAGATAGCCTCCTTCGCCAGTCGAGCCTTCTGTGAGTACACAAGCCCGGCGGCGTCTCCGAGGCAGATCTGTGGAAAAACAGAGGGAAAAAGATGTGGTTAAGCATCAGCTGTGCAAACGCAAACATAGATTTTCAAAAAATTTTATTGAGCGTGCGAGCAAATTTAGAGCCAAGGATCAGCACCGAGATTTAATCACGTCTTCCCCTCGTCAATAACGACATTGTTTTGGTTCCAAAGTTAAGAATATCCTCCCTTTAACCCATAGAATCCTTTCTTTACCCTTTTTTTTCAGCACAACCTGAAATAAATGCGTAACTTTCACCAACGATATCAACACACCTGAGCAAAAAGTGCTCAAAATGTTTAAAATTTGGAAAATACGTCGCGGAGTTAAAGTTAAAACAATAAAGGATAAGACGTTCAAAGTTCACTTGGCTAATTTTTAGGAAAAAAAAACACAAAAGAAAATCAGTCTTTTTTTGTGATTTCTGCACAATTATTGCTACTTTATATCACTGTTAAACACTGAAGACTGAACAACACATCAGCAAAACAAATTTTTTAAAGCCTGAATATATGACCTATAAACACACACCCCCAGGATCACACTTTACTGTATAATACAAGCAATTTCTTATCCTTCGTACCTTTAACCCAGTGTCATCATTGCTTTTATATGTGTTTATCTGTTGTAATGTTGCAGTTTTATTTCGCTATATTGTCTTTTTTCTAGTGCTGGGCACGTTAACTAGAGCGGTGTGTTTATTAAAGGAAAAGAGCAGCGCTACAAATAACCTAAGAGATTAGTAAACTGATCCGGCCGAGTTTCCTCCACTATGAAGCTGCTTAAACATGTATGTTTGTACATTCTCTATCAAACGGAGGCCAAAGCTCAGCTTCTATCTGATTTAACACGACGTTACTTTTAGTTTCTGCTCCGTGGCGCGAGTGCGAATACGCTGAACACTATACTACGTGATGCAAAGGACTCCGAACAAATGTGCGTATCGGGTTTGTCGTTGTTGTGTTGTGTTGTGTCGTCGATTCGGGCCGCTGACAAAACAACCTCACACTCTTAAAAGCTGTAATCACCCGAGTGTGAACAGCCATGTTTGTGTCCGGCTCAGCAAAGAAATAAGGTTAAAGACAATGACGAGGGGGGAGTGAAATAAAAGCTCAGGTTACGGGGAGTTGTAAGCCACAGCTTTTCTCGGTTGTGTTACTGTGTGTGCGCTGAGAATTGGTGTGTGTGCACATTATAAATATCAAAACAATGACTCGGTGAAATGATTTGACTCCAACATCGGTAACATCAGACGGCCATAATTCTGTTTTTATTCTCAATTGTGGTCCTGAGGAAATATTATGTGGACGTAAAAGAGTCCAAAGCCACATTTTTGAAATTCAGGAAATGATCCATTTGCCCTGATGCACTTTGACAGTGAGCTGACTTTAGTGTAAAAAAAAAAAAAAAAAGGATCTCGGAATGACTTGAAATTTACCATCATAATAGTCGGCATCGCTCTGAACAAGGATCCGTTGAAAATATTTGCAAACCTCTTAAGGAATTAGTTTAATGAATTTTTGAATTTCAGGAAATGATCCATTTGCCCTGATGCACTTTGACAGTGAGCTGACTTTAGTCTCAAAAACAAAAAGTATCTCGGAATGACTTGAAATTTACCGAATCTATTAAACAATAACGCAATAATAAGTTGTTTTTGCCATTTTAAAAGGTCCAATATGTAAGAATTAGTGACATCCAATGGCGAGATCGTGCATCAGGGTTTTAGGGTGGCCTTTAAATATCAGAAAGTATGCTGTTTTCTTAATTCCTTACAGTAAGGCTTTACTTTAAAAACTAAAACGTACATTCTGGCTGCTGTAGAGACATGGATGGCGGCATCCGTAGAGCAAGGCCCTTGCCGAAAGAACGCACACATAAAAGGCTTCGTGTAAAGGCCACATTATACTTCTCCGACTGCGTAATGCGTTATCCGTCTGCGTCACCACGTAGACCACTCGAGCCTTTATACTTCTGCGTCGTGGTGACGGATAGGCGCTGCAATTTCCCGCCCGATCAGTAGGGGTCGCTGCGCAAGGTTGTTGTGCTTTTGGCTACAGTGAGCAATGGTGTCCGAGGGAGAAAGACTGTTGTTGAAACAGCGGCCGTTTGTCACTTTTCTGTGTCCCGGAACGCAGTTTTAAGATAATTTGAGGCGAGAAATTGGCCATTTAGAGTCTAAATATGCTGTGTGTGTTAAGATATGACGTATTTATAGTTCGGCAGCGACGAAGTCGGCGGTGATCAGCTCCGCCCTCTGCAGACGGTCGCTGCTCACTGTGAGCCGGCACAGAGCAGCTTCGCTCGGCCTGTCCTGAGGACCAAGCGCAGCTCTTGCCGTCTCCGTTGTCCCTTGACGGAGTGACGGACACTTAAAAAATATTCCGTGCACCCGGAGACGACGCAGAGGCTCTTCGACAGGTTCTGCGTCGACGCAGAGGACTCTGCGTAGCCTACGCAGAGCACTTTACGCAGGAGTATAAATTGGGCTTAAGGTTACGAAAACCAGACCAGTTTTATTTTACAGTGAAATTACACTTAGACAAGCTAAGAAACCCTCTTAAATAACACACACTGGACCTTTAAAACAGCAGTTTCCATGGCAACAGTAGAAGCTTTGAGGCCTGGGATAAGGACTAAGTGAAATGCACGCTCCATAGGGAGGGTTTTCTTTGCAGAAGTTGAATATATTACCCATAAACATCATTTTATGAGGGTATAATCTCTTAAGAAAATATATATATATGAAAAAATGTTGTGTTTTTTTTAACAAGCCATAGAATAAAACTTTTATATGTACTTGAGGTATAAGGGCCTTGTTTTATGAGGGTCCAAACAGACGCTTGTTGTGTGTGCTGAGGCGGAAGCTTCCTAACGCCATCGAAGGAGATCTGCTCCGCTCACATAAAACCTGGTGCATAAACTCACAAATGAGAAAAATAAATGTCCTGTAAATAAAATAACTGTATTTTGCTTATTTTAACCATAAAAGGGCCAGAAAGTTATTCTTTTTCCAGAATAACTTTTAATATCTGGCAGTTATTTAAAAAAACACACTATAGTTATACATGGACAACACATTGTGCATGTTAAATGTGAAATTAAAACAGCATAAAACATATTTAAAATAACATTTAGTTTGAGTTTTCGTCTTAAAAACAGACCAAAAAAAATTGAAACTAGGTGTTTTTACCCCACTTTCTGGCGACACATACACTGATTCTCCGGCTTCCTGTAACAGCGAGTGAAATTACCGTAATAACCACACGTGTACTTTGACGTGCAACTCCCCAGCTGTTCAGAAACTGTTGCAATCTTTCCGATAGCACAAACCGTAGCGTAATTACGTTAATGCAAATTGCGCTTGCATTAACATAGAGTGGTATCTTGAATTTCTGCCAACAAACCCCTCATGAATGTTTTAAACTGCACCTTTATGAGCCGACACCACAAGGGATACGCGAGAACAAAGCCGCAATACTGTGACTGCGATAGCGGTGAAATTTTGAGCGATGAGACGTTTCGCTGACGCTTATTAACTGAACGCGGCGAAGGAAACTCGATACAGACAAACCCCACTTTCCAACTGCAAATTCTCCCATTACACACTTGCCACAGGGAGCTCCTCATTAAGTGCAACCAACAAGAGGCTCGGTTTCATGTGGGGGTATATAGCGATCAATAGCCAAGAGCCCGCCAGTGAAGCTATTCCTGGTTCCTATCGAGGGGGCTCCTCCTGACTCTTAGTCAATAATACGCAGTCTGACGTTTGCCGCAAAACACAGATGTCTCTGAAAATCTGAAGTCCGGGGCCGGGTGACATTTGGAGGAGGAGCAGAAAGGAAGGAGTTCCTCTTGTTCCCAAAGAGAAATACAACTGTTTGGCACATACTACGTCTGAGAAATGTTGAAGAGCAATGTTTAGTGAAGAAAAAGGACAAATTTAGCCTTTTAGAGAATAATTTAAATGAATTTTTGAAATTCAGGAAATGATCCATCTTCCCTGATGCACTTTAACAGTGAGCTGACTTTAGTCTAAAAAACAAAAAGTATCTCGGAATGACTTGAAATTTACCATCATAATAGTCGGCATCGCCCTGAACAAGGATCCGTTGGAAATATTTGCAAACCTTTTAAGGAATAATTTTAATGAATTTTTGAACATCAGGAAATGATCTTGCTCTAATGCACTTTGACAGTGAGCTGACTTTAGTCTCAAAAACAAAAAGTATCTCGGAATGACTTGAAATTTACCATCATAATAGTCGGCATCGCCCTGAACAAAGAACCGTTGAAAATATTTGCAAACCTCTTAAGGAATAATTTAAATGAATTTTTGAAATTCAGGAAATGATCCATTTGCTCTGATGCACTTTGACAGCGAGCTGAGTTTCATAATAAAAAAAAAGTTTCTCGGAATCACACGAAATTTACCATCATAATAGTCAGCATCGCCCTGAACAAGGATCAGTTGAAAATATTAGCAAACATCTTAGAGAATAATTTTCCTGAATTTTTGAAATTGAAATTGCCCTGATGCACTTTGACAGAGAGCTTCTTCGAGTTTCTTCGAGTTTCTCAGAATGAGTTGAAATTCATGAAAAAAAATCATGATGTCAACAGGAAAAATGATCCGAATCTATAAAAAGGAAAAACCATTAAGTGCGTCGTCTGTGCTGTGCTGGAGAATTGTATTCCGACCTACAGCAGTGGCGCTGGGACTTTTTTTTAATGATTATAATGACAAAAGCAGACGAGATTATGAAAAGCTGCTTTTTAAATCTGCAGGTTAGGTCACCGTCTGACGACGTTCAGTCTCATCCGATACGTCAACACTGCTTTATTCACACACACAGAAAAGTGAGATAAAAGCTAAGCGTTAATGTTCTAAAACAGGTGGCGGGCGAAGGAGCCTCTCTGCCTGCCTGATCCTCGCCCGAGATTCAACCTGGTTTCCATGACAACAACGGAGCAGCCGCCGATCAGCTGACCCAGAGAGGCCGCGAAGGAACATGAGGTTGAAGCAGAATCAGGAGGAGGTAGCAGGTAAAGCGAAATGGAGGAGATGGAATAACGGACATAGAGAATAGAGAAGAGACCCGGAAAAAAAAAAAGTTAACATTAATTCACGTTTTTTTTGTGGTCGACACACACACACACACACACACACACACACACACACACACACACACACACACACACACACACACACACACACACACACACACACACACACACACACACACACACACACACACACACACAGAGGGATTGGCTCGGCATGACTAAATGAACAAGGGCCCCTCTGACTGCGCAGAAATCTACATGCAACTCTGCACTTCACTGCTCGCTCTCCTACATGATGCATGAACTGAATCATCCCTTTCACTCTGCACACAGACGTGATAGTGTGCTCCCTCTCTCTCTCTCGCTTTCTTTCTCCATAGTATCCAATCTCTCTCTCTCTCTCTCTCTCTCTCTCTCTCTGCAGCAACATATCAGCCGTATCACTTTGACATAATTATTGCAAATCTTTACGGCGCGCTATAAAACGCGGATGGTCTCACCAAAAGACACACGTTTGGTTTTATTAGTCGTATGGGAAGCAATTATGGTATGGGGACTCTTCAACCACATGAAGTGTATGCTAATTATTTACCTTTATATGCCTTTATATCACACGGGGGGTGCATATATGTATATATATATATATATATATATATATATATGTACACTGTATGTATAGGGGCGGCCCATAGCAGTAAAGGGAACTTGGCTTGTGACAGAAGGGTTTCCATATAAGTTTGAGTCTGGATTTACTGATAGATAAATTATTTATTAACCACATTTTGAATTGAATTAATCAATTAAACCAACATAAAGAATCCCTCCGTCCATCTGTCCATCCAGCCATATGAGAAACAAGTGTTCTTCAAACTCATTTTGAGTAAACTAATAGCATAATAATAACCTGTAAACAACAAGAACAGACCACAGTGGATCTATAAAGGTTTATTTACATTTAGACACAGGTATCTGGAAGTGAAAAATATAGTATTTGAGTCTTTCTTTCAAATAAATAAAGATAGTTCTAATAGTCCTAAGTCTGGGAGAGTCAAAAACGGTTCATTTTCACACCTACCATCACATATCAACACAAAATATGATTCTGAATGTCAATTTTATGTTTCTGCCGTGTGATATCAACTAAATAATTATGTCCAAAGCTCGTCATTTCTTGTCACTTTTATTATTTTATTTATTATTTTGAGATTGTTGTGGCACCTGATTCTACTAAGAACATACACTCTTAGAAATAAGGGTTCCTAAAGTGTCCTCCTACAAGAGTTGAGGTTCTACCTGGAACCATTTTGCTTGGTAACACTAATGGTTCCAGTAAGAACCATTTTGATCCAGAGAACCCTTTAAAAACCCATTTCCTGAATAAAGGGTTTTTAAAAGGGTTCTTGGTGGAACCCTACAAAAGGGTTACAGGTAGAACCGTTATAAAAAGGTTCTACCTGGAGCCAAAAAGGGTTCTCCTATGAGGACAAGCTGAAGAACCTTATATGGTTCTACTTAGCACGTTTATAAGAGTGTACTAAGAACATAGCATAGACAACATGTAAAGACTTCAAGATGTAAAACAACAACAACAACAACAACAACAACGAAAACTGTTCTAGAACCAGGAACATGGTTCTTCTTCACTGCCTCAATATATGTCTTTATAGTAGAATAGTAAGTTCTAATAGTCCAGAGTCTGGAAGAACAAAAGAACAAAAATGTTCATGTCTACACTCTTAGAAATAAAAGTGCTAAGTAGAACCATATAAGGTTCTTTGGCTTGTCCTCATAGAACCCTTTTTGGCTTTTTATAAAGGTTCCACCTGGAACCCTTTTGGATGGTTCCACCAAGAACCCTTTTAAAACCCTTTATTCAGGAAAGGGGTTTTAAAGGGTTCTCTGGATCAAAATGGTTCTTACTGGAAACATTAGTGTTACCAAGAACCCTTGAAAAACATATGGTTTCAGGTAGAACCTCAGCCCTTGTAGAAGAACCCTTTCGGAACCCTTATTTCTAAGAGTGTACCATCACACAACATAAACACAAAATTATGATTTTGAGTGTCAGTTGAGTGTTTCTGCCATGTGATATCAACTAAATATGTCCAAAGCTCATCATTTCCGCATGATTTAAGTGTCAAAGACAGGATTATCTTTACCCAAAGTGGACAAAAAACCATCATGTGTGCAAAAGAGCATCAACACATTAAGACGAATCGCTATTAATGATTGACTGATTCTGCGTCACATGGTCGATGACCTAACGCTGTCACAGTGAAACTGGACGCTGCTCGACACTCACACAGCTTTGTTTACCACAGACTGTAAAACATCCAAATGAAATGTTAACGGGCATCTCATCATCTCATCCACTACCTTCAGTCATCGTCAATACACTTTAGCTACTGTAATGTTTAACCAAACAGGAACTCTTCCCAGAAGTCTTTTTAAACTGCCACTTCCTGTAACACAGCTGTAAATCCATCGCTATATATATATTTATATCACTGCAGACAGGCCAATGACAGCGCTACTTACTGTACACGGCTACGACTAAGCGTTATAAATAGCAGGGTGGCGGAACAGGTGGCGCCGCTATTAGCATCTGCCGTTCCGAGGAGGAGCGGGAGGGGTCAACGCCACAGCCTGTTGACTGGATAAGTGTTGGCTGAAAAATACGACCTCTTTAAGCCGAGAAGCAACGCGTATAAACACCAACACATGGCCACCGAATTCGTCACCCACCCCCACACGCTGACAATCCAGCTTCCAGCTGTGGCCTTCAACCTGCGAGGAGCAGACAACCTCGCCTCTGGCCTCCCCGACACCTCCAAAGAGTCTTAGATGTGTGAAGAAGCAGATGTTTGATGTGGAGGAAATCACACGTGTGGACACAGACCTCATCCCAGGCCTCAAAGCTTCTACTGTTGCCATGGGAAACGCCATCTAAAAAGGTCGATAAAGGTTGATAGAATACGGTAAAGTTTCCTCAGCTCAATCCTTTCCTTCTGATTGACCCATTTTAAACCAAATTCCCAGACCTACATAAGAGTAATTAATGGCTCATTCGCGGCGACGCGGAGCTTACAGCACTCATTAGGACTATATGCTTTATTCTAAAGACTTTTAATTGCTTAATTAAACTCGTACTAAAGCGGCCGAACAGAGATAGGGAACGTCATGAACTCGAGGAGTTAAATTCATTAGGCTTTCTTCTCCTCTGAGGCCCCGTGACACACGGTCAGAGGGGTTTTTAAATTGTTATCAGCGCTGCTGCCTTCCTGAGACGTCCCACATTTGAGGCAATTAGAGCAATAAAAACGTATTGATAGAGCGCCGTACAAGTGTAAAAGTGGATAAGCACATTTTCGCCGCCTCTGCCTTTGAAACCCGACACGAGGGCTTGAATCAAACCCCCCACCCCCCTCTCTCTCAGAAGAGAAAATATTTAAAATGCTCTTCCATTTCCCCCTCTGTGCAAATGTCCACAGCAGATGTGGAGCCAGCAGAGGCTGCTGCTCGCTGATGTCTTATAAGGTGACAGAGCCTGCGATTGCGATCAAGGCCGGAGCTATGAGAAAGAAAAAGTGCATTAAAGCTGTGGTACGTAACGTTCAGCCCTAGCCCTAACCCTAGCCCTAGCCCTAGCCCTAGCCCTAACCCTCATGTAAATAAATGACTGTTCAATGAGGTCACTCAATGCTGATAAAGCCTGTACCTGCACCACACAACTCTGAAACAAGACAGGTGGAGGCAATAGCAGCATTGTGCTAGTAAAGCTAGATGATTGAAAACAGGTTGGATTACAGCGTAAGCCTTGCGTGCTTAAATTGCCGTGGGAATTCTACACAACTCCTTATATGGACAACCACCTGGGGGCGTGTGTTTTTTTCGTCCTGAGTCAAAGTTGCGTTTAATTTTATTGCACAAGTCACAAAATAGACAGTTTTCTTTTGTTTTTGAGTACTTTTTTTTAGTTTTGTTATATTAAAAAAAATGTATATACTTTCATCAGATTGCCTATAGGATTGGGGGGGTCAAATGTACGGCCTGCGGGCCAGAACCGGGCCCACCAGAGGGCCCAATCGGCCCACAAGGATGAATTTGCGAAAATTTGATTAGAATTTAATAGTATATTTTTAGTAAATAAATGTTGTGTCCCGTTGTAATCCACATGTGTAAATGGTCAACTTAGGCATAATATTGTTGAAATTGCACACATTTTTTCCTCGAGGAAACATCATTAAATATTAAACAAAGTGAAAAATCCTTACCGCTTATGGGTTATTATACTTATTTCACTGGTCCGGCCCACTTGAAATCAAATTGCACTATATGTGGCGCCTGAACTAAAAATGAGTTTGACACCCCTGCTATAGGTTGTGCTGAAAAAACAGGATATAAGACAACACTCTTGCACATAATTCTAGCCTCTGTATATACATTTTAACAGGATAATGGAACACCTCGGCAGCCCGCCGCTGCTGATAGTATTGCTTGACAGTTTTCACGATCAAATACCACACTTTATCTGAACACAAAGACCTAAACAGGTACAAAATAATATCAAAAGTCAAGGAGAGAAGAGAACACTCACCAAAAGTTACACACTGCAGCTTTAAAACCCTGAAAAGAGCACATTTCCCTTCATCAAACTCCAATTTCTGAACTTGCATAATAAAAAAAGGAGGCAGGGGGGGGAGAGATCATCTGAGGGTAACTAATCCCACCAGACAAACACTAGACTCAATGAGATCCCGACTACTGTGCCGAGCGTCACTCGCCTCTCTCTTGGCTTTGTGCCGTTCTTTTTTCCCGGCACCAAATCTCCCCGTCAAAACACATCAGAGTAGGCATAAACCTGGATTAAAGCTACTCATGTGTTGTCATTAACAAAGCCTCCGACACAGCAGATAATGAGGAATTGGCTGAACTTCGTACTTTTCCCCCCCTCTCCTCTCCTCTCCTCTCCTCTCCTCTCCACCGTCTCCTGCACTCCTTTTCCTCCCAGTTTCCAACAATCCAAAAACGTAAGCCGATCCACTTTTTTTTTCCAAAGCAGCCTGTCCTGTTGATGTCGCACTAATGGCCTAGTTCTTTTCAACTGTTGTCACACCCTTCGCCGACGAGGGGAACACCTACGTCTTTTGAGAGCGCTCACTGTTATCGTTTGTTATACCTTTCAAACGCCGACTTAGGGAACCATTTCACACGCCATTACTCGGCTACTGCAAACACTAAAAAAGCCCCTCTATAATCTATAATGTCTCCTTTCCTTTAACTACATCCCTCCTTGGGGCTTTTTTTAAAAACGCTCGGTGCACTGATCCGTCCCGTGATTCCTCGGTGATGAAGACGCTGTCCGAGGTATTTTATAAACACGGTGTTTCAACATATCTGTGAAACACAGTTCATCACTTATACTCTCAGGGCTCCTACACTCTTAGAAATAAAAGTGCTAAGTAGAACCAACCATGAGGTTCTTTTCCTCACAGGAGAACCCTTTTTGGCCCCAGGTAGAACCTTTTTTTATAACGGTTCCATCTGGAACCCTTTTGGAGGGTTCCACCAATAACCCTTTTAAAACCCTTTATTCAGGTAAGGGGTTTTAAAGGGTTTTCTGGATCAGAATGGTTCTAAGTGGAACCATTAGTGTTATCAAGAACCCTTGGAAAACCCTCTCTTCGGGAAAGGGTTTTGCAGAAGCAAATGGTTCCAGGTAGAACCTCAGCCCTTGTAGAAGAAGGGCACTTTTTCTTCAATGCAATGCAGGGTGTGAAACAGTAGGTGGCGTCGTAAACAAACAAGGAAGACATTTACAACTAAACATTAACTGAACTTCTTTCGTGCACAAATTTCAAGCACTTTTTAACGACCTGTGTCTATTTAGGGCGATTTATTTAAACATCTTTCAAGGGCCTGGAAAATAACATTTCAAATTCACAAATTCTCTTTCAAGGACTTCAAGGACCCGTGGGAACCCTGTGTGATAAATAAGTGCTTGTATAAACTACTTTCGGATGCTTATATGATGCCAAACCCAAAAAATATTTCACTGATGACACTACCTTTCAAAGGTTTGGGGTCACCTATACAATTTTTTTTGTGTTTTCCATTAAAAGTCACACTTTTATTCATCAAAAGTGTTGTAAAATGAACAGAAAATATAGTCAAGACATTGACGAGATGAGAAATAAGGATTTTAACGTTTAGCGTCACGCGTTAATGTGGACGCCGTTAGCGTGCCCAGCACGGGCAAAAATCACCTGAAGTTACACACTGCACCTTTAACGTCTGCAGCAATTACACAGTGACAAATCCATGCTTGTGTTTTTTTCTTTGTTTCTTTAACCACATCGACTCGCGCCATAAACTTATCTGCCAAAAAAACAAATCGTGCAGGCGAAAGGTAAACGAGAAGTGTGGAGATAAAGCACACGGCGTCTACACGGTGTTATCAGCACCCGCTCCATCAGGGTCAATATTTCACTGGTGTAAGTGCACAAGTGCAGACATCTTGAATGTGAACCGAGTGAGTGAGTGTTTGAGCAGGTCTGACCTACTTAGAGCAGCAGCAGCAGCCGCGGCTGAAGAAGTGCTCCTCACCTGTGTCGGGCAGAAGCCAGCAGACTCCTCGTAAAAAAAAAAAAAAAAAACCCTGCGGCCCGGCCTCTGTGTTTGAAACAGTGCAGTGAACAATATTAAAGTGTATGCTTTATGTCTCCTCATAAAAATATTCTCGGAGGAATGTTGCCGCTGTGCTTTCTTTTTTCCGCCTGGACAGAGCTGTAGGCGCGTCACACTTTCTTTGGCCGCGAGTCACAGCTGTGAGAAGTGAGAAGTTTCCACTGATGGCGATGACGATTAAACCTACATCTTCTATCCTTTACTTTACTCCCAGTGACTCCCGTTTGTCTCTGTTCACTCACGTTAGCATTAGCTTGCGCTATCTGTCCCACTTTGTCCCACTTAAAGGAAACTTTTTAAGATAATTTGGACCTTCCAGGCAAAGCGATGCTGGACTTTCTGAATATACATTTTATATGTCCGTGAAGGCGGTCGTAACAATTATATCAGACACACTTCCTTTCAAAAGTTTGAGGTGACTTAGAAATGTCCTTATTTTTGAAGGAAAAGCACTTTTTTTTCAATGAATATAACATTAAATTAATCAGAAATACACTCTATACATTGTTAATGTGGTAAACGACTATTCTAGCTGCAAATGTCTGGTTTTTAATGGAATATGTACATAGGTGTATAGAGGCCCATTTCCAGTGTTCTAATGTGTTTGCTAATTGCGTTAGAAGGCTATTGGATGATTAGAAAACCCTTGAAAACCCTTGTGCAATGATGTTAGCACAGCTGAAAACAGTTTTGCTGGTTCTTTGACGAAAGGGCAAAATTATTATTTTTGAATCAAAATGTCTTGACTATATTTTCTATGAATTTTGCAACTCTTTTGGTGAATAAAAGTGTGACTTTTAATGGAACACAATAAAATTGCATAGGTGACCGCAAACCTTTGAACGGCAGTGTATATTCATGCTTTAGAAAAGGTGTACTAAGGGTCAGATTAGACTGAACATTGAAAAAAAGGATTTTAACTCAAATGAGTTAATGTTGATGTTGTTGATGCTGGTTCTTTGATGAAAAGGCAACACTATTATTACAATCTTATCAATGTCTTGACTATATTTTCTATTCATTTTGCAACTCTCTTGGTGAATAAAAATGTGACTTTTAATGGAAAACACACAAAAATTGCATAGATGACCCTAAACTTTTGAATGGAAGTGAATTTGCCATTAACAATATAATAACAAATGCAATATAACTACTTCTTGAAGAAGGATTCAATAAAAATCCATGATGTGGTCTAATTTCCTTCCATTTCAATAAACAAATTCTCTCTTTAAGAAGTGTCCGTTGTTTTCTGTTCATAAAATAGTTTTTCTTCTATTCCAACATAACATTCATTCCAAACCCGACCATAGAAAATACCATCATTATAGCAATTCTGTGTCAAATAACTGAACAAAAAAGAATTAACGTGCCGCGTTAATATTTGCTGCTCCACAAACGGTTCAATCGCCAAACAATGCACTGAAATATTCACCCTCTTTGAAATCGATTAGGCCGACGTGGCGTCCGTGAAAAGGCCGTAAACAAAGCGGCGTGGCGGGTTCTCCCTCTGATGTCCCAGAGCGCGAAAGAGGCTGCACGCATTCCACTAGCTTAGCGGATCAGACGCACGCCAAGAAGACTACAAGGCCACTGGGCACAAGGAGCCTGAGCACATCCATCACTGATGTGTGAGACCGATAAAACGCCACATGGTCATCAGCCATGCAAAAAAAAATGCTGCACGCCCACTTTCAGCACCACTCAAAGAGTCGTCGTTCTGAGTCTGAGACGCTCAAGACCAACCAGCTTATGTGATGTATGCAAAATATGCACCAGAGCAACTAAATTAGCATCTAATAATACTGACAATTCCAAATCAAAACGCTGCAGGGGAGTTTTTTTTTTTTTTTGCCAGAATTTCTGAAAATAGCTGCACTGTGTTCATGCACACACACACATTCATAAATGCTGTGCCATCTGTGCTATTTTTATAAACATAAACATTAAGACTTGCTTAATTACAGTGTGTCAGCAACAGGGAGAGGGAGATAGTAAAGGTGTGTCTGCATCAGAGCAGCAGTGGAGAATCATGATGACGACAAGACAACAATAACAGACTGTAAAGACATCAAATATCCACTGAAAAAGTGTACGAAAGATAGAAAGATCAGTTGATTGATAGATCAATATCAGAATTTATACATTTTTGAGAAACATTTTAATAAAAAATTTATATATACAGTATATAAACATTAAAAGACAATAACTCAGAATTCTGAGATTCACATTTTGGGGAAAAAGGGATCAAATTCTTTCTGACTTTAATTCCAGAATCTTTTTCATGTGGCCCTAATCCTGTTCCGTAATCATCATAGTAATGATCAGAACATTAAACAGCGATGAATAAAGCAACAAAAGCACCAAGATAAGAATCAAAATGGTCGACAAAATCACGTTAAAACGATACTTTAAATCATAAAGGGTTTTGAATGGTTGTTGATGAAAGATCAATAATGTACTTTGGTGGAAGTCCAGAAAAAGACTTTTATGAAACAAATGGAGTAAAAACACCACGTAGTCTTCCTCCACCATCCAGCTACACTACAACACACTACAGCATTTTAACGTATCTCCACTGCAGACACGTGTTTTGCTTCTCCTCTGGTTGAGACATTTTTGAGAGACGCACTGGGGCTTTCTATTTTCTGTATCGCTCAGTCTTTCTGATTGGGGTCACTGAACACTGAAACAGTTTGATGCTGACACATTCAAATGTACTTTGTTAATATATTGGCTGCACTCTATAGTCTCTATTGACATCAACTTGACAGTCTTCATATAATACAGTTCTTACACAGCACCGTCAAAGTTCTCTCAGTTAACAAACTGATTGACACGTTGTTTCTGCGTTATTGGCGAGCCTCACACTGAATCACTTTCACACGTTCATGATAAAGATACAGGGTCGCTGGTTTAAATGATGCACTGGCGCTGCCTCTTGAAACCACTCCAGCCTTGTGAAGAGTCATTTAGGTGTTGACGCGCTAAAAGAAAAAAAATGAAACCGCGTCGAACCGCGCGACTCTATATTCATGAAAACAGATTTTTTTGGGCAGTTAATTAACAAGAAAAAAAAGAGAAAGAATGAAAAGTGATGTTTCCAGGTCAGCTGTCATGTTTTTTAACCTTTAAGATCAATGGCAGCTCAGAGAGCAGCGCGTTCATCACCCGAGCAGCTTCATTTTCACTCCTCAATCAAGCTAATTCAAACTGACACCTGTGAGACTAATCCAATTGTGGGTAGAGTAATTCTGATTTATGATGTTCTTCGGAATATATTTTTCATGTTTGGCGAGGTGTCTCTCAGTAACAGTGTGTCTGAGAATAAATCCAAGAGAAACTTTTCTACTATCCCACCAATGGTTTGTCCAATCAGGAACCAGAATCCCATGAGGAGGTGGTGCTTTCTGCTCATAAAGTTAAGTGTTTTGTTGGTAAGTTTGTGAAGGGAGGAGGGAGGGGACAGGAAGTTACCTGGGATTTAGCCTAAAGATAGCATAGCAGCTTTAATAAATGTTAGCATTGTTTTTTTTATTGGACACCTTCAAATCTCAGGCCAAGGTTCTCAATAGAAAAGGGGTGGATTGCCCACTCCTGGGCTGGCGGAAAGAGGTCCTGCCTCAAGTGTTGGAGTTTAAGTAGCTCGGGGTCTTGTTCACAAGTGCGGGACGAATGGAACGGGAGATCGACCGGTCTACGGTGGGGAAGAGGGAGCTAAGTCAGAAGGCAAAGCTCTTGATTTACTGGGCGATCTACTTTCCAACCATCACTTTTGGTCAAGAGCTTTAAATAATGACACAAAAGAACACAAGATCACGCATTACAGGCAGTCGAGATGAGGTTCCTCTGCATGGTGGCCGGGCTCAGCCTTAGAGATAGCTCTGGAGTAGAACCGCTGCTCCTTCCAGGTCTAGAAGAGCCAGCTGAGGTGGTTCTGGCACCTGGTTAGGAGGATGCCTCCTGGATTGGTTCCCTGGGGAGGTGTTTTGGGTATGTCCTTCCCAGAAGAGACCTCAGGTCCAATCCAGGACAAGGGATTATATATCTTAGCTGGCCAAGGAACACCCTGGGATCCCACCAGAGGAGCTGAGGTTCTGGGGTTCCTTGCTAAGGCTGCTGCCCAGACCCGAATACTGACGACGATTTATGTGTTATTAAAGAATACAAAAGGCCTCTTGAGAAAAAATCAAGTAGTGACACTTGGCGGGAACATCTTCATGGAGCTGTGTGGTTTTGAAATTATATTATTAATATTTGGCGCCAGTGTATTGATAACCTTATATCGCGAGTCAGGAAAATTGCACATTATTGATAGTTTTGTCTCAACCCTATTTTTTCCCCACACATCTTTTCCTTCATCACTTGCATATTGTCCAAAATTCCATTCACGGTGCTTACAGGCAACCAAACTATCATTTTCATTATAGTGATTTATTACGCTCTGTAAGGTGAAACGTCTTCTGAAGGAGGGAGATAGTGTGCAGTGCACTTCAGCGGGCATCTGTCAGCGTGACACTCTCTAAATCAAGTCTGCGAAGACGAGCGCACAAACGATGAACAACTGATACCGAGGGATAGAGTCGTCAGCTTTCTTATGCCAGTGGTCGCGTCAAGTTAATTTGTTTCTACAACCCTCCAGTCAAATTCTTTTTATTTGACCTCCGATAGGCCACATTAAAATAACTCATATGGGGGGAGGGGCTGTTGCCTTTATGTGGGGTCTGAGAGTGGGGGCAGATGCCCCCCCACATGCACTGACCTCACTTAGTTAAAAAGATCAATAGTGAGCAGCACATTCCTCAGTCCAGCTCCTCTGGAGACACTTAAGCGTTGGTATCTCAGACATGCGGGCCATCCCACATCCTAATATTTGGGGTAAATTCCAGTCATTGATATCTAACAACCTAGACGACCACATCTGACCCGAGAGGGCAGAGCATCTGCTAGACCCATACGAGGGAGACGAGTCCATGTCACTCAGGAGGCGTTGGCTCGCGCTGATGCAGCCAATTTGTCCAACTGCGTCCATTTCTACATCATTTTTGCTTCTCTTTTTCCTCATGGCCTCTTATTAATTTTCCTTTTCCTCTGTATACTGTATGTCTGTGCCCTGTATCACACAGCAACAATTATGGGGCACATACTGATCCCCGGGCTGGATGATTTAACGCCCGACTGCCCGTTCTTATTTAACAAGACAAGCATAATAAGGGGATTAGGAACCTATCAGATTGCAGAGTTCAGTGTGCTTGGCTGCAGGTATACGGGCAAATCCCCATCCGCATCCATCACATGATTTATTTTTTAAATCACTGTGCAATGACGGAAATCATTTAATTCTTGGAACAAAGTTGAGCACAGTTAAGTCACAGTTTGAGGAACATATTAGGGATGCAACACATGACTGGTCATCGAAACAATTGGGATTCAAAATATACAGCCTAGAAGTGCATCAAGTCATAACCATGGTGCGCTAAATTAGTGCTGGGCACGTTAACGGCGTCAACGTTGCAGACATGATGACTGACCAGAGAAAAGTCTCTAAAGTAACGCAAAACTTTAAAAACAGAGGCACACGTACACAGGTACACTGGTTATTTGCAGCGCTGCTCTTTTCGTTTAATAAACAGACCGCTCCAGCTCGACTGTGAGCACGCTAACGGCGCTAAAGGAGCTAACGTAGCTAACGCAGCTAACAGCGATAACTGGTAAATGTTGCCTGGACTCCGGTGCCGTGGCACGTAAACGTGACGTAGCGCGTGTCTTTTTCCAGTCAGTCGTCATGGAAACACGTCAGGTGTTAGCTTGACGCCGTTAACCGCCGCTAACGTGATTTAAACTCATAACAAGGTTTGTCATTCATTTTTGTTGATTTGCTGCTGCACTTCAAATAGATGTCACCTCTTTGGGACAATTTTCTTTTAACTTAAAAATTACCTTTATTGCGATAAAGAGCCGGCCAAAATGAGTTTTTTTTTTTTTAACAATATGCATCAACCGATTATTGCATATTAGGCATTTTAGTGCTCAGAAAATGATAAATGTTGCTAAGTATCGGCCGCAGAAAACCCACATCGGTCAAACCTCTAGTGAAAACATATCGGTGTGTGTGTGTGTGTGTGTGTGTGTGTGTGTGTGTGTGTGTGATACAATCAGACTCAGAACAAGTCTGCAAAACAACCCCTGGCCCCCACAGCTGGATGTTTGTGAGAGGGAGCTGATGTCATGCAGAGATGGAGGTGAAATGGTCTGTTACTCGAAAGCCGAGAGTCCCTTCCGCGAAATATCTCAAAGACACGCAAGCGTGTGTCCTCAGGCATCTGTGTCCCCTATACTCTCACGTCTCAGAGAGGTGAGGGTCAACGACAACAACAACAATACACAACTTTCTTTTAAATGTAAATGTTGTTCTCTGGATTACAATAGGGAAAATAGATTTATTGCATTGCTTTCTCTAAACTTACATGATAAAATATCAGTGATTTGATCCAGAATGAATAAGCTTGTTAATAAACAAGTGGATTTAAGAGCAGAATACAAATTCTCTTTAAAGACAATGTTTTTTCACAAATTGAGTTGTCTGTAGTCATTTGTTTTTAACGTAAAGCCTAAAGCGACTTGTTTTATCTGCTTAAACTTGTCACGATGATGCCAAAACCCTAGAAAAGTGACACCATCTGCTTTAATGTGGAAGAGAAAACAACCTCAATCTACCAAAAAATAGTATAAATAAAGCACTAAAGAGCACAGACCTTCAGTGTGCCACAGTGTCAATACACTGGTTTAGTGTTCTGATCACCACCATCATCTAATCATCTCTTCTCCCTGACCATAACCCACATCCACAGAAAAGTTCATCAAAATCAACCCTTTGCTTTTTGTGTATGCATCTGTACAACAGATTACAAACAATAATGAGTCATGGAACTGCTATGAAACTTGAGTGAGTGTTTCTGGGAAAGAAAGAAAGAAACAGAGACTTTTAACAGAGTTACAAAGAAACAATCCTCTGACAAACAACAACACACAGACCGACTGCCCCGGATTCAACCTTTCCTGGTTAACCATGACCTCGGTGAGTGTGAAACATCACAAATGCAACAGAAAATAAGTTTAAGTTTGGCTACAGAAGCAGGATTCTGGATCTGAGTAAAAAAAAAAGCCACTGACCAAAAGCAGACCAAAGCAGTGGCACTGAGGAGGTGAAGAAGCATCAACAGTGTTCGGTCCTGTGAGCTTAAACTGCACCTGCATGCTGAACAGCTTCATCCTCTCCAGATGTCTGGAGGCCTCGCTCGACCCAGAGCCAGCACATCTATAACTGTCTCCACTGCCCAGACTCTGGTGGATAACCGCCAGAAAGGAAAGCAGAAATAAGAAAGGGGTGTGGGATCTGAGCCCTGCAGCAGCCACTTTAAAAAAAAAAAAGTGCTGAAAGAGGCCATAAGACGGCTTGTGAGCGGTGTCTTAATATATCACATCTTCAATCCAATCTGATGAATTATTCAGACGATGCTATCTACTGCACCTCTCACCTAAAACATCTGCCCTGCCAGCTCCACTGCCAGGTTTGGCTCACACTCCCCCCCCCCCCCCCAATACTGCCACAGGAAGCTTTTAGTCTGCCCTGTGGTCTCAGTTCCATTTAACCCCCTTCCCCTGTCTCTATTTCCATCTCTCAGAGTGGAGGCATGAAATATAAAGGGAGGGGAGAAAAGATAATGTTATCATATCAAAGAAAAGAGTCAAGGCCGCTGGGCATCGTGTGCATGACGCGTGCAGCGCAGATTTTGGAAAAAGGCTTGCAAAGATCGCGTTTGGGTGCGCGTGGACACTGAATGTCCGACCCCACCACTAGGTGGAGTATTAAGCCCCTCTCACCAAGCAGAAAAAAAAACTAGCACGTTAACGTCGGTGAAAGGCGTTAACAGCATCAATGGCGTCAACGCTAACGCACATTAACTCACGACACGTTTCCATGACGACTGAGCGGAAAAAACACGCAGTGTGACGTCATGTTTTACGTGATTCCCGGTTGTTAAAATGAGTCTCTGAAGTAACGCTAAACTTTTAAGGCACACATACGCAGAACACAGGTGCGCTGGTTATTTGTAGCACTGCTCTTTTCCTTTAATAAACAGACTGCTCCAGTTCCACTGTAAGCGTGCTAACGGCGCTAAAGGAGCTAACGCAGCCAACGGTGCTAACAGGTAAACGGTGACTGGACTCCGGTGCCGCAGCACGTAAACACGACGCCAACGGGTCAGTCGACATGGAAAGGCGACATGCGTTAATGTGCGTTAGCGTTGACACCGTCAACGTGCCCAGCACTGAAAAAACAAAACAACAACATTTAAACAACAGAAGAAGTAGTCGATAAAGATCGTCATCCGAGAGCCTCGACCTGGTGACCGCTCGAACCGACGAGTCGCATCCGAGGGAGCTATAGCTGTCTCTTCTTCTTCTTCTTTGGTAGGAATGCGTCCTGTTCCCTGTGTCCAGACTTGTACCGCCTACCGATGGTGAAGTGGGATACTACAGGACCCTGACGCGCGACTATACCATGCGACGCACACTTTGATGCGGGAGTATTCCAGGACTTTTAACCCTTAACGGATCTGTGCTGCAGGTGCAGCCATGGGAATAATACACAACTCCTTATATGGACATCCTTGGAGTGTGTGTTTGTAGGTCACATATTCAGGCTTTAATTTTAATTTTTTAATTTTTTTCATTTTCTTATGCCTTGTTGAGTCAAAGTTATGATTCATTTTATATCACATTTTTAGTTGTGATATAAAGTAGTGATAATTGTGCAGAAGTCACAAAAATAGTGTTTTTCTTCTTTGTTTGTTCATAAAAAACGAGCCAAGTGAACTTTGAACTGTGACGTATTTCAAAAGAAAAAGGATATAAGACACTCTATATTGCACATTCTCATAGCCTCTGTATATAACTGTACGTTATAACAAAGTAATGGACAAAAGCAGCCAAAAAAAACTGCTCTGTGTTCAATGGGTTCAAGGGATTTGTCAATACACAGTTTTAAAGAGAGGCTTGAATCGTTTTGGCTTTAACTGCGTAAATATCCGCTCTCAGTGACCTGACAAAGCACTTCAGACTCTTGTTTATCACTGACCCCATAAGTGTCACATGAACACAAGACGCTCGGCTAAACAGGATCTGATTTTGAGCCGAGACAAAGCCGCTGCCTCTCACACACAGGACAGGACACTCAGCGGCAAACAGCGCAGGCTGCATTATCCTCATCCTCCCAGGCCATTAAAGTTAGGAGTGTTTGAGAGGAATAAAAGATGCACACTCACCTCCTCCTCCTCCTCCACCTCCCTCCTCTGTGCTGTTTATGGCTCTCGGCAGAGCATGAAATGACTAAATACCAGCATCACTTCTCCTTCTCGCCTCCTTTTCATTCATAACTGTCAGTAAGGGTGACTGAGAGGAATCATGTGATCCGCACACCACCAGCACCAGCAGCAGCCGCAGTGTGTCCAAGGTTACAGAACAATAACCTGTCTGAGAACATGTGAACACAAATGACAACTGTGGAGTAAATAATCATGGAGTAAAGACTAAAAACAGTGCTAGAAATATGAGTCATGATGCACCGGAGCACACAGTTAGCATAACTCCTCCTCCTCCGTCAGCTTCATTAGGGGCTTTACTGTTCACTGGTGAGTAAATGCACCGGCTCTGACACCACAGCCTTTATAGCTGAGACCTGGAAATGCGTCTTACATAAGATGATGATGTGAAAATGCACAGAAAAGTAGAGAATGTTGCAGAATTTAAACACTTTGGGACTGTTTCAGTCATTCAAATTTGGCAAGGTGGTTACTATAATAACTTAATGTGCGGTTGTTAAGTCAGAAGACATGGTTTTCATCAATTTACTTGGACTTAGAGCATTGCCATTGTCACACTATTGGTATTTACAATGTGAAGTAAGGTCAATTACATCAAACACGTATTGCTGTAACTATTTTTACGAATTAAACCAAAAAGAACTTGCACATAATTTGAGTTCCCGAGGGCCATTTTGTCTGTCTTGATGAATTAATCTCGCTCAAATTTGGAACAACTAAGAACTAATATTAAATATTTTTTATAGCAGTTTTTAGGATGGTGACATTTTGTCTTTTTTTTGTTTGTTTGTTTTTTTTTGGAAATGATTGTAACTTGTCTGGGTCTTTAGTGTATTAAAATCTAAAAAATATGATTTAATATTTGATATGCATATTTCAATGTTTAATTAGTTTAAAAAGACTGACTCGTTTAAGGTGGAATAAGTATATATACATATATATATATATATATATATATATATATATATATATTACAGCATTTTTTGGGAAGGTGACATTTTCTGCCTCTAGAAACAAATTAGTCAGGATATTGAATGAACTCTTAAGGGTTAAGTCATCTGTACTTTTTCCAATATTAAAATATATGTACGAGTAGCACAACGCATTAATATTAAAAGAAAGTACCGTTTGTTTACAGTGAGGCAATTAGAGGCACCGCGATGAGAGCGTTATGGCGGGAACATCTAAAAGGGTCAGTGACACCATTACTACAGTTAAGGTTACGACCTGGAATGTTCAGCGATATCATATCGCACCAGCGGGGGGAGGAGATTCGTGTCAATCACAGCTACTCTCACTTAATGTGAGCATAAAACCAGAGTCTGATGCGTGTTTTGTCGTGTGTGACACCTTGCAGTCGCCCCCCTGCAGCTCCATGTGTCAGGAGCACAGATGTACACAAGGCATCCAGGATTAAAAATAGACACGTACATATTACGGTGATATGTGGTAAAGCATGATGGACACACACACACACACACACACACACACACACACACACACACACACACACACACACACACACACACACACACACACACACACACGCACACTTTCAACAAAAGACAATAATTCTCACACCAGTATGTAAAAAAAATGCTGATGTAAACATACGTGGATTCCCACTGTGTACAGTTAAAATAAAGCGTTGCTTGAACAAGGTGCGGCTCCCGCAGGTTATGTTTTGTTACACGTCTCGGATACGGGATAACGCGATGGTGGTTAGGGGCGGCGGAGCAGTTTTGGCAGCGTTCCACGTCCCACAGTCGTTTTCCCACATCATGGCACTGCAGCGCTAGCTGGACGGGGTGGGAATAAACAGAGGAGCCCGCTGTGCTCCCAGAATGCATGTTTGCAGAGTTCCCATCAGTGAGTACACAGTAAGAGGACTCCCTGAAGGCCCGTGTTTAACCTTTTAGGTTACAAGTGGCTGTGCCGCCCCGACCCCCCCCCCCCCCCCCCATCCCCTCCACTTCCCCTGAGCCTCAGATATTTAACCCTTTTATGACTCGTTTGAATCAGCACAAACTGGAGAGAATCTACTGAAAAGAAGTTAGTCCAATTAAAGTCCAGTCTCTAAAGTCGGACTAAAGGCCTAGGCCTCAGAAGACAGAGATGGACGTAGCCTTTCGTCTGTACTTTGCGTTTATTTCATCGCCATTGTGCGGCTAACGGAGAGCTCATGATGACGGAACAGAGCAATACCACCGGAAATTGTGGGGGGGCAGTTTAGAGTCAATAGTCCAATTAGTCAGGAAAACGAAGAAGAAGCGACCTACAGTTGCAGTGAAAGAACTGGGCCGGTTATTTTGGTACAATTCCTAACGGAAACACAAAAAAGGACATACCGTACCAAACTGAACCGTTCAACACACTATTCTGCTCGTGTTCCAAAGTTCCTAAACCCAGGCTTTTATCCAGAAACAAAAGAAGAAGCCAATCCACAGAAGAACCAGCATTAATATGTCCAGAAGTCCAGGCCAGTACTTTTGTTTTAATGACCAGTCTAAGTTCATGGAGCATCGGGGAGATTCAAACTAGTTACTTGACATACTACCAACTATAGCCACCAGATAAAGTTGTTTTAGTCTGTTATGAAGCATGTGAACCCGGAAAACGAACAAGTTGAAACATTATTAGTTAGATAGCTAGCATAGACAAACAGACAGACAGATACTAGTTAGTTAGCTAGCATAGATAGATAGATAGATAGATAGATAGATAGATAGATAGATAGATAGATAGATAGATAGATAGATACTAGTTAGTAAGCTACCTGGCATAGATAGATACTAGTTAGTGCAGATAGATAGATAGATAGATAGATAGATAGATAGATAGATAGATAGATAGATAGATAGATAGATAGATAGATAGATAGATAGATAGATAGATAGATAGATAGTAAGCTAGCATAGCTAGATAGATAGATACTAGTTAGTAAGCTAGCTAGCATAGATAGATACTAGTTAGTAAGCTAGCTAGCACAGATAGATAGATAGATAGATAGATAGATAGATAGATAGATAGATAGATAGATAGATAGATAGATACTAGTTAGTAAGCTACCTAGCATAGATAGATACTAGTTAGCACAGATAGATAGATAGATAGATAGATAGATAGATAGATAGATAGATAGATAGATAGATAGATAGTAAGCTAGCTAGCTAGCATAGATAGATAGATAGATAGATAGATAGATAGATAGATAGATAGATAGATAGATAGATAGATAGATAGATAGATAGATAGATAGATAGATAGACAGATAGATAGATAGATAGATAGATAGCAACACACAACTCAGATATTTTCAAAGGAACTTTAAGTTCTGCAAAGTATTGTTCAAAGGACTTCTATTCTTCTTCTTCTTGCATATTGAGCTTTTTTCTCTGCATCTCTATCTGCATCATGTTTCTGCTCTGCAGCGTAATTAGAAGAGACAACATTGAAGTTTTTGGGACCAGCTGTTTTTATTTCGTCCACGTTGGGTGACATCAGTACTTTTTATAGCCTTTGTCTTGGACGACTTTTCTCTAAAAAAAAACAAACATCTGTATCGCTCACAAAAGAAACAATATTATGATTTAAACATTAATCCGATTCCGAGCCAGAATGCACTTGTCACATCAATTTCAGCTCTGTGCGATTTGCACACATACTTTGCGTGAACCGTGTGTTATTGGCATGAAATCTAAAGGCAACATTTGTTACATAAACTATTCAGTGGAGGGAAAAAAGCGGAGTGAATCTTCCTGTGTCTCTTGTGCACACAGGCGTGCACAGAGCGACTGTGGGGGATAAAGCCGAGCTGACTATATAAACAGATGAGCAAGAAGAATCAGAGTAGCCTAATGCTGAGAAAATGCCCTTGGGATGTGCTGACAAAATGGAAACGTGCATATGGGAACAGCGCAGAGAGGATTGAGTTGTGATAAAAAATAACAGTGCGAGGCGGCGGCGTGATTTATTTCTTCTCCGTCTTCGCCCGTCTCCGAACAGATTTAGCAACGGTGCAACAGGTCGCTCGGAGAGTTGCATCACAGCACAGAAGCAGCGTTTTATCCCTCCACGTAGAAAACAAGCCCTGCAGTGAACGCACCAAGTCACAACTCTGCAACAAGTGGTGTTCAGGGGCTTCTACTGCGATAATAATAATAAAAAAAAGAAGTCTGGATTTGAGGAACTGACATAACAGACGGACGGCTGCACTTTCACCAACGAGCCAAAGCTTTTCTGACAGCATCGTACAGGCAGTTCATTGTCAAAGCCGCCGCGATGCAGAATGCAACTGCCAGCTGTTTTCTTTGTGGATCAAACCGAAAGAAAACAGCAGACCAAGGTCAGCACAGACGGAGGTTTTTCCTCTCCTACAGCAAACAGATGAATCTCCACATGTAGGGTGAATTCCAGTTCCTTGCTTAATCCTCAATCTTAACCCTCAATCTCAAAAATGTGCGCTCCCTCTAGTGCAAGTGCTGTCCCGATTCTCAGAAAAATTAAGTTGAGGGGCAAGTTTAAGGGCTGTATCACCCTCAATATAGAGATTTTCCGAGACCACCCTTGGGAGCAAGGGCTACCCAGGATGCATTGCGTGTTTTGACAGAACAAAGATGGCGCCGAAAGCAGCGAAACGAGTACGCTACAAATTAAGTATTTTCTTTGTTAATAGAGATATAAAAATGATGAAAACCATTGTATTATCTTAGTTTAGGCCCATATTATGGATTACTGACGTCATTGTTGCGTAACATTTGTTTTTATTTTACGATCTTTTGTCAATAGCCGGCCGGTGCGGACAAGCAATCGTTTGCTATGGTTTACTTTTCAATAAGTCGTGGTGTGTGGTAACTGTCAGCTGAATATGTCTGTGGTTGTGGTATTTGTATGAGTATCATCTTATAACTAACTGACAACCTAATAACTTGACTGACAAACGGATCGTAATAAATAATCGTGATGTAAATGTGTTCTTCTTCTTCTTTTTTGGAGTTGACAGACTGGACGCAGCTGTCGCGTTATTCTGCCCCCTACAGTCTGAAGACGTATCTGCATTTAAGGGGTGTCCCATTTCTAAGTGACAAAATAACCCTCAACACTTGGTTTTGAGGGCCAGTTAAGATTAAGGGTTGGGCTTGTGGAAGAAATTGTCTGTTTTATTCCACTTCTCCTTCATTGTTTGTTGGGTCATGTGAGGGTTATCTCTCATGTCCAGCTGCCACGTTAGACAGAAAGACTCCTCTTTTTTCCCAGAAGGATATCAAGTTGTCCCGACTCTGAAGCTCTGTAAGATGTCAGTGTCAGCCCTTTTCATTTTTTTCCTCTAGGGAAACTAAGAAGCATCTAAGAACGTCCAAATCCCTCCCTTTACCCCTAAATATCTTTAGTTTATTGCTTGGAAGAATGATACATGTGCAGTTTTCTAACCCTAACCCTAATCTATCTTATATTGTTAGCATTAGGGTTAATTCTGCGATGACTATGTATACAAGCTTAGTTCCCGGATGCTCATCCTTCTGTTTTGGAGGCTCAACTTTTGCAGTTTTTACCATTTTACCGTCTCTTACTCTAAATTGGACAATCATTGACAAAATGGACATGAGTCACATGTTTGTAAGAAGAACATAAACTAGTGATTGAGGCCAATAAACTCATCCGGAGAGTTTCCCCAACGTTATAAATCAAGTGAGTTTCATTTTCTCATAAACGGCCTTCTTTTTGCGAATCAGTTCTGTCGCCCCCCAATGGTCATTCACGATATTACAGATTGCAGGGAATGTGGAAGCCACCTGTAGTGATGTGGACATTGGTGCAATATGCTGAGAATAGACACTATGGTGAGTTTGGAAGGTTTTTATTTAATAATTTTTTTTTTGTAGATTTAAGACTTTTTAAGTCTGGATTTGGATGAAAACATCGTAAAGGTTGTAGTTGATGACACAAAATGTCAGAAAAAGTTGAAAAACATTGATCGGTTGTTTGACAAACCTGGAAAAAGATGATGTTTTGTCCACAAACCAAAATGATTCAGTTTCATCATGTGGAGGAAAGAAACCAGAGAATATACACATTTAAGCAGCTGAAACAATGTATGACTATAACTAATCTAGAAGAAACTGAGCAGCCCCTTGTCTGTGGAAAATCTTGAAATATGAGCTTTTAAACTTGAGCGAATACAAAAGCCCATGCACTCCACACTCTCTGCTTAATGAAAGCATTTGCTTTGTCAAACCCTTAATAACAAACAACGGAGACTGAGAGCTTTTCAAGTGCTTGGCAGTTTATCGTCAAAGAGACGGCGCGAGGAATAAATAAAACTCAACTTTGACGTTTTGACAAAGCTTTTTGTTTAAATTATTTATTTATTTAAATTGTAAATAACCTGTATTGACATAGTGCTTTTCTAGTCTTGATGGCTAACACCTTTAACTATTCACACGCTGCCAGGTAGAGTCAACTTGGAGTGAGGTGTTTTGCCAACATTCTTAGAAATAAATGTGCTTAGTAGAACCATGTAAGGTTCTTCAGCTTGTCCTCATAGGAGAACCCTTTTTGGCTCCTAGTAGAAGGTTTTTGTAAAGGTTCAACCTGGAACCCTTTTAAAACCCTTTATTCAGGAAAGGGGTTTAAAGGGTTCTCTGGATCAAAATGGTTCTTACTGGAACCATTAGTGTTACCAAGAACACTTGAAAAACTGTTTCTTCAAGAAAGCAATTTTCAGAAGAAAATTGTTCCAGGTATTACCTCAGCCAATTTAGAAGGACCCTTTTGGAATCCTTATTTCTAAGAGTGTAGGAGAACCCTTTTGGAGGGTTCCACCAAGAACCCTTTTAAAACCCTTTATTCAGGAAAGGGGTTTCAAAGGGTTCTCTGGATCAAAATGGTTCTTACTGGAACCATTAGTGTTACCAAGGACCCTTGAAAAACACTTGCTTCAGGAAAGGGTTTTTCAGAAGCAAATGGTTCCAGGTAGAACCTCAGCCCTTGTAGAAGAACCCTTATTCCTATTATTATTCTTATTCCTACCCTTTTGGAGGGTTCCTCCAAGAACCCTTTTAAAAGCCTTTATCCAGGAAAGGGGTTTTAAATGGTTCTCTGGATCTAAATGGTTCTTACTGGAACCATTAGTGTTACCAAGAGCCCTTGAAAAACCCTTGCTTCGGGCAAAGGGTATTTCAGAAGCAAGTGGTTCCAGGCAGAACCTTGTAGATAACCCTTTTTGGTCCCAGGTAGAAACTTTATAAATAGGTTCCACCTGGAACCCTTTTGGAGGGGTCCACCAAGAACCCTTTTTAAATCCTTTATTCAGGAAAGGGGTTTTAAAGGGTTCTCTGGATCAAAACCATTTCTTCGCGAAAGGGTTTTTCAGAAGCAAATGGTTCCAGGTAGAACCTCAGCCCTCGTAGAAGGACCCTTATGGTACCCTTATTTTCTAAGAGTGCAGGGACCATGGACTAAACCACGTATCCACCATCGCCTAAATTTAGGGTCCCTGTCCATGCAACTATACCACCCACACTTGTGTGTGCAGCCAGCAGCGCGTGGGTGAAGAGATGTGAGTTTCACACACACAAAAAAATCAACAACAACCTGATGCTTCAGTTTATGTGCTGGTAAGAGATCACATGGACCCCTAAACACACACAGAAGACTCCTCCTTCACAGAGGTCGGGCTAGGTCACAAGAGGAGCCATCGTCAAATAAAAAATGCAAACACGCCGCATGTAAATATCTGTTTTCAGAGAAAATACGTCCAACATGAGCTCCTGCACTCCCAGCCACATGATACACACTCTCCACAGTTAGGGTCTTTAATGCCCTGCTATCACCTTGTGATAAAGACCCAGTGAGGAGAGGGGAGGACGCCTGTTTTGTGTCAGCTCACACACCCACTTTTACACAGAGACCTGCAAACTCAGGCTCAGTCATAAAAACAAAGCAGCAGGTCATTCTGGCTTCATTTCAATAGGTAACCAGAGTGTGTGCAGCAGAGTATACACACACACACATGAATGATTCATTACAGGCACAGCACACAGTTCATGAACACGAGGGTTATAATCCCTGTAAGAGCAGTACTTACTCACTGTCCCCCCCAACACTCCAGCCGTGACACAAACGCTTCCTTTCAGATCTTGAAAAATAAAAAAAAAAGGTTGGAAAAAAGAAAGAAATAACAGCCACAAAAGTCCTTCAGATGACACAGTGAGACTGACTCCAGCTGCAGGACGAAGAACAAAAAAAATCCACAAAACAACAGAGAGTTGAGATTGTGTGGTGTTTGACAGCTGTGTGTGTGTGTGTGTGTAGCAGGTCCTCACTTCTCCCTCTCTCTGACACACTACGTCTTACTACTGCAGCCGGTCTGTGGACACTCTGCTCTGTGACTCCTCCCATCACACACTGAAAGGGAGGGGGGGAGTGAGCCCTGAGGCCTGATCTTTGTTTTTAACGGCACTGTCTTTAAAAGAGCAGGTTTATATACTTTAATATTGTACTTATTACACAATATGACCATGTGATAGATCATCAATAGATAGTTATTACCTATTACATTTTGTCTGGTCCCCACAGACAAAATGTTAAGGGTTAAGCATGGGTTAAGCATGCTAGTTAGTTAGCATAGATAGATAGATAGATAGATAGATAGATAGATAGATAGATAGATAGATAGATAGATAGATAGATAGATAGATAGATAGATAGATAGATAGATAGATAGATAGATAGATAGATAGAAAGATACTAGTTAGTAAGATAGATAGATAGATAGATAGATAGATAGATAGATAGATAGATAGATAGATAGATAGATAGATACTAGTTAGTAAGTTAGCTAGCATAGATAGATAGATAGATAGATAGATACTAGTTAGTAAGTTAGCTAGCATAGATAGATAGATAGATAGATAGATAGATAGATAGATAGATAGATAGATAGATAGATAGATAGATAGATACTAGTTAGTAAGTTAGCATAGATAGATAGATAGATAGATAGATAGATAGATAGATAGATAGATAGATAGATAGATAGATAGATAGATAGATAGATAGATAGATAGATAGATAGATAGATACTAGTTAGTAAGCTAGCTAGCATAGATAAATAGAGATATTTAATAGTTATCCACCACCATCGATAGATAGATAGATAGATAGATAGATAGATAGATAGATAGATAGATAGATAGATAGATAGATAGATAGATAGATAGATAGATAGATAGATAGATAGATAGATAGATAGATAGATAGATAGATAGATAGATAGATAGATAGATTTACTGGAAACAAATGGAGTAAAAACACATCTCTTATATTATAGACGGTTTAATATCAGTAAAAGCCAACACACAGACTAAACAGTGTGTAATTAGAAAACACTATAAAATTGGTTATTATACAGAACAATGAATGGATATAATATCTTATTTGTTAAATGTACACTCCACAGAGAGCAAATAAAAACAAAACAAAAAGTAAGAAGCAGGTCCTGTGACTTTGTCGTCATATGACTGATGACAGTCACCTGAATCACAAGTTACACAGGAAGAACACTCAAATCAAAACCTCAAAATGAGACAAAGCTTGATTGCATCGCACGTATAAAGACACGTGTTATTTTTATTTTTTTCGGGTGGACTGCAGATGTTAGTGCTGCTCGCTCCCATGTAAACACCACCTTCAACCACTGTAATTAACAGCAACATCAAGCCACAGGAAAAGCAACTGAATCCTTTAAATTACCGTCGACAATTTACATATTTCTATGCATGAGAAAATGATTTTCTATAATAGCACGAAGAGCCATTTTGAGCCTGTGAAGAGTCAACTGTTTCCTTACACAGCACAGTTATGGGAGTTCATTATTCACACCCACACACACTGCGTTTCTTCTCAGTCATTTCTTTATAATACTGTGGCATAAACTGCTGGGAATCAATATGAATAATAACTTTATTTACAGCATTTACAAAGTGCTTTCACAGACCGACAGACGAGGAAATCAAATGAAAAGTAAGAAGACGAAATAAAAGTTATGCGATAATGATGGCAATAAAATTATAAATAAGCCATTTAAAAGCAAGGTTTATACGTGTAGGTGTAATCATGTAAGACAGATCAGATATAGCAATAATTATAAATAAATAAAAGACAAAGTATGACCAAGAATGCCAGGCTATAAAAATGAAAGACTGTACTCTACTGACTGGCCAGAAGGGGGCGACTCCACTGGTTGCAGAGTTTATGGTTTTAATTGTTAGATTCAAAACAGCATAAAGTCTGTTTTTTTTAAAGATGTCACATGTGGTGACCCGTCCATCGTTGTGGTTAGGGTGCATTCCATTTGTGTTTGGAAATCGGAATTTCCAAGTTCCCAGTCGGAAGTTTGGACAGGAACGTGCCCTAAAGTCGACTTTCCACCGAAGTCGGAGCCAAGAAGTCAAGAGTAAAAACACCTTTACTTTTACTAACTAATTATTAATCCATTAAAGGATTTAAGTATCCTTAAAGGAATACTTGAGTAAAAGTACAAGTATCTTACCAGAAAATGACTTTGGAAGATTTTGAAGGTTGTGGGTTTGAATCCCCCATCTAAGCTAGTCTACGTGCCGATGTGTCCGATTTACCAAATTTCTGATTTCATTTGATCGTAAGATAGTTTAATGGAAATGTTAAGTACACAATTTATTTAGGAAATGTGGTGGCGTACATGCAAAAGTTGATAGAAATAGAAATAAACCAAAATTAACATTTACCCCAGATCAACCCTCTTATCCCAAAAATGCTAAAAAATTCCAAAATGTCCATTGATTCATTCAGTCATAAATCAGTGGGTGCAAGATCACAGACACAAACATCCACAGGCTGTGTGGAGCCGGGGCACAAATGTTGCTCTAGTACTTGTTAGTTAGCTAGCATAGATAGATAGATAGATAGATAGATAGATAGATAGATAGATAGATAGATAGATAGATAGATAGATAGATAGATAGATAGATAGATAGATAGATAGATAGATAGATAGATAGATAGATAGATAGATAGATAGATAGATACTAGTAAGCTAGCTATAGCTATAGCTAGATTAGTTAGCATAGACATTGTTCCCAGCACCATCCTCTTATCCCAAAAAATGCTCACAACTTCCTAAATGCTCATTCATTCATTCATAAATCAGCGGTTGTACGTCACAGACACAAACATCCACATGCTGTGTGGAGCCGAGGCACAAAAGTTGCTCTGAAATATTCACACGCCGCTGACAAGGACAACAGTTTCAGGCCATGACACAGAAAGTGCTGCACCGGTGTTGCAGCAAAGTCTCCCAGGGAGTCGTTTTTATGAATGGTAAACGGGACACGGAGCTCCTGATGTTTCACACACGCCGCTTATGATCAATTCTTTCCAAACACCTACACCTCTAACTTAATGTGATGATAATTTACAGGCAGAAGAAGTTAAAGCCAAAATGTTACCAAAATACTTCACATGCCGCGTACAAAAATATTCCCAGTTTAAATAGAGAGAAATGTGAAATAGCGTGAGGGGGGGTGGTGTTGAGACGGGGACGCCTGTTTCTAAAATAGCAGATGCTAATTATACACTTCAGGCAACTGCTAAGGAGGAAGGCTCAGCGGCAAGTCTGCGTTTCTGAATGTTAGTGCTCAGTGTTTCGACTCCACACAGTCACCTGAGACACACTTCAGCCAGAGCTGAACCCCCACACTCTGGAAACTCACATCTCAGTGAGCTGGACCACCTGCCGCAGCGCCACCGCCATACTGACGACATTTTCTAAACAAATCCATAGGATAAACTGGAGAACAGGCGTCTGAACACTGAGACTTGCAGCAGTCAAACACTCGAGGTCTGGCCTGTTTCCATCGCCCGTGACCCCGTTAATGTGCCCCGCTCTCAAAATGTCACTTCTCATCGTCTTCTTCGCTCTGTGTGACTGCGACACAAAGTTCACCTCAACAGCTACAACTTAGAAACTCAGCAGTTAGTGGTGGTGGTGATGGTGGGAGGGGGAACATTTTTTTTGTGTGGGTTATTAATAAATCATTTTGTGTCTAATACTGACATCACGACTTTGTGCTGATACAGTGTCATTTTACATCTTTTACAGGCTGTAAATGACACCTTTGTGCCTCTAATGTCGCATTTTTCAACACTGTTTTTGTTTTATTTTGATAATTATAACACATTCCAGCTTTGAAACTGTGAATAGTGTCTGGTTTCTTTGCTCCATATAACAAACAAATCACTAAAACGTAATCATTTTTGGCTTGTGGATAAAACAAGACACACAAAAACATCCAATTTTGAAGTTTTGGTAAACACCGATCAACATTTATCAACATTTTCTGACATCTTACGGACCAAAAAAGTACCTGATTAATGGTCCAAAATGATCGGATATCTGATTTTTTTGTCAAGTTGTGACCATGTGCATTTGCAGAATGATTTTTTTATATACTGGAAAATGGGATTTAATCAATGGGCCTAAACAAGGTGCTATCTGTAACCTTAGCCTATAGCCACAATTCAAACCTTGTAGCCTTATAGCCTAAACCTAATCCGGTTCAGAAATTGGGTTCTGCCTCTTAAGGACCAGGTTTTGGTCTCCATAAGCACTTGTGAGTCAGTGTATATGCCAGAAAAGGTCCTAAAAAGGCAACAAACACAAGAAAACACACACACATTCTTCAATTTGTCACCGCTTTTGGACCTTTTCTGGCATAAAGAACACACGCATTCCTGTCCAGGAGTCTTGTTGACCTTTAACCTGTCCCTAACCCTGATCTATCTATCTATCTATCTATCTATCTATCTATCTATCTATCTATCTATCTATCTATCTATCTATCTATCTATCTATCTATCTATCTATCTATCTATCTATCTATCTATCTATCTATCTATCTGTCTATCTGTCTGTCTGTCTGTCTGTCTCTCTCTCTATCTATCTATCTAGCTTACTATCTATCTATCTATCTATCTATCTATCTATCTATCTATCTATCTATCTATCTATCTATCTATCTATCTATCTATCTATCTATCTATCTATCTATCTATCTATCTATCTATCTATCTATGCTAGCTAGCTTACTAACTAGTATACATCTATCTATCTATGCTATGCTAACTAACTAGCATGCTTAACCCATGCTTAACCCTTAACATTTTGTCTGTGGAGACCAGACAAAATGTCTTTATATGTCATCACCTGCAATGGTTTATTCTGTTTTTGGTTCTCCGCCATGACAGCATCGATCATCCACTCAGACGTTCACTTCTCCATTCACTTCTTCTTCTTCGATCGTATGAGCGTCACAAGGAGAAACTGTCCAGTGTGTTGAAACCTTGTGATTCCATGATGTGTGTGACAGGAAAGAAAATCCCTGATCCGAACACTTCCCTCCCTCTATCTGCCTCAAATCGAGCAGCTATACTTTGACGTCCAGGCGTCAGAACGACCTTGTATCAACACTGTGTTTTTCTCTCCACTAACATATTCATTTTTTCCCCAGCTCTCAAAATTGCCCCCTCCTCGCAGCCATAAAAAAATGTGCGTAAAAGCAGAGCCGTGACCAACGCTTACTTCAAGCCTGTGTTCACTTCTCACATGTTAAAGGAGGGGGAAAATCTGAGTAAACAGCTTGAAGTCTAAAGTAAACAGAGCTACTAGAGTCGCTGCTTTTTCTTCATCGTCACAGCATTTATCTTTTGCCCTTTGGCCGGGATTTTTTAGCCTCAGACCAGGAAGTGCACCAGGTCAGTGAAAGACGCCGAGTTTAATCTGCCAGATTACACAAAATCAATGCAAATGACGTAAAGTTTGTGTTATTTGCTCACGTTGAAATATTTTAAGTCGAGTGGACGAGTCACCATGGTATGAGTATCAGCGCCACATGAAAAAAAACAAATAAACAGCATGTATTCTGAGATTAAGTCAGAATTCTGGAATTAAAGTCAGAGTTAAATTAAGAGTCCTCTTATTAAAGAAAAAGTCAGTATTGTGAGATCAAAGAAAAAGTCTAAATTGTAAAATTAAAGTCGGAATTTGAGATTAAACAGAATTCGGAAATTAATGTCATAATTCTGAGAAAAAAAAAGTTAGAATTCTGAGATTAAAGTCAGAATTTGAGATGAAACTCTAAGATTAAATTCACAATTCTGAGATTTAAATAAATCAAAATTCTGTGAAAAAGTCACAATTCTGAAAAAAAAAAAAATCACAATTCGGAGACAAAAGTAACAATTCTGAGATTAAAGAAAAAGTCAGAATACTTACTTTAATATCAGAATTCTGATTTTATTTTTTTCCTCTTTCTTTCTATTTCTTCATGGCACTAATTCTCTTCCGAACATTCAGAATGAAAAAAGGGTGAAGCCACTCTTTCTTTTTTCTCTTTTCAGGAAGACAACAGGTGAGACTTGTGTTGAAAGAATAAACCGATTTTTAAAAAAGATCAAACTTTACATGAGAAACGTGGAGGGGAAAAATCTCATGTCTCACTTTGTGTGAGGGGAGGAATTATTTGTGGTCTCAGTCTCAGACAACATCAATACTTTTTTATCTGTTATCATTCAAATAAACACAAGTGATTTAAAGTCCAAGATAATTTCTGACAATGTCAGCATCTGGAAGCAGATTATTTTTAGCTGCTTGTAAATAATAATAAAAAAATAGGTGTTATGGATGTAACCGCACATGAAATCGTGACTTTTCATAGAATCTTTATTTTAAACTCAGCGGGGCTATAAAAGTTGAATGAGCCTTCACAGGAACAGAAATGGCTCAATGTGATGACTCATTCTGGCAACAGAGCGTTTCACTGATGCTGTGTAATCCAGCCAGTGTATGATCACACACACTCATCTCAGATTTACAGGTGTGGGATGTTGTGTATGTGTTTTTTTTTATCTTTGTGATGTGGGGAAAAAAAAGGTGTTACTGCATCACCTGTGACTCCATAGATCTCTAATAAAGACTTTGTTTTTTTCTTTGATGCCCTCTGGCAGGAAGGTGACGCCATAGTGAGTGAGTGAATAATCCTGTGTGTGTGTGTGTGTTTTGCTTGTATATGTGACCTTTTTTTTAGGAAGGTGAGATTAAAGAAAAAGTCTGAATTCTGCGATTAAAGTCAGAATTTGAGATTAAAGTCAGAATTCTGAGATTGAAGAAAAGGTCGGAATTCTGAAATCAAAATCAGAATTTGAGATTAAAGTCACAATTCTGTGATTAAAGTCAGAATTCTGAGAAACAAGTCAGAATTCTGAGATTAAATTCAGAATTTTACATTAAAGTCACAATTCTGAGATTAAAATCAGAATTCTGAGATTAAATTCAGAATTTGAGATTAAAGTCACAATTCTGATTAAAGTCACAACTCTAAGAAAAAAGTCAGAATTCTAAGATTACAAAAAAGGTCAGAATTCTGAGATTAAATTCAGAATTTGAGATTAAACTCACAATTCTGAGATTAAAATCAGAATTCTGAGATTAAATTCAGAATTTGAGATTAAAGTCAGAATTTGAGATTAAACTCACAATTCTGAGATTAAACTCATAATTTGAGATCATTCTACACATTTTTATAACCTCTGTATATATGTATATACTGTATGTTTTAACATACACAAATGAATGCAAGTCAATGCAGTGTCCTCAGAAGAACAGCAGTGCAAACCTGTGTGTGTGTGTGTGTGTGTGAGTGAGTGAGATTTACAGTCATCTAATCTGTACGTGACTCACAGCATGGTCCTCTCATTACGCCGCCGTCTGCATGCTCATTTTTCACTATGTCACCACCACCACTGTGTTAACGGTTAGTCACCACGTCTGAAACCATGACTGGAGTTCCCAGCAGAACCCAGTTTCCCCCCAGTCACACTCATCCAGTCATCAGTCACCAGCTCATGTCATGTGCTCTCTCTCTCTCTCTTCTCAGGTGTTTTTGTGTTTTCTGACAAAACAAAAAAAAACTACAGACGAGGAGTTGTGTGAATCCTGATTGAAATTCAAAAAAGCAAAAAAAAAAAAAAAGAACAGTCGGACGCTCCTCAGGTGGCCCACTGTGGCCCCTCCCCCCACATGATCCATACAGGGTTGTACTGCTGTGTTCACGAGAGCAGAAATTTAATCAAGCATTTCCACTTATCCCCCCCCCCCCTCACCCTAACCCACAATAACAATATCCATGTCAGTGAGATGTCACAGTAAAGGAATGAGGGAATAACCTTTTATGCCGTGACATGTCACAAATTGGTCAGCGCGTAATAGATTTTTTTTCGTTGTAAATCTCCTGTTGTCCAATAAATGTTTTAAAAATAGTTCGAGCGAATGGTAAAAAAAAAAGAAGAAAAAAAAAAGACTAGTGAAAAGCAGCTACAACACTAGAAAACATCTACAGACCCTGATTAAAACCCAAGAATATACAGAATAATCAAGTATTTCCAATC
The DNA here is from genome assembly GCF_963457635.1 of Microchirus variegatus. Taxonomy (NCBI): domain Eukaryota; kingdom Metazoa; phylum Chordata; class Actinopteri; order Pleuronectiformes; family Soleidae; genus Microchirus; species Microchirus variegatus. The sequence goes on from NC_139809.1 coordinate 15,706,742, forward strand.
TTATTAAACCAGGTGGGGAAAAAACGTCAAATATAGCCTTAATTCTTGAGTGCAATGCAAATCTATCCATAAATTGTCTATAATAATCTCTCCATGGTGAATGTTACGACTGAAATTGACGAACGATTCGAAGCGTAACGATAAAAAGTGAAGAATAAAACCTTTTAAAGACCTCTCATGGACAAGTGGCAGAACCTTGATGGTGCACACTTTGGGCTAAATGGCCAACATTAGCTATCATCTATTTGTCTTTGCTCACTTTGCTGCGTCTACAGGGTCTTCTACGAGGGCTGCTTTCTTCTGGAAAGGGTTTTTCAAGGGTTCTTGGTAACACTAATGGTTCCAGTAAGAACCATTTTGATCCAGAGAACCCTTTAAAACCCCTTTCCTGAATAAAGGGTTTTAAAATGGTTCTTGGTGGAACCTTTATAAAAAGGTTCTATCTGGAGCCAAAAAGGGTTCTCCTATAAGGACAAGCCGAAGAACCTTATATGGTTCAACATAGCACTTTTATCTCTAAGAGTGTATAGCAGGTCACTATTGCATCTACTTTGCCACAGAAGGATTATTTTAACGGTTTGTGATGTACAATCAACGACTACTAAAGCTCTTCTTCTGGAGCTTCTGGAGCCGCCCCTGAGGAATTCTGAGTAATTACAAAAAAAACTTGCCGCATCTATAAATGATCCTTTACCACCAAGAACCTTCACTATTACTAAAGGATCGAGTAGTGTTTATGTTTCCTGTCAAAGTCTTGCCTCCATCAGTGGTGATGTCACTTCCTGTGCGCAGAGAGCAAAGGAGAAGTGGTGTGAACTCATCTGGAAAATGAATGTATCAAAAAGTCATTCAAAAAGTTACACACTAGAGTTTTTAGAACAAAGTATTCTCTGGGTAAACTTTCTCAGACGTGATAACTTGTTGCCTTTTACTTTTTCGTTACAGTATGATATCGTTGGGTTTGTTTTTGTCACCAAACATGGATGGTGACAACTTTTCTGATGTTTTAAATACAGTGTCTACAAAAAAAGAAAAATCAAAAGAATGATCAGTGATTCTGTGGACATGGAATGAGCTGAAAAATATGATTTCACTACAGACACCAACTTCTTTGAGGGGTTTCTGGTTATGGGTCTTGTTGGTATGGACTGAATATTTCAGAACTTTACTTTATTAGGCCTTTTAAATACATCCTTGTAGCTTTATATCTGAAATTGTCTCGTCTCTGTGGAAGTACGGGACCGTCCTGGACTAAATAAAGGCTACATAAATAAATGAATAAATGAATAATATAGACATCTGTGGTGACACAATGTAAGATGACGTAAGTGCCGTCATTCAGGTGAAGGTGATCAGTGACGGGGTTAGAATAAACAGACGATTAATTAAAAAGAAGAAGAAGAGCCTGTCAAAGATTAATTCCCTGTGTCATTACATTCCTACTCTAAGTACACTACTGTTCAAAAGTTTGGGGTCACTGAGAAATGTCCTTATTTTTGAAGGAAAAGCACTTTTTTTCCCAATGAATATAACGTTAAAGGTGCATTATGTAATGACTCTAAAGCAACTGGCCATAAAATCCTCCTAATATGTCACAGAGACTCAGGAATAATGTTCATATAACAAACTGAACTCACCAACAACAACAGTACAGACAAAATATTTGCATTAAGAAAAAAAATATTTTGCAGACTGCAAATCATGTTTATGTTTTGAAATCATGTTTTGTGAAATCATGTGGCGCCACCTACCGCCGTCTACCGATCATTGCAGTCAGTAGAGTCTCAGCTGCCGAGCAACCACGGGTTGCCAGTTACGTCAGAAAACGAAACCTAAAAGACCTCGGTATTTTGAATTTGAACGTAGTATCTGTTTTTGACCACATTCTTACATATGGCACCTTTAAATGAATCAGAAATACACATATAAATTAAAATATAAATACACTCTACGACTATTCTAGCTGCAAACGTCTGGTTTTTAATGGAATATGTACATAGGTATAGAGGCCCATTTCCAGTGTTCTAATGGTACATTGTGTTCGCGTTAGAAGGCTATTGGATGATTAGAAAACCCTTGTTTATTTGGAATAAAAATCTTTATTTTCTATTCATTTTGCAACTCTTTTGGTGAATAAAAGTGTGACTTTTAATGGAAAAAAAAAACACACAACAAAAATTGCATCGGTGACCCCAAACTTTTGAACGGCAGTGCAAGACAAAAAGAAGTGATGAGTCAAAGGGAAAGGGGAAAGCCCAGGATGAATAAGTAATAAAGACATCTACATGTGGGGCTGACGGGACATGAAATATTAAGTCAGGATCAGGATGTTGTGGATGGAAGAGTTTCTAAGAGCGACTTTGTGGGGAAACATCTCAAAGCTCTGTATACGTTGACTTGCTGTAGAAGTGTCAAATTAAAGATGAGGGGTGGGGAAAAGTGTTTGTCTCAGCATCTGCACAACGCAACGATCTGGAAATCAATGTTGATGTCTGAATGAAGGAGAGAGGAGAGAGGGGGGAAGAGGAGGAGAGAGGGAAAAAAATCTGCATGCAGATAACACCTCCTCAACCGTCACTCTGCTCAGATCACTTTTCACACTGCACACACCCAGTTTTAGTATTAGAATCAAAGTGAGACACAGAGGCTGTGGCGACTTATAATCACCAGACTTCATTTATTATTATTATAATAAGAATAAGAATAAGAAGAAGAATAAAAATGTGTGATTCATTTATAGCCTGAATTTATAAGTGAAATAATAAGCACGGCAGCTTTTCCCAACGACATATGGATTAAATCTGAGGCAGCACAGGGAGCCGTCTCCTCTTTACTATGGAAACCGACACCGTACTACAGCACACACACACACACACACACACACACAGAGTGAGAGCAATTGCCATGGCATCCAGCACCGTGGCGACAAGACGCTTTCAGCCCAGCCACCAGACCAATTTACTCTACTGGACACTCAGTCACTCAACCTTGAGTCCTTTGCTCCCCCTGCTTTACTTCCTCTCTACTTCCCTTTCCAACCTCTCTCTACAACACCTTTTATTTTCTGCAGAAGAAGAAGAAGAATAAGTCTTACCTCTGAGCTGTGGCTCGGTATAGGAGTGGCTCTCGATGGTGACAGAAGAAGAAGAATAAAAAGAAAGAAGGTGCAGCAGCAGCAGCAGCTCTGCAGGGATCCTGTGAGGGATGCAGCTGAACCGGCACCGCAGGCAGGCACACATCCACCACCACCACCACCACTATCATCAGCACCAGTGAGAGCGGCGAGCAGCAGCGAATCAAAAAGGCAAAGGAGGGGAGGGGGATGTATTAAAAAAAAAACGCAAGGGAGGGGTGGGGGTTGCTCTATCAGCAGCAGGAACATTACATCATAGGCTGCCGCTGTAGAAGGGTGGGAGAGGAGAGGAGTGGACGGAGGAAGGGAGGCGCTCTCCGGGTCTCTGTCTGTCTGCGCCTCACATCACTGAAGTCATAGATTCAATTATTTATGATCGGGTTATTGCAAAAAAAAAAAAAAGAATAAAAATGTGTTTCCTCCAGTGGTTTGAGGCAAAGCTGTGACATAATGAGTTGAGCTGTGTTTGTTTGTGGTGGGTTTGCTGCTGTCAGAGTTGATGCAACACGACGACGGACACTGTGACACAGTGAGTCGTTCTATGGGCTGCGTTGCAGTGCATCTGCACGGAAGAGCGCAATGTTGACGTTCAACCTCTGCAAAAGGTCGTCTGAGATTCTTTCGCAGCAGTTATTGACAGTCAGTATGGAAGAAATATGCTCTCAGTGATCGGAGAAACGAGAGAGAAACTGCAAATCTCTGCATCCACATCACCACAAACCGTAACCGTGATCCTACAGTCACAGAAAAACTCTGCTTTTTTGGCTGACACATTAGATTATAGTCTTAATCTGTTGAGGAAAGAGAGACAAGTTGTTAGGGTTACCCCTAACACCAACCCAAACCCAAACCAAACCCCAACCCCAACCAAACCCCAACCCATCCCCAAACCAAACCCCAACCAAAACCCCAATCCTAACCCCAACCCAAATCCCAACCCCAACCCAAATCCCAACCCCAACCCAAACCCAAACCCAATCCCATCCCCAAACCAAACCCCAACCCAAATCCCAACACAAACTCAATCCCATCCCCAAACCAAACCCAAATCCCAATCCTAACCCCAACACAGATCCCAACCCCAACCCCAACCCACACCCAATCCCATCCCCAAACCAAACCCCAATCCTAACTGCAACCCAAACCTCAATCCCAATCCCAACCCAAAACTTAAATCCCAACCCAAACCTCTACAATGGCTGTCTTATAGCCGTTTAAACTCAAATAAAAGTCTTAAAGTTTGAAGTCAAAAATAATAATAATAATAATAATAAACCTGCTGTTCAGATCCAGATTTCAGTGTTTCCAGCTTTTAACCACATGACCGGTGTTAAAACCCACATGATTTTCAATCTACCAAAATCAATTTGTACGCGCTCAACAATAACGGTACATTTCTCTCGACCCATTGGCCCACATTTGGACAAAGTTCCCTCTGCAGAGATGCTCGAAATTTACCTTTTGTCCAGCAGAAAAGGGCACAAAGTGAACTAAATCGAAAGGAAATAACGCATATACCACATTTATATAAGGTTATATATGCATATATTACTTTTAAAAGGACACGAACAAAGATAATCCTCCTTAGAAAAGTTATTGACATGACCACCATTACCATTGATGTGTATATTTGGAGTTTTACCATGTGAATATATATTCTGTATGTATGTATACATGTGGAGCCCTGACAGTATTATAGTTCACACACAAACAGAACAGAACAGAGCAGAAGTTGCAGAATACGCAGTACATTCAGTCCAAAAAGGCAGAAAACGCCCTGTTTGCCAAGAAAAAGCAAGCGTGTTGATGTTTTGTATGCAGAGAGCAGAGAGCAGAGAGCCCCTCCTCGTCTTATCTGTGGTATGTATGCTTTACTGAAACTCTGACTCCTGTCCTTGAATTCCTCTCTCCCTGCCTTGAGATTTCCTTCAAAACAGCGATTATAAGAACGATCTATGGAGCTAATATTTCATTTAAATGTATAGCGTTTGTTTTTAACGTTGAATAATGGGCTATTATTATTATTATTATTATTATTATTATCCATTATTATTATGTAATGTCCATGGATGAATACCATGGCCTTAACAGACAGTAGGGGGCAGTGGAGAGGCCGCAACATGACCATCACGATGACCCCAAAGCTGGTAAATTAGGGTAAAATTCCGACATAGTTCTGCTTTCAACCTGTTATTTAAAAACATATTCAATAAAATGTTGGGACAAATTTGTTTGGTGACCCTGAAGAAAAATCTCCCATGACCCGACCCTGTTTTCTGCCAAAGTGACACAACGTCTTTAAATCCTAAATCACTATTGATCATGTCTGTGTAGCCAAGTTTAACCGACAATAACCCATCTCCACTTCTGCTGTTGCTCCACTCTTAATCCCACAGGGAGGGGAAAGCATCCATTGTGAGTCGAGGTAAAAACGTGGAGAAAGTACAAACACTCAGAGAAAGAGGCTAGAAAAAAACAGCGTAAAGCTTGTTTTACAAGGACGCGAACGTAACAGATGTTCGTTTAAAATGTTTAACCGAAGCCGCCCGGCTTGTGTGAAGTGAAGCCAAGGCAGATCTCTGGTTCGCGTCTGATCAGGACGCTGAACTCGACGCGACACGTCGTCCGCCAGAATCAGCCTCGCGCTTTTAAATCTCCTGTTATTTAATTATTTATCCTTTAAGTGCACAAGCACAGAGAAGAAGAAAGAAAAAAACAGAGACTTACTGTAGGGTAAGTGTGAGTTTGAAGGACAGTTGTCGTGGCAGGCATGTCCTGGCAGTGTTGATGATGACACAGCTTGTTCCTGAAATGACAGACCACACAGATCTTTAATTAAAGAGCTGATGGACAGGGAGTCTGGCTCTTTAAATGGGTCTAAATCTAGTGTGTAATGTCAAGATAGACAGAGGCCACAGCATCATTGCGCTAGTAAAGCGATACACACGCAACCAAGTTGGATTATGACTAGCTGGGCTGTACTGGGCACGTTAATGGCCATTAATGGCATCAACCTTAACACACATTAAGGCATGATGTGTTTCCATGACGACTGACCGGAAAAAGGCGTTTGTGACGTCATGTTTACGTTCTCTAAAGTAATGCTAAGGCACACATACCCAGTACACAGGTACGCTGTTTATTTGTAGCGCTGGTCTTTTCATTTAATATATAGACTGCTCCAGTTTCGACTGTAGTCGCGCTAATGCAGCTAACGGAGCTAGCGGCTAAACGGTGCCTGGACTCCGCAGCACGTAAACATAACGTTACGCATCATTTTCCTTTTTTTTTCTGGTCAGTCGTCATGGAAATGCGTCAATGCGTTAATGTGCCTTAACGTCAACCCCATCAACCGCCACTAACGCTGTTAACGTGCCCAGCACGAATTATGACTGAAAACACAAAGAAGTGCCCTCATGAATTCACGGGTGAATTTTACTGCTCAAAACCCCCAAGTTTTTCGTGTCCCCACCCACCCCTGTGTGTTTGCTGCTGCTGTATACACACAAACGCTCCCTCAGTCAAGGCTGATAGTTTTGCTTGACAGAGCCTGTACAGATCTCAAGAAAATTAAGCTGAAACGGCCAAATTCAACACAGTAGATGGAGTTTGATGGCTGAGGTGATCGTGGGGGGGACGGTGATGTGAGGGTAGGCTTGTCTGAATAAGTGAATTCAGGGACGTTATTGTTGCAGGAGTGTTGTTTAAGCCCAAACTGAGGCCAAATAAAAACATCGACAACAACAAAAAATCCACACAAAGTTACGCAACGCAGCTTTAAATAGACCTGAAGCTCCGTCACATTTCGTCTTGACGCAGGACTCGGGGAAACCTCCAGCCCCGAGTGTGTCGGCGAGTGTCATCAACAACGTCAATTCAATAATCAGGCCCAAATAAATCAGTGCGCGGTAAATCCAGATTAGAGATCTGCAGATGTGACCGCCACTAAAGCAGTTTATCATCATCTCACTTACAATAAAAACCAAACAGACGGAGCGCTGTGTTTGCACCAAGGAACTCTAATGAGTGTGTGACATCGCCTGGAGAGACGAATCAATGCCACTGCTCTTTTGTCCCGTCTGTCTCTCGTTTTTAAAACGTATAAAACATTCTCCACATACTCGAGTGTTGTAGGCTGACAGGAATGCAGCAGACTGTACTCCAGCCTTGGAATATTATTGCTGTAGCTCGCAGACAATCAGTCCACTTTCTTTTCCCTCTCCCCTCAAGGATCGGCTCTGTTTCGCAAGTGCGAACACATTCGAAGGAAAACAACAATGTCGGCATTGAGAGACGGGGAGTGACCCTGACGTGACACCGTGACGTGAAATAAAGCTTATTTCTGCGCCTTTATACACTCTAAAGTGCTCTAAAAGTGCTAAAAAAGTGCTAAGTTGAACCATATAAGGTTCTTCGGATTGTCCTCATAGGAGAACCCTTTTTGGCTTCAGGTAGAACTTTTTTAGAGCTGAAACGATTAACCGATTAATTGATTATTAATCGATTACAAAATTAATCGGCAACTATTTTGATAATCGATAATCGGTTTTAAGCTTTTTTCATTAAAACGAGATTTATGATTGTTTTAGCTTCTTCAAAGTGCATATTTTCTTGTTTTTTTTGCTCCACATAACAAATAAATCATTTTGGTTTGTGAACAAAACAAGACATTCGAGAACATATAATTTCCAGCTTTGACAAACACTGATCAACATTTTTTTAAACATTTTATGACATTTTATGACCAAACGATTAATCGAGAAAATAATCGACAGATTAATCGATTACCAAAATAATTGTTAGTTGCAGCTCTAAACTTTTTTATAAAGTTTCCACCTGGAACCCTTTTGGAGGGTTCCACTAAGAACCCTTTTAAAACCCTTTATTCAGGAAAGGGGTTTTAAAGTGTTCTCTGGATCAAAATGGTTCTTACTGGAACCATTAGTGTTACAAAGAACCCTTGAAAAACCCTTTCCTTGGGAGAGGCCTTTTCAGAAGAAAGTGGTTCCAGGTAGAACCTCAGCCCTTGTAGAAGGACCCTTTTGGAACCCTTATTTCTAAGAGTGTATGATAAAAACTAGGGGATAGTGAGTATTGGATAAAATCACATGATCAGATATCGATATCAGACAGATACAAATGTAAACTCCAGTACAATCCAAAAAGTAAGTGAGTAAGTACCTTTTATTTACAGTATATGGCACCCTTCACAGATATGGAATCTCAAAGTTCACAAAAGAATCATAGTCTAACTAAAAACCTGATTTTGACTGCTTTTAAAAGCGAGAAAAGCATTTTTGCTCAGTCATGTTTGGGCTATTTATTACTTCTTTTTTGGGAGAACAATATTTGTCACAGAAATGGAGAAGTATGTCTTTGAAATGACTTCATACGTTCACAAATGGTCCAAATCGGACAAATATCCGTACCAGTCGACTTTGACCGATGTTCCAACACCTCGTTATTTCTGAAAAAGGCTCAGTCCAACACTCCACATATCTAATCTCTCTCACTATAAGGATTACATGAACGGCTGCTAATCTCCATTTACCCCATTACTGGTAATCATAATAAAAACTTTCAATTACACTTAAACTTTATCACAAAACTGTACAGAATCACGCTCTTGATTATCGTGCACAACTGAAAAGTAGAAATGTCTAAAAAGCTACAGGGGCCGACCATTTCCATCATCCAATTTTCACAAATGTTGCCCCAATTCTTCACATTTCACACGTCTACGTAGACTGTACGTTGGTCAGCTGTGATATACGTGGTGTTGACTGATGACACTAAGCAGATGTTGTTTCCTCTCCCCTGGAGACCACTTCTCAAATTAAGGGGTCAGAGGTGATTGGCTGCTACCGAAGGACACTCCCTTTAGACGCTCTGGCAGACACACACACACACACACACACACATACACATACACTCACACTCACACTCACACACACTCATGTGCCATTGTTTAATAGGCATTTGTGTAAATAAAGAAAAAACAACAAGAGAATAACTGTATTATAGGCTTCAAAATGTCCAGTAAAAAAGCCAAATATTCTTAAATTCATTTAAATGTTCTTATTCTTTTGTAGAATAATAATAATAATAATATATATATATAATATAATAATAATAACCTACTAATGATGTGACCCCCTAATGATAAACGATGACCAAATGAACACCAAATGAGGTGTTTTCTGTCAAATCTGAACTCTAACACATACAGAGCTCCACTACTGTGTGTCAAACAAATACAGACCATGAACAGACGTGAACATGTGGCCTCTTTGAAATAAACAACCATCTTCTTATCTAAACCCTTGTTAAACCACGGGCCTCCATGTCCACATGTCCCGTCTCAAAAAAAACAACGTAAAGTGGGACTGAAATCACTAGAAATCCTTATAGAAGAGGTGTTTTTTTTACGATTAAAATGTGTATTTCTGGCTTGTAACATCGTGATGTTAGCGTCAGTGAAGAGATTAAGAGCAGCCATTGTGTCTTGGAATAATGATCTTAATCCCGCCAGAATAAAGTTCTTACAGCTGAATGATAACGGGGCATCCCCCCCCCCCCCAACCCCCTGATCTGAGGAAGCATCAGGGCCGTTCAGACCTGTACTTGACCTGGCCAGGACCGGATCACTGAAACAGGTGTATCATTTCTTCAGATGCAGGACTAAGACATGGAACGATGCAGTCTTTTTACGTGGTTCTTGACCTCAGGGGCGAAAAGAGCGCGTGAAGACATAAACACCGATGTGTTGAAAGTTTCCTTTTCAAACGGCACGAAGAATAAAACCATTTCCCCCCTCCCTCCCTCCCTCATGCAGATGAATTTCCACGCGTACGTGGATCAAAAGCAGATTAAATTTATCATGACGCTCTTCTGGAAAACCGCTGATACTGCTGACATTTGACATGACGTGTGCCCTCGGCCGCCGATCTGAGAACCTGCCGCGAACGACTCCGAGCTCTTCTGTTACTGAGTTTTTACGGACTTCTGGCTGCAGTATCACGTTCGCCGTCACCACGGCAACGCGGCGATTGAGTTCGCCTTTTTCATTCATGCGTTCCCCCCGCTCTCGTCCCCCCGAGAAACACTTGCTGACAAAGCGGCCGTACGACAATGCTCATTGTTGCTCACTGCTCTAAAGAGAGCTCGACGGCCCACAGCAACGTGGAGAACATCAAACAGATCATCAAACAAAAATTGAATTATTTTTGAAGCCTTTTGACTCAGAGCAGTGCACAAAGATATATATATATACAATATATATATATTTCTTGAGGACTGTTACTGAAGGACCCCATGAAATAAAATGGAGGCCTAAACGCAAATTTGGAGGCCTAAACGTGCCCAAAAAGTGAGAAAATGTACGCGTGAAAGTGGTTCTCTGTAAAGTAAATCTGACCAGCAAGTTTATTATTATTATTATTATTTGTGACTTAAAACTTTGAGACTTTTGTTTGAGTTTAAACAGCTATGAGACAGCCATTATAGAGGGTTGGGTTTGGGTTTGGGGTTAGGGTTAGGATTAGGGTTGTGGTTAGGGTAAACCCTAAACAAAAAACAGAAACATGATTACCACACAAATCCTATTCATGTAAATGTGTATATATATATGTGTGTGTATATATATATATACACACATTGTGTCATTTATCGTTCCATTCCTACAACAATATAAAGGTAATATGAAAATTTTCTGGCATATTTACGAATGGTAATTAATCGTGATTAATCCACAGCTACCCTGTGATTAATCTGATCTAATCTTTCCGACAGCCCTAATGTTTACATATATAGACTTTATTTAACCCCCAAATAGGAGAATGGCTCCAGAAGCTTCCAGGGAAAACATCTAAGATGTCTGTCCAGAAAAGTGCAGATCGGCTAAGATACCGCGCAGAACCCTCACTCTGGTAGAGGACCCAAGCTTAGACATGGGGCCAATTCCAATTCCTATCTTAACCCTCAAGCTCAACCCTTAATCTTAACTGGCCCTCAAAACCAAGTGTTGAGGGTTATTTTGTCACTTAGAAATGGGACAACCCTTAAATGCAGATACGCATTCAGACTGTAGGGGGCATAATAACGCGAAAGCTGTGTCCAGTCTGTCAACTCCAAAAAAGAAGAAGAAGAAGAACACATTTACGTCAGGATTATTTATTACGATCCGTTTGTCAGTCAAGTTATTAGGTTGTCAGTTAGTTATAAGATGATACTCATACAAATACCACAACCACAGACATATTCAGCTGACAGTTACCACACACCACGACTTATTGAAAAGTAAACCATAGCAAACGATCGCTTGTCCGCACCGGTCGGCTATTGACAAAAGATCGTAAAGTAAAAATAAAAGTTACGCAACAATGACATCAGTAATCTATAATATGGGCCTAAACTAAGATAATACAATGGTTTTCATAATTTTCTCTAAAAATCTCTATTAACAAAGAAAATACTTAATTTGTAGCGCACTCGTTTCGCTGCTTTCGGGGCCATCTTTGTTATGTGAAAACGCGCAATGCATTCTGGGTAGCCCTTGCTCCCAAGGGTGGTCTCGGAAAATCTCAATATTGAGGGCGATACAGCCCTTAAACTTGCCCCTCAACTTAATTTTTCTGAGAATCGGGACAGCACTTGCTCTAGAGGGAGCGCACATTTTTGAGATTGAGGGTTAAGCAAGGAATTGGAATTCACCCTTAGACCCAAGACCAGGGGGATGAGCGGGGATTTTTGTGTCTTTGTTGTATAGAAGAACTTGTGTGACATTTGTCCATTTTTGAGGACAGTGTCTTCTTGAGTAGCCCTCGGTTGACTGAGGTTAACTCAGACACAAAGCTGAATCACGCAGACCAAGCAAACTTTCGACCCAAGCCAGGCCTAAAAATACACTGCCTGAAACTTAGAGTCTACAGAGCAGCAGCAGCAGCAGCAGCAGTGAGTGAGTGAGTGAGTGAGTGAGTGAGTGAGGCCTCCATTATACGCCGCCTCTCCCAGAAATCCTCTCTAAACTTAGCTCATCCCACAAACGCAACCAGATCAGAGGACGTCCGCTTGCTGCCGAGGTCGTGTGGCAAATCCCTCGGCGGCTGCTCAAAAGATTTTTTGACAACTGCTGCTCACATTCTCGGGCCGACGACCGCGCGGGGGACATCGAGGGACCGCGACGACAATGGTTTGAATCCACAGAAGTATATGAGCATGAAGCAGCAGCCAAGACCTCCAGAGGACGGGAAGACAGAGTCGTCAAGGAAGAGGGATTCTGATGATTAATGGAGGGTGAAACTCTAAATTCACTCATATTTCATCCGTGATTTGTCTGAAAGATAGTTCCTTGACATCCTTGAAAAGTTTGTAAGCATGGGTCACTGTCATTGTACAAGAAGTTCAGTCGATATTTAGGTAAATGTCTCCCTTGTTGGTTTGTCATGAGGCCACCTACTGTTTCACGCTCGCATTGCTTCATGTACATAGACTACTCAGCCCAAACTCTCTCTCTTCCACCGTTGGCGTGAGATTCCATGAGGAACAACGAGCGAGTAAAGTTGAGTAAGAGAGCAAAATGACGATGTTACACCTGGGAAAACTGAAAAATTACAAGATCTCTGTCTCACCAAATACAAAAACCCTCTCGTCTTTTACTTTACATTATTTTGTGACAAATAAAGGAAGTAAAGTACCTTTTCTTTTACATTTTTAGAGATAAACACAGTGCGAGATTTTCTTTTTTCTTTCAGTTTAATATGGCTGTTGAAAATAAGTGGAAATGTATGCACGCGTTTATATTTAATATCATTTACACAGGCACATGCAACAGATCGCCCACATTTCTAATCATAAATTTTGGAAAAAAACAAGATGGCCGACATTGCTTTTGGGTCAAATTCGTGTTCGTAGACATGTTCAGGGACAGAGTTTTGTGTCACATATGAAATTGAGCCATCGAAATGCTCCAAAATTCCGATGGCTGCCGTGGTCACGACCTTTCGAATCTGCGAAAGTTTCAGATAACTCTTGATCTTGGATGGGTCTAGTACAATTTGACATATTTTTCATCTTCCTAGGATAAACGTCCTCAGACCAGCAAGTTCAGTTACAAAATTTGCGAAACTTACGCTAAAGATATACTCTAAATCCAATATGGCCGACTTCCTGTTGAGTTGAGGTCATGGTGTCAAGAGGATTTTTTGTCCGTCTTGGACCAGACAATGTTCCCACTGAATTTCACGAAATTTGCCGCAACTAAAATTGGGCCCGCTCCATCTGCGTTTGACCTGTGGGGGGCGCTGCTGAGCCATTTTTCATCGGTTTTTCACAAGTCCATTATTTGTTTGAATTTTTCACCAGTTCTGGTGTGCGTGGCAATTTTCGTCCATTTTCAAGCAAAAAGAAAATAATAATTCCTTGAATTACGTCCACGCACCCCGTGAGGTCAGTCCCTAAAAAAAGGTTTTGTCAAATCAACAGTCCAAAATAGAATGTTTGGCATTACGAAGCTGTTGTTTAACTCGATCATCAGGTCTGTCGCAGATCTGTGTGTGAGCTCGTAAAAAGCCAACAGTGACTCGTACACGACGTGACTGATGCAGTGTTTGACACTCGCAGAGACAGAGGAAGCACTGAGCTCACGCCCGCTGTGATCTCGCTGCTCAGTCCAGTCTCTGACCATCTGTCGTAGTAAAGTCATGTTAACGCCTTCTCTCTCTGTGTGTGTGTTTCCTCAGGTGGTGACTAAAACTGCTCTCTGATGTATTATTTGAAGAGAATATATTGCACTGATGCTGCTGCAGCACAATTACAGCCTCCACGTATGAGCATTTGTTTCACATCCGTGAGCAAATTCCTCCTTCTCTGAGGCTAAAGATGCTAAAATTCACTTGAATAATGTGCGGCGAGAATTATAAAATGTTTTTAAGGGCAGTTCACACACGTGGTGTGTTTTATTTTTCATATTCTGGACAATAATCACTCTGAAAAGAGGCTACACTTCCAAAATATAGAATACAGTCAAAACTAGGACTTTGTTCAGTCTTATTTTGTGTCTTTATTTACCTGTAAAGGATTTATCAAACATATGTGGGTAAACACAGCTTCATTGTCTGATTCAGTGGTTTGAATAAAAAAACTGACTGACAAGAGTTTTTTTGTGTCATATGATACGGTGGAAACATAAGTGGGAAACATGTTCAGTTGACCCACTTCAACATAAAAGAGCTCAACACACAACAACATGTGTGACATGATTTCACTCTGTCATTTGTCCTGTGGCTGCGCTGCACAAACCTCTTTCTTTTTTCACATGTGGCTGCAAAAAAAAGGCAGAATTCTGAGATTAAATTAGAATTGACTTTTTTCTCAAAATTCATGAGGTTTCCTTTCTTTCTTTCTTTTTACTTTCTTATTTTCTTTTTACATGTGGCCCCAAAAAAGTAAAAATTCTAACTTTAATCTCAGAATTCTGAATTGAATCTAAGAACTCTGAATTCATCTAAGAATTCTGACTTTAATCTCAAAATGTATGCTGTTTTCTTTCTCTCTCTTTTTTCTTTCTTTCTACATAAAAAAGTCAAAATTCTGACTTCAATCTCGGAATTCTAAATTTAATCTAAGAACTCTGAATTTAATCTCAGAATTCTGAATTGAATCTCAAAATTCTGGCTTTAATCTAAGAATTCTGAATTTAATCTAAGAATGCTGAATTTACTCTCAGAATTCTGACTTTAATCCCAGAATTCTGAATTTGATCTAAGAATTGTGACTTTAATCTCAGAATTCTGAATTTAATCTCAGAATTATGAATTGAATCTCAGAATTGGCTTTAATCTAAGAATTCTGAATTTAATCTAAGAATGCTGAATTTAATTCTTGAATTCTTGAAATTCTTGAATTTAATCTGATAATTCTCAATTTAATCTAAGAATTCTGACATTAATCTCAGATGTCTTTTTTTCTGTACTCAGAGAACCATCTGTTGGTCTTCTGTTTTTCCATGAGAGGAATTATATAGGCCAACAATGCGCCTAAATCTATAAATATGTTGAAATGATTCTTTTAAATCTGAAAATGATGAGTGAGTATAAACCTAAAATAAACAGCATATACTTGAATCTGTGAAAAACGCTCTGGATCCATTGTTTTCCAAACACAAAGGAATCTTCTGAGCTTGGAGTTTGGATGACGATGACCACACTGAGGTGAACTCAGCCTCAGGATGAAAACCTGGGGATTTTGTTATAGATCTGTGACAAAAGCTGAAACTGATCCATTGTGAAGTAACTGAATATCCAAGCAGAGCAGAGAATCAGGCCTGCAGCACGACATCACACACACACGCACGCACACGCACACACACACACACACACACACACACACACACACACACACACACACACACACACACACACACACACACACACACACACACACTCATGTGTTTGAGTTTCAGTCAGAATCACAAAAGCCTTGAAACACCAGCACATACTGTATTTGCCGTCATTGCCAGGGTTTTTGTGTGTTTTTTTGGAAACAAACACGTCTCCACTGACACACAAACATCAAACACAACAGTTCGACTTTGACGAGACAATTTGAAATTCTTGTGTAAACGTGTAAAAGGAAAATCTCAGCGCCAAAAAAAAAAAATCCAAACGTCTTTTCTTTTTTTTTATGCCTCAGGACGTGTTGTTTTCTTTGTTTCCAGTGCGAGTAAATATTGTGTAACACAAACTGCAGACGACTTGTAAATCAAATAATACAGGATTTTTCATGTGTGTAATTATGGTCTGGCGTCGCATTTAAAACATGTTTATTGTAAAAACGCTGCAGTCGTGAGCAGAAGTTGGCGCTCGTTCATTTCCAACCCAGAAGTGCTGACTCAGATTAAAGTGAATGGTCCAGGTGTTTCTGTGTGGAACACATTTGCTTCTTAAAACCTTTATTGTTATTCTATTTTTAACTCTGATTCATAATTTGTTGAGAACTGCCCTCTGTGTGGTATTATGATTTTATTTCTTATTTTATTCGGCAAAATTGTCTTGATATATAATTATATATACATATACATATATATGAATGACATATGAATATGGGGGTAAGGTATATAAAAATGTTTCTTTTCCACATTTGTCTGTTTTGACTAACTCAAAGTGTGGAGGTACATTAGATGAGGGATCCATATCTGTAACTGTATTTTTCTTGCGTATTTACATTAAAACTGTCAATATTGCTTTGGAAAGAAGGCGTCTTTCCAAAGCAAATTTTTTACTCTATATCCTTGGGCAGAAATAATTAATATTCATAAAATCTACTACAATAATTGTATAATAATTCATTTTGATAATAAGAAAAATATCAAATTTGATAACTTTTGGTTTTGAGTTTTTTTTATTATTATTATTACTATTATTATTAGAATTTCTGATTTTTAATGTGATTTTCATTTTGGTTTGTGGACAAAACAAGGACATTGGAGAATACAGTAATTTCCATATTTTAAAAACACCGATCAAGATTTTTCAACATTTTCCATCATTTTTCTGGGCCAAACATTATTAAAATAATTGTTAGTTGCAGCCCTAGATTTAACCAATTGACCCTTTTCCTATTTCATTCCACCCTATGTTGCATTCTATTGTATATTGATATATTCTATTGTTGTATTTGCATCTCTTTTACTTTAAAACTTATTTTCATTTTATTGTGAAGCACATTGAGTGTCAATCCTTGTATGAAAGATGCTGTACAAATAAAGTTTATTATTATTATTATTATACTGAGACACTGGTTTGAACACAATGATTTGTTTACATTTGAAAGTTACACACTACAGCTTTAAGGCTACAGTATCGCCATACTTTATAGATTCTAGTATCTACATACACATGTACACCCTTAGAAATAAAAGTGCTAAGTAGAACCATATGAGGTTCTACGGCTTGCCCTCATAAGAGAACCAGGTAGAACCTTTTTATAAAGGTTCCACCAAGAACCCTTTTAAAACCCTTTATCCAGGAAAGGAGTTTTAAATGGTTCTTACTGGAATCATTAGTGTTACCAAGAACCCTTGAAAAAATCTTTCTTCGGGAAAAGGGTTTTTCAGAAGCAAATGGTTCCAGGTAGAACCTCAGCCCTTGTAGAAGAACCCTTTTGGAACCCTTATTTCTAAGAGTGCATGTGCCATAGCTGTTATATACAATAGTGGTGAAATAAATACACACAAAATCAAAGCCTCGTGGTCGCCCTCAGAGCACAGATTAGTGAGCGTACACCAGTGATAGCATCAGCAGAGCGTCTCACACACACACACACACACACGCGCACACACACACACGCGCAAACACACACATTTGTGAAGCATATGTAGTGAGGACACAGTGTGTTCTTTAGCTCCAGGGCTCTGAAACATCTGCAGTGGCTCCCTGTAGCTTTGAAAATGTATAGATCAAGGCGAGAAACGAATGTGTTTTAATGTCAGAATTCCCCGACACTTCCATGAAGTCATGTGTGCATGAAAGGAGCTCGTGTTGTGGTTGATTTCAAGGTGGATCTACACGTGTCACAGTGGGTTTTGTTTTTGGGTGTTTTCCCTTTGTCCTTTTTTTAGGCGTTTCTTAAATCTCATATAAATGCAAAAAAACTATAGTTCTTTATAGATTCTAGATCAAAAAATGGTTCCTCTGGTGTCTTAAAGGGACAGTTCAGAATTTTGGACATAAGAACTATTTTCCAACTCAGCCGGTGTGACGGAGACGAAAGAAAGACAGTTGCCGAGTTTGCAGGTGCTACAGCTAGCGCAAGTCAATGGTACCTGCTAGCATGGCATTATAAACACTCATACCGACTCCACAGTGCACCCGAGGCAAATCCATTGTAACGGCAGACTATAGATGTACATATCTGTGTTGATAGAATAATATTTGAAACAAAACTAACTTCGCATCGCATTCATTTTTGAGGGACTACTTTATCGGCAGCAGCGGAATCAGTCCGCCACTGCCGGAAGTATGACGCACTGCTGCTGCTGCTGCTGCTGCTGAGACATAAATTCCGAACTATCCCTTTAAGTCCCCAAAAAGCCCTTTATTAAAAGCCCAAACAAAATGTCCTCACTTGGGTTATGCGTGTTATTTAGGAGGACACATCACAGACATAATGCAGCCCCTCTTAACAACCATCACCATAACTAACCCTTAACCTAAACCCAAATTCTAACCTTAAAACCAAATCTTAACCATTTAAAAAGTCGATAACACTTAAGATTAGGGAACACATATTCACAATTAACTAGGTGCTTACTAACATATATAAGTAGCATGCTAGCCCTTTATTAGTAATCATTAAGCGCATATTAACACCTTATTCTACCTCTATAATGACATAAATTAAGATTTTTCCTACATAAGGCGCTAATATTTACTAATAAGTAAGTAAGCTAGTATGCTACTTATATTCATATTAACAATCACCTAGTTAATGGTGAATATGTGTTCCCTAATCTAAAGTGCTACTAAAAAAGTCCTTAAAAGCCCTTTCAAGTGTTTTTTAGTAATTGCTTTTGGTAAATTGGTAAATGCCTAAGCTAAAACCGGGTCTTAAGTCCCCAAAAAGGACCAAACAAAATGTCAATTTTTAATCTTAAAACCAAGTCTTAACCATTTAAAAAAAAGTCCTGAAAAGCCCTTTTAAGTGTTTTTGGTCCTCACGTGTCTTAACATAATCTAAACTTATTGATTTATTTCATTTATGTCCCATAAGGAAGACGCGTCCCCATCTCGTGAGTGCGTAAACAGATTTAGGTCCCCACAACATGACGAATACCGAGAACACACACACGCACCCACACAGATTTTGTACAGATTTGCATTGACTTCTATTCATTTGAAAAGCCCTTAAACTTTACCTTTACCAGTTAATGTCTCACCCTGTAACCTTAACTTAAGCACAATTTAAATGTCTAAAAGACAGGGGGGTTCAGACACACACACACACACACACACACACACACACACACACACACACACACACACACACACACACACGGACACACACACCATATCAAAGAGCTCATTTCTGGAGGCTCTGTGCAGCAAACAGGTGCTAGATTAAATCAGAAGGGCAGAGACAAAAGCTCAGTGTCTGTTTCTTTGGCTCCGTCACCGCAGCACGTCAAAGTCAGAGCCTGCAGACCAAGAAGAAGAAGAAGAAGAAGAACTCGAAGGTCTCACGTTTGAAAGAAAGAAAGAAAGAAAGAGAGGAAGAGAGAAAGAGAGAGAGGAGAAGTCGCCAAATAAAGAGCAATTAATCAAATCTATCGACTGCTGCAAAGCAAACAAGACGAGGCTCAGTCTGAGCAGAAGGGTGATTTCCACGGTGAACTGAGAACTCTGTGTTTACTCTGTGCTTACTTTTATTATATATATGTATATATGTATGTATATATACACACTGTTTATGAATCATGAGAGTGTAATAATTATATTTACGCTACAAACAGCACATCTTTAAGCCAAATTCGGGCGAAAAAAGACACGTTTAAAACATTCAAAACACTAAAAACCTACCCTTTTACCTCCTTTTTATTCCACACTGTGTTGTGTTTTACTGTTTTATTTACTTTAAAATGTATTATTATTAAATATAAAATGGATATAATATATACATATATATTATGTATACATATTTATATGTAATATATAAAATAGAATATAACATTATGAAACATTATTTTCCCCTTTTATTGTGAAGCACTTTGATCTGCAATATTTTATTAGTTTATTATTATTATTACTCATGGATAACAATAATAATTATATTTTAACATTAAAAAATATACTTTCATTCATATTAACTATTACAGAAACATTAAAAAATGATTTTGATAATAACTAAATTGTATTTTATGTAGTTTTATGAGTATGACCCCATGTTTGAGACTGAAGCCAAACAAATATACTATTTTTATTTGATTTATATTTAATTCTTTACAATAAAAACGAAGACAAAGAAAAAAGAAAATGTAATGAAAAGTAGAAAATAAGATAGTAGATAATAAGGAGAAATAAGAAGAAATAGAACCAATAAATATTCACATTACTGCATCAGAAAATCTAAATATTGATCAATTGTTTAAGATTTATAATATAAATAATCTTGTTTCACAGCCTTTTTCCTCCTGAAGGTGAGTTCACTTCACTACAGTCAGAGGAAAAAGTCCCCGACTCTGTGATGGTAAATATGACGCTGAGCTTTAAAGGCTCTGGCTTTGGTTCAGAGAACAAAAGAAAAAGTAAATCAACAACAAAGTCACGGACAGAACAAGTCTGCACCTGCACAGCTGAGCGCTTCTGATGATGATGTCATCACAGGAACAGGAAGAGGAACAACAGCCCCAGACGCTGTGTAACACATACAACTCAGGGTTTTATTTTCTCTTTAATTTCCCCTCGAATAATAATAATAATAATAATAATGAATAAATAAAACTAATTGTCAAAATGAAATACCAAATACTCGAAGAATTCCAGAATTTTGATTAAAAAAAGTAAAAAAAAAAAAAGTTTTGTCCAAATTTGACCGAAAAAGTCAAAAAGAAAAAAAAAGACAAAATTTTACAAAAAAATGAAAATTAAATTGTCCAAACTTTGACAAAAAAGTGAAAAAAGAAAATATGTCCAAAATTTGTCAAAAAAGCAAAAAAAAATAATTTTGTCCAAAATGTGACCAAAAAAGTCAAAAAGAAAAAAAATTACAAAATTTGAAAAAAATACAAAATCGTCCAAAATTTGACACAAAAGTTAAAAAAAAAATGTTTGTCAAAATTTGGACAAATGAAGGTAAAAAATTAAATTTGGACAAAATATGACAAAAAAGTCCCCAAAAAAAGTTTTCCAAAATTTGACAAAAAAGTAAAAAAAAATAATTTTGTCCAAAATGTGACCAAAAAAGTCAAAAAGAAAAAAAATTACAAAATTTGAAAAAAATACAAAATCGTCCAAAATTTGACACAAAAGTTTTAAAAAAAAATGTTTGTCAAAATTTGGACAAATGAAGGTAAAAAACTAAATTTGGACAAAATATGACAAAAAAGTCCCCAAAAAAAGTTTTCCAAAATTTGACAAAAAAGTAAAAAAAATGAAATAAAATCTAAAATTTGACAAAAAAGTTATCCTTGAGTATGTCGTCTAACAGTTATTTTACTGCACTTTAAAATAGTGTATTAACCATTAACAAAAATCAAGAAAATAATATAAAAATAATAACAGTAATAATAATAGGTTGCATGTTCATTTTCAAACGAGATAAGAGTGTGTTTCCTGTCAGGGTTGTTGTTCTTATCTGTTCTCTGTTCTCCTAACAGTCCCTGAACACATCAGTGATGGAGATGAGGATGAAGGATATTTTTGAATTCCCCACCCTTCGGTTTCTGTGGCTGTGCTCGTGTTAGAGTTTCAGCGATAACTTGTGACTTTTTATGGACACGTTTAAAGCATGAAACTGTTGTGATTTGTGCGTTTACTCAAAAAAAATAAAATTAAATAAAATGAAGCACTTACATGTTAGGATTCTATATCTCACCAATGTGCACCTTTCCCAAATTAATCGATTTAGACAATAAATGTACACAATTAAGCTGCATCTTCTTCATCTCGACAGAATAGCACTTTAAAATCTAAAAATACAGGAAAAAAATTAATTTACTTGAGTTCAATTGTGAATTATTCATCGTCATTCTGCTGCTCCTGTGACCTTCAGCAAGTAAAAGTGCATTATTTTACTTTTTTGATGGATATTGAAAAAAAAAACAAAAAACATATTAACCATAATTATAATAATAGTAATTAAAAAGAAGTATTTTTATATGTGAGATCATAGCAAGGTTGTGTTTTTTTATTTTTTTAACTGAGCATCTGATGCTGCAGCCAAAATATTTCAAAGGGGACTGCAGTGAATGACGCCATGAAAACATGGGTTGGGCGCCCTCTAGTGGCCTCATGACAACACCTGCACTCAACGAAATCAGAAGCTTTTTTCTTCATATTGGAAAAAAAATACATATTTTCTGTTAAGATACTTCATACTTTTACTCAAATATCCCTTTTAGGTACTTTTATACAATACTGACTATGTTCTCTGTAGGCTGTTTGCACTTCCTGTTCTGCTGCGATACCTCAGGAAAAAAGTGACGTGGCCTTTTCATCCCTCATAATTTGTGCCGAAGCTTCCTTTTTTCCATGCTTTCCCATCATATGTGAACTTGTTTTTCATAATTTAGTATATTTAATGCACTTTCTATCAAGATATGCTTCATTTTCTGTTGTCACATCATCCTTTTCTGCTGCGATGATCCCAGAGAAGAGTGTCTCATGTTGTGTGTTTTCATTCTTTTTATTACATTTTCTGTCAGATATGATAAACTGAACTATGTTAACCGTAAATAAATAATAAATAAATACACACCACAAGATGGCACTCTTTCCATTTCCAGTCCTTTCCCACACAGCTGTTGTGTTTAAGTTCATATTCACATGCAGAACATATTCGTCTGTAGGAATTAAACCAATCTCATGTTCCTTTAAAAGATTATTCTTCTTCACTTTGTGTAAATAAAGTCCTGTATTCTCCTCAAACAGGAAATGCTCTATAATCTATACACACTTTAAAAAAAAAAAAAAAAAAAAAAAAAAAGCAGAGCAGCAGTGACATCTACTGGATTATTTTTGCGAGTTCAGCAAATTCATTAAAGCGACAGAAAATGTTTAAATCTGTAATCTGAGAGTTTCTGCCTTGAGATAATGCGATGCTGTGATTTGGTGGCGTATGAAATCAAATCTGATTAATGTCATGGTCACTTTATTAGGTACACCTGCAAATCTCTAATCCCGTGTTCAAACCAGGCGCGAGAATGTGGACGAAAGACGATTTAATCTACTGGAGAAAAAAACATCCAGTTAGTGGTCGTTCTCTCTCTGTACGGAGCCATGATGATGTCAGAGGTCAGAGGATTATGACCAGAGTAGTTTGAAATGACACTAACAACCACTCATTACAACATATATATGCTCTCTGTATATAATATATATATATATATATATATATATATATATGGGAAGACAGTGAAGCTTGAAGCAGGCGACCCTACAGCAGCAGAAGATCACACTGAGAGGCACTTAATTAGGTGTCTGTACCTAATAAAGTGGCCTTTGAGTTAAAAAAAAGCTTGTTTCTTAGTTTCCTGAGCAGACGAGATCAGAGAGGGCAGAATTCTTCGTTTGTAAAAAAAAAAAAAAAAAAAAAAAAAAAAAAGAGCAGAATGAGCCGAGGTGTAGGACTCAGCACGTCGTACTGGATAAGCATCTTTAGAGTTGTAAAAAAGAATCTAAACAAAACGGGTAGACAAAAAAAAGAAGAAGAAGGAGAAAAATTCATGTAACGACCGTATCAGCTCCAACTAATCATCCCCGTTCAAGCACGAGGGTGTTTTTGTTTGTTTTTTTATCTGTAAGGAGGGAGCCTATTATGTGTATACAGCACCCTTCAAATCACTCATCTCTGTCTCTGTCTCTCTCTCCTTCTCTTCGTTGCCGTAACAAGCGCGAGAAAGAAAAATGGAAGCATGGAAACGTGACCACATGACCTGAGCGGGAAAAACACAGACACTCTGTGTCCATCACTTCATCACTTTGAAGACACAGACGGATGGTTATGGACACTGGATCCAAAAATAGTATGTGTGTGTATATATATATATATATATATATATAAACGTAAGACATTCAGGGTCATGCTATTCCCATATTCTGTCAGGTCATTATATTACTTCTAAAACAGCAAACATATATATATATATATATATATATATATATATATATATATATATATATATATATATATATATATATATTTATTTATTTATATTTATATTTATATTTATATATATATACATATATACAGTATGTATATATTCCCATATTTTGTGGCTGTTTTCCAGTAAATGGATATTGTATATACACTGCAAAAACAACCAATTTGATGGATCCAAGACTTTATATATATATATATATATATACACACACACACACATATATATATATATATAGTATGTATATATTCCCATACGTTGTGGACGTTTTCCAGTAAATTGATATTGTATATAAACTTCAAAAAGAACAAATCTGACGGATCCAGGACCATATATATATACATATAAATGTATACATATATATACATATATATGTATATATATATATATATATACATATATATACAGTATGTATATATTCCCATATTTTGTGGATGTTTTCCAGAAAATGTATATTATATATACACTTCAAAAACAACAAATATGACAGATCCAAGACTTTATATATATATACTGTATGTACCTATATATATACATATACATATATATATATATATATATAGAAAGAGAGAGAGTGAGATTTTTAGATTTGTTATATATGTTTATATATATATACATATATATATACATATATGTATATATATATAAACCTACAACAGTCAGGGTCGTGCTATTCCCATATTTTGTGGATGCGAATGTCTGGTCATTATACCATATATACTGTATATATATACTTCTAAAACAAAAACAAAACAAGACCCTTGCACAGTACATATATATATATATATATAAACATATATGCTGCATGTCTCCTATTTTCAACATCCACATGAGGCATATAGAACAGTGGGGGTGATGTGGGGCTGGGATGGGATGGTGAGTTTGAACCAGTTCTTATGCGTCTTTCACTCAGTGGGTGAGAGTTGGTAGATCTGTCCTGTTCAACCAATGGTCTCTCTCTCTCTCTCTCTCTCTCTCTCTCTCTCTCTCTCTCTCTCTCTCTCTCTCTCTCTCTCTCTCTCTCTCTCTCTCTCAGAATAACAGTGCCGCTATAAGGAAGCACTACGTCACATATGTAGCACACCACGCCATCCCATGATCACTGCTACAGAGAGTAAAATCAATAAAAAGTCAGAGTTGGTTAATCAGTTTCTTTCTTTTTCAGTTTTTGAAGCTGTTAAATATTAATTAAAGCCAATAATCTGTATTTAAAAAGGCAACAGAGACCTTTGGTGATCCCAGTGGTTAATGATCGTTTGGTAACTATGCATATACATAGTTACCAAACTATGCTGCTCGTGAGGCTTTGAATTGAATTGAAATGTTGTGAAAGCACCTTGATGGAAGTGTCTAATTATGGTTTTATATATATATATATAAAAAATGAACTATTTCTGTTGCTGTGAAAAAATGACTGTGCTGCCAGGACAGGAGGAAAAAGAGGACGGTTTCATGGAGGTGGAGAAGGTGGACATGAGGACAGCTGGTGTAACAGAAGAGGACACAAGGGAGAGGATGAAGAAGAAGAAGAAGAACGAGAAGAAGAAGAACATCTGACAGATGTTGTCAGATGGCATCCAGAGGTGGAAAAAGTAGTAACATATTGTACCAATACTTTGAAGAAATATTACTCAAGTAGAAGTAAAAGTAGTTCATTTTAAATGTACTTAAAGTAAAAGTTACTTAGTTACTTTGCGTAGTAGAAATATGACATGGGCTCAGAAATCTAAAACTAAATCTAAAACTCTAAAACTAAACTAAGTACAATACTTGAGTCAATACGTACTCAAGTAAAATACAAAAATCATCCTGATTTTAAATTGTACTTAAAAATACAAAATACACACAAAAAAAAGTATTCAATAGAGTAACTTGAGTAAATGTGTTTCGTTACTTTCCACCTCGTCAAGTCAACTCAATGTTATTTCTAGCGCACGTTTAAAAAACAACCAAGGTTTGAGCAAAGTGCTTTAGACACAGCGACATAAACGGTATGAAACATAAAATCAATAATATAAAAGTAAAAATGGTCCCAACCTTCAGCTCTTTTGCCTCTATATTTATGACATTTCACTCCACTGCTATGCAGACGACTGTCAGCTTTACATCCATGTACAGCAAACGTCACACTTAGGTGTTTTGATGACATAAAGGCCTGGATGGCTCTTAACTTTTTAAATGTTAATGAAATAAAGACTGAAGTGGTGGATTTTGCTGGTTTTGCTGGCTACACTTTAGGATTTCATCTGTTTTTATTGTGGTTTTTTTTTAGTAGTAGTTGTTTCAGATGCATCTTATCGCCTCTTGTGAGCTTCTATGCTCTTTATTGATTTATTTATGTATTCTTCTGTACACTGTGGTTGTTTTAAAGTGCTTTACAAATAAAGTTGGATTGGATTGGATCGGATATTTATGGCCAACCTTCAACGGATGTTTCAACCCTTAACCCGGTTAAGAGTTGCTCAGTCCTTCTCCGATGTATTGTTTTTTAAAAAACTACAGGCAAAGAACAGGAATTCTGCTGGTGTTTTTAGGCGTTTTCAGAAAACGCGACGTTGAAATCTCACGTGAACACACGCGGTACGACGTGAACTCGCTCCGCAGCACAACCACAGAGGTCAAACACATCTTTCGTGATAACAAATAAATCATTAATATGTGATGGAATTGTAGAATAGTTACTAGTTAGTGCTAATAAGTATCCTGCAGCAACTAAATGGCACCAAAATGACAGCAAATGTGATTAAAAAATGCCCCGTAAACGGGCTGAGAGTGGTCACGATTTGATTGATGTGATTTAATGACTATAAATCCCAAATTCTCATTTGATAATTGAAACTGCTACAGAGCCTGGAGGCGCTCTCATCCTGCATTATTGAAATCAGACATCAAAACAGAAGTTTTAGATGCTATCTTTATGTTTTTCTAACAAGGGTGGGAATTTTTACAGTGCGATCAGTTATTTATTTATTTATTTACCTACTCGGGCAGTTTTAGGGGAGGAAAACAATAAGTGAGAGGATTCACTACATTAAACAGTTCTAAGACAATAGGATTCAATCCGAGCTGTCGTGATCTGCCTCACTTTTCCTCTTCAGCTCGCAGTCCAGAAGATAAATGTGTGTGTTGTGCATACTCAAATCTCCTGTGGTGTACAATGTGTGTGTGTGTGTGTGTGTGTTACAGAGAGGTCCATCACTATTTCATTTCCCCTCTCCTCGGTCTCTACTTTGTTCTGCAGCTCCTCTTTACTGACCCGGTGGTAAAGGTGCATGTGATTCAATGAATGTGTGAGGATGACATGGAAGACTGTTTCCAGAAGAAAAAAAGTCAAAATTATGAAATTAAAATGTCGAAATTATGAGGGGAAAAAAAGTATAATTATGAGATTAAAAAAATTGAAATTATGAGATAAAAAAAAGTTGAAATTATGAGATAATAAATAGAAATTATGAGAATACTAGTGACCAAATAGATCACTACATTTAGTGTAATTTCATGAATGAATACTATAAATGAAATATTACTGTATAATATATGAATGACACATCCTCTTTACGGTGTTTTTTGTGTCCGTTGTATTGACGTATGTTTGTGTAAATCATATATTGATACTGTACTCTGTGTTGAAGACGCTCGTATCTGCTCATTACACCATTCCAAAGCAGCACGGAGACAATTATTAAGGTCTGTGTTGTGCATCTTTGCTGGAGTGAAGCTGGAAGGTCAGTGTTTTCAATTACAGATTGTATTACTGATAGCTGCTATCAGGTTCTTCATCGTGAGAACACTGGTGCCAGTGGACAGAAGTGCGTCCTCCTGCAGGACACACAAGCACATGGTCCTGTACCTCAGAGATGTTAGCACCGGTCCTGTACCTCAGTCACACTTAGCACCATCACTGGTCCTGTACCTCAGTCACATGCTAGCACTGGTCCTGTACCTCAGTCAAATGTTAGCACTCGTACTGTACCTCAGTCACATGCTAACACATGGTTCTGTACCTCTGTCACATGCTAGCACTGGTCCTGTACCTCAGTCACATGCTAGCACTGGTCCTGTACCTCAGTTAAATGTTAGCACTGGTCCTGTACCTCAGTTAAATGCTAGCACTGGTCCTGTACCTCAGTTAAATGCTAGCACTGGTCCTGTACCTCAGTCAAATGTTAGCACTGGTCCTGTACCTCAGTTAAATGCTAGCACTGGTCCTGTACCTCAGTTAAATGTTAGCACTGGTCCTGTACCTCAGTTAAATGCTAGCACTGGTCCTGTACCTCAGTTAAATGCTAGCACTGGTCCTGTACCTCAGTTAAATGTTAGCACTGGTTCTGTACCTCAGTTAAATGCTAGCACTGGTCCTGTACCTCAGTCAAATGTTAGCACTGGTCCTGTACCTCAGTCTCAGCTACGGTCTATTATTAAAGTATCTTTAAGAGTGTGAAAGAAAACTGAAAAACAGTGTGATAAAATACATATAACATGATGGATATGATATTTAACGAAATAAAAAAAAATTTAAATCCTCAAAAACGGACTGAAAAAGTGACAGGTTTTGCCTGAACTGTTGAATTACTTGAATAAGCCAGAATATCAGCAACAATGAAAACAATAAAATAAAATGAAATAAAAAAATAATTAAATGTTGAAGAAACAACAACATCCTGTCAGTCCACAATAAGACTCACATTCTCTTAATTCAAATGAAAATCCTCAATCATTTTTGACACAATTTCCATCTCTGAGCTCTGACACTGAAAAATATCTGTATTCAGATTTTTTAATTCTCAGTTTTCAAATATCAACAACCCTCTTTAATCATTTCCTCTTCTTATTTAAAAAACAGACCGGATTGACAACTCATATCACATATTAAGATAATAACTGTTTACCTGCAATTAATGCACATTCTTTATCCTGTTAATGATTTTCTGTGAGATAAATACGATCTGTTTCCTTTGTCAGTGACTATTGTGTGAGTGAAGACAGACGGATGATGAGTACAGTGATGGAAAAACGCAGGAAGTTCAATTTAAACGTTTGAATATACGTCAAACAAAGAAAGAAGAGAACATTGTTGTTGTTGTTGTTGTGCTTTATTTGCTCCTTTCTTAATATAACTGAAAACAGTTATATTAAGAACAGAGCGCCGATGCGGCCCTTAATCAAATGTGGATTTTATTTTTTTTTCATATTTAACGCAAATCAAAAGCGGAATCTTTTGTGTTTCATGCATGCAATTATAAAATTTTCCCAAATAACCCTCTTGGTTTCTCGTCGACTGTATTGCTGCCGTCATTTTCTACTCAGAACATATTTCCACTGAAATGCTCCTGTCTTTAAGAGCTTTCTTTTCTTCTTCTTCTTTTTTTTTTGCAATGCTTTTATCTCCCATGCTTTTATGCTCCTATTGCTCTGTGTCTTTTTTCCCTCCCTCCCTCCCTCCCTCCGTCTGTCTGTCTGTCCTTCTTTCCCATTTCTTTCTCCTTCTCTTTCACTTTGGCTGCTTTTCACTCTGTTTTCTTTCATTGTTTTTTTCTATTCTTTCTCGCCTAGGGACCCCATTTCTCTCTCTCTCTCTCTCTTCCTCTATTCAGGTTTTCTTTATTCTCTTTTCTGAATAGTTGTGGTACTTTAAGGGGAAGGCGAGGGGAGGAGGAGGAGGAGGAGGAGGAGGAGGAGGAGGGGAGGTTAGTTTCAGTCAAAGCTGCAGAACAAAACTTCCTCCCACACCACATGCAGTGTCTCTTGGAATGAGTTTGTCACTGACTTGAAGACGCACTCCCCCCCCCCCCCTCCTGTGTGCATGGATGACAACCCATACAGTGACTTGGTGTAAGGCCAACAGACATGATCACTCTGTTAAATATCATATCAACAGGGCCACGTTTTTTTTTTTTTGGGCCCCGTTTGTGCTTTAAGCCGTTTGTTGTGATACGGCGTCGCACGCTGGGGGTGACGCGTTAGAAACCCCCGCACGAATACAATTATCTCCAGGACTGAGGTGCGTTAAGGGGGGCATTTGTGGATGTCTTCATCATGGCAGAGAAATGACAGGATACCTTAAGAGGAGGCGAGGCGCCACGTCGAGGAGCTCCACGCTCAGCGGGGACTGACCTCGGATAAGCAGCAGCAGCAGCTCAATACGGCGCTTAACATAAAGAAATATGCATTATTTCATGTATTTTATGGAAATGATTGCAGTTTTGTGGAGTGGAGTTGTGAAAACAAACTGGCCTTATAAAGGGTTAAATTTGAAAAAAATATATAAAATATTATTCATATTTGATATGTATATTTCAGGCTGAAGTAGGTTTAAAAGACTCATTTAAAGTGGGAAAAAAATTAATATATACTGTTTTTACAGCTTTTTCTGGGAAGGTGGCGTTTTCTGCCACTAGGAACAAATTAGGAAGTTTTTGTGTAGCTTAGCCATTTTAGGCTAATTTAAAGCTCCCTTTGAGTGGTCCTAGTCACAGAACTGTATGTGTACATATATATATTTTTTTATTTTTTTCTGTTTAGGGTTACCCCTAAACCCAACCCCAACCCCAACACTAAACCCAATCCCAACCCTCTACAATGGCTGTTTTACAGCCGTTTCTGGGAAGGTGGCGTTTTTTGGCCCTAATAACAAATTAGGAAGTTTTTGCGTAGCTTAGCCATTTTAGACTAATTTAATGAGTGGTCCTAGTCACAGAACTGTATGTGTACATATATATATATTTTTGTTTAGGGTTAGCCCTAAACCCGACCCCGACCCCAAACCCAGCCCTCTACAATGGCTGTCTTATAGCTGTTTAAACTCAAATAAAAGCACATATATGTGTGTTATGGAGGTCTACTTACATACATTAACTTCTTTTTATGGTCAAAAACCTCCTAGTTGCTGCAAACCAGCTGACAAATACTCCTTTAATTGTATTTTATGGAAATTACTGTAGTTTTTTAGAGTTGTGAAAACAAACTGGCCTTGAAAGGGTTAAAATTTCAAAAAATATGATTTATATTTGATATGTATATTTTAGGCTAAAGTATCTTTAAAAGACTGAATCATTTAAAGTGGAAAAAAATATGAATATATTATGTTTTTACAGCCGTTTCTGGGAAGGTGGCGTTTTTTGGCCCGAGGAACAAATTAGGAAGTTTTTGCGTAACTTAGCCATTTTAGGCTAGTTTAACAAACTGAGATGACAGTTCTAAAGTTGACCAAAAATGAACATACTTTTAAAAAAAAAATAGCTATATTCATTCAACACAGGCAAAATGGCTTAACAATTAAAAAAGGAATGATCCCAGGAACTACGGAGGGTTAATAAATAAAAAAAAAGAAACATATACTAAAATATTAAAAAAGCACCTGTTTGTGAGCATCGGCTCGTATGGAAATGAGTAAAAAAAAAAATAATGCTACAGAAGAAGCACAGGGCTGATGCTGCTGCTGCTGCTGCTGCTGCTGCTCTGCAAGACAAAACCCCCAGTTAATCTCCAGATATCATGACAGAAATCATTCCTCTTTCTGTTTGATTGTAAAAGACTATCCTGCACCTATGCTTTCCATCACACATACACACACACACACAGTCTGCCCAAGACAATTTAATGCATGACTCAATGGCATTGAGAGTGGGCTGGATAAATTGGAAATGATTAAAAATGCAGAATTGACGGGGGAAACCGATAAAACTTTCCCCTCTCTCTCCCTCTCTCTCTCTCTCTCTCTCTCTCTCTCTCTCTCCGTAAGTATAAGAAAAACCAAAAAACCAGCATGATGGAATGGCAGGCTTGAAGGGGAGAGAAAGGTGAAAGACAGATGAAAGTGAAGAGAGATAAAAGCGGCAGAGTGAGGAGGGGTTGTGGGATAAAGCAGGAGGAAGGGAAGGCAGAGATGAAAGCAAAATGAGAAAGATAAGAACAGAGTGAGGGAGAGAAAACGGAGGAAGAGATAGATAGTGTACAGAGCGGAGAGAGAGAGGTAACCATGGAAACAGGAGGAAGGTACAAAAGAAGAGATAGACAAAGGGGGTTTGATTTAAAAGAATGAAACTTGGACGAAAGAAAAAAGTAATTCCGAGTGAAATTTGTTACCGCTGAGGTGCAGGAATCGTACAAAAGGAGCGGCATCATGCGGCCGTATAGAGGGGTCGGAGCGGCCGCGTCCCCACTATCTGCTGCAGCCTTACATATGGACGCCACTCCAGAGACCTCTGGTGATAATGGGCTTCTGCAGGGTTCATCGTGGGCCCCCTCACCTTGAGAGCCAATCTGGGGCCATTTTTTGGGGGGCTGTTTTCTCCATCTAAACATGATTCTCCGTACACTATATATATGCGTTTTTACCTGAATCACATAAGCACAGACTAAAATAGGATAAAGTACCTGTGTGGAGAAAAAAAAACATTTTTTTTTTCCCCTCTCCCACCTCACGCCTGCGATGAAAAAGTGCATTCCTGATAAGACGATATGAGTTCTCCCCCCTCCGACATTGTGTTTGCCGACTTATTGAATGAACTTGGCCGATCCTGCACTGTTGACTATGCCTTTATACCTGCACCCTGCTGCTGTATGGATGAATAAATGTGCAATGTGCCTATACATTAGGATTCATATTTGTATTTATATATATATATATATATATATATATATACATATATACAGAGTTACAGACACACAGTCGTCGTCGTCTTTTTATTTATTTATTTTTCTATATTCTGTGGTTTTTGAGTCTCTCGTGGCCATCCCTCTTCCTCCCTTCCCCCTCTCTGTTTTTTCCTCTCCTCACTGTCTTTTCTCTTTCGTCCTCTGTCTCTGTTTCTCTCACTCGCTCACCCCCCCTCCCTCCCTCCCCTCCCTTCTCCCTCTTTCTCTTGATCTCTCTCTCCTCCTCTCTCTTGCTCTCCCATGCTCCCCCTCTCCTCCTCCTCCTCCTCTTATGTTCTCTCTCTCCCTCTCTTTCCTTCCGTCGCTCTGTCTCACTCCCTCGCCCCCCTCTCTGTTCCTTTTATATCCTCCTTGCTGAATGCTCTTCTCCTCTCCTCCCTCAACTCTGTCTTTTCTCCTTTATATTCAGTCTTCTTTTTTCCTTTTTTCTCTCTCTCTCTCTCTCTCTCTCTCTCTCTCTCTCTCTCTCTCTCTCTCTCTCTCCCCACACTCCTCTTTCTCCAATGTTGTCTGCAAGCAGAGCTACTTCATCGCTAATATTCTGTCTTTTCCATTTAAGTCGCCGATACGACATGTGGACAGTATCCATTTCTGCATCTCGACATGTGAAAAAAAGTGAATTTATAAGTAGAGAAGAAGTGTGCGTTTGTTTATTTGCGTCTATTTGACTGAGGCAATAGTGATGATTTGTTTTTATCCAGTTTCTGTGTCCACTCTGTTCTTATTGACCTTAGTGGGGGGGGGGGGGGAACCTGGAGGCGTGAGTAAAAACCAGGGTGTGGCTGCTTATTTTATTTTTTTTAAATACTCACTTTTTATTCCCTTATATTCCATCTGCACTGCTGCCATGATTGTCTGTTCTGTGCTTATGAAAAGCCCTGCTGTGCTTCTTCTTTTCTTTTTTTTGTTGTTGGTGAAGGCTTAATTACTGCAGCTAATCATGCTCCAGACTTACTATTATATCAGCATGCCGTGCAGAGGTGACACTGATCCAGCAACTGTAAATAACAGAAGGTGTGTGGGCTAACGCCGGGTCTGCTAAAACATCCACGCCGCCGCCACGACGAACCACTCAAAAGAAAGTTCACAACACAAGATGTTAAATGTTCCCGAAACTTTCCACACGAGTGGAAACGGTAGACGACAAACTAGCGACTGACCCGGATCACAACATCTGTGCATAATGGCGGCTAATTTACACCCATATGAGTAAAAAAATCATCTCATTATTTTAGCCATATAGACTAGTGCTGGAAGTCAATGCTAACACACATAACGCGACATAACGCATGACTTGTTTCCAGGGTGACTGACCGGAAAAAAGACGCGCGTGACATTGTGTTTACATGTTAACATTACATGTTAGCTGTGTTAGCTCCTTTAGCGCTTGTCGAACTGTAGCAGACAAAAAGAGCAGCGCTACAAAAAAACACCGTACCAGTGTATTCCATATGTTTTTTAAATTTTAGCGTTACTTTAGAGACTCATTTTAACTATCGGGAGTCACGTAAACATGGCGTCACGCGCGTCTTTTTCTGGGCCAGTCTTCATGGATACGTGCAACGTGACGCGTTTCCGCGACATCATGTTTACGTGCCGAGACACCGGAGTCCAGGCACCGTTTACCAGTTAGCTCCGTTAGCTGCGTTAGCTGCTTTTGCGCCATTAGTGCACCTACAGTCGAAAGTTTAGCGTTACAGTTTAAAGTTTGGCGTTACTTTAGAGACTCGTTTTAATAATCGGGAGTCACGTAAAGATGACATCACACAGGTTTTTTTTGCGGCCAGTCGTCACGGAAACGCATTGTGCGTTAAGGTGGTTAACGGTGTTAACGACGTGATGTGTTTCCAATGACGACTGACCGGAAAAAAGACGGTTGTGACGTCATGTTTACGTGCCGCGGCACTGGAGTCCAGGCACCGTTTACCAGTTAGCTCCGTTAGCTGTGTTAGCTGCTTTTGCGCCATTAGTGCACGGACAGTCGAAAGTTTAGCGTTACAGTTTAAACTTTAGCGTTACTTTACAGATTCGTTTTAACAATCGGGAGTGACGATAAAATTATGTCACGCATATTTTTCTGGCCAGTGGTCTTGGAAACATGTTAACGTTGACGCCATTGACGCCATTAACCGCCGTTAATGCTTTAACATGTTTAACATGCCCAGCACTAAGAATTAGCAAACAAATCATCACATTATTTGAAACATATAGACATAAATCTTAGCTAAAATGTGGGGGGAAAAGAGTGTAAATTTGTTTGGGGGACCCAAAAAAAAACTCCCGCGACCCATCCATGGGCCCCGACCCAGTCTTTGGCAAAGGGTTAAAAAAATCTGCAGATTATACAGTAATTTATTGTCAAACCATTGTGGTAAATTACTTAAAAAAAGAATATAAACTGTATATATAACACTAAAAACAGTCATTTTTACACATTCTCCTGGAAAATGACATAATTGAATTTTAGGTTTGTTTTTTTGTCAAATCTACATTTTATGGCTGTTTCAGCAGGCTAGCATATGTACATTATTATGTATATTCATTCAGAATAGAAATAGACCATAAAAAATATAGATGAACACAAATACAATGTTACCAAATATACTACTAGAGAGTAGAAAAATTTTGAAAAATATGAAATATAAAAAGATAAAAACACACAAATACTGTTTTAGTTCACAGCAGCAGCACAGGATATTGCACTTGTTGGTTGGTTTAGCAGCAGTCTAATATTGTAATATTATACCATGTTAATAACCAATTGTGTTAAAGAGGGAAAAATAATACCATAATAGTGTCTGAATATTCGATTACTTCAATAAGCAATTGTGTGTAACATCAAATGCAGATTTTCAACGAGTTTCTTTATGAAAAAAATCGTCGACGCAGCACGGTTTAGGTGTTGTGTCACTACAAAATAGTGCTTACTTAATGTGGGCGGAGTCATCACTGCTCCGCTGCATGAAAGTTGTTTTACACACACACACACACAAACTAGTGACTAGTAAAACAGTTGTTTTCAGTGTAACGGAATCATTAGAATCAGTTCATTAAACATATTTGTTTGTGATGTCAGTGCTTTCGCTAAATACACCAGAATCCTGTTAAATATTGATATTTCGATATTTCCCCGTGCTATGCTAATGGAAACGCAACTTAGCCAGTGTTGTTGTTTGTTTTGAAGCTTGGTAATCTAATCTCTCCTCTTAACTTGTTCTGTTCTAAGTATCGTCAAATGTACCTGTTTGCTCATTTAAATATTCATTTCATGATTATTCAAATGCTGGGCTCATTTGCATGTTTTTAATTAGCAACCAAAAAAAAGGGACGTACTGCACGAGAGATAAAAATCAATAAATATGAACGTTTTTGTTTCGTCTTAAATGTATAAGAAATACAAAGAGTTTGGTGGGGAAATAAAATGCGGGTTATCGCACGTATCAGATGTCAATTTGTGTTTGGAGGGATGTTTTACAGCGTGCAGCGAGACGTTAAAGGACGAGGATTAGCTCATTTGCATCACTTGTGCTCAAGAAGTTAAATAAATAGAAATATGATGTATGCGACGCTGTTGCACTGCTAAGAAAGAAGTATTGAAATGTATTTAAATTTGGACAACAAAGAAAACAACAGCAAACAGAAAAGAACAAATTCAATCACCGTGAAACCGTGTGAGGCCTCGACTGCATAACGTTTACTTTTAAATCAGGTTTGTCCACATGTGGTTGACTGAAGACACTGTTGTGGACTTTTAAGGGTTTTCATTTTACATTTACATGCTTTTTGTGTGCTGTGTATTATTGTCTAAATCCATGGTTCTCAAACTGTGGCACGTGCGACACCAGTGGTACGAGAGCTTCCTCTGGTGGATAATCAGGAAATACTGTTCTACTGTATGTAAACCTGGGTATGAGATGGTAGAAAATGCGTAGAAAATGAAACAAATAACAACAAACACAAATAATAACAGTCGCCTTCTTAATCCATTCTTAAAGGCGCCATATGTAAGAATGTGGCCAAAAACGGTTACTACATTCAAATTCAAAATACCGAGGTCTTTTAGGTTTCGTTTTCTGACGTAACTGGCAACCCCTGGTTGCTCGGTAACTGAGAAAATACTGACTGCAATGATTGGTAGATGGCGGTAGGTTGCAGTCTGCAAAAAAAAAATTTTAATGCAAATATTTTGTCTGTATTGTTGTTGTTGGTGAGTTCAGTTTGTTATATGAACATTATTCCTGAGTCTCTGTGACATATTAGGAGGATTTTATGGCCAGATGCTTTAGATTTATTACATAATGCAGCTTCAATCTATCTTAATCCAATGCCACTATACCAGTGTTTAAAATATATGTGAGGAAGAGGAGGATGATTTTATCAGGAGGTAATTTGCTATAAAATGGTTGGGAAACAGTGGCATAGATTAAAAACAGAGGCTATGTGTGTCATTTGTGAAATACATCACAGTTCAAAGTTCGCGCGACTCGTTTTTAGGAACAAAAAGTCAAGGAAAAACTGTCTAATTTTGTGAATTCCGCAAAGTTATCACTACTTTATATCACTACTAAAAATCGTCACTTTTCACCTCCTCTGGTCGAGACATTTTTGAAAGGTACACTGAGGCCTTTATTCTAGAATTTAAAATGGAAATTGTGAGTAATCTCTATCATCTAACAAGCCCTGGTCATGACACACGACTTACTGTAATATAGCGTTTTAAATGTCTTACATTCAACACACCTTTAATAAGTGAATATATCATTTATTATCCTCAGTTCCTGGTTAAGAGAACATCCATTTTTCTGTTGTGGAACTAATAATAAAGGACTATCTTATCTTATCGTCGGTTGCTTCCACACATGAGCTGGACTATTGCATCCTCCTGGTTTATAGGGGAGATTCTCTTTTTTAAAGTCTGGTCAGCACACACCAGTTGTTAACACCAACGCTAGTTAGGCTCTTATGTGGCCAATCAGGGCTGGAACCCTCCTCACCTTCCTCCCTTTCCTCACCAATTTCTTGCTTTCTGATCAGAAAAGAAAATTCCTTCCTCACCCCTCCATCTTCTTTCCTTTTATTCTTTTATTTATTTATTCTTCTCTCCTCCTCGCTTTCTGATCAGCAGAGAGAAAAAATCCTCACCTGAACACTGTGCTCTATAACAACCGCGTACACAAACCTGCCATGGTATTCCAGTTTTGCCTGACAGTGAAAAGGGGATGTTGAATTATAGCCATCACCGCAGCACAGCACGGTATCACACACAGCCAGAGTGAAGACACTGTATGCAGCATCTGTCTGTCTGTCTGTCTGTCTGTTACTGGATGAAGCAACAACAGTGAAAATGGGTGTGAGACTAACATACACTCACTAAAGAAAGTAGTGCTAGACGCGTTTCTACGACACATTTCTATGACGACTGACCGGAAAAAGAATGACGTCATGTTTACGTGACTCCCAATTTGTTAAAATGAGTCCCTAAAGTAAGCACAGCTCTTTTTGTTTAATAAACAGACCATTCAAGTTCGACTGTAGGAGCGCTAACGGTGCTAACGGAGCTAATGGAGCTAACCGGTAAACCGTGCCTGGACTCCACTGCCACGGCACGTAAACATGACACATTAACGCATGGCGCGTTTCCATGATGACTGACCTTGGAAAAGGCACGTGTGATGCCATGTTTACATGACTCCCAGTTGTTAAAATTAGTCTCTAAAGTAACGCTAAACTTTAAAAACAGAGGCACACATACGCAGTACAAAGGTACGCTGGTTATTTGTTAGCGCTGCTCTTTTCGTTTCATAAACAGACTGCTCCCATTTCGACTGAAGGCGCACTAACGGCGCTAAAGGAGCTAACTGGTAAATGGTGCCTGGACTCCGCTGCTGCGGCGCGTAAACATGACACATTAACACATGACGACAGACCAGAAAAGTGGCTCGTGAGGTCATGTTTACATGACTCCCAGTTGTTAAAATGAGTCGCTAAAGTAACGCTAAACTTTAAAAACAGAGGCACACATAGGCAGTACACAGGTACGCTTCTTTGTTAGCGCTGCTCTTTTCTCGTTTGATAAACAGACCGCTCCAGTTCGACTGTAGGCTAATAGCGCTGAAGAGCTAACGCAGCTAACTGGTAAATGGTGCCTGGACTCCGGTGCCGCGGCACCGCGTAAACATCACATCACGCGCATCTTTTTCCGGTCAGTCGTCGCATGGAAACGCGGCATGTGTTAATGTTGACGCCGTTAACGTGCACTAATGTTGACACTTTAGACATTTCCTTTGCTAAATATTGGAGATTTAACGCATGCATTCAGGATTATTTAAGTCTATTTAACTTGAATCTACAATTCGGCATTGTTCACTTCGATTCTCGTGTCGAACGTCACGTGCGTGACTCTTCCAGTGACGACACTCCAAGTTGCGACATGCTGCTTATTTAACAGACCGCTCCAGTTGCGACTGTAGGCGCGCTAACCCATCGCTAAAGGAGCTAACGGAGCTAACTGGTAAACGCTACATGGACTCCGTTAAACATGAAGTCATGACGCGCGTCTTTTTTTCCGGTCAGTCTTGACGGAAAACAGGTCATGCGTTTACGTTGACGCCGCCGTTTCCGACTTCCTCTCATCCTCCAAAAAATAAAGAAAAGGTACAACTTTGACCTACAGCAACGTGACGCCGTACACCCATAGATACACACACACACACACAGAGGCCCGGGGGAGTTAGAAACTGACAAAAGTCAAATGGACGACAACCCCCTCGTGTCAGAAGTGTTTTGTTCCAGGACAGAGAGGAAGTGAAAGTGTGTGTTTTTTAAGTGTGTGTCACTTCACAAACGTCACTTCCTTCCCTAATCTTTTGATGCACATATAGAATCGTAAAAATGCGTGTGTACAAATCAACAAAGGTGATGCTAGTTAAGCCCAATTTATACTTCTGCGTAAAGTGCTCTGCGTAGGCTACGTAGAGACTCTGCGTCGACGCAGAGACTGTCGAAGAGCCTCTGCGTCGTCTCCGTCAGCACGAAATATTTTTTAAGTGTCCGTCACTCCGTCAAGGGACTACGGAGACGGCAAAAGCTGCGATTGGTCCTCAGGACAGGCTGAGCTAAGCTGCTCTGTGCCGGCTCTCAGTGCGCTCCGGGCGTCCTGACAGAGGCGGAGCTGATCCCCGCCGATAACGCCGCTGCCGAACTATAAATACGTCATATCTTAACACACACAGCACACGTTTAGACCCTAAATGGCCAATTTCTCGCCTCAAATTATCTTAAAACTGCGTTCCGTCACACAGAAAAGTGAGAAAAGGCCACTGTTTCAACAACAACAGTCTTTCTTTCTCGGACGCCATTGCTCACTGTAGCCAGAAGCACAACAACCTTGCGCAGCGACCCCTACTGATCGGGCGGGAAATTGCAGCGAGTGTCCGTCACCACGACGCAGAAGTATAAATGCTCGAGGCGTCTCCGTGGTGACGCAGACGGATAACGCATACGCAGTCGGAGAAGTATAATGTGGCCTTAACACTCACACACTCACTGACAGGAAGTGAACGGACAAGTGAGCAGGTTTTTGCTGTTATGAAGATTCAGGGCCTGGAAAGAAGCCAGTGTTTTTCTTCTTCTTCTTCTTCTCTCTTCCCCCTCCCTTAAATAAAAAAAAGAAAAAAAAAACTTTTGTTGTCTGTGTCTTTTTCCTTCTCCCCATAGGCTAGTTCTGTGTTGTTTTATGTACGTGTCCCTTGTTGTTTCTTCCATGTGGTTTCTTTGTCTTTTCAGCCTCTTATCTCTTTGTTTCTTCCCCCCTCGCTCTCCTTCTATTTTCTCTCTCTCTCTCTCTCCCTCCACTTCCTGCTATCTCTCCCCCTCACTCACTCAATCTCTTTCTCCTTCCACCACCCCACTCTCATTCCCTATCTCCTCCTCCTCCTCCTCCTCTCTCTCTCTATCTTTTCTCATTCTCCCAGCTTCTCCGAGCCGCTGATGATTGATCAAGGTTTTCAAGGTTTGCCCTTTCCTGTTATTTAGTGAAGGAAATGTTTATGCAGAGTCCTCTGTCTTACAATTACCATTGTCATGTGTCCACACACACACACACACACACACACACACACACACACACACACACACACACACACACACACACACACACACACACACACACACACACACACACACACACACACACATACACACACACACATACACACACACACTTTTCTGTTTACTAGTTAAAAGTAAAGGTAAGCACTGGTGTGTGAATACCTGTCTAATGATCAGGATCATCTTCAACTCATAACTTGGAGCGTGCACGTACGCACGCGCACACGCACACACACGCACACACACACACACACACTCAAAAAACAAGAAAGAAGAAGAAGAAGAAGAAACCTGGAAGTTCAATAGTTAATGTCTTCCCTTGCTGTTTTTCCTTTTCCTCACTCTCTCCGTCTCTCTCTCTCTCTCTATCTCCTTTCCTCTCTCTCCATTCCCTTTGCTCTCACCCTCCTCCTCCTCCTCTTCCTCTCCTTGATTCTACCCCCCTCCCTCCTCCTCCTCTTTTCTCTTGCTGATGGACTCTTCTTTTTTATTTTCACACTCCACCATCCCCCCTTTTTTTCTTCTCTCTTTTTTCTTCTTCTCTTCTTCCCCCCCTCCTCCCTCCCTCTATCTCTCTTCCCATCCCCACCCCCCTCCTCCTCCACTCTTCTTTTATTCTTTCTTTCTCTTTCTTTTGCCACATCCTTTCTTATGCTACCCCCCTCCTCCTCCTCCCTCCCTTCCCGTCTCTCCTTTCCCTTCTTCCTCCCTTTTTTTGCTGCATTCTATTCTTCCCTCCCCCCACCCCCGGCTCTCTTTCCTCTCTCCCTTTTTCTTTCTGTCTCTCTCACCTCCTCCCCTCCTCCTCCTCCACTCAGCTTCACTCCCTCCCTCCTTCTGCTTCTTTCTTCCTTATTCTTCCCCCCTCCCTCCCTCCCTCCCTCCCTCCCTCCCTCCGTCCTTCTCTAACTGCTTTTTTCTCCTTCTCTTTTCTTTTGTCACTCATTTTTCTTTCTTTCTTTCTGGTTTTTTTTGCCTCCTCTGAATTTCTCAGACAGTTTATACTTCAGGCTGTCTCAATAGTTAATTAGTTTGAATCTTAGAAATAATGGCAGCAAACTCTCTCTCTCTTTTTCCTCTTCTCTCTATCTTCTCTTCCTCTGTGTGGAAAGTTAAAAATTTGGAGGCATTTTTCTCAGACATTATCTGTCTGTGCTGCACTGACACTGACACCTCCACCCCATATAGTGTGTGTTGTGAAAGTGAGTGCGCGTGCATTTCCATATATGAAAACACCTATGCGTGCACGTGCGAGGAGCAACTGTGCTTATTAGATTTTCTCTTCTTTCTTTCTTTTTTTTGTAATTGTTTATGCATCTGAGCACATGCTCAAGAGGAGGAGGTGGAGAAGAGGAGGTGGTGGTGTGTGTGTGTGGGGGGGGGGGGGGGGGGAGAGAAAAAGACAATA
This sequence comes from Microchirus variegatus, assembly GCF_963457635.1. Taxonomy (NCBI): domain Eukaryota; kingdom Metazoa; phylum Chordata; class Actinopteri; order Pleuronectiformes; family Soleidae; genus Microchirus; species Microchirus variegatus. The sequence continues at coordinate 15,748,922 of NC_139809.1, forward strand.
ACGGAAATGCAAAGTACGAAGTGCGATCAAGAAGGAGATAGAGCTGGTGTTTTTTTCGCCGAGCGCTCCAGAAGAGAAAATGCGTGTTGAAGGGTCATGCTGGATTGTATGTAGTGAGAAAGGAAGATAAGACGAGTGTGTGTGTGTGTGTGTCTGTGTGTGTAAGACAGAAAGAGAAGTGAGATGGGAAAGAGAGGGTGGGAGGAAGGAAGAGAAAGAAAATGGGGTGATGCTGTGCGTGTGCACGTGTGTGTGTTTGTGTGTGTGGAGGGGGAGGTGGTGGTGGGGGGGGGGGGGGGGGTGCAGGCAGAGGCACAGTCAGTTCTGATAACAGCAACAGTAGGAGGAGGAGGATGAGCTGTGGGACCGCCCCACTCCCTCTCTCTCTCCTCTCTCTCGCTCTCTCCTCAGATATAAATAGGAGGTGGATTCTTCTCTTTTTTCCTCCGTGAGCTCCACTCATTTCTCCTGAAGGATGAGATCCCTGACACACCTCAAACATCACTCCAGGAACAATGTGGTGAGTCGCACAGATGTAGGCAGATGTGTTGTGGGGGCAGTGTTGGGTGTTTACATGGGTTTGGTTTGGTCACTTTGCTCTTGCACAGGTTGTTTGTGGGGGGGGTTATTTACACTTTCATGTTCCTGTGTGTGTTTCTTCACTACATCTCTGTAAAGAGAAGAAGAAGAAGAAGAGTTTGTGTTGTTGTTGTGTTGTTTCGGGGCTCCTGCTCTAATTGTTTGTCCTTAGGTGTCTTTCACTCGCACAACTTTAAATGTGAAAGTACGGACTCTCTCCTCCCTCCTCCCCTACCTTCCCTGTCTCCTTGTCATTTGTCTTTTTCTCTTTCATTTTGTCAGCCTTTCATTTTGCTGTGCTTTTTTCTTCTTCTCTCCCCCCCTCCTCCACCACCACTACCCTCCTTCCCCTCTTTTCTCTCTCACTCACTCTGTCTTTCTGTCTCTCTCCACACCCCCCCCCACCACCACCACCCTCCTCCCACTCCTTTTCCTTTCTCTCACACGCTCACTCAATCTCTCGTTCCCCTTCCCTCCTCCACCTCCCTCCCCTCTTTCTTTATCTTTCAGCCCCTCCATCTCATTTCTCTCTCTCTCTGTCTCCCTCCCCCGCCCACAGCTCTTTTCTCCTTCTCTCCCTCCCTCCCTCTCTTTTCTCACACACATGCTTTCAAACACACACACACACCCAGTCTCTTTCCTTTTCTTTCCTCACAAACACACACACACACACACACACACACACACACACACAGTCTGTCTCTGTCTGACTACTTTAAAAGCAGTAATTATAAATGACGTGGTTATCAGGGCATCCAGGTCTACTCCCCTCTCTCTCTCTCTCCCACACACACACACACACACCTTTATTCCTGCAATATCACTATCTCCTCTCCCCCTTTTCTCTCCTTTCTGCATCCACTCCTTTCTTTTTCGCCTTTGTACTCGCTCAGAAAAGAGAAGCAGTGCTTGCTTGTATGGCACAGACTGAAGACCAAAGTCTGAAAGGAAACCACCTTCTTTCTATACATTTTTCCTTCTTCTTCTTCTTCTTCTTCTTCTTCTTCTTCTTGTTGTCAAGGTTCACGCTGAGAAACAACCTGCAATACTCACTTCTGCTTTACCACACACACAATATTCTTCCTCAAAGTTTCACTCTTCCCCTTTTACAGGCAGCGTAAACATGCGAGATGTAGGAGACCCCCCCCCCCAAAAAAACACTTCTGAAGCATACAATTGCATTAGCGTTAGAGTCGTATGCATCCGTCTAGAATACAGAATGAGCTGCAAGCTCAATCGAATGTCTGTTATGGATATGAGACCGAGGCTGGCCGGGGCATACATCATCTTTTTTAAGGAAGCCCAGTGTAGCAGGCGTTATGAAGTCCTTCATGAATGGGACAGATATAGTGACAGCTTCAGCGATGAGCCCGACACTTTGGTCGGCCAACGCTGCACCGGGGGACCCCCCCACAGGAAGTGCAGAGGACAGTCCACGGAAGTCTTACTTCCTGGCTGGAACCTGCATCCCTTGTTGTGTCCTTTATTATTCTAAAAGCCTGTCAAGGAAGGAAGCAGCGGGGGGTGGGGGTGGTAGTGGGGTGGGGGTGTGCTAGGCTATAGCACAGATCTGTCTTATCATCTAGATCTAATGTTGCGTGTGGATTCACAGAGCGAAAGAAACAAGGCGTAGTCCGAGTGCAGCGGGTCCTGAAAAACACTAGGTTTGGAGGCCGAGGAGAGAAGATTGTACAGACGCTGGTGTCCCTGAGTCTTTCGAACTAAATAACATGGTCGTTTCGATGTTGTTGGCCGCACAAAACCTTTTATTTGCTACAATGATGACGCCAAATATCATGAATCTACAATAGGGAAAATGGGGCCACAAAACGGCACAGAGTTTTGCAACATCAGAACAGTATATTAACGTTGTATGTTTTTCTTCCAGGAGGAGGAGAGCAGTCGATTGGTGCGAGCCTACCCTAAGATGACTGAGAGCCAAGTGGATGTGGGCACGCAGACCGAGCCTGTGGTGGTGCTATCTCTGGCTCAGGCAGCTGTGCTCGGTCTCATCTCCCAGAATGAAATATTCGGGGCCACGATTGCCCCGAACGGCTTTTACACCGGCGAGACCAGGGAGTGTCAGCCGCCGCTGCCGCCGCCCTCCGAAGCGATGGAGTACGAGTATGCCGACCAGCTGATAGGCGCCAACGGAGACTACCTGCCGGAGCCCGCCGAGGAGCCGGAGCCCCAGCCCCACTGCAGCGAGAGACGACGACCCGGGCCCCGCATCGGGCGGACCAAAAGGCCCAGGAACAATGAAGAGTCGCAGACTCCCCATCAGAAAGCGACACATCTACAGGCTCAAGTTAAAGGTGAAAGGCTCGAGTCTGACTCCCCTCCTTCCTGCAGACACAGTCCGGGAAAATCAGAAGATCCAGTGACCCAAAAAAGGTCTCTGAAAGAGGAGCAGGCCTGTGGAAACTGTGTCTCATGTGTGAGAGATACACCCGGTCCAAAAGCAGACGGACAACCAGAACAGGAAGGGGAAGACAACACTGGTAGAGACAGAGAGCGGAAAGACGAGGAGGGGGCAGCAGCAGTAGAAGAAGAAGAGGAAGAGGCGCTAAACCTCAAGACGACTGGAGAGAATGGGAGTCCTCTAGAGAATCGCTATTATGAACCTAATGAGGCAGGGTATGAGGCTGCCGACATGTCACTGCCGGGAGAGTACGAGGAGAACGGCCAGGCCATGTTGTGGTCTGACCCGGAGGGTCTCGCCAGGCGGATGCAGATCGACCGGCTGGACATCAACGTCCAGATCGACGAGTCGTACTGCGTGGACGTGGGCGAGGGTCTGAAGCGCTGGAAGTGCCGCATGTGCGAGAAGTCGTACACGTCCAAGTACAACCTGGTGACTCACATCCTGGGCCACAACGGAATAAAGCCTCACGAATGTCTACACTGCGGAAAGCTATTCAAGCAGCCGAGCCATCTCCAGACCCACCTGCTCACGCACCAGGGAACCAGGCCGCACAAGTGCACGGTTTGCGAGAAAGCCTTCACGCAGACCAGCCACCTGAAGAGGCACATGCTGCAGCATTCGGACGTCAAGCCGTACAGCTGTCGCTTCTGCGGCCGCGGCTTCGCCTACCCCAGCGAGCTGCGGACGCACGAGAACAAACACGAGAACGGCCAGTGCCACGTCTGCACGCAGTGCGGCCTGGAGTTCCCCACCTACGCACACCTGAAACGCCACCTCGCCAGCCACCAGGGCCCCACCACGTACCAGTGCACCGAGTGCCACAAGTCCTTTGCCTACCGCAGCCAGCTGCAGAACCACCTGATGAAGCACCAGAACGTGCGGCCCTACGTTTGCCCCGAGTGTGGCATGGAGTTCGTCCAGATCCACCATCTCAGACAACACGCTCTAACTCACAAGGTACAGTTCAGCGCACTCCCTCGCGTTAAAGGTACCAAGACCCAAATGTGTGCCTTTGTCTACCGATCAAATGTGGACAGAACCTTTAATTTAAAAATAGAAAATAAATGCGACAAGCGATTTAGAAAAGCAGGGGTAGTTCAGTTTGAATTCAGCCTTTTTTCATTCCCCTTCTAAAACTCGGTTGCTTTGTAAACAAGGCCATCAAAGGCCCTGGAGTTCTTTTTGTATATGTGACTCAACCCCCACTTTGTTGTTTTTTTTTTGTCGTGTCATCTGCAGAGCTAGTTCCTTTGTTGAATCACTGTGGTCCCGCTCGCTCTCTTCATTTCATTTTATAGTTTGCTTTATTCTACAGGAGCACACATGTATTTAAGGCATTTGCTTCTGTGGAATATTAAAGTTATATAAAAAGGTAGATAATTAATGAAACAACCAGCTTTCAACACTTGGAGGGAGGCTCATGTAGATCAAAAGCTTGACTGCCGTTTCCTTCTCCTCCTCCTCACTTTTCCTCTTAAGCATATGTTTACGCAAATTAAAAGTAAGGCCATTAAAACATGACTTTAATCTCTCTGCAGGGTATGAAGGAATTCAAGTGTGACGTCTGTGCCAGGGAGTTCACGCTGTCCGCCAACCTGAAGAGACACATGCTAATCCACGCCAGCGTGCGGCCCTTCCAGTGCCACGTCTGCTTCAAGACCTTCGTCCAGAAGCAAACCCTTAAAACGCATATGATTGTCCATCTGCCGGTCAAGCCTTTCAAATGCAAGGTGAGTGAGCGGAGCAGCTAACGGACAACAACAAGTCCGAACACAAGACGCCATAACTGACCGCTGCGCTCTTGTTTGTTTTCCGCAGGTGTGCGGAAAGTCGTTCAACAGAATGTACAACCTGCTCGGACACATGCATCTCCACGCCGGCAGCAAGCCCTTCAAGTGCCCTTACTGCACCAGCAAGTTCAACCTGAAGGGCAACCTCAGTCGACACATGAAGGTCAAACACGGAATTATGGACACCTCCATAGACGGGCAAGGTGAATAGCTTCTTGTTGTTTTTCCCCCCCCCCGTTTGTGTTGTAATGATGCATTCCGTTTACAACAGAAGGCAGAAAGTCAGGACATGCCATGGAAGTAAACTATAATTTAGGATGTTTACATGCGTCTTAAAAGTCCAATTTTAGTCAGACTAAGACAATATTATGGTCTTCTTAATGTCATGTAAACACGCTAGTCTGACTAAAATCAAGTTAGTCTTAGTCGAACTAAAATACCTGCATAATGCGATTCATAGTCCGATTACTCCTGTATGTATACGCTCTCCTCCACATGCAAGAATGTCCGACTGCTCGTCTTAGTCAGACTACGGCCTTAGCTCGATGGAACTGTGCATGTATATGTACAGACTGTTAGCATCGCCGTATTTAGCTCTACGCAGTATTTAGCTCTACACAAGCAGCGTAGCAACATGTCCATGGTTAAAAACTAAAACAGTACTATTATGCTACACAAAAAAAGAGAAGTGCAATTAACAGTGAAAGCAGCAGCAGGATGTTGTTAATTTTCGACAGGAGTGGCAGCCATCTTGGATTCCTGCATCACACACCACAAACTTCCACTTCAAAAAACACACAACACGGCTATTTTGTCATTTCAGGCTGCTGTAGAAACATGGCGGCACAAGGCTAGCAGTTATACAAACATACATTTCATTTGTGCCAATAAACTCGGCTGAATGTGACACAGTTAGACCACCGTGATGGATGAAAATCCTTGATGACAAGTTCCGAGTTGTGCGTGGCAAATTTCCCAGAGAGGTTTTCGTGTGTCACGTCATTGTCGCTAATGTACTTTGACTCAGCATGCTACGTTGTAAGCTAGCGGCCAAGTGTTTTGATGTCTGTCTGCCTCCCTGTGTGTTTAGTAAATCTGGAAGTGGCTGGATTAGACATGGCTGTCTATCAGTGAGGAATGATATTGAGGCAGGAGGAGGAGGCGCAGAGATCAACTGGCTGCCCTTAGCGAGGCCATGTGTCTTTCTATGTGTGTGTGTTTTGAGGACAGCGCGGGATCATATTATCTTCTTCTTCTTCAGAACCCCCCCAAGACACCGAGGGACAAGACGACTACGAAGAGGAGAGCTTTGAATTCAGCGAGCGAGAGAACCGCGCCAACAACAACAACACGCCCGACATCGCTAAGCTAACTCAAATGGAATATTACAGCACCTATGGGAAGGGCGCGGGGCGTTTCAGCACGGCATGAATTATTCAAAGACGACGCAAACTGAACACACGCGTGAACTAATGAACATTTTCTTTTTGCTGTTAAAGTGCTTTTGTTGTTCTTCACGGGCAACGGAAAAAGGACCCCCGGCAAAAACCCGCACATCCGTATGCACTGGAATAGTTCGTAGCGCTACCAAAATTTTGAAAAAATGTATAACTTTTTTATCCGCACATTTTTTTTCATCTCGAAAAATCTGCAAATCTACTGACTACATAGATTATATTTGAGGAAAGGCGGAGGAGGACTGAAAATAGAAAAAAATCTATATTAAAAAATACCTATATATGTCGCTAGTTATATACCAGAACGTCATCTGAGCCGAAATTGGACAAGCACATTTTATTTTTTAGCTATTACAATGTTATTATAGTGCACTTAAGTCATTCAGAGCGCGGGGCGTGAACAAACTCCCATTTTCGCCCCCCCCCGCCAAAAGCTTCGATTCATAAACTGTGGTCGAAATGACCGTTGGATTCGTCAATCCGTGTCTTTTACTGTATATTAATGTAAAGAATGCATCAGTCCTCGTGTACGTCGGCTGGTACTCGCGATCAGGACCACTGTGTCGAAACCTTATTTTGAAAGGTTTCCCCTGTATCGATCTCTAGTCTAATGAATGTATTTGTTTCTGTGGAATGTTTTTAAGATACTAAAGACAAGGAAATTCACTTTGCCCTTTTATTTTTGTGTGTGTGTGTGTGTTATAAATGGTTAAAAAAAATCCACTTTTTCCACCAAAGAATTGGATCAAATGTAGCAGCTACAGGAAACGTCAAGTCTCCTCTTCGATGCTGTGTAGAGCTGGGACATTGGATTTTTTTTTCCTCGGTGCCCGGTTTGAAGAACTTGTGAAATTACATTCAGGTTACCCCCCCACTCCCCACTCCCACTCATCTGTAGATCTCTTTAAAAGATTACCAGAGAGAGAGAGGACTATATGGTACAGCTCTCTCTCTAAATCGACGACGATTTCCCCTCCCATACATCCAGGTTTTTTTTTACGAGACAAGACTGCAGCATTCACATTTGTAGCTTCTTCTTTTTCGACGGACAAATCCGAGCGAGATTTGTCCCCCCAAAAAAAATCTCGGGACAGAAATATTAAGTGCCCGGGAACGTGTCATCCATCATGCTGTACGCTGGTCTCAAGTGATGAACGACAACCTCCCAACATGTGACAGGGGGCCACGGACCTCACGGAAAATGATTTTTTTTTGGGGGGGGGGGGGGGGGGGGGAATGCCCCCCAAAAATCTATTCAAAACTTTTGCGGTCGTTGATATAAAATGCATTAAAAATAAAATAAAGAAAATGAATGCAATTTTTTTTTTCCCGTGGGGGTTTTCTGTATTAGTGTGGAGATACTGTGGATAGAATTGTACGTACAATGTTGTGTACCAGACAATACTGTAAAATAATAAATTTATTTACCGCTAACAAACGGTGCCTGAGCTTATTTATTTGTCCCAAAAAAGGAGGAGGAAAAAAACAGGAAATAATGGGTCAAACAAGGGATTTATTGTTGAGTGCGTTTGACACAGGCTTCAGTCCTAGGGCCCCGAGGCATTTTACACAGTAACTGAATACAGTAATTTTTCACATTACAAAAATAAAACCTTGCAAAATAAGGAGACCGTGATCGTGAGGGGAGGCGTGAGCCGACGCGACATATCGAGCGCTTTATACTAAACTAAACACAACTCTACATCCTGTTATAAATAGTACTATTTCTTCTTTTTTCTTTTTCCTTCAGATGAAATGCAAGTGGATTCATTGACCTTTTTTCTTTTTTAAGTTAAAAATGAGGTACAAAAACACAGGAGAGACACGCGCACCGTCGCCATCTCCAGGTTAACTCTATTATTTCTTCTTTTTTAAAGTCCTTCACTTGCCGAGGGCTTTTTCCAGATTTGTCTTGATGGCGTCGAGGAAGTCCGTCGTGTTGACGTAATGCTCGTTCAGTTTGACGCTGGAAAAGAGAAAAGACGGGACGCGATTTAATAATTTAGATTATAGAACACGGAAAAAAAAACATGGATATCTTTATCGCATTTGTCTATTTTGTTAGATAAAGCTTCAAAATTAGGGTTATAAATGAACAATTTTGGGGGAAAATATCTCATTTCAAAGTTTGTGACACTGCATTGTGATTGTTTTGTTAAAGTCGAGCTTCAATTCAATATTTATGGTGTGATTTAAAAAAAAAAAAAAAAAAAATGAAGTATCAACTGGAGCTGAAACAATTATCGATTACTAAATGTATTAATTAAAACACGATTTCTGATCATTTCAGCTTCTTAAATGTGAATATCTTCTGGTTTCTTTGCTCCATTTAACAAGGAAACAAACACCGATCGACATTTTTTTACGTTTTCTGACATTTTATGTAAAAAAAATAATCATTAGTTGCAGCTCGAGTATCAACTACTCCATATTCTAATACAAAGAAATAGACAGCTTTTGCAGTACGTCGTGTGTTTGTCTTTCAAATCTGTTTTTAACAAAAATACAATAAAGACAGATCCTGAATTTTAAATTAATCTAGTGGTGAATAGTGCGTTCAACAACATCTTAATGGATAAAATATTAGGTTACTCTTAAGATTAGGGAACAAATATTCACCATTAACTAGGTGCTTACTAGCATGCATATAAGTAGCATACTAGCCCTTTATTAGTAAACGTACCATTATGTTGGAAAAATCTTAATTCATGTTTTAATAGAGGGAGAATAAGGTGTTAATATGTGCTTAATGATTACCAATAGGGTTAGTATGCGCCTAGTTAAAAGGTGAATACGTGTTCCCTAATCTTAAGTATTACCAAATATTACAATAAACGTGCAATTGCAACCAACAGGTGATCCAGTGCATATTACCTTACATTATGGGCTATCCCACCTTCCAGTGAATGTTAAATAATAATAATAAAAAAATCTTTGCTCAGTACCTGGATCTAGAGACGAACAGTCGCTGTAGTTTGTTCCTCATTTCCGTGCATTTGTTCATATATATTTTTTCCCCGCCAAAAAATGCACATAACGGTGTAATATTCCGTTAACTTAATCGGATAAATAAACTCTCCTCTCGGACCGAACGTCCGTGACGTCGGTTAATTATGTAAATCTGTTCAGACGTCAACGAAAAACGACTCTTTTGTGTTAAGCGTGAGACACCAGCTGGAGAACGAAGGCCGTCTCACAGCGAATCTGCCATTTTCTATCAGAGTTTGTCTGATTCGAGTGTTTTTCTCGTGAGGTTTGATGAAAGGATTTTGCAGGTAAACGCTAACAAAACAATACATTAGTTCCGGTGCCATTAACAAGCTAACACACACACACACACACCTGCAACTAATGTTTGTGTTATTGACAGATTTAAAGAATATCTACTCAAACTAATATAACCCCCCCCATAAGAAGTTTATTAAAATGACTCTTAATTTAACTTCGTGATAAGATGAAACTATAGGTATGTTCACATTAGCCCTTTTTTTTCTTTCTTTGCATTAACAGACGTCGCAGCATGTGTTAATGTACTGCGACCCGGAATAAGACATGGGTGACACCACGTTTACGTACCGCGGCACTGGAGTCCAGGCACCGCTTACGAGTTAGCTCCGTTAGCTCCTGTAGCACCGTTAGCACGCCTACGGTCGAACTGGAGCGGTCTGTTTATTAAACTAAAAGAGCATCGCTACGAATGACCAGCGTACCTGTGTACTGCGTATGTGTGCCTCTGTTTTTAAACTTTAGCGTTGCTTTAGAGACAACTTTTAACAAATCGGGAGTCACGCAAAGATGACATCACGCGGAGTCTTTTTCCAGTCAGTCATCATGGAATCGCGGCATGCGCCAACGTTTAAAGCTAATGCTGTTAACGTTCCCAGCACCCTTTTTTTTTTGGTTTTCTTCAATTACTGCCGACTTATTTTTAAATAATTCAATATTTACATGTTAAAAAGGAAGTTAAATCAGCCACAACATACTAGATTGACAAGAAAAATTTACATCTCAGCAATTGTTTACAGAATATCACGACACGCACGCCACAAATGAACCACCTTGAGATGTTTCCAGCTCATTGAGTAGTGGTGGAAACTTGCTGCTGATTATAGATCTTAAGTACAGTGTAAGTGAGAGAAGTCACTCGTGTTAACCGAGACGTGAACTCACTTGGGCAGGCCGTGGATGCAGCCGGCCAGATCCTTGGTCATTGTGCCGCTCTCGACCGTCTCTACGCACACTCTCTCCAGTGTCTGGGAAAACCTGCGAAAGAACAACAACAAACACACACACAATTAGTAAATCCATGTTTCAAAGCGTCACAGAGTTTGTTATTTCACGACATTAAGACTCAAGTCTTACTTGATGAGGTCAGGGTTGCCGTCGAGTTTGCCGCGATGCTCCAGGCCTCGGGTCCAGGCGAAAATGCTGGCGATGGGGTTGGTGCTCGTCGGCCTTCCCTAAAAAAAAAAGAATAAATAAAAATACAGTTGATGGTAATGTTTAAGCCTTTTCTTTCTGAATATAATGAATATTACATTATCGTTCAAAAGTTTGGGGTCACCTATACAATTATTTTTTGCATTTTCCATTAAAAGTCACACTTTTATTCATCAAAAGAGTTGCAAAATGAATAGAAAATATCGTCAAGACATTGACAAGATTAGAAATAATGATTTTTAGTCAAAATAAAGAACCAGCAAAACTGTTTGCAGCTGTGCGAACATCATTGCACAAGGGTTTTCAAGGGTTTTCTAATCATCCAATAGCCTTCTAGTAGTGTTCATTCTATACTAGTCACAGCCATGTATGCGCACTCTTCATTTTCACCACATGATGGCAGTATCACTCCAAAAATAGCCTGTCTGGAGGTTCTCAGTCATTCAGCGGTCATCTTCAGTAGTTGGCTGTAGGCAACTGGACTCAGGCAGGTCCAGTTTTTTCTGCAGCTAACAACCCAACAGATTGCAGCTTTACTACAAACCTTCTGGTGCTCGCGGAAGTGCCGGGTCACTGTGCCGTGGGCGGCCTCGGCCTCGATGGTCTTGCCGTCGGGGCACACGAGAACCGATGTCATCAGTCCCAGAGAGCCGAATCCTACAAGAAGGAATATACAACTGCTTACTCAGCATCAACCCACAAGAGATCCAAAACAACAACAACAACAACAACAACAACAACCAAGCAAGGGTCTTACATGTTTCAGAATATTATTTCTTAAGAAAAGGCAGAAGTGTTTTCCAAACATCTCACCCTGTGCGACAATATCAGACTGAACGTCTCCGTCGTAGTTCTTGCAAGCCCACACAAACGCTCCGGAGGACTTGAGCACCTGGGCGACCATGTCGTCGATGAGCCTGTGCTCGTACCAGATCTTCAGTTTGTCAAATTCAGGCTTGTAGTTCCTGTAGAAAAACAAGAGGAAGAAAAAATTTAGCAACACTTGTAAACTATTTAAAAAACAAAACAAAACAAAAAAACAGAACTAAAGCAAGTGTTACTCACTTCTCAAAGATGTCCTGGAAAATGTCCTTGAATCTACCGTCGTAGGCTTTCAGAATGGTGTTCTTTGTGCTCATGTAAAGTGGCCACTTCTTACCAATGGCGTACTGGAAGCAGCTGTGAGCAAAGCCTGAGATAGACTGACGACAAAAAAACACACATACACAAGCAATCCATGAGTTTGCTGTGGGTTTTATCAGCAGAATCCAGGTCAACAACCTTTCTTTTGACAAGTTCTCCGTGTCATCTACGACGACCTCTGAGCTCTGACTGACGTTAGCAAACAAACCAGTAGCACAGCAGAGGATTCCACTCGTTTATATCTTTTTATAAAATGCATTGGGGTGGATTTAAGAACAAATAGTGGCATCAGGTTTATGGAAATCTTTAAAACGACACATCAAAAGAAAAGGTCTGAAAGTCTTTCTGAAACTGAAACCTGAAGAACTTTATTAGCAAAAAGATCTTTTATAGTTTTTTTTATTCAGAGGATGATTTTTATAGCACTATGGATAATAATAATAATTTGTCTTCAAGTGAATTTTCCAAAATGGCTTAGCTGGTTGTTAAGGATTAAATAATCTCCAGATTTACACACTCACCTCATCCGTGTTGTACATGCCCATTCCACAGCCACCAGCGGGGAAGTCATAGACCTCCCACTCCTTGCCTGCGCTGCCATCAGTCGGCGTGAAGATCATCTTGAATTTGCCGGGCTGGTCCACAACAAAGTCTGTTGCTCTGTACTGTGGAAAAGAAACACGGCAATTTCATTTTAACGTCAAGAAATTCACGTGTTAATCGTAAAAAAAAACTGCGACCATAACAACGTATCGGGAGACTCACTTGGTCGCCAAAGGCGTGTCTGCCGATGGTGATGGGCTGCGTCCAGCCGGGTACGAGCCTGGGAATGTTCTTGCAGGTGATCGGCTCGCGGAACACGGTGCCGCCCAGGATGTTCCTGATGGTTCCATTAGGGCTTTTCCACATCTTCTTCAGGCTGAACTCTTGAGTATTTAAAAAAGCATAGGTATTTACTTGCATGGCCGCTCATCTCGACGAACACCGTCAGTCACGATGAAGACAAACCCTTTATTTTTCAGTATCAGGGCCTGAATAATAAACTGGACAGGACTGATTTCTAGTGCTGGATAAAGGGTTAATGATTATCTAATCTTGTGATTGGACTCTGAATTATGGCTTTATCAAAGTTCAACTAAACTCGCACGTACACTGCCCGGTGTGGGCGGCAGAGGGTGTGAAACGGAACATCGTGCGTTCGCTCACCTACTACTCGCTCTTCGTCGGGTGTGATGGTGGCGCACTTCACCGCCACGTTGTACTTCTTGGTGGCCAGCGCCGAGTCGATGGTGACCTGGTCGTCGGTCTGGTCGCGGTAGGGCAGGCCCAGGTCGTAGTACTTCAGCTCGACGTCCACATTGGAAAGGATGAGCTTGAGGAACACAAAAAAAAAAATTGTATAACTTGTTTCAGTCATGTTTTTTTCCCACGGGCAAACACAACCATCTGTTCTGGCCTGGGGGCTATCAGCAAGTGACTGACTGTAGTATCAGAGAGGCCCCTCCCCCAAACCGTTCATTCACTATCTTCCACATTAGCCTCCTTTCACATTAACGTGTTCGTGACATGTTTTTATCTGCGACTGGCAGCCCAATCTTGGGACAGGTCAAGGGCTGGGCTAAGTGCTGCTCCACTGCTTGTCCTCTGTCTTGCTTTTTAAAATAAAAAAAAAAGGTTCCTTGGTCTAAATCTGTGTCACCTTCTCTTTGATGAACTCCCAGATGATCCTGGTCATCTCGTCTCCGTCCATCTCCACCACCGGCTGGGACACCTTGATGCGTTTGTCGGCATCTGTCGGTCACACAAGCGAGGAAAGGGTTAATGTACAAAAAAAGCCTTTTCATGGATTTTAATTCACATAAAATTGGTGATTTGTCCCAGGAACAGTCATAACTAACTCTGCAACACAAGGTGCAGCTTGCCTTGATAGCAGAGTACAGGAAACGTTTCCTTTTTACCGTTTCTCTAGCATCAAATCACGTCTATTATATTTGGAATACCTTGAGATATCGTTGCACTTAGGCTTCAACCTTTGGCTTTTCTCACAGCTCCTAATATTTAACATATTTATGGACATGTTTTTTTGCAGCTCGGGGAAATACGGCACTCCTGAGAAAATTGCGTCCATGCATGCGATACAAACAAAAAGAGCACCTGATGCTAAGGCTGCTTCACAACCAGTTACCAAGAAGTCCACACAACACTACACTACTACTTTGTTACTTTGCTTTTAATTAACTGCTGTTAAGTTTTAATCTGAAGCATACCCATTAGCAACGGGCATTCCCGTTTATTTTTAAATTAGTGCTGGGCACGTTAACGGCGCCCACATTAACTCACGTTAACGCATGGCACGTTTCCATGAAGACTGACCGGGAAAAGACGCGTGTGACACGTCATGTTTACGTGACTCCGTATTGTTAAAATTAGTTTCTAAAGTAACGCTAAACTTTAAAAACAGAGGCACAGGTACGCTGGTTATTTGTAGCGCTGTTCCTTTCATTTCATAAACAGACCCCTCCAGTTTCACTGTAGGTGCGCTAACTGGCACTAAAAAGAGCTAATGCAGCTAACGGAGCTAACTGGTTAACGGTGCATGGACTCTGGTGTTGCGGCACGTAAACATGACGTCACACGCACCACAGCAGGTCTTGAGTTCGGAGTTTGTCGTAATAAAATGAAATGTTACACTGATGTACGGTTCGGTTGTCCGGCTTGACCACAGGTCCGTGGTTGTGGCGAAATGATCGATGATTTATGTTTTGGCACAAAATCGCCACCGGCCTCATTATCTTCCGCACTCATGTCACTTTTTTTTTTATTTTCCCCACTGTATGTCGTGTGTGTCAGTCTCCGTCTCCCTCCCGCCCTCCTATGTTTGTCATTGGTTTGCTTCAGCTGTCGATCCACAGCAAGCATGGAATACGGTTTGTGGTTGGCTGGCCGTAGTGGTGCATTCAAGGGCAATCGTAAGAAAGATGTGTATTGTGACTGCCAGAGCTGTACATGCAGGGCGAGCGCGGGGGATAATCTATATCGTTTATATCGTCGCTTTTTCGAAATTAATATCTTGAATGTTCATATCTCGATATCGATACGATAGCAATATATCGTTCAGCCCCATCAGTCGTCATGCGTTAGTGCGCCCAGCACTATTTGAAATGCATTGCTTTTCATTCAAGTTGGTATTTTTATAAACTGTTCAAATGTAAGTGCTTTTTTCCACCTATGGTATGAAAATGCTTTCCTGTCCTTGCTTCCAAAATTCTTTGACAAAGATTGGCATCTCTAATCATTAGTGAATTCTCTCTCTCTCTTTGAGCCCAGTGTGCTTGTCCTGCCAGCAAGATCTTTGCAGTGAATAGAAAAGTACAGGGGGAGGTGCAAAAGGATCAAGTGACGCTCAGTAATCCCAGCCAAAGTTAAAGCCCTCCCCCGGTGCCTTCCCATAATAAACACAAAATAAACCTACATTGTGTGTGTGTGTGTTTTTCATGAATATAATCAAAGATCAAAACTCTGAATGTTTATAAAGGGCACTTCATCTAAGCAGGGTTTCCTAAAAACACTGTCCGAGCACCTGTCTCAACAGCCATTGAGCTGTTCCTCAAACATGACACACAAGCTCCTGCAGCTACTCACGAGCGATCACATGACGTGCTGGAAATAACACCGCAGCAAAGTTGTGACCTTTGTAACAATAAAATGACACAATAAAACGGGCAGGATGGGGGTGTAATTTAGGGATACACCGGTAGATATGGAGTTTAAAACGCATTACTGAATATCGGCAAAGAAAAATGACATCTGCACTACCGTTCAAAGGTTTGGGGTCACTTAGGAAAGTCCTTATATTTGATGGAAAATTGCTTTTTTTTCAATTAATCTAACATTAAATGAATCAGAAATAAACACTCTGTACATTGTTAATGTGGTAAACGACTATTCTAGCTGCAAACGTCTGGTTTCTAATGGAATATGTACATAGGTGTATAGAAGTTCATTTCCAGTGTTCTAATGGTACATTGTGTTTGCTAATGGTGTTAGAAGACTATTGGATGATTAGAAAACCCTTGAAAACCCTTGTGCAATGATGTTAGCACAGCTGAAAACAGTTTTGCTGGTTGTTATTTTGACTAAAAATCATTATTGCTAATCTTGTCAATGTCTTGACTATATTTTCTATTCATTTTGCAACTCTTTTGATGAATAAAAGTGTGACTTTTAATGGGAAACACCAACAAATTGTATAGGTGAGCCCAAACTTTTGAACGGAAGTGTGTATTTGACACCATATAAAAATGGCGACAAACAACAAAACAACCAAACATTCAATGGCTAACGAAAATTGTTAGCTGCTTTTGCTCAATTCTCCCACTGTGCGCTACATGTCGAATATACAGATATTTCTTGCAAATCAGACATTTTTTTCCTGTAACTTTGCCATCTATGCAAATGTAGAATATAGAAAAAGAACGAAGAAATAGCACGATTGTTCACTCTGGAGGCAACTTGGCAATTAGTTCAAATAGCTTGAAGCACTTGTAGGCCAAATATATCAAACTGAATTGGGTTTTTAAAAGGTTTGAGTTTGAACTTTACCACCCAGGTTATCAAGGATATCTGAATTTCAGGTAAAAAATGGACAGCCCTGACAAAAACTGTCCATTATCAAAGACATTATATTGAATATTGAATACTAAATCAGCTGTACATGACTGGAATGTCAAACCAATGGCAGGCCACCAATTTAGTATGACTGAAACTGCGAAAAAATGTGTGTGAGATCACAACATTAAACGTTGACACCAGCCATATGGTCTATGGTGTCAATATCCACAGCTGGCACAGCTGTATAACAAAAGCAAGATAACCAGGGCATTTTAATGAACGGAAGTTATATTTTTGAGTAAAAGATGACGTGCCAGATCTACTACTGGGACAGTTGAGGCTTTGCTGCAGTCGCGGTGCAACGAGGATAAGTCATTAACCTCCTTTCCTGACCGGTCTAACCTAAATCTGCTGAAATGTGGGCCATGCTATCACAGAAGAGGGGCTGGGAACTGAGAAAGTTATATACAGTGTTCAGTCTTCAGTGTTTACACACTGGAAGCTGAGGAATGGTGTGAAACAAAAGTCAAGTGGGCCGGTCCAGCACATCATTGGGGGAAAGGTCTGCAGGATTGTGTTTGTCGCCTTTATTGCATTGTTAGTTAGAGACAGAGCGTGACAGCAGCAGGGTTATCTTACCAAAGTGGTCTCCACTTACAAAAGTACTAAACACACGAGTGGAAAAGTGCACAGATTTCACCTCATTTAGAACCGGGTGTTGAAAATATCTTCAAACAGGAAGCCATGTGATACCTATTTATGCCCTGCTTTGAGTATGAAAACATTACTTTACATTACTTTGTGTTGATTTAATGCTTGAACTCGTAACTCAACCAGCTCTACAAGAATTCATCTAAAACAAATACAACTTTTTTTTTAGAAATGGCATGATAATTAAAAGCAAACTGACAATAAGACCAAGCACTCCAAGTGCGGTACAGGGTGTTCACGACAAGCATAGGAGTGCGAGATTATTGGTTAAGTACCGAGATGAAGCCAAATTGCCAGTGGGTGAAACATCAATGGACATTTAACGCTACAAAAATACATTGTTGATAAGAACAGCCTTTTGATTCTCTGTGGTTAACTTTCATCGCCGCAGACGGTCAAAAACCGTCAATTTTCTCCAGGTAAACAAAACGACTACATCCAGCTTGTGAATTAATTCATCCTCAGACATAAAAAGATCCCAATAAGGCTTCGGAGTTTATGCGACGGTCGGGGGATTTTGTTCTCTCCTCTGTAAAATCCACAGCCAGGAAACAGCACGTTGGCCAGTTTTACAAGCAGTATGAAATTTTAAGGGCGGGTAATTTGCGGCGCAGAGGTGCCGACAGCGATCGAGTCACTTACGACGGCAATAAAATAAACAAATGTTAACTTGCTTTTGGACTGAGATTAAACCATTATTACTAGATGTCTGGAGCAGCACACGCATCCAAGATGACTTGGAATAGAAGCCACGGGTTAGTGTTTAACTGCAAACGTGTAGAACGCGCACTTTAGACCTCATTTAAAGAATAGGAGTTATTTTGTTGGCGCCAACATTAGCACAATAATGACAATAAAAGGTGTTTCTTTACACCATAAAGATGCCGCTTCTTATTCCTCATCCGTGGTGACTTTAAAGTTTGATACATAGAGATCCACTGTGTGTGCGATATTTATTAAGGATTTAAAGACGCCCATCACAGCCTTACAATAAGCCATTTTAAATTGTACTTTCGGAATGGAGGCTCACGTAACTAGGGCCCTATGAAATCCGTTTTATTTTTTTCCAAATTCCGTTTTATTTTTTTCCAAATTCCGTTTTTTCCGTTTTAATGTTTTAGAATTCCGTTTTTTCCGTTTTATTTTTTTTTATTCTGTTTTTTTATCCTTTTATACTTACTTTACCACCATAGAATGTGTGCTTTTTGTGTCAGTGAATAAAATGTCCACTGAAATGCAACTTTCTTCTTGAATCCACTGACTTCTCAATTGTTCAATTGTTTTGACTTAAGTTAAATCCTAATTAAGTAAATGCCAGTGAATCTTAAAACAAGCCATGCAATGCTGGTCACATTTAAAAGTAAAATAATTAACATAAATAAAAAAGTGGTAGTGCCCCCTCATCTGGTGTAGACGGATTTCTGCGCACCGCCCCTGCGCTGTACTGTTCTCCCTCTCCTGCGCCGTGCGCTTCTCCGTATCCGACTGGATCGTTTCTCTACACGCAATATTACCCCTACAACTCTGCAATTAAGGGAATAACAGATGCATCAGATGAGCTGATGTCTTTAGTTAACTGTTCAAAGAGAGAGAATGTTCTCTGGTGTGAAGTGAAAGTCGCGGGGAGTTCATAAGTTTCACTTTTGCGCAGAGACTTTCCAGCATTTAATAGGCGATGTTCCACAGTTTACTCGCCGTGTTTAGGCCGCCGAATTATCGGTGCATTCCTAAATATAACATCTTTATTGACAATAACAATATAACCGTAATAATGGCGTATTTGATGGTGTGACTTGGGTTTCAATCGGCACCTGGACAAGGGGACGCTCGCCGGTTACATGCGGGCGCATCGCGCTTGTTCCGCGGTTTAGAAAAAAAAAGTGTATATAAAGTAAATAAACAAGCAACACGCACTGGGGGAAACCCTGGCCGGGTGAGTGTTTGTGAGGAGATGCACGGGTGGTGCCACGAATGAGCGTTCCCCGGAACATTTCTCCAGACAAACGTTCCTTCTCCTCACGATGACAGCATTTCAGTCACATTATGTCAATTTCCGCGATATTCCGCGTTTAACATTAGATTCCGTTTTTATTGGCCAATTCCGCGATTCCGTCCGCGATTCCGTTAACACGGAAATCATAGGGCCCTACGTAACGGAGGCTGGCATGTTGCCATGTTTCTATAGAAATGGCCTGAATGGACAATCAAGACAGGGCATGTGTGGAAAGATGGGGTTTTGTTGCGATCTGCAGTCTCACCATTAGATGTCACTTTAACAGCAGTGGCTGGAAATGCAGCATTTTCTTCGACTGAATATTCGAGTTTCCGGTTTCTACAATTTGGGATATCAAATATCAGGTCATAGGCGATTCACTCCTGGCTGGAAGTTTTACAGCAGGATACATATTATAGATTATTCTGAACTAAAGCCATGCAGTAATGAAAGGTGCATTATGTAATAAATCTAAAGTAACTGGCTATAAAATCCTCCTAATATGTCACAGAGACTCAGGAATAATGTTCATACAACATACTGAACTCACCAACAACAGTACAGCCAAAGTATTTGCATTAAAAAAATATTTTGCGGACCGCAAATCATGTTTAGAAATCATGTTTTGGTATGTGGCGCCACCTAGTTACGACTGAGCTACAATGGCGGAGAAAGCGAAACCTAGAAGACCTCAGTATTTTGAATTTGAGTGTAGTAACCGTTTTTGGCCACATTCTTACATATGGCGCCTTTAATGTTTTACTGCAAACATCGACTGTAGTCCGACACATACCCGTTGACATGACGACATGTTGGTTCAATCAGTCAGGGTTGACCTTCAACTGACCCACTGCTGCAACTGGTTGTGCTAGTTTGGTTCACATGGACGAAATATCCGCGAAGTACACAATTATCATGGTCGAAACTAGTTTTCTTTGGTTCTGGACTTGTTTACGGACATAAAACTATATACACTTGAAGAAAGAAAGTGACATTTAACCCATCTAGAAACCAGTGTTGTAATGAAGTACAAATACAACTTTCACTCAAACTCTATTTGTTACTACCAAATAAAATCAGAAGAAGAAGAATCATGGTTGTATTTATATAGCACATTTCTAGCCCTGAGCTACTTTACACTTCAGGGGTTAAGTGTCTTGCACAAGGACACATATAGGTCAGGACTAAAATGTACTCAAGTACAGTAAATGCCATATACTTTACAACTTTAACTTAAGTAATATTACAAAAAAGTAACTTCACCTTCAACCAGTCATTTTTCGGGGGGTGAGATACATACCAGAGTTACTCAAGCATGACTGCTAGAAACTCACTCACTCATGATATAGGTACTTTTTAGATTGTTGCCCAGCTCTGCAAGAACTTATAGCTAATAATATCTGCATTGAACACGTCATCTATCTGGATTCCTGCCCCAAAGCATAAAACAAGCTAATGCCTCCCTGGTAATAGCATAAAAACACAAAGAAAAACACATATTAAGAGGCAAGAAAAAAGGGCTTCAAATGACACGTAGTGTGCTACAGTTAACTGTCAGAGCTCTTGGCTGCAGAGAGGATGAAGAACCAGATGGAACATATTTGATGTAGGACAGGACACACAGTTACAGGCGGCAGCCATTGCTCGGTATAGCGGAGTCTCGTATGCGGCGGCTGACCTTGGAAGAACTTTTCTCGGCCCCAGTCAGCGTCGAATTAATGACTTCATGCGTGCAGAACTGGAGCACCGCAGATTTCTGCACACACCGCCGAGGTGACGTGGATTCTCAACGGCTGTAACAGATTATTCATTTTTTGTTGTTTTTTTAAGAAAAAACACTCATGCATGTTTTTTTACCCCCAAACCCTATATTTTATATCATCCTGCAGCATTAATGTCCTCGTATGTTTCCAGACAGGGCACCTTTCATTCATTTATGTGACCAAAAACACCCTTAATTTATTGAAGCGAGACAATAGACGCTTCTACTTCGTCTTATTGTTTTTGCCAACTCCTCCTCTCCGCGTCAATAACGGTCGCCTTGGTATTATCTTCACCCATCATCATCACCGGCACATTCTGTGTTATCTTCCCTCCGCCGTTACTAGAAAGACGGCATCGTTTTTTAACCTCTGCGGCCATTACACTGCTCCAGCGCATCCCCAGCATGCTAGCATAGCCGCGCTAGCTTGACTTGACGCTACCGCTAAACCGCTGCTTTCTCGCGTTCAACCGTTCACAGTCGCGCGTTATTACACCCGTTGTCGAAATAAAACACACATTTCATTCTATTCGCGCACAAACCGGCGTGTTTAGGACATTAAACGACGCCGCGGAGGACACCGGTTCTCATCATCTCCACTTACAGTTTCTTTGTTGTAAAGTCTGGCAGTGGGCAGCAGCCGGCGCAAGCACCGCGGGGCTCCGGGAAAAAGCGGCGGCAGACCTCGACAGGGAGCTGATGACTTTCAGGTATCCAGCCATGTCTCCGCGGGCGCAAATTACAACTGCTGTCTGTGGACACACACTCGACGGAGCTCGGGAGCTAAAGAGAGGGCACTGTGTTCCGAGGCAGCCAGCAATATAGTCAAGTTGCAGCGCCGCCCTTCTCCCCTCCTCCCCGGCGGGACGCGCCGAGCTTACGTCACAGTCGCACTCGCTCTCTGCCAGGTCTGCAGTTTACAGCAGGGAGTCACAGGAGGTCACTGTAATCAGACTATGGCTCTTAAATCTGAGTAACTCAATCCGATTATGATACTTTCTCTTTTGTTTTCATTCATTTGCTATACTTTTTTGTTTTGTCCAGTTTGTTTTATTTTTAATATATATATATGTGTGTATATTTATGATACTGTATACATTTAAAATAATTAATTATGAAGACAGAAATGGATCATTTCCTGAATTTCAAAAATTCATTAAAATTATTCCATAAGAGGTTTGCCAATATTTTCAACGGCTCCTTGTTCAGGGCGATGCTGACTATTATGATGGTAAATTTCAAGTCATTCCAAGATACTTTTTTTTTGAAGAAGAAGAAAGTCAGCTCACTGTCAAAGTGCATCAGGGCAAATGGATCATTTCCTGAATTTCAAAAATTCATTAAAATTATTCCATAAGAGGTTTACAAATATTTTCAACGGCTCCTTGTTCAGGGCGATGCCGACTATTATGATGGTAAATTTCAAGTCGTTCCGAGATCTTTTTTTTTTTTTTTGAAGAAAGTCAGCTCACTGTCAATGTGCATCAGGGCAAATGGATCATTTCCTGAATTTCAAAAAAATATTAAAATTATTCCTTAAGAGGTGTGCTAATATTTTCAACTGATCCTTGTTCAGGGTGATGCCGACTATTATGATGGTAAATTTCAAGTCATTCCGAGATACTTATTGTTTTTGAGAAGAACATTCTGTCGTTGGAGTCTTTTTTTTTACTATCTATGTTATGAATGTGTAACTTCAAAAAACTTTATTTGTCTCTGGGGGGATCGAAGGCACACAGGGCAGTTATACTGTCACACAGGTTATACAGGCAATATTAGAAACACTATTAAAAAAAACATTTTTCAGCTGTGCAAATTGCAGTCCGTCAAGTGTTGGAATGTAGGAATGTTGTTTTTGTGATTCTGTCTCTCTTGTAAAAGAGATTTCCTGGTAAAAAAAATAAAATAAAGGTAAAAGTAAAAAATAAATGAGCTGGAGTCAGGTGCCGCAGACACAACTGAGCTGAGGTCAAGGGTCACAATACAGAGAGCAGGTAAAACGCACTGGAAACAGAATATCAACTTACATGGAGGAAGCAGCACAGTGAAATATTTATAGAGGACTCGACTGTGTTGAGGGTGGAGTGTTTGTTGTGCTGAAAGAGGGAAAAGACGACAATGAATGTTAAAATGTCCTTTTTAGAAGGTGACTATATATGAGACGATGACTTAAATCATTTTTGAAATAATGAAACGACGAGGTGATGTAAACCCTGAAATATATTTATATGAATATGATCAATATTAATTTCTACAAACTGTTTTTATAATTCTTCTCCCCCCCCCTGTTTCGGAGTTTTTGTTATGTACGGCTGCAACGAACAATTGCTTTTTTTCATAATCGATTCATCTGTAAATCATTTCCTTCATTAAAATAATAAAAAGTCATTGTTACAAAAAAATACAATGTGTCTTCTTTTGTCCACAAAATAAAGACGATTCAGTAAAGAAAGCAGAAGATATTCAGATTTAACAAGTTAAATGCATTTTTAAAAAGCACTAAATATCTATCTATCTATCTATCTATCTATCTATCTATCTATCTATCTATCTATCTATCTATCTATCTATCTATCTATCTATCTATCTATCTATCTATCTATCTATCTATCTATCTATCTATCTATCTATCTATCTATCTATCTATCTGTCTATCTATCTATCCAATAGCTAAAAGATAGGTTCACGTTAGCTAACATTCTAGCTAGCTAGATAGCTGTTTGTTTTGTGTAAATGTAGGCTAAGGTTAGCTAAAAGTGATCTATCTATCTATCTATCTATCTATCTATCTATCTATCTATCTATCTATCTATCTATCTATCTATCTATCAGATAGCTAAAAGATAGGTTAAAGTTAGCTACAATTGTAGCTAGGCAGATGACTGCGTGAATATGTATTTACTAATGCATGATGGTGAACATGTGGAAATGTTTGCTCAAACTAATCTATTATGATACCAAAACAAGCTTTTTTTAACCAAGGCAGAGGGAGCTCTAATAAAGCTGAAAAGCAGCGACATGAACAGACAGAGACAATGAGAGCTCAGTACAGGATGTTCCCAAACGTCTCGGCAGAGGGCTCTCTTCTAATTTTAGCAGAGGGGAAGGTGGTTACCATACTGGGAGAGAGAGAGAGACATGGAGGAAATGTGTGTGTGTGTGTGTGTGTGTGTGTGTAGCACAGTCACAGTCACATGACCAGGGTTTGGTGTTGATCCAACAAGAAAGACAACCAGGTCACCTCTAAAGCACTGGGACATGTCAGACTGGAGTGAAAACCCTTTTATTAGAGCGTATTAACCCTTTAAGATACGCACCAAGAATAAAAGCAAAGGAAAACATATTTCTTTGCATTATTATTTACTTATGATAACAATAACGACAATCAATTTTTATTATTATTATTATTATTTTTATTTTTTTAAATTACACCCTACAGTATTTCAGATACAGGCCTCTACCAAACGGTTGAGACGTCTGTTCATAATAAACCTGGTTTGCATAATTCATATAGTACAACATTCAGGTGCATTATGTAATAAATCTAAAGCAACTGGCCATAAAATCCTCCTAATATGTCACAGAGACTCAGGAATAATGTACATATAACAAACTGAACTCACCAACAACAACAGTACAGACAAAATATTTGCATTAAAAAATATATTTTGCAGACTGCAAATCATGTTTATGTTATGAAATCATGTTTTGGCATGTGGCGCCACCTAACGACAGTCTACCAATCATTGCAGTCAGTTGAGTCTCAGCTGCCGAGCAACCACGGGTTGCCAGTTACGTCAGAAAACGAAACCTAAAAGACCTCTGTATTTTGAATTTGAGTGTAGTAACCGTTTTTGGCCACATTCTTACATATGGCACCTTTAAATTACACCCTACAGTATTTCAGATACAGGCTTCTACCAAACGGTTGAGATGTCTGTTCATAATAAACCTGGTTTGCATAATTCAAAAAGTACAACATTTTCAGAACAAGTTATATTAAGTATATTAACACTGAGATATAGTGACTTAAAGGGACACTGTGTAGTATTTATGGGTTTATATAACCCAAAATCCACTCTTTTATACATATTATGTGCTCCTTCATTGTCTAGTAGCTGTATAATAGTTGTTGTTTCATTTTCGTAGTGTTTCAAAAAGTCATGTAAAATAACATGGTCGCGGGCCGCTACTGCATTGCCACGACGCCATGTTTCTACTGGAGCCTGTATAGACAAACGCGAGAGAACAAATCAAGCGTCGCTTTACTTGAAGCAGAAGTCCCGCCTCCTCTCTCTCCGCTTCGTCTGCTACGGCCGCGGTAGCTCGCCCTCTCCCTCACCTCACGAACCTCATCTGCTGACACGGAGAAAGACGACAAGGACGACATTTGACCGGCTGAGGATACCGTAGCGCTCAGGGAAGGGAGGGGGTGAGCAGAGGAGCAGTTCTTTGTTGTAAATTTCAGCCTCTCCTCTAGATGGCACTATAAACTACTTACTTCACCTTTGAAATGTGTGGTCGACCAAATGGTTGAGTCGTACCTTAAAGGGTTAATAATAAACCTATAAATGAACACGAACGCTGTGTGAGAAGTTTGAGTGAAGGTCAGGTGATGTTTGACCCCTGCACATGCAGCGGTAAATTAGTGCAGAGACAGAAGACAATGGCGATGACATAACAAGTCTCTACTTTCCGCGCTAACCTTTGGACGTGTGATGTAAACACACGCAGGCACGCACACACACTCTCAGGTGTCACCCTTCTATATTTAGGCTTTAAAACTTTTGCATTCGCCGACAAAGTTCACGTTGGAGTCAGACGCTTCAGTGCAAGTCTGATCAGGCGTTCATTTATATCTGTGGGTGTGATTCTAATAATTACTGTCATCTTAGCTCTGAAGCTGCTGCTGCTGCTGCTGCTGCTGATGATGATGATGATGATGGGTTTTTCTTCTTTTGTCTGCAACAGCAATTTGCAGGTAGGAGAGTTAAGGATGTAATTTGATGCTATATAAAGTCTGCTCTGTTCTTAGACTCGATTGGTTAGTGTGGATGTATAAAGACAAGAAAAAGAAGAAGAAGAAGAAGAAGAAGAAGAAGAAGAAGCACAGTCTTGTGTCTAAACTGGTTTTAAATAAAGGCGCTCGGATTGTGTCGGTGAGACTTTGGTGACATCTGCTGGACGTTTGGTTGTAAACGTCGTCTTCTTCTTCTTCAGCTTAAACCTTATTATCAAACAGCATCAGAGCAGGTGAAGATACATTTTTAAATATTTTATCCTAGAATTGTATATTTAAAAAAAGACGTACAGGATCATTTATTTTAATTTTAGTCTAAAGATGTAGAATTTGATGATTCTTTGAGGCATCAGAAACTCAATAAACTAGTACAGGAAGTATGGTCCAGTCTGATGATATTTCATAGAATTTCAAAATAAGGGTTTGTTTTGATAAATAGTGTCCAATAAAAAAAAAAATTTATGATGATAAATTAATCTGTAAATAAGAATAATAAGAAAAACTGATTAATATTAATAATGATGACTTTAGGGAAACTTTAGGGATTGCCTAGTCCTTCCATGCATCAATCAAATTAGTATGATTCATTTTTAATATGAGCCTATATCATTAAGGTAAAAAGTAAAAATGAAGGTCAAATTTGCCTATAACTGTGGCTAAACCATGTGGTGAACTTTATTTCAACACATAATACAGTTTTCCATGTGCAGCATGTCCTCAGAGTGGCCACTGGGGGGCAGCAAAACACGCTCAAGCTGATGAGCGTGTGTGATTTATTTATAAAACAAAACCCTTTATCATCAAAAGAAGAAAATACATTTATCTCCAGACAAAATATGACTCTATCTTATAGTCAGAATTTTAAAGGAAGTTTGAAAAGTACATTATTTCATATGCCCCATATGCAAATATAACGCAATAACAATATAGTGTAGTACTTAATGGAATGTTTATATCCCATCTCTGATGATGATTTGTATTTACTTTGTATAACTCTTGAAATTGTAAAGAAAATGTAATTGGAGCAGCATTTAAAGCACTTAAATTGCATAACACTGAAATTATACACATTTTAAGACGAATATTTAAGTGCGCGTCGTGTTGACCATCAAATAAACCGATGGATTAATAACGAAGAAGCCAATGGATGCAAACGAAACAGCGGCTAATTCCTGTATTGTGTAGAAATATATACTAAATTGAGAAGAGTTAATAACATATATATATATATATATATATATATATATATAAATAATTCTGGAATACCTTTGTTTTACAATGATATAATGAATATTTATGATTATTTATCAATCTGTGTTGGAATACAACCAGAAACAATGTGTTTGACACCATTCAAAAAATTGCACCAGGAAGTCAGACGATACAGTCTGTATCATCTGAGCGTTATATCATCTGAATGACAGAGCTGCATCAGTCTTCCATCACAATAACGTGTTCCTGTGACTAAATCAGCACAGCAGGAACAGGCTGAGTCGTGTGTGTAACACTAAATTACTCGCTGATTACAACACACGTGCACGAGCGTGCGCGCACGCCTCTGAACAAGCGCCCCTGCAGGGTCAGGATGATGGAGCTGCCAAGACGTGTGTGTGTGTGTGTGTGTGTGTGTGTGTGTGTGTGACATAATCACAGTGACAGTGCTGATGTTTGCCCATCATCTCAGCACAAACGGATTACGAGAGAGAGAGAGAGAGAGAGAGAGAGAGAGAGCCTGAGGAAATAACCGGTGATCCTTCTAATGAGCTGTGTGTGTCTGTGTGAACACAAACAAACAAATAAACAAACAAAGGAAATTCACAAGTTATAGACATTTATTCAGAATATACAACAAAACTACTAGCAAAAATACTATCGATTAAATTATGTTTTTTTTTTGTAATATTTTCGACTCCCTAAACAGAAGCAAGGCTTCACAGGTAAGGTACATGGAAGCTGTGTGATCTTTAAGTGTTTGATTGCCGTTAGCGTGAAATGACATTTTTTAAATTGTTTCACCAATGTGACCGAGGGGGGGGGGGGGGGTCAAATGTCATTCAGCGTTTTTTTTTTACCTTGAATGTGCTTTGAAAGTCTATATATATATATTTTGTTTTCCATATATATATAAATTTTAACACTGTTAATAGCAACTTCTTCTTCTCTTTTTTTAGCATTAAAGTGCTGTGACACATAGCCCATAGTGGTTTACCTGTTTCTTAAGGCAAGAAGTTCATTCACTCACACACACACACACACACACACACACACACACACACACACACACACACACACACACACACACACACACACACGTACCACGTTTTCATTGAAACACCGACATAAAAACACATTTTGGTTACATCATCATGAGTTAACGTCCGCTCTCTCTCGCTTTCTTTTTTTTGTCTTGAAGGCACTTTGTACACATTTTGCTACAAACAGTCAAATGTTCTATTACTCAAAGCTACATCTTAGACAAGTGCATCACAAGGTTTTTTTTTTTTTTTTTAAATAAATTTTTCTTCAATACGCGTCCATTAATAATAATAGTGTTAAATTACATTATGGACAAAGTGCACCCAAAGTGGCCGGGCTGGCTACGATAAAAATGGACCCTGTGTTCCCGACACATTACATGTGTCACTGTAAAGAGAGCTATAGTTTCTAAAGAGGTGTCTTGGCGTTTACATTCAAAACTGTGACTTTGTCCTGTATATACGGCTAATGCGGGAAAAAGGTCCAGTGTGTAACAGTTAGCGACATCTAGTGGCGAGACGACAGACGCTAACGCAAACATGCAGGTTAAACCCAGAGATCTCTTGGTTCCATGACAACTGACCGGAAAAAGACGCATGTTTTTCATGTTTTTACAGGCACCATTTACCAGTTAGCTCCGCTAGCTGCGTTAGCTCCTTTAGCGCGCCTACAGTCCAACTGGAGCGGTCTGTTTATTAAACAAAAAAGAGCAACGCTACAAATAACCAGGGTACCTGATTACTGCGTATGTGTGCCTCTGCTTTTACAGTTTAGCGTTACTTTAGAGACTCATTTTAACAATCGGGAGTCACGTAAACATGACGTTGCGCACGTCTTTTCCGGTCAGTCGCCATGGAAACGCATCATGTGTTAATGTGTCATGTTTAAGTGCCGTGGCAGCGTAGTCCAGGCACCGTTTTACCAGTTAACTCCGTTAGCTCCTTGAGTGCCTGTTAGCGCTAAAGCGCTACAGTCCAACTAAACGGTCTGATTTCCGGTCAGTTGTCATGGAAACGCATCATGCGTTTATAGTGCCCAGCACTAATATTTGAACTTTGCGAGTTCGAGTTGCTATGGAAACACGGCAGCCTTATGTAAAACATGATCTTTGCCTAAAGGCCAGGTCGTACTTTTCGAGGTCAGAGGTCAGACGGTGTCAGTGTGACATACGTGACGTACCCTACATGGACGAACAGGAAACGCGTGCGTACTTCCATTCCAATTGGAAGTGTGATTGTGCTTCCTGTGGTCCAGATGGTGGCGCTTTCTTGTTTTGGTCACACAATGGGAAAAAGACTGTATCCATGGAAACTAGCTTGCGGTTATATGAGGAAGTGTGCTGGTAGCCACCTTTGAGCAACTTATGGTGATTTTCCACAATACAGTCCCCGGCACGGAACAACACGTCTCAACTTGAACTTTTGGTTCGTTTTCCATTACTGTAGTGAGCAGAGTTATCATAGCATGGCTAGCATGAAACTGCTGCTACGTCTTTTTTAACGCGTCACGCACACAAACTAGTAACTGGCGACTAGTAAAGCGGTTGTTTTCGGTGTAACTGAATCATATTTACATATAATTCACAAAATCATTCAGCACTCTGAACTAAAATATGGTGGAAGGGCGGAAGGGGGTCATAACGCGTCTCAGCGGTTGCGATCGGTGGTTTTCAGATTTAGCTGTTGTTGCTAAAATACACCAGACTCACAGAGATTTTGTTAAATGTTGGAGATTATGTTGTTCAGGATGTTTTTTCAGGATTTGTTAAGTCTTTTTTAACTGATATACAGCCTCACATTTCGTATCGCCTCAGCTAGCTAGCTTGGAACACCGTCAGAGTACCAGGTACCGGGGTATGCTATCGCTAACAGAAAAACAAAAAAAGTCAAGTCGAGCTGCGCTGAAACGTGTGTCGTGGAAAATGTGCCGTAAATGTGTAAAATAAAATAAACAACAACAACAAGGTGAACACCTGGATCACTAGATTAGCCTCGTTTTAGCATGAACAGAACCGCGTGTATGCACAAAGCAGCTCTACCACGGACACGAAAACGCAGAAAGTATGAAAGTAAATATCTAAAAAAAAAGGCTTAATCGGAAGCTACAAATATCACCACTTTCTCTTGTTCTTTTTCATTATTAATAAATATTGGACATTGCAGCTCCATTCGCTTGGAATAATTTGAAAATCTATATAATTTGAGTCCCTGTGATGGATTGGCCATCTGTCCACGACCGCCTTTCACCTTTTTCAATTGTGGAGGATAAAAGCGCTAGAGAATGAATGATTGTATATATATATGTACATATATATATATTTATATATATGTACATATATATATATATATCCTGGTGTCAAAAGAATGTTATCAGATTGACTTTGAACTCGCGTATCTGGCTGCAACTGAATCACACATAAATTTTTATGGGTGTACATTTCAATATTTTATGACTCTGTATTTTTATTCTCCTTTGGGTGAATATTTCATGAACACTATGAATACGATACGTCTGTGTGTAAATCTGACTGCTTCTATATATATATATATATATATATTCCGTCTCACCTGTATATCCCTTTTTAATGTGAAAGAGCTTTTTTTTTTTTTTTGAATCTCAGTGAGGCTTTCGTGGTTAAATAAAGGTAACAAAAATAAACATAGTTTACCCTTTAAGATACTACCCCACCATTTTGGTCGACCACCCTTTAAGTCACTATATCTCATTGAAAAATGCATCAAGCTGAACTCACTAACACTTAATGAATTATGCAAACCAGGCTTATTATGAACAGACATCTCAACCGTTTGGTAGAGGCCTGTATCTGAAATACTGTAGGGACTAATTTAAAAACAAGTAAATATTGATAGTCGTTATTGTTATCATAAGTAAATAAATAAATACATAAAAAATAATAAAAAAACGCAAAAAAAATAAATTTTCCTTTGCTTTTTTCTTGGTGCGTACCTTAAAGGGTTAAGGGCAGCGTGTTCAATTTAAACCCTGCTAAATCTTACAAAGTGGACCTTTAAAAGGTTGGTTGAAAACACACGGGGAGGAAATCTATCTATATTGCTCAGTTTCAAGACACACACGTACACACACACACACGCTATAATTTAGATTATATATATAATCTAAAGGACATTTCTCAACATCTAGATGGCTGTGAGAGAGTGAACTGAACCTATGTGGTGACGTAACTTCCTGACAATTTTATGATGTGGCCACTTCTGCTCCGTACGAGGAATATGCTGCATAATCGCCGTCCCCGATCCTAATGAGCCAGCTCCTCGAAATCCGAAAGCTGCTTCATCTGCTCCACTTGCATAGAGTGCCGTCGGACGAGCTTCTTCTTGCACTTGAGGCTGCCTCTCTTTGGTGTGTTTGGTGCTACCGGAGCGATGGACCGAATACCTGTGGCCAGGGGCGACGAGGCCTTGCAACTGACCCCGATGTCCGGGATGGGAGGGTTGGGGTTGACGTTGAGCGGCGGCAGGTGGCCCGGCCGGGTGTGCGAGATGTGGTCCAGCAGCAGCGTGCCGGAGCCTCGCCGCTCCAGGAGGCCCGGCGCTCGCCTGCGCGCCGTGCTGGGCGACGATGTGCTGGCGTTGCTGTCGAGAGACTCTTTGGAGCTGGTCAGCATGGCGAGCGGGGACGTGTTCAGCTTCCTCCGCTCCACGGGGACCTTCGGAGAGTCCAGCAGGGCGGAGTCGGAGTAGAGCTGCGAGTCCGAGTCGTAATGGTCGTTCCCCAGGCGTCGCCGTTGCACCGTGTCCCTGAGGCTGGCCGCTCCGCCGGCGCAGCCGCTGTTCTCCTGCTCCGTGGGCACGGTGCTGCGCCGCGCCAGCGGCTGGTGCTGGCCCAGAGACCTCTCGTACGGCGCTTTAGACGTCGGCGGGCCCGGCAACGAGGTCGCGACCTTGCAGGCCTGCTCGCCTACGATCGGGAGGAAGCTCTCCTTCCCGTCCACGCTGTTCTGTCGAGACAGAACCGACCTCTTGCTCAGCGAGAGTCCGTTCACCCCCGTGACGACGTCGTCGTCGGAGCTGGACTTCTTCGCCTCCTCATGGGCGGCGGCGGCGGCTGCGGCCAGGACGGACGGCGCGATCAGCCCCCAAGGCTCCGACTGCAGCCTCTTCAGCTGAGGCAAACGCGCACGTTTGGGGTTGGCGGTCCGCCGCGTCGGCGACGTGGGCCCGCTGGAGAGCTTCGACGCTGACGCGGAAGTCTTCAGCTTGGACTGGAAACTGAAGACGGTGTTTTGTTGCTCTTGCTCCGGAGCGGGCGACGCGGTGACCTCGATGTCCGATGGCGAGGTGCAGAACATCGGCGAGGGCCTCTCGTCCAGCTCTGGCGACGGCGGCACGTTGAGATATTGTTTGGTCGTTTTGGTGCCCGACGGCGACTTGTCCGTGGTGATGATGATCACCTCCTTCCCCTTGGCTTTGCACGCGTCCAAGAGCAGCTTCAGCGTCTCCTTCTCGTCCGCGTTGATGGCGTAGACGAGCGCCGAGGCGCCGCTCTTGTCCTCCAGGCTGGGGTCGGCGCCGTTGCTCAGCAGGTGATCCACCACCTCGTGTCCGACCTTGTGGATGCAGGCGTGCATCAGCGCCGTCTTGCCCGTCTTGTCCTGGATGTTGGGGTCGGCCTGGTTGTCCAGCAGGTACTTGACCAGCTTGGACTTGCTGACGCTCTGCTGGTCCGCGTGCCTGGACATGCACGCCACCATGAGCGGCGTCTCGCCGCGCTCGTTGCTCTCGTTGATGTAGGCGCCACCCTCCAGCAGGAGCCGCGTGAGTCTCAAGCGCCGCAGCCACACCGCCTTCAGGAGCGAGTTCCCGTCCGTCCGCAGCTCCAGTATGTCGGCCATGTCGCAGCTCGGATCTCGTCGGTCGTCGAACTCACTGGAATCGACAAAAAAACGTTGTCATTTCACAACCACATTTCTTCATTCTCCTATGTTTTATTTTCCCTTAATCACCACCACCGCCACCAGGTGGCAGCCTGTCACAGCATCAACACACACACAAATGTAAGTCACTATTACAGACTTATGATAAGGGAAATGTAAGCATTATTATATAATAGGTCAGATGTAGGCGTTACAGGCGGAATAAATGTATTTTCTTTCTGCCTCCATGTAGGATGCACATCATATATGGCCATGTGTGCATGCACGAGACAGCACCTGTAGATTCTCACACACACAAGCATTCACACACACTATTGATGATAGATGATCAGGCGTCAAGAAAAATACAACCAGGAATATTTAAAAATAAAAGTGGATGAATGAACCACAGCTTCCATTTCTGTCATATTTACTGAGAAAAAAACGAGTAAAAATCAGCCTCACACTCGTCTCGTGTCGTGGATTTTCGGGAAATCCAAATAAATAAATACAACACTGAACATGTGTCGACATGAGAAATAACATCATGAGAAATAACATCATGAGAAATAAAGAAAGAGTCGCTGTCTTTGGGAGAACTTGGCGCGCGCTCCATCACAAATGGCACGCGCTGCTCTGTCATTTCTGCGTTTGAAAAATCCTATTTATACTGGAATGTATATATGTACATATACATATAAAGTATAGGCTGTACATCTGTGTTGATAATCCTCAACATTTAAGATGGAGAAACCACGCGGTGACGCAAAAAGGATACGACACGAATTTCCCCATCATCACCGTTTATCTTCATTTCTTGTCACATCATTCTCTCAGACGCACTTCAATCCTCTCACCTGGTCGCAGGAGCGCGTTCCCATGCTCAAAGTGCGTCCTCGAGGATTAAAAAAACAAAAAAAACAAAAAAAAAAACATAAAAAAACAGACAAAGTTTGTTGCACTTCTTCTTCTTCTTCGCACACACAAAATAACAAAAACAAAAAAACACCCTATTTCTCTCTCCATCGACGCGTCCTGGGTTCAAGGTTTCGTTCCATTCCACGGAGACGGACGCGTAACTCCGTCCGTGGCACCGTTAATAACGCATGCACGAGCTGTGTGTGTGTGTGTGTGTGTGGTGTGTGTGAGTGGCTTTTGTTTAGGGATGGCACACACACACACATGCACGCGCCAGCATCAGTCCAATGGGGGAGTATTTCTTTCACTGCGCACTCAAGGATCACAACCTGGAGACGCTGCTGCGGGTTATAAATAACTTACTTTCTTGCCTGTTGAATGAAACGTGTATTCTCTTGACGTCAGAGTTCGGCCAAAAATACATCGCGTCTGATGAAGGGAAGGGAGAAAAAAAAAAAAAAACATCGACACAGAATGTACAGCAGGACGCAACCAGTGTTGACCACCTCTCAAAGACATGGACATGTTCTATGTGTGTTTTAATTATGCATTATTTGTAGATGAAAGCAGCGAATATCTGGCTTCAAATTCATGCCCCAATTTGATACTTTGTATCGGGATCACTTTGATGCGAT
The DNA here is from genome assembly GCF_963457635.1 of Microchirus variegatus. Classification (NCBI taxonomy): domain Eukaryota; kingdom Metazoa; phylum Chordata; class Actinopteri; order Pleuronectiformes; family Soleidae; genus Microchirus; species Microchirus variegatus. Next base: position 15,783,556 of record NC_139809.1, read on the forward strand.
AATCCAGAGCTGCAACTATTTCCATAATCGATTAATCGGTCGATTATTTGATGAGTCGTTTGGTCCATAAAATGTCAAACCTGGAAATGACCGATTGTTTTGTCCTCAAACCAAAAAATATTTTTGACTTTTTAAGGATTTCTTTGTTACGTGGAGCAAAGAAACAAAGAAAATATTCACATTTAAAGCGGACCTAGACCGGAAGTTTCAATTAACGCTGTTTTTTTATTGTGTATCTGCGTCATTACCTTGTTTACGAAGCCCTGAAGGTTCGAAACAAACAGTTCAGCCACTGCTGAGAACGTAGTGTTGTATTGTAATCTCGGGTTTGGCGAGATCTCTGAAAAAAACCCGGTCCGGCTACGTAAACAACGGTTCTCCTGAACAACGGATCGTCCTGCTCCGGGCACTAGTCCGGGCACATCTGGTTGTGTACATTGAACCGCAGAAGAAGAATAACGTCCGTTGTGGAGGTGTTTCATGAGCGACAGTGTCTTCTGACTCTGGGTCTGACTCCGGGTCAAAGTCATAAAAGCGACTGCGGCGGGGAGTCGTGAAGAAGCTATTTTTAAACATTGTTAAAACAATGTTTTGATAATGAGTAGCAGTGCATCCACCGTTCCAGAGGGGGGAGCTGCGCTTCTGAGAGCTGGTGTGCTGATTATGTCACTTCCGGGTATTGGCCAATCACAAGACAGTTGGGAAGGCTCTACGCTGGCTGGCCAATCACAACACACTCTGTCTTCTGGGGGCGAGATTTCAGTCTGAAATATCGCGGCTGAGGAGAGCTTCAGTGAGGAGAGATTTCTATCGGCTCGTTTACAGCAACTAGGATGTTTTTGACCATAAAAACAAGTTAATGTATGAAAGTAGACCTCCATATCTATTATCTATCGGTTCTACTATAGCCCACGTCAAAAATGTCAAATTAGAAACAATCCAAAACACCTGTATGTGTAAGAATGTGTAAGAAAAAAATATAAATGTCATGTCAGGAGCAGAATATTAGTGACACAGCTGAAAAAATACATTTATATTTTAATAATATAATAAATCACACTGAGTGAGGAATCAGTACAAACTCAAGGTTGTGGTTTTGTTATCGCTATCAGACTGATTTCAGAACTTTATTGAACTTAAAAAGGTAAAAAGTCATTTGCAGTTTGCAGGACAAAAACAGTGACCGTGTAAAGCCGTAGTGCGTAACTTTTCACTCAGTGCATCATGTAATAAATGTAAAGCAACCGGCCATAAAATCCTCCTAATATGTCACAGAGACTCAGGAATAATGTTCATATAACAAACTGAACTCACCAACAACAACAGTACAGACAAAATATTTGCATTAAAAATATATATTTTGCAGACTGCAAATCATGTTTATGTTTTGAAATCATGTTGTCATCATGTGGCGCCACCTACCGCCGTCTACCAATCATTGCACTCAGTAGAGTCTCAGCTGCCGAGCAACCACGGGTTGCCAGTTACGTCGGAAAACGAAACCTAAAAGACCTCTGTATTTTGAATTTGAATGTAGTAACTGTTTCTGGCCACATTCTTACATATGGCACCTTTAAGATATAAATTAGATATATGTGTCAGTAATGTGCAATAAAGAACAATTCAAATAATCCAAATCGAGACTTGTAAAGTCAAGTCAACTTTACTTCGAGAGCACATTTATTTAACAAAAACACAACAACAACAAAGTGTTTTACATATTTAAAGGCACAGCAACATAACATGTATAGTCAAATGTGCTTAGTGAAGTATTTATATGTTTTTTTGTATCATAGGAGGAGGAGATTAGGTTTTTTTTAATATCCGATTCAATGTTTATGGATCTTTTTTTGTATATTAACACCTAATAACTGGTAGTTGGGTGCACAGTGTCGGTGCATATAAAAACATGTATCCTAATATATATATCAACATATCGTCACCATGACCGTTACATCACTCCAGTGTTAGGAGCGTCACAGCGAGTGTGTTTGCCGTCCTCTGCGAATGCCCCCGAAAGGCAACAGCTGAGACAATTCGTCTTCAAGCGTGTGTGTGTGTGTGTGTGAGAAACTAAATAAATAAAAGAAATAAAAATGAATTTGTCCTGGTTAAGCATCCACACGGCTGCTGCTGCTGCTGCTGCCACTGCTACTCCTCCTTCTCGCCATGGAAATGCCACACGGAGGCAATGGGGCGTTTAAAAGAAAATGTCCAAAAAGACAAAAACAAGCTGATGATTTACCTTTGTAGCCTCATTATTATCAATTTCACATCATTTATGCACATCTTACCTCACCACCTGGGTTCTCTGACATGTTTCACTCTCGCTCAAGAGAATAAATCAATTTCACACCTATATATATATATATATATAAAGATATATATATATATATATATATAGAGTATATATATTTACTGCACGATTAAGGAGGCCAACACTGGTAGCAGCCATCACAGCTATACAGTCTAATAGGGACATTTCTATTTTTAGGTTGCTATGAGACAGCACTGAAGCAGTTTCTAATGAGAACAGTGATGTTCTCAGCCCTGCAAGGAACAGGTAAATCAGACACATAACATTCCACCGAGGACCGGCGAGCCTTTTATGGCATTTATTCAAATACTTTTTGATGCTGGTGTAAAAAAAAAAACAACCCAAAAAACCGTTATGTATAAGTATATATAAGCCTCTCCTCTTCCTCTTCCACCGCCGTCGCTGCCACCGTGTTCAATCATTAGTTCTCTGACCCCTGCTCTCTCCCTCTGAGCCTGGGAGTAATCACTTTATCATCCGTCCAAACACTTGACGTCTCAGGACTCCCAGTCGTCAATGCTGCCCAGTGATTTCTCACCTGTGATTGCCTGGCCACCCCCCCCCCACCCACCCGTGGTCCCCGGAGACATGTTGTTTACGCGCATGAGGCACATGGAAAAGGTGGCTGTCTGAAATAGCACACGTCGCACACTGTCAAGGCAAGCGTGTCACTCATTCTGTCATTTTTGATTTTTCCACAAGTTGCCTTGATTGGGTCATGGACGGACAAATAAATAAAAGACTGCTTTTATATCAGAACCTTGTTTTTTTATTCCTTCTTTTCAACCCAAACCAGGTGAGCACATGTCTGTTACTGTTTAAAGCTGTAGTGCGTAACTTTTCACTACAGTCAATCCACTCAGTAGGTTCACATGTGCATTTTGATCAAGCTGAAGGCCGTAGTCTGACTAAGACAGGCAATAGGACAACTTGGCTCCGCCTCCATAGGTGGCGCTGTATCTCTCTATAAGCTAGCGCGTGGAACGAATAGCTAACGGCGAGGTGGGTCGTGTTATCGTAATTGGATAGGTAGTTATCGTGATGCAAATTAGATGGAGCACGGCTCTCGTGTTTGCTGTGCTGTCCGAAGAAAGATGGCCGCCGCCGTTTTCCCCTTCTTACAGGGTATCCGCGGGGTCTAAAAAAGTCTTAAAGGTGCCATATGTAAGAATGTGGCCAAAAACGGTTACTGCATTCAAATTCAAAATACCGAGGTCTTTTAGGTTTCGTTTTCTGACGTAACTGGCAACCGGTGGTTGCTCGGCAGCGGAGACTCTACTGACTGCAAAGATTGGTAGACGGCGGTAGGTGGCGCCAAATGCCAAAACATGATTTCAAAACGTAAACATGATTTGCAGTCTGCAAAATATATTTTTTAATGCAAATATTTTGTCTGTACTGTTGTTGTTGGTGAGTTCAGTTTGTTATATGAACATTATTCCTGAGTCTCTGTGACATATTAGGCCTTAATATGTAAATTTAAGGCCTTAAAATGTAAAATTCTCATAAAAAATCTCATAAAAAGGTCTTAAATACAATTTTGAAAGGTCTTAAAAATCTATTAACGTTACTTTTATTTAAAACATGCATAAACTTCAGTCTCGCTTTGAAATGTTTCTATTTTTGAGGATGGGATAACATTTATAACTACAATGTGGAACTAAAGTAGTCCACCTGTGCTGCCCGGTGAGACTTTATCGAGCACCACTAGCTAGTGTACTGTGCGCGCCGCGGTGTGTTACAGCTTAGCATAGCAGCGGAGAAAACTTAATGAAAGCCCACAGCTAAGCTGAATTGTAAATTCAACGAATTGTGGCTCCAATTTTCCTTCATGTCTTTTGTACTTTTTTTTACCAGTACGGATTTGAAATTGGTCTTAAATTGTATTCATTATGGTCTTAAAAAAGTCTTAAAAAGTCTTAAATTTGTTGAAACCTGCAGAGACCCTGTTCTACTTCCCGGTCAAAGACTGAGAAGGTAATTTTGGTGCATGTGTAGAACACGCAAGTCCGACTCCAGTCTGACTCGGCGTATACATGCTGGAGTAATCAGACTATGAATCCAGGTATGTTAGTCTGACTAAGACTAGCTTCGATTATAGTCGGACTAACATGTTTACATGACATTAAATGAGCTTTAAGGGAGTTGACTATAAAATCTAGGGTCTATGTGAAAATGAGTCTACTTCTCACTTGATTGAATAGGTCAGTAAATGGTCTTGCTTGCCACTTTCAGGGCTTCTTTAATAGAACACAGACTTTTAGATATATTATGTTAAGGTTTGGTGGAACATAAATAATAAATGGCGGCACAAGCAGTACGAGTGGATGTCAGAGTGATTGACAGCTGGTTACAGGTGAGGGCTGTGAATTTCCAGCGGCACAAACTGTTTTATTGAGGCTTCAAAAAGGTTTTTCAACATCACATTTCATATAAAGGCTATGTTTGGTATTTTAGAAAAGTACAATTATCATTTCAAAAAGATGACTTTTGCACCTGTAAAACCCACCTGTGGACATTTTTAAAATGTTGTTAAAGCTCCCATAGAGTGGTCCTGAACGGTCTACTTACATACATTAACTTGTTTTTATGGTCAAAAACCTCCTAGTTGCTGTAAACGAGCTGATAGAAATCTCTCCTCACTGAAGCTCTCCTCAGCCGTGCTGTTTCAGACTGAAATCTCACCTCCAGAAGACAGAACTGTGTTGTAATTGGCCAGCCAACGACAGTTTTCCCCACTGTCTTGTGATTGGCCAATACCTGGAAGTGACGTAATCAGCACGTCAACTCTCAGAAGCGCAGCTCCCCCCTCTGGAACGGTGGATGCACTGCTACTCATTATCAAAACATTGTTTTAACAGTGTTTAAAAATAGTTTCTTCACGACTCCCCGCCGCAGTCCCTTTTATGACTTTGACCCGGAGTCAGACCCAGAGTCAGAAGACACTGTCGCTCGTGAAACACCTCCACAACGGACGTTATTCTTCTTCTGCGGTTCAATGTATGCAACCAGATGTGCCCGGACTAGTGCCCGGAGCAGGACGATCTGCTGTTCAGGAGAACCGATGTTTACGTAACTGGACCGGATCTCGCTGAGCACGAGATTACAATAAAACACAGCGTTCTCAGCAATGGCTGAACTGTTTGTTTTGAACCTTCAGGGCTTCTTAAACAAGGTAATGACGCAGATACACACCAAAAAAACAGCGTTAATTTGAACTTCCGTTCTATGTCCGCTTTTAGTCACCTGTATCACGGACAGACCTGGACCAGGCCGAGAACAAAACTCGCTGCTTTTTTCCCACATATTCATTAACACAGGGGCGTCACTGGGATGTCAGCAGTCTTCATTCGACGCGATCTTTGCCCCTGTGACGCTGCTGCTGCCGCCGGAGGTGATGGTGGTGCTGCATTAAAGGTGGGAAATAAATAATTAAAGTGGAGCGAATAAAGCGCCACCACCCCAGGGAACGGTTTCCATTTTCAGATATCTTACAGCGCAGCTGATGCTCTTCCTCCCCCCTTCCATCTAAATATAACCCACTTCTTTTTCCTTTTTGCATTATGAGATTTTTTACTCAACAGACGAGTGCCCGCGACTATTAATAAACCCCTGACGAAGTACACGCAAAAGTTATCAGCGCCTATTAAATTCAGAGCCGGCTTCCCACTGTAGTCATGGGTATTATGTGAGCCTTTAAAATAAAGTTGTTGTTTTTTTAAATAAAATGACTAATATGGGACAGTACTCTCTGATGTGGCCACCGTGTCTTTCATCTCGATGTCTTATCTGAATAAAAATGTCTGCTTTCACTCACACGTTATAGCTGAGGACGGTGGGAAATTCAACAACGACGATGACAGCCAAGGGAAGAAAAAAAAAAAAGAGAAGGTACGGATGTGTCAGACTCGTCGTATTTTTAGACTTTAACCCTCGCCATCCCACCGCACTTTTTCCTTTGTGTTGCTTTTTCAAAGCCTTTTTATCGCGCCGTTAACTGTGGATGTGGGGCAAGGCGTCTGTCAGGGAGACGACATTCATGACTTAAACACAGGAAGTTTAGGAGGGAGGCTGCGTAACAAAATAAAAATACATCACTTAATGAAGTAAAACTGTGGCTATTTATGACCATTTTGAACACACAAAAAAAAAAAAATGCAATTACCAGGCTCGACGGCTAATAACCGGAGCCAAGACATAATACTCTGGTAAAATCTAAATGTACGTGTTAGCAACTGAAGTTCTTATCTCAAGTTGCTTTCAAGTGTCGTTGTACAACAATCCGCTAACTGAAGATCAAACTTCTGGTTTTAATGGTACCCATGTGCCGGATTTAGCGACATCTAGGGGTGAAGTTGTGTATTCAAACTGTATAATGAGATACAGCTACACTCTTAGAAATAAAAGTGCTAAGTAGAACCATATAATGTTCTTCGGCTAGTCCTCATAGGAGAACCCGTTTTGGCTCTAGGTAGAACCTTTTTATAAAGGTTCCACCTGGAACCCTTTTGGAGGGTTCCACCAAGAACCCTTTTAAACCCCTTTATAAAGGGTTCTCTGGATCAAAATGGTTCTTACTGGAACCATTAGTGTTACCAAGAACCCTTGAAAATCCCTCTCTTCGGGAAAGGGTTTTTCAGAAGCAAATGGTTCCAGGTAGAACCTCAGCCCTTGTAGAAGAACCCTTTTGGAACCCTTATTTCTAAGAGTGTAGTATAAAAAAACATGAAAATCCCACCGCCCAAAGTGTTAGATTTGTCCATTTTGAGCTTCTGTACAAAGATAGTGGTACAGAATGAACCACTAATGCTTTAACAAATAATCCTCAAAATGTAAGTATTTTGCTTTATTTAACGATAAAAGGGGCAAAAAAAATGTCCTGAAACTCAGTGTTTTTGCCCATTTCTCCAGCAAAACTTTCAATATCTGGCAGTTATTTACAATTTACCGCACGTTCAAACGGTGTATTAAAAGTTTAAAATAAAGAAAAAAACACATTTTTTATTTAGAAAGAAACAGAACTGGTGACAAAGACGTCATTTCACAACAGTGCGAGTGAAATTACCGTAATAACTAAAAATGTTGTTCTTTGACGTGCGACTGCTTAGCTTTCAGAAACCGCTGGAATTTATCCGTTAGCACTTTGCATCTCTCAATTACGGTGGTGCAGCGTGCACTTGCGAAAATGTGTGCCTTCTGCGATACGCACGCTTGGCGTAATTTTAAAGGGTTAAAATTAGTGCTGGGCACATTAACAAAAGTCAAAGTTAATGCACGTATAAGCACGTTAGCACACGTATAAAGCACACGTTAGCGCATGATGCAATTCTATGATGACTGACTGGAAAAAAGACAAGTGTGAGGTCACGTTTACGCACCGTGGCACCAGAATCCAGGCACCGTTTTAGCAGTTAGCTCTGTTCGCTGCGTTAGCTCTGTTAGCGCGCCTACAGTCCAACTGGTGCGGTCTGTTTATTAAACGAAAAGAGCAGCGCTACAAATAACTAGCATACCAGTGCACTGCGTATGTGTGCCTCTGTTTTTTAAAAAAAGTTTAGCGTTACTTTAGAGACTCATTTTAACAATCGAGAGTCACGTAAACATGGCGTCACGGGACAGTCGTCATGCAAACGCGTCATGCTAACGGGCGTTAACGTTGACGCTGTTAACTGCCGTTAACGTGTTATAATTATGAGTACTGTGTCAAATCTCTGTTGATTGATCTTCCCCCTTTGACTGAGAAGTGTAAACACAACTCTTTTATAAAAAGAAACCTGCCGCTGTCACACAGGAGGACGACGTTTGATGCTTCGTAAAAAAAAGAGAAAGAAATCCACCCGAGCAACGTTTTGCGACAATTAACTCACGGGGGAGATGTGTTAGTTTCCTGCCCATCGCTCCCATCTCAACAACTGCATTAGTATTTTTCGACAGAGAGAGAGGTTTTGATTTCTTCTTCTTCTTCTTCTTCTTCACACACATCCTCTGTTTTTTTTTTTCCTCCGTGCATTTCCTCCTCCTGTGCTGCATCGTTGTCTCTTTAAAGACCAAGTTTGACATTCTCATGGCATTTGGTGTCTCTGCGATTGTATCAAGCGAATGTGTGGGCTGCGACAGCGATGAACTGGCACGAACCCCGCTGCTTCCTCTCTCGCGCACACAGAGCTGCGACGATGCCTGCCCGCCCTCCTACCTCGGCAGATTTAGGAGAAAGCCTCCAGTGCGGCTTTAAAACCTGCCTATAACACAACTTTGAATTCCCTTAAAAAAATGGCTTCACTCCTTCGTCACTCGCTCTGTTCTCTCGCGTCTCACTCGTGCAAAGCGACACCTGCGCCTGAACGAGAACATTATTCAAGAGCATTATACAGGGCCACAGTTTCTCCACGGATGACCATTGTGTACATGTTGGCCGTATCCTAGGAGATCGGTGCATGTCTAATAAGGAGTTTGTTACTCATTTTGCAGAGTGGGCACTTTGATGTCCTCGGCTGCTGGGATTGTTTTTCTGTTTTAAGCTCCACGCTCTTCCTCCTAATGAAGCCGCAGAATTGGTTGCTTAACAGCTCGACGCCGACCACTTATTATTAGGAGTTGTTGAGAAGCCTTTAATTGGATATCGGGGTATATAGGAGGCGCCTTAATGGTTAGTCGATAATCAAGTGGTCAAGTCATGTCCACGGATGACAGTGTTGTTAGCGTTAGCCGCACTCTCACTGAAACAGCACGAGCAGAAATGTGGCTGTGATGTGCAACTTCTCAGCTTCCATAAACCGTAGGATTTTCTCCGCTAGCACAAAGTGTTGCGTAGCTAAAGTAACGCAAAGTGTCGCTAGCATGGTTTTATATCCACATTTTTAGGTCTTTAGTTGGATATTGGATAAACAGTAGGCGCGTGGCGAAAGTCATGCAAAGTGTTGTCAGTGTGGTTTTATATCCACATTTTTACGTCTTTAATTGGATATCGTGGGAAATAGGAGGCGCCTTAATAGTTTGTCGCTAATCAAGTGGTCAAGTTATGTCCACAGGTGACAGTGTTGTTAGCGTTAGCCACTCTCTCCTCGCTTCTAAAAAACACACTGAAACAGCACGAATAGCTAGCGCTAACAACGCTCTAAAAACTGTTTCCTGAAACAGCACAAGTAGAAATTTGGGTGTGACATGCAACTTCTCAGCTTCCAGAGAGATTTCTCCGATAGCACAAAACATTGCATAACTAGTCACGCAAAGTGTCGTTAGCATGGTTTTATATCCACATTTTTAACGACTTTAATTGGATATTGGAGAAATAGGAGTGTAGCTAAAGTCACGCAGAGTGTCATCAGCATGGGTTTATATCCACATTTTTTACGTCTTTATTTGGATATCGGGGGAAATAGGAGGAGCCTTAATGGCTCGTCGCTAATCAAGTGTTCAAGTTATGTCCACAGGTGACAGTGTTGTTAGCGTTAGCCGATCTCTCCTCGCGTCTACCTCCTCCTGTGTTTTCCTCAGGCAGTTGCTTTAGATTCTGTCCAGCTGGAGCCCCTGACTACAAAAGTAATTAGAGGTAAAATTGATGTTGTGCCGGGGTCTGTCACACTCTCTGTTCACAGCACCAAATCAAAACATGTTTGAACCCCGAGAGCAGTAGCTCCCCGTGCTATCACATATCCGATAAAAACCCTGGAACCGAAGGACACAGACGTCGATATACGGGCAGGGGATCTGCAAATCAGGAGTACGGAGCCTTTGACATCATTCGATTTAATGATTTATTTCCCCCTTCACCGAAATTTTGAAAATTTATATCTTGATACAATTGTTGTTTTTGCTGTTTCCCTGCATGTTTTAAAAAATAAAAAAAATCTCTTCCTAGAACTCACCTCTTCGACACCCGTTTAAGTTCTTGATGTTATTTCCATTTCATGTTGTAAGTGCTTTATGAATAAAATTGGTTTGGATAAAAGGGCGTTTTGCCCATTTTTCCAGAATAACCTCCAATATCTGGCAGGTATTTACAATTTACTGCACGTTAAAATACTGTTTTAATGATTTAAAATAAAGAAAAACAAGAAAAACTTTGCAATTGTGCACGGACAACAGACATTTTAACAGTGTAAAACATATTTACAATAATTTTTTTTTTGAGTTTCTCAATGTCTCTTTGTCAAAAACATTCCATAAAAAATGGAATGTGAATGGCTGTGACGTGCAAATTCTCAGCTTCCGGAAACCGTCGGAATTTCTCCGATCACCACAAAAGGTTGCGTAGCTAAAGTCGTGCAAAGTGCGCTAATGCGTCATCAGCGTGGTTTTATATCCACATTTTTAAGTCGTTCTCTATTTATTTTTTGTCGTTTCAGATGTGTTGGAGTTGAATTGGACAAACAAAAACACACACAATTAGAAATGGAGACGATTGACTCGTCAGAGAAAATGATTACTCAAGAAAATTGAGCAACAAGTGCTACTTCTACTTCCTGGGCTTCACTTAAAGGTACAATATGTAGTATTTATGGGTTTATATAACCCAAAATCCACCTTTTTATACATATTATGTGCTCCTGCATTGTCTAGTCGCTGTATAATAATTTTTGTTTCATTTTCGTAGTGTTTCAAAAAGTCATGTAAAATAACATGACCGCGGACCGCGGTTGCATAGCCACTGTTAGCAGCGAGACGCCATGTTTCTACCGGAGCCTGTAAGGACAAACGCGAGAGAACAAAACAAGCGTCTATTTACTTGTAGCGGAAGTCCCGCCTCCTCGCTCTCCGCTTCGTCTGCTACGGCCGCGGTAGCTCGCCCTCTCCCTCACCTCACGAACCTCATCTGCTGACACGGAGAAAGACGACGAGGACGACATTTGACCAGCTGAGGATACCGTAGCGCTCAGGGAAGGGAGGGGGTGAGCAGAGCAGCAGGTCTTTGTTGTAAATTTCAGCCTCTCCTCTAGATGGCACTTTAAACTACTTATTTCCCCTTTAAAAACTGTGAAACGATGTCCTCTTTTTATATATATATATATTTACAGTATATAGTGTATTGTTTACAGTGCAGTTAATTGGCAGGAAGTGCAGATGTGCCTTTTGATGGCGCCTCAGAGCGCCGCGTGTGTCAGAAGTTTGGATGTGGAGTTTCTGACAGTGAGTTAGCGAGCTTCACTCCGCTCGCGCTCGCGGAGGTTCACACCCGTGAAGGCTGTGACGTCTTTGACACCATGAGACACTCTGACCAAAATACACCTCCTCTGCAGCACAAGGTGGAGAAAGAGCCAGAGAGAGAGAGAGCGAGAGCTGCCGTCGTTGTCGTCGGTGACGTAAAAAAAAAACCCTTTCCTGCATGTCCTTAAGGATCATCTGCAGAATCAGACGTGACAGGATCAAACAGGATCAGCCAGAATGACTCCTCTCTAGGTGCTAGAACTAACAATAGATCTGAGGCTCCATACTATGCACATCACCACCTATTAATTTAAGGCTGAATCGTGCTCTGCTGGGCAATAATTAATAACCCGAGCCAGTGAATCAGCTGAATCACACCTTCACACACACACATATATATATATATATATATATATCTCCTCTAATAAATCCATTTAGCCGTGATCCTGCTCCTGACAACATAAGGCCGATGAGTGTTCATCAGAGAGATGATTGTTCTCAGTGGTTCCTGATCGGATGACGCATCTGTCGTAGCTCAGTCTGATCCACTGTGTTGGGACGTGGCAATAAGAGCTTGGTCGGTACCAGAGAGGACACACACACACACACACACACACACACACACACACACACACACACACACACACACACACACACACACACACACACATGAGTCTGTAATTATTGCTGTGTGCTGTAAGAAAGACACGGCTGAGACAATGAAAGCTGTCACGCTGAGTGAATTTCCAAGTTCGTCTGGCTCGGCTGTGAACACCGCAGGCGGCAGAGTCTGCTGCTGCAGACGCATATCTGTGTAAAACCTTACTACGTTAAATCATCATCATCATCGTCATCATCGCATTGATGTTTGGCACTTTTGTTTTCACGTGATTCCAGATTGGCACACACAACAGGAACTCATCGCTTTAGCAATGAGCGCACGTCAGGTTATAGGCCCCATTACGTAGCATATACAGGAAGGTTTAAAGTGTATTATTTAACCTTTAACTAGTGCTGGGCTTGCTAATGTGTTAGCGGCGGTTAACGGTGTCAAAGTCAACGAGTCCAGGCACCGTTTACCAGTTCGCTCCATTAGCTGCGTTAGCTCCTTTAGCGTCGTTTATTAAACGAAAAGAGCAGCGCTACAAATAACCAGCGTACCTGTGTACTGTGTATAAGTGCCTCTGTTTTTAAAGTTTAGCATTACTTTAGAGACTAATTTTAACGATCGGGAGTCACGTAAACATGACGTCACGTTTGTCTACAGGCTAATGTGTTAGCGGTGGTTAACGGAGCCAATGTCAACGAATCCAGGCACCGTTTACCAGTTTGCTCCATTAGCTGCGTTAGCTCCCTTAGCGGCGCTAGCGCTGTTTATTAAACGGAAAAGAGCAGCACTACAAATAACCAGCGTACCTGTGTGCTGCGTATGTGTGCCTCTGATTTTAACATTTAGCGTTACTTTAGAGACTCATTTAAACAATCGGGAGTCACTCAAACATGACACCACATTCGTCTACAGGCTAATGTGTTAGCGGCGGTTAACGGAGTCAATGTCAACGAATCCAGGCACCGTTTGCCAGTTAGCTCCATTAGCTGCGTTAGCTCCTTTAGCGCCGTTTATCAAATGAATAGAGCAGCGCTACAAATAACCAGCGCACCTGTGTACTGCGTACGTGTGCCTCTGTTTTTAAAGTTTAACGTTACTTTAGAGACTAATTTTAACGATGGGGAGTCACGTAGACATGACGTCACGTTCGCCTTTTTCCGGCCAGTGATATTTGAGGAAGAGGAGCAAATGATCATGATTGGTAATGAATCTGCCTCTTGTGAAAGCCAAAGTCCAAAGCTGACTGGCTAAAACGGTGTTACTTCAAGAGGTCAATATTTTCTCTGAGGTGCTACTCGAGAACCACTGCTCCATGTCAAGTAATAAAATGATCTGTTAACCAGAATACATATATATATATATATATATATTTATATTTACGTATATATATATATATAGATATATATATATCTATATATATTCATATTTACATATATATATATATATATATATATGTATATATTTATAGGTATATATATAAACAAGTCACCATCCTGGTGTGTAGTACCACCTGCTCATCCTCACGTACTTGCTTACTCTAAATCTGAGAGGTTTATCTGACACAGTTGGCTGAGCAGCCTGTCTTGTGTGTCCTGCTGTTGACTCACGGCACGGAGTCAGCGGCGACGAGGAGACACGGCGTTTAAATCTGTCTGATTTTTAATTCAAAAGCACCGGAACAGTAGGTGGACGCAAAGGACGACATTATCAAAGTAAAAAAATGGGGAAGGCGAAAATTCCAATCCGCGGTGCAGAGCCGGCTCCCGATGCGCCGCGAGAGAACAACACACCGACATCCTCGCTCATGCTCCCCTGGGCCAGCAGCTTTCATACCTGACTGAGCAGATCCAGATAAGAACCAGTTATCTTTGCCTCACAGCTCTCCACATCTTGGAGGGAGATCACTGTTTGAAGCAGCAACAGCAGCAGCAGCAGCTTGAGATTCAGTCAAACCATCTTTCACAACACATTTTTTTACTCACCGACTAATTTCTGTCTTTCCAAAGCACACATGCGTGCCCTGGAATGTCAGTCATTGTTAGTAATCACAGGATTCGAGTCTTTTGAGCGTCGTTCCATTTAAATAATGCACACAAGACCATGTTGTAACCACACAACCTGCAGATATCTCTTTAATTTCTTATCCAAACAGTGTCAATGTTGGCTCAGCAGACACTGACTCCCTGAGTAAGTCACCTACCAATTTTGAAGCATGTCAATCAAACCGTTTGTTAGATATGTGATTTTTAGGGGGTAAAAAAGGCCGGAAACTGCACTTTTAATGATATATCTATTACATATGTACAGATATCACTTTAATTTCTTATCCAAACAGTGTCAACGTTGGCTCAGCAGACACTGGCTCCCTTAGGAAGTCACCTACCAATTTTGAAACCCGTCAAGCAAACCGTTTGTCAGATATGTGATTTTAGATGGTTAAAAATAGGGTAGAAATTGCACTTTTATCGATATATCTCTTACATATGTACAGATATTTCTTTAATTTCTAATCCAAACAGTGTCAATGTTGGCACAGCAGACACTGGCTTCCTTAGGAAGTCACCTACCAAGTTTGAAGCCTGTAGATCTACTTAGATTTTCACACTGATAAAAAAAAGAAAAATCATATCCAGCGAGAGACAGCTCTCTGAGTAAAAATATCTTCTCAAATAACCACTTTAGTTCTTACAACCCGGGTTTTAAAGAAGTCCAAAAGCAGAGGACCACACCAGGTGCCACACGTCTGGCCCCGTGTCCTCCGTGTCGTCCTGTGAGCCTAATTAAGAGGCCGTTGAGTGCACATGATCATGTGGTACTTCATTGCTCACAGTACGACTTAACCTCCAACACTTCAGTGGGTGATTTTTTTACGCTGAGCCTTGAGCAGAGATTTGGAGTGGGCTACAGAGGTCTGATGAGCTCACTTATTCTCACCAACTGCACACCCTCATGTTTGCTGTTTATGGTCGTGACCGTAGACTATTAAAATGTAGTGATTTAGTCTTTGGGCATGGAGCCTGGGAACCTATTCTTGATTGGCTATCAGTGGGTGACTGTGTTGGTTCGTAATAGTCTAGTTAGTCTGAGTCGTTCTACACGTGGCTACTTCCAGTTGGAAACTAAATTATAATATTGTGTTTTATTGTAGTAGTTGTTTCATGATGGGCAATCAAGTTGTGATTTCACTAAAGTGCAGTACCAATATTTCTTTAATTTCTAATCCAATCAATGTCAACATTGGCTCAGCAGACACTGGCTTCCTTAGTAAGTTGCTTACCAAGTTTGAAGCCTGGCAATCATATGGTTTGTCAGATATGTGATTTTAGGGGGTAGAAAGGGCAGAAACTGCACTTTTATCGATATATCTGTTACATATCTACAGATATCTCTTTAATTTCTAATCCAAACTGTGTCAACATTGGCTCAGCAGACACTGGCTTCCTTAGTAAGTCGCCTACCAAGTTTGAAGCCTGTCAAGCAAACCGTTTGTCACATATGTGATTTTAGGGGGTAGAAAGGGCAGAAACTGCACTTTTATCGATATATCTGTTACATATCTACAGATATCTCTTTAATTTCTTATCCAAACAGTGTCAACATTGGCGCAGCAGATACTGACTCCCTTAGTAAGTCGCCTACCAAGTTTGAAGTCTGTCAAGCAAACCATTTGTTAGATAAATTTTTTTAGGGGTAAAAAGTGGCGGTAATGGCACTTTTATCGATATATCTGTTACATATCTACAGATATCTCTTTAATTTCTAATCCAAACTGTGTCAACATTGGTGCAGCAGATACTGGATCCCTTAGTAAGTCGCCTACCAAGTTTGAAGCCTGTCAAGCAAACCGTTTGTCACATATGTGATTTTAGGGGGATTAAAAGGGCGGAAACTACACTTTTATCGATATGTGTTACATATCTACAGATATCTGTTAAATTTCTAATCCAAACTGTCTCAACATTGGCACAGCAGATACTGGATCCCTTAGTAAGTCGCCTACCAAGTTTGAAGCCTGTCAAGCAAACCATTTGTCAGATGTGAGATTTTTTAGGGGGTATAAAGGGGCGGAAATGGCACTTTTATCAATATATCTGTTACATATCTACATTATCTCTTTAATTTCTCATCCAAACCACTTCAGCTACCCGTTGGACAGTTATGCAATGAAGACATGCACAGCCAGACAGACAGACATTCTTGCCTTTACAGTACATTCTTTCGTACATAACTATTGACGGACTGATTGACAGCAGATGGAGATTATGAGGCTTCAAAATGCCAGTTCATAAACCGATGGTGGATTGCCACAACCTAAATATAGAGACTATGAAAAAGTTCCGACACATGTTTATTAGACTCAATCCAGCTCCATCTGGTGCCACAGATTTTTTTCATCCACTGTGATTTCTGTAATCTCTTGGAAGTCACAAAGATTCAAGATTTCTTTATTGTCATTGTCAATATTGTGTTATATCATAACTAGGTTGTAACTCCCCTTATTCCTTTGTTGTTGTCTCTATTGTGCTCTGTTTATTTTGCACACTTCCTATGGAGATGCAGACACACACACACACAGCGAGCTGCTGGGATGTTTTCCAACGCATGACTCGTCTGCTCCCGCACCTCCTCCTAATGTGAGGTTAGAAGAAGAAGACGACGACGAATCTGTGCTCGTTTGTGTCGTCTGCCGTACAAATATATATATATATATTTGTAAAGGTGCTCATTCATTACCATATCCACATCTTTAAATACATCAAAATGTATTTACAGTGATATAGCAACGCCATAGCAACACATTCAAGTTAAGAAAAGTCGTGATGTGTCTGTTTACTGTTACATAATTCCTCTTTTCTGGCAGCCGTGTTGTCCTCAGACTGAACCTGAGATGCTGCTCTCTATTCAGCCGGCGCTCGGCGTGAATGCTGAGCGGACAACGGCGCGCGGTGTCATTAGCGCTGATCAAAAGGTTCAGTGTGCATGTCATTACCCAGGTGCGCCGCGACACAATGGTCACAAAGCAGAGCAACGGATTTGATCCACGCCAATAGGACAATAAGTTGTGGTTTTCGATAAAGAGATGGAGAGCAGTTAAGGCGTTATTAAAAGCAGAGGATACAGCAGCCGGCTGGATTTGTATACATATATTAAATGTTTTTGTTTGTTTTTGTGTCGTACAGCATCCTCCATTTTCTAGTTTCCATTTCTATATTTCGGCCAATCACATTCGAGCAGGCTTCAGTTACTTGCAGGCAGAGGCGATTCTAGAATCTGTAGGGGCCCTAAGCAAAAATTCCCAGGGGGCCCTTCCTTCCAACCAGTGTTCATCACCATTATGTTATAAATAATCTGACACCAACGAACAATGTATGAGTTCAAAATATATATTTTTTCTAAATGAATGAAATAACATGGAAAAACCTTGTAATTGTAATAAAAAAGTATGTGAAAATATAAATGTAAAGAACAATAAAATACTGTAAATAGCTTTTGAAAAACTATATAAAAGTAGGTTTCCTACTGAGATGTCATTGCAAATCGCCCATTGGGGGGTGGGTTTATGCCTGGTCACTGCACATTTCAGTAAAAACAGCCCCCAGGCTCTGAGTGTCGGGGGCCCCCTATCGGCTCGGGGCCCCAAGCAGTTGCCTGCCTTGCCTGTTCACAAGCTCATGTTCATGGACAAACTGGACAATGAAAATTATATTTCGCTACAAATACGATAGCTTAGCATCCATCTATCTCTGGGGACTGAGTAATTAGTTGTTTGCTAATTAAAAAAAAAAAAAAATCGCAGTTTGAAACAATGCAGTAAAAGGCTGCAATTTTTGCGTTCCGTTTTATCATTGTTCCGTGACACGGGGAACAATTCAAGTCATCACCCTCACCCGCATTTAAAATACAGTGTGGTTATATTTATTACAAACACTCCATCTATTTATGTTTCAAAACCTTTACACATCCATCCATCTTCAACCACTGTATCCTCCACAGAATACACAATACAATTAAGTGTCTTGCGTGAGGACTCGTGCTGGGCACGTTCGCGGCGGTTAACGGCGTCAACGCTAACGCACGTCGACGCATCGCGACGACTGATCAGAAAAAGACGCGCGTGACGCCAGGCACCGTTTACCAGTTAGCTCTATTACCTGCGTTAGCTCCTTTAGCGCTGTAACGAGCGTACCTGTGTACTACGTATGTGTGCCTCTGTTTTGAAAAGTTTAGCGAAACTTTAGAGACAATTGGGAGTCACGTAAAAACACGAAATCGTGCATGGCGTTGGGCGGGCAGTCGTCATGGTAACGTCTCATGCGTTAAAGTGCCCACCACAAATGAGACACGTCGGCATCAGGAGCAAGGAATCAAATCTACAACCTTCCAGTTGAAAGACAACTCACTCTACAGTCTTAGAAATAAGGGTTCCAAAAGGGTTCTTCTACAAGGGCTGAGGTTCTACCTGGAACCATTTGCTTCTGAAAAACCCTTTCTTCTGGAAAGGGTTCTTGGTGGAACCCTCCAAAAGGTTCCATCTGGAGCCAAAAAGGGTTCTCCTATGAGGACAAGCCGAAGAACCGTATATGGTTCAACTTAGCCCTTTTATTTCTAAGAATGTACCACTGTGCTACCGTCACCCACAATCTGTTCCCATAGTTCACTCATTTATGAAACAAGCCTTTTTTTATTGTGAAATATTCACGGAACAAACAGATGCACACTTTCATTCACGCTCCCCCTCGCGATGCAGCACAGGTGCAGCAGATCAGCGCCACGGCCGTCACGCGCCGCCACAGCCACTGTGGCACCAGCCCTGAGGCCAACGAAAGACAAAGTGTTGGCAGGAACATTCTAAATCCACACCGCAAGTCACAGCATACTGGGCTGCTGCCCACTGAGGCTAATTTGTCATCAGATGATAACCGCTGGGCTCCGAGACTGGCGCGGATTCAGCCAATCTCCGGACGCGCACACAAAAGAAGAACAGGCCTCGAAAATCTGCGTTCATCTGTGCCACCCCCCGCCTCCCCGGGGGGGGGGGGGGGGGGGGGGGCAGTGGTGCTTATCACTGCACACAAATTGGCAAGTAGATATCAGGGAAGAAGAGTGTGGGTCATCACTTAGTGCAACAACACCGCTCCAAACCTGCAATTTACCAAATGCTAATTGCTCCGCGTCAGTGCTGCTGCACAGCTAGTTTTTATCCGCTGATTGTGACTTTTAGGACACAGGGACACACTGTGTGTGTGTGTGTGTGTGTGTGTGTGTGTGTGTGTGTGTGTGTGTGTGTGTGTGTGTCACTGATGCTGCTGCTGCTGCTGTGTGTCACACTGAGAGAGTGTCTGCTGCAGAGCTGCTGCTATGGGTTTAACAAAGGGTTTTGCTTTTCAAATCATAGTTTAAAAAAAAAATGAATCTGACTGTTCTTTTCTGTTTGGAGCTGTGAGTGTTTGTTGGTCACACCAATGTGTCACAATAAATAAGGCTTTGTTGAAAATGAATGGAGTTGAATGAAATACTAAAGTCAGTTCACTGTCAAAGTGCATCAGGGCAAATGGATTATTTCCTCAATTTCAAAAATTCATTAAAATTATTCCTTAAGAGGTTTGCAAATATTTTCAACGGATCCTTGTTCAGGGTGATACCGACTGTTATGATGATAGATTTCAAGTCATTCCGAGATACTTTTTGTTTTTTTGAATAAAGTCACCTCACTGTGGGCTTCAGGACCTCAAATGGATCATTTCATTGGTGGAAAAGAGGAAGTGACCTCTAAAATACGTAAAAGACGTCTAAAATAACACTGTCACTTCCTCGATCTTATAACTGGTACCTGGTGTGTTTCCAGTGAGACCCGAGACTTTGCAAAACCTCCTGATTCTGAAGATTCTGTTTTCTGCTAGCTGTTGAATTAGGTTAAAAAAACAACAAATGGACAGCGAGACATTCTGCGGTGCAGACGTCGACCACATGCGTCCCATGTGCTGCGCTCTCACATACGACATGTTTTTACCGTGTCACTGGTTGTAGGTTTCCTCTCCATGCGTCAGCTCAAAACAAAGCGTTGGACGTCCACAAACATGAGGCGATAGCGTAGCTGCTGTGTCTGTGTTTTTTACAGTGTCACTGTTGATGCAGTGAGGCACAGATGGAGGGGATGTGCTGTATATAAATATGTAAGTGTCCATGCTGAGTTCCTGCATCTCCTGCTGCTCTCGCCGATGCCATTGATCTCGTCGCTCAAAATGCCTTGACTGAAACGCGAGAGACGAGTCGAGGTTCACAGACGTGAGCTCAAGCTAATGTTGTATTTAGTATTTTGGCCAAATGGAAGAAAATAATACATTATTATAATTACAAAATTATTTGGTTTTTTTTCAAATATATAATTTTTCACAAAAAAAATGTCGGATTTAAAAAAAAAATTGCAAAAACAAAAATATTTATAAAAAATGTTTTGACAAAAATGTATTTATTTCAAAACAATAAAAAAATTGCAAAAACATTATTTTATTTTTTTTAATGCAAGCTGTCAAACACATACAACACATCTTTAAACTTTAAAACTTTAAAATAGCGACTGAGACGATGAATTCATCAGGACATTAAACACCAAAAGAAGTACTTTTACAACCAATTAAGTTGCCCCCTGATGGTCACTCAGTAGAATACAGGTGGTAGAGACTTCCCTATGGGTTTCAACCTCCAGACGAGGAAACTACTAAAATTACCAATTTAATGTCAAATCTATGGGACTAATGCACTGGCCAATGAGATTAAGCTGTTAAATAAAGAGATTATGAATTAAAAAGAATTATAACCCTGTACACTCGGCCTTGGTTAGGGGTTTACGCTCTCTGAGTGCTTTCTCTAGTTCTATAAACCCCTTACAGGACTAAAGTGGTAACCTTTTTACTCAATTAACATTGAATTTCTTTCCCCTTTAAATGTTTTATTAGCAGTGCAGTGTCAGAGCTTGACTCCTAAAATGCCAAATACAACAGAGTAAAATGGAGCCAAGAAAGTGCCCTTGTTTGCCACACACGAGTCTGTCCTACTGAAGACTTGTGAGGAGCAAATAATGAACTTTTCATCATCATCATAATAATAATAATAATAAGAATAACTGGACTGCTTACACCGACAAGAAGCATTTGTCTGTATTTTTAGAGATGATTAATGTGATTCCTAATCCAGGAGCGCGAAGAGAGCCCAATCCCCAGAGGACTGTGGATGGAGCTGAATGGGGTCATCAGCAAACCAACACAACACAAGTGGAAAATGTAGAGAAATGAGTGGGGTTTTTTGTCCCTGCATGCACTTTCTGTTTTAAAGAATGGAAGTCTCTTCTTTTGTGGTATAGTTATCATCTCGTCCTGCTATTATACTTTAGATTTCAGGGTTAGCTTCCAAATATAGTATATACATAAATCATCTTTTTTTTAAGTTTAAATGGCCTTTTTAAACACATCTGGTAGCATTGAATCCATGTATTATCTAAACACTAAATGTTCTGTATCTTTTTTCAGTTTTGGTGCTGACTGAGCTTAAAACAGCATCCTGGTGTGAGGTGAGTGGTGAGATTGAAGCAAAAGAAGAACAAAAAAAAACTGTAAACATAAAGACATGCAGTTTAACAGTGAGGCAGAAGTGTGACCAACAAATAAAATTTGTTTTCACATTGTATTTGGATGCAGCGTTATAACACTGTAGCTTTAAATATCTTCAGATTAGGGACTGTTTCAAAATTGCTCGGCTCTCAGTCGGTTAAACCTTACATAAAAAAACAAACAAACAAACATTGAGACTGAATTGCTGTTTGAAACATCAAAATGAAAAGCTACTTTGCACATTTACTAGACTTCATGAGACAGGCGGATAAACTGTTAAAAATCTATTTAAACAAGCCAATAGGCTAGCAGAAAATGCTAACAAAAAAAGATAATTGGATAACAAATGCCAGCATGCTAATTAACGATAGCTACCGGGCTAACTTGCAAATGCTAACATACTAACTAATGAAAGCTACTGCGCTAGCATGCAAATGCTAAGAAACATGAAAGCTAACAAATAAAAGCTACTGGGCTAACATGTGAATACCAAAAACAAAAAGCTCATTGGCTAACATACACATGCTAACAAACAAAAAGCTAATGGACTAACATACAAATGCTAACCCAAAAAAAGCTAATGGGCCAACATGCAAATGCTAATGTGCAAACAAACAAAAAGCTAATGGGCTAGCATACAAATGTATAGCTCAGAAAATAATAATAAAAAACATATTTATCATGCAAAATGAATATGTAAATGAGAAAGACACAGAAATCAAATAGAATCAAAACATTAAATCAAAATATCATGTATAATAACAACAATATAATTTACATAACACCCTAAAACAATAGTATACATGAATACAACCATGTCTTTATACATTGATTTACTATTATTATTATTATTACTAATTAATATGATGGTAATACCACATTATTGCTACAATCACTGAGTGATAGTTTGGTATTAAGAATATTACCAAACTAAAATTATTTCAAGAGTATACTATTGTAAATATGAATTCTGATTCCTCAATTTTGTTAGCATTTGAATGTTAGCCCATTTGCTTTTTGTTTGGTAGCATGTTAGCATTTGAATGTTAGCCCATTAGCTTTTTGCTTGTCAGCATATTAGCATTCGTATGCTAGCCCATTAGTTTTTTGTTGGTCAGCATGTTAGCATTTGTATGTTAGCTCATTACCATGATGTTTCCTAGATATTACTTTGGAAATTACATAACATTACTCTGATATAAAATCCTCAGTAGCACGCTTTTACCAACTGTGAAGCGTGAATTACAATAAGATTAAAACAAAATAATATTTACCATGTTCTAACTGCACTGTAATGTAACGTGAAGTGTTTCTGGATTCTTTTGGGGTCCAAAAAGAAAAAAACAGCGCACATTTTCATACACTCCCCGAGTTAAAAATAACTGCCATTGCCTGATTTGTTTCCTCATATCTAAATACATTATGCAGTGTGGAGACGGTGTTATTTTATCTTTTTTTGACAACGTCACATGCAACGCAACAAAAGAAAGAAAAAGAGAGAGATTTCAGGTATTATCTCGACATCACTGTATGTGTGACATTTGATAGCAGAGATCTGATTGACATTTTGGTGCGAGGACATTTTAAATGGATGAGATAAGACGTTGGATTTGAGGCAGTTGAAAGCTGCTGCTGCTGCTGCTGCTGCTGCTGCTGTCGCCGAGCACTCATTGTTAGTGGAGGTTCGGTCTCGATCGATGTGATCAGCTATGCACAGCCAGGTGTGTGGAGAAAGCTCGGCCAAGCAGCACAGGGACAGTTTATAAATAAACCAAATGAAGGGGGGGACCGAGCGCCTCCACCGCTGACCCCTCGAGATGTGACTTTGGGGAAGGGAGGATGGAGGGAGGCAGACGTTTATCTTGCAGGAAACTAATAAAGCACTGTCTGTCAGCTGGGGAGATGAGTCATCCCTGGGAGTAGCATCATTAGAGGGAAGCGGGGCTGCTCTGATCATGTCTCCGAGGGGAGTTGACCACCGCGCCGCTGCACCACCGCACGTCCAACAAGAGACCACCGAGGAAACGCAGACTCCCACCGCCACAAACGCACAAAACACTGTCCCTGCAAACACACCGTTCAGTCTCATTTAGCGGGTTTTTTTGGTCACGTTTTTTCTTCGCGTAAGACTCGTCTTTAACGTCTCAAACGTGACACTAACGTGAATAAACGGTTTGTTTCCCCCCTCGGAAAACCAGAAACAAAGAAAATACAAATACAACCCTACCATTAACAGTCATTGATCCGGGTGCAGGCATGTCGCCATGACAATCACGGCGCTCGTGCCAATGGCAGCGTCTCATCGTTGTTGTTGTTGTTGTTGTTATTGTTGATGAAAGACAATAGTTTTAATGAATAAAGCTGAGCATAATATACAGTCAATAGCTTATTAGCTTAAAGATACAGTATGTGAGATTTTAAGGACACCTTTTTTTTGTTTGTATAAATATAGATTTCTTTATAGCTTTAAAATCTGCCTTTTTTTACTTTACGGCCTGTGTGTTTCTACAGAAGCCTGAATGGACAAATAACCCCTTTTTTGGCATGTGGAGGCCACCGTAGTGCGAGGATTGAAAATGCAGTGACTTCCTGTTATGACGGCTGTGTCAGGTGTTAAGGATTCAGGATTGAGTGCTTTTAAAGCATTTTAAATTGACAGGTTTACGGCTCTTTACATTTTCTGCTTTGCGCCCTCTACTGCTCACCTCGCTGAACTAACTCCCAATATTCACTTAAAAAGTCCAGTGTGTAAACTTTTGTAGTAGTAGTGCTGGTTACGGCGGTTAATGGCGTCAAGACGTGGTGACGTCATGTTTACGTGACCCCCGATTGTTGGATTGTCGGCACCCTAACATCGCTAAAAAAGTAACGTAGCTAACCCGTAAACAGTGCCTGGACGCCGGTGCCGCGGCACGAAAACATAACATCTCACCCGTCTTTTTCTGATTATTCGTCATGGAAGCGTTTCATGCGTTAGCCGCCGTTAATGTGTTAACCCAGCAATAGCAAAAATGTTATGTTTTTTAATCTTACAATATTTAATCATTTGGTTGATGTTGGACAAGACGGAAAACAATCGTTGATCATCATCATATCATCGTAAATAATTTTTGTAGTCCCTGAATTAGCGTCACATTCCATACACATCAATGGAATCACTGTTAGCATTGGAGTTAGCCTTTGGTTTACACAGGCATAGTAACAGACACAGTATTTCCATCACTGGTTATACATTCTCTGAGGTCCCTGGATGTACTTAGACATCAAGAAAACACATATGGATCTTTATATCGTGGCGCAATTCTTCGTTTACTTTGGCTAATCTCTTATAGGCGTTTTTCTGAGCTGGGCGGCTATTTTGTTTTAAGCTAACTGAAGGCCACACAGGTTCTCCAACACGTTTAGAGAAGGAGAATCTGATGCGAGGCACATTCAGCTGCACCCGTACCTTCAAATTATCAAATTTTCCAGGTGTCTTCAACAAGAAAAACGGCAGATATCAGTTCTACTTCTTCAGACTCCTTCCTTTAATATGACTGCGCTGCTGTTAGACGGTGGGTGACGAGGTCAAGTGGGAATATAAAGTTCTTTATATATAAAATTCAAATTCCTGTAGTGCATCGGTGTTAATGTATTTCAGACTCTGGGATTTGCGCTGTTTTTATATTTTACGGGGGCTGGTGAATGTTTGAAGCGAGGGGCGGAGGCGATCCAGCGCTGACACACTTCTTCACAGCCAAACGTGACGTCACATCATGACACTGTTGGTGTTAATGGAGTTACTGAAGTGAAACAGATGGATTTTAAATGGTTTATGTCTTTATAGTAAGGTAATGTGCCGTACTTTATATGCATCAGTATCCCATTTAATTCCACTTACTAACAGCAATAACGTTGCTTTAAGACAATCAGGAGCTACTTATTGGACAAACGGGCGACGTTGTGCGTCACGCTCTGAAAAAACGGGCTTTTAAAGGGAATTGTACCTATTTTTGGACTCCGTACGTCCGTCTGCGCTCTGATGTCACTTTCAGCTGAAAAGGTCAATTGATTCATGATTTGCAGAGGTCAGTGAAGTGAATGGTAAAGGCTGTGCACGTGTGTGTGTGTGTGTGAGGAAAATTCAAACCTATCTTTGTGAGGACATTTTCAGAGAAACAGGCAAAGCTAAGGGCTAAAATTTGAACATGAGCGGGTCGTGGCTGCCCAAATGGTCAACGGAAGTCAACGCCAGTCCTTAAAAGGCTCTTATCAACAGTTTATTGCCAAAAATATTCCAGCCACTGACTCAGAATATTCCAATTATCCCAAAAGAACAGTATTTAACAGAAAATGCTAACAAAAAAAAGCTAATTGGATAACATACAAATGCCAAAATGCTAAATAACGATAGCTAATGGGCTAACATGCGAATGCTAACATACTAACTAAGGAAAGCTACTGCGCTAGCATACAAATGCTAACAAACACAAATCTAATTAGCTAACATGCTAAAAAACAAAAGCTACTGGGCTAACATGCGAAAGCCAAAAACAAAAGCTCATTGGCTAACATACAAATGCTAACATGCTAACAAACCAAAAGCTAATGGACTAACATACAAATGCTAACCCAATAAAAGCTAATGGGCCAACATACAAATGCTAACGTGCAAACAAACAAAAAGATATTGGGCTAACATACAAATGTATAGCTCACAAAATAATAATAAAAAACATATTTAGCATGCAAATTAATCTGTAAATAAGAAAAAAACACAGAAATCAAATACAACCAAAACATTAAATCAAAAATATCATGTATAATAACAACAGTATAATTTACACCCTCAAACAATACAATACATGAATATAACCATGTTTTTATGCATTGTTTATTATTATTATTATTATTACTAATTGATATGATGGTAATAGCACATTATTGCTACAATCACTGAGTGATAGTTTGGTTTTAAGAATATTAGCAAAATAAAATTATATCAACAGCATGCTATTGTTAATATATGTGTTCTGATTCCTCCATTTTGTTTGGTAGCATGTTAGCATTGTTAAAGTGTAAAAGCTAACGGAGCTGACTGGTAAACGGTGCCCGGACTCCGGTGCCGTGGCACGTAAACGCGTCTTTTTCCGGTCAGTTGTCATGGAAACGCGCTAACGTCGACGCCGTTAGCCGCAGCATCTGTAAGAAAATTGTAATTTCTTTCTCTTCGGGCGCACACAGGCCCCAAACACCTGCCAGGTGTGGTGGACACCGGACACTGGGAATGTTGTATGAGACATAACTGCTCATGGCTGTCCAATGGAAGTCAATGGAAGTCCTTAAAAGGGATAGCAGCATGGATCTTTGTGTGTGTTTAAAGCCATTTATGCCCATTTTAGGCCTCTTATTAACACGTTTCCAGATTTCCTGACAAAGCTCACAAGTCACCCTCACCAGGTTCTGTCAGTCAGCATCCTTTAGCAGGAGGAGGAGGAGGAGGAAGAAGAGGAGGAAAGTGCAAAAACCAGTGTCACAGAGCAGCTGCAGAACCACTCGGGACTCCCAAAAAAAAAAAAAACCCAGTTTGTTAAAAGAAACACATTTTTTAATGAGGCTTTCCATGCAGTGACGTCTCGACTGAATGAATTCACAGGTTCTCTCTCCGGTGTGTGTGTGTGTGTGTGTGTGTGTGTGTGTGTGTGTGTGTGTGTTTATACATCTCGTGCAAATAATGAGGCGGATGCACACACACACACACACACACACACACACACACACACACACACACAAAGTGAAACGCAAACACACCTCGACCCCTTGTGCTTTAAATAGTTGTTGTCACGTTCCAAAGGGCCTGCCTGTGACGCTTTATCTCCGGTGTCGTTAATGTCAGCGAGCGAGCGAGCGAAAAACGCTGTGACGTAAGGAGAAGAAGAAGCTAAAATTTGAGCTGGTCATGGCTGCCCAAATGGTCAATGGGAGTCAACGCCAGTCCTTAAAAGGCTCTTATCAACAGTTTATTGCCAAAAATATTCCAGCCACAGACTCAGAATATTCCAATTATCCCTAAAGAACAGTATTTAACAGAAAATGCTAACAAACAATAAGCTAATTGGATAACATACAAATGCCAAAATGCTAACTAACGATAGCTACCGGGCTAACATGCGAATGCTAACATACTAACTAACGAACGCTACTGCGCTAGCATACAAATGTTAACATGCTAACAAACAAAGAGCTAATTAGCTAACATGCTAACAAACAAAAGCTACTGGGCTAACATGCGAATGCCAACAAGCAAAAAGCTAATTGGCTAACATACAGATGCTAACATGCTAACAAACCATGCGGTCACGTCTCGACTGAATGAATTCACAGGTTCTCTCTCTTGTGTGTGTGTGTGTGTGTGTGTGTGTGTGTGTGTGTGTATGTGTGCATCTCGTGCAAATAATGAGGCGGATGCACACACACACACGCACACACACAAAGTGAAACGCAAACACACCTCGACCCCTTGTGCTTTAAATAGTTGTTGTCACGTTCCAAAGGAACCTGCCTGCGACGCTTTATCTCCGGTGTCGTAAATGTGAGCGAGCGAGCGAAAAACTCTGTGACGTAAGAAGAAAAAGAAGAAGCTCGTAGCAATTAGCGTGCACTGTAAGAAAAGATACACCATATCTACTCAATAAAAATGAGGCAACAGATTACAAGCAATATTATTAATTAAATTTCACAATGTTTGGTATTGAGTAAATTTTAATTAAATTAGACCCTTAATAGTTACCCATTTAATATGAGTAGATCTGAATAGAAAAACAGTACAGAATTAATTAAAATCTAAACAAACATATTGAGTTGATTTGAAAAAGATAATGTGTAAATTGTACTAATAAAAATGTATTTAATTCTACATATCAATGATATATAATTGATTAATAATCAACTACATGTATCTGTGCATTAATTTGAATGTATTCAATCCAATCAATTAAATATAAAAAAAATATTTCTTAGGAATAACTAGTCTATAGCCCAGAAAATACAGAACTAAACAAATACTCAAATAACATGTTTATTAACAATTAACAGCTGTCCTATTCTGTCCTATTTCAAACCAGAAATTTGAATAGGACAGAATACTGACTCCAAACTTTTTTGTAAAAACAAAAATAAATTACATTTTACACAGTGATTATGTATTTCCATGCTTGCGCACCTCACAAAGCTACTAAATTGGATTAATAATGATCTTAAAGAAAAATTCTCCAGAAGTGCATGTACCAAAACTATTTGTATGGAGTAAAACACATTTAGAACTAACCACAATAGAAATGGCATTGACATTAGTGGGATAAGTGTCCAAATCAGTGCTAATTTACAAACATAGCAGCACTTTCAAATGTGCAAATCGCTAGCTCTGTAGAAGCTGAACATAGCACAACATGTAAACTGCAACTACAGTCTCATTTTCAAGCCAGAAGTTGCTGTGCTGTAGTCTGTAATGCTGCAGAAGATCACCCCTTGTTGTCGCTCTGAATCCAAAGACTTTACACTGCCATCTCATTTGGCTGCACCTAAGGAAAACACACAGTTTTAGATATGAGAAGTGCTTTTCAGCTTCAAATTTCTGCAGATGATAATCATACCCATGTGAAAACTGAAAGCATTTTATTGAAATGAAATTTCCCCAACAGAAATATAAACACCAATGTCAACATAACGTGATTTTAACCTATAATTTATATAATATATTTTCCAGTCTAAAACGTTCATGGACTGAAATTGAAAAATTGAAAAAATCTGTGCCGTGTTAGGCCTCCCCTCCTCCCCCCTGCTAACGTTTTGTGCTGTGGACCGGACATTACCACACTAAAATTAACAGATTTAAGCATGAAAATAAATATAATTGCGGCTCTAAAACGTAACACTGTTGATAAACTTACTTCACGTGTGTTTAGGTAAGTTGCCTTCACATTTGCAAGTTGCAACACAACAGCGAAACAACAGAGAGTACTTACGTTAGCTGCCCGGGAAAACGAGCCCCACACAGGAAGTAAAGCTAACGGAAGTGCGTCAAGTGCCGTCCGAAATATAAGATGCTCTTTCAGCGATAACTCCCAATATATCTCTTTATGTTAATGTGTCTAACCTTAACATTAAACCCAATGTACTTATTTACGTCATTTTATAAAAACATACTGAGGATATATCAACACGCAAGTGACGTAGGAAGCAAGATAGCAACCATGATAGCGGAATGCTAATCCGCATCCTTCAAAATAAGTTTGACTTCAATATATGAATTCTTCCTAAATGTATAATGCAGTGTTCATATTATAGCGCAACAAAATCACACTAGGCCTACATTAACATAAAGCCTTGGCAACAGAAGCCAACTTTATGTTGCTGCTGAGTCTCTTTTTCTGTGATAGCTCATTTTATATTGTAATATAGCCTTCATGCGTTCTTCTTACAAGCCAGGTGATAATAAAATAAGTTTTCTTACCTTTGAGCAATGTCGAAGTAGATGAACATTCACTGTCTATGCTCCTCAAATGTCTTGTGGCTAAATGATAGCCTGCTGCATTCAAAAAATGCACACTTTGACAGGAAGTGCTTTTCAATTAAAATTTGCCTGATTACATTAATTTGAATTCACTCAATATTCAGTTTTTTTGGGATTAAGCAAACACAATGCTTATATTTTATTTAACTACAATGGGTCGATTTTATTCCAAATATTTTTATTTGAAATGTAATTAAATATTTGCTTCAAAACCAAAAACACAATTATATTGAATATATTTTACCTGATACATTAATTCAAATCTACATCACCACAGAATCGTTTCTTACAGTGTGGAGCACTCTCTGCTGCATGACGAGCCATAGTAACTGCTGAGGTCCCAGCAGACACAGTAGTGTAGTGTAACCCACTCTCTCTTTCTCCAAATATTAATTGACGGATGGTGCCTCAGCTTTATTTCAGTGTTTCCCCCTGTGGTCGTCTGACGTAGAAAGGATCTTGAGTGAAAAAAAAATTCCTTGTGTAAACACTCATGCACATGGCAACAGATGATGGTGTGTGTGTGTGTGTGTGTGTGTGTGTGTGTGTGTGTGTGTGGGTGGCAGTGTGTTGTTAGTTGTAGCTGATGATGATGAGGAGGAGGAGGAGGCTGAGTCGGTTTAGGACTAAAGGGGAAACATGTACCTCTCTAAAACAGCCCTCTTTTTTTTTTTGCTAGCTAAAATCTAAATCTGGCCACAGTGTGGCGCCGTGTCGGAATAAATTAGCGGGGCCAGATATGAATAGAGCGGCCGTGTGGATCATGTTTTATCATATCTCAACATTTAAAGTGAGTGAGTGAGTGAGTGAGTGAGTCCGCGGTGGCCTTTTTCGTCGCCGTCGTCCTCCTGAGCCGCTCGCTTTTTATTGTGTCGTCATGGAGATGAGTTTTCTTTTTTGTCTTTGTGTCTAATTAAAGAGGGGAGCTGTAGATGTATTGACTATCTCACATCACACACTTCTTCTTCTTCTTCTTCTTCACCACGTCGTCATCAAATCTTTAATTAGAACGCGGCGCACGTGCGGCAAATACACGTGGTCACACATTGTTATCATTGATTACACTTATTATTATTATTATTGTTGTTGTTGTTGTTGTTGATTGTTAGCTGGTGCTTTTCAGGAGGCGACGACTTCCTCCTGTGGCGAACTCTTCCACAAATAAACTCCGCGTGACCTCCGTCGACAAAAGGTCAGGTGGCAAAACCGCGGCGATTTGGACAAAGAGGGCGTTAGCGGTCGAAAAAAAAACAACTTAGTTTCCATAGTTACCAGGAGAACAGGAAAGCATGAGCTTCTTCTTCTTCTTCTTATTACTATTATTATTATTATTCCACACAAGAATTAAAGGACATTTATACAACTTATTCCTCGGGATAAACAAACAAAAGAGTCCAGCGACTCTTGGGCCAAAGATGAGAGGAAATGTACTCATTGTGATGCAGATTCTGCACAATAATGTGTGCAAACTGCAATAAATAATGGCTTCATAATGACAACAACTTCAAAGCTTATCACACTTCACATTTGTGTATTATCATCATTATTCTTGTTCTCTGTGTTACGTGTGTTACTTTTTATTCTAAGGTATCACAGAGTGTTCTTTATAAATAAATAAATAAATAAATAAAGATTTGTCAAACAAATCAGTCTGGATGAAGCTGGAGGGCCCTTCACCTGACAGGTGAGTGCTTTCTTATAATAAATAAATTAATAAATAATCCCTCGTCTCCTCTGTTCTGTGGATTGCGTGACATTGGCGTGACCTTGTGTTTGTTCTCCATCATCATCATCATCATCATCATCATCATGATCGTCTGGATTATCCCAGTTGATTGCATGTGTGCTCGTTATTGGGATTTGAGTGAATTGGTTCTTTTTGTGTGTGAGCGTACAACAAGTTAAAAGTGGTGAAATGGCACCCCCTAGTGTTGACTGTTGTAGCTGCAGCTTCAGAGCCGGACAAGGAAAAAAGTTCACATCTGTCCCAAAAATACTGGAGTAAGTATCCTCCTTTATGTTTAATTTTTTACAATTTTACAGGATGTTTTTTTTTTTAAGTTTAAAACATCTTTAAAAGTCTATTATTCCGTGAGAAATGTTGGAAAAAAACACCAAAATTGTGCATTTGCCTTCTCTTCAGGCCCACACAGGCTCCTTCACTCTCCCCCCGACCATCTGCCAGGTCTGATAATATCACCCGAGACACATCATATATGCACTAAAGTATATCATTACACGACTTAAGTGTTTTATTGCGACGCTCAAGAGCAAATATCATTTTAGAGGAAAAGCAGGGGGACAATAAAACATAAAAAATGAATAAAACACAGTCTGCTTCATTTTTTTTTTTAAGTCAAAACATACAAATAATACAAATAACATTGTTTTAAAATGACAACATATGACGTTTGTGTGCTTATAATAATGAATAACTTTAGATTTCACTTACAGGGAATAAATAATAATAATCGGGCTAATAATAAAAAAACTGGATTTTCTTTAATAAACTAATATCTATTTGTCATGTTTTTGATTATTTATTAGCCCGATAAACTGTGTGGTTTGACAATATGCCACCACATCCCTGTCGCTTATTATTATTATTCTGAAATTTAAAAAAAACCAGAAAGAAATCCCATTTGTAATCATTTTAATGACCAGATTGCAGTTCTAAAGTTTAGCGTTAAGTGATATAAGCGTTAATATAATGTAATTTAAGCGTTAATATAATTTACTGGGTAATTACCCAGTATTTTGGCCATTGTTCTTACCTTCTAAGTACAGGTTAATACCAAGTAACACATTTCCCGGTACCATATATTTACTGGGTAAATAGCTAGTAATTGGGGGCTGTAGCTACCTGCTTATTACGCAATAATACACTAAAATTCACCATATAGAAACCAGGTATATACCCAGAATTGTAATTTACGCTGCTGGATTAAAACTATCAACTATAATTCATTGCAGGCCGCCAGAAATGTTTCTGCGGGCCACTATTGGCCCGCGGGCCGCACTTTGAGAACCAATGTTGTAGAAGATGAAAATTTCATCTAGAAATGATAAAAAAATGTACCAGAAAAGACGACACTGGTCGTCGCGTACCAATATTATGAGATTCAAATGCCACATTGCACATAATTTAAGAAATAAACAACAGTTACAAATGTAAAATATGACATAAATTGTTACTTTAAGTGAACATAGAACACAGGATCGATCAAAAGATCAATGATGTCAGGGGCAGCATGTTAGTCCAGCTATATCAGAGACGTAAAGTGTCAGACACATACCCTTATCAGTTCTCCGTCCAACAGACATGTCATAGATAGCTGGGCTGGAAAAGTGATAAGGAGATGTGCTCGACAATAATAAAAAAAAAAAGAATGTGAACAAACACGGCCGTAAAAGCATCGACAGTTAGTGCGTGTCCAGATTGAAGTGAAACACGTTCATCCAGAGCGTCTCGAAAAGAGTTTGTGTCCAACAATTCGACGTCCTTCTCCTCCTCCTCCTCTTCCTCGTCCTCCTCCTCGTCCTCTTTGGCCTCAGGCTCCAAACGCCGTCCCAGCTCCTGAAGCCTCGTGTCCAGCTCTGCTGCCCAGAGGTTTTTGGGGTCAGCTTTATGTCCTTTTGAGGCTCCACCTCATCCCAGAGTTCACTCTCTCTCTCTTTTCAAAACTTCCAAAATCCCTTTTACAAAGAGTTTTACATAATACTCTACCGTTCAAAAGTTTGGGGTCACTTAGAAATGTCCTTCTTTTTGAAGGAAAATCTCTTTTTTTCAATGACTATAACATTAAATGAATCAGAAATACACTCTATACATTGTTAATGTGGTAAACGACTATTCTAGCTGCAAACGTCTGGTTTTTAATGGAATATGTACATAGGTGTATAGAGGCCCATTTCCACTGGTCTAATGGTACATTGTGTTTGCTAATCGCGTTAGAAGGTTATTGGATGATGAGAAAACCCTTGTATTTTGAATAAAAATCATTATGTCTAATCTTGTCAATGTCTTGACTATATTTTCTATTCATTTTGTAACTCTTTTGATAAATAAATGTGACTTTTAATGGAAAACACAACAAAAATCGTATAGGTGAGCCCAAACTTTTGAACAGTAGTGTTAATCTGTTTACACAGTCACATGACAGGGACTTGTCTTCCTTATGAAGACAAAAATCATGTCCAAACAACACAAATTAGTGCATTTTTCAGGTGAAAACATGTTTTTAAGTTTGGATTAGTGCCAGGATTAGGATTAGGCCAGTAGTAATTATAGTTAAAGTTAGAGAGGCACTGCAATGTCCTCTGATGTTAAGGAAACCAGTGTGTGTGTGTGTGTGTGGCTGGTATTCCTTATGTCGTGGGGACTTACATCTGTTTACACAGTCACATTATGGGGACTTGTCTTCCTTATGGGGACAAAAAATAATAAATTACTGAATTTTTCAGGTGAAAACACGTTTTAAAGTTAAGATTGTGTGTGTGTGTAGCTGGGAATTTTCTTCCTTATGAGGACAAAAAATAATAAATTACTGAATTTTTCAGTTGAAAACCTGTTTTAAAGTTAGGATTAGGGTCAGGATTAGGCTTCGGCCAGCAGTAATTATAGTTAAGGTTAGAGTAAGTCATTGCAATGTCCTCTGATGTTAAGGAAACCAGTGTGTGTGTGTATGTGTGTGTGGCTCGCATTCCTTATGTTGTGGGGACCAGCATCCATTTACACAGTCAATTACGGGGACTTGTCTTCCTTATGGGGACAAAATGAATAAACTACTGCATTTTTGAATGCATTTTCCATTTTTAAAGTTAGGATTAGGGTCAGGATTAGGATTAGGCCAGCAGTAGTTATAGATTAAATTCAGAGTAAGTCACTGCAATGCGCATAAACACAAATTACTGCATTTATTCAGGTGAAAACACGTTTTAAAGTTAGGATTGTGTGTGTGTGTGTGTGTGTGGCTGGTATTCCTTATGTTGTGGGGACCTAAATCTGTTTATACAGTCACATTACGGGGACTTGTCTTCCTTATGAGGACAAAAATGAATAAATGAGTGCATTTTTCAGGTGAAAACCTGTTTTAAAGGATTTAGGATTAGGATTAGGCCAACAGTAATTGTAGTTTAAATTAAGTCTGTGTGTGTGTGTGTGTGTGTGTGTGTGTGCGTGATGGCTGCTGACGGTGGGAAAGCAAGCGCAGCTCTAATCCCACAGGAGTGAGAGCAGAGATGCTGCAGCAGAGAAACTCTCGGCAGATCTCCAATCATCCGTGTGAGCGCTGCTGGCGGCTGGTGTGGAGAAGAAATTCCGGAAGTGGATCAGGGAGCGAGCCAGCCGTGTTTGATTTGCACGTGGGACTTTTGACAACAAGAGGAGGGAGGAGGAACTGGACTAAAAACACACACACGGAGACAAAGTGCTGTCCTTCCTGGACGTGGGGGTGCAGTGAAAACACGGGACATTTCTGTCTCTTCGGCTTCAGATTTCACAGATTGTGTCACAGTGAAAAGGTTGTTGATGTTTTCCGATGTTTTTTAATATTAAAGATACAATACGTAACACTTTGTTCATTTTGTGCCGCTTTATCGTCCACATGAGGGAGTCTCAAAGGGCGCATCTCAGCTGACAAGCAAATGAGTCCAACTTTTTGAGGAAAAATACTTTTAAATATTCGTATTTATGAAGATATTTCACGTAATTTCAAAATAAAAGCGTTTGTTTTGATAAATAGTTCACAAAATAAATATTTAGGATGCAAAAAACCATACACAAATAACTCATTACAACTTCATTTTAATCTTAAAATTTGAGACCTATGGTTTAGAGTGTCCAGTGAACCTCTGCATCTCTTTGGAACCCTAGAGAACACAGGTAAGAAAGAACCCATGTGAACAAGGAGAACATGCAACACTCCATCACAGAAAGACTCTTGGAGGGGTCTCAGTCAAATGATCCAGAGGCCACTGAGGGTCTAGTTTGGTCAGTAAAGTGAAAAAAAGACTCTCAACTTTTTGAGAAAAAAAATCATTGAAATATTAACATTTATGATGATATTTCACGTAATTTCATAATAAAAGCGTTTGTTTTTGATAGGGGACCATAAATAGTTCAGAAAATAAATATTTAGGACCGAAACCATACAGAAATAACTCATTATAACTTCATTTTAATTTTAAAAGTTTGAGACCTATGGTTTAGAGTGTCCTAGAGAACCTCTGCATGTTTTTGGAACCCTATAGAACCCAGGTAAGAAAGAACCCACGCGAACAAGGAGAACATTGCAATAGTGTTTGTCTAGTTTGGTCAGTAAAGGGCCGGTCAACTTTTTGAGATAAAAAGACATTGACATATTGATATTTATGAAGATATTTCCCATCATTTCAAAATAAAAGTCTTTGTTTTGATAGGGGACTGTAAATAGTTGTAACTTTTAGTTGTAACATTGTAATTTGGTTCCAGTTAACCTCCCGAGAAAGAACCAATGTGAACAAGGAGAGCATGCAACGCTCCACTGCTGCCTTACAATATGTAAATTTGACCCAACTAATACTTTGCAAAATACGTAGTGGATTCATCCTGAAACCCTAACCCTTACCCCGAAGCATTTCAAACATACTTAAAAATCCCTTACAGTGACACAAAGCAGCCCCCATTTCACACAAACACATGCCCAGAACAAGAGAACAAGCAGAAACTCCTGCAGAAGAGGAGCTGAATATAAAGTGAGCTGAGAAAACAAGACACAGGTGTGACTGACTGCACACAGGTGAGCGTCATCAACTAACGAGCGACCGCAGGAAGTCTGAAAGCAGACAGAGACAAGATACAAAATAAAACAGGAAGTTCATTCCACAAAATAAAACAGGGGAGGAAATATGACCCCAGTAAATGCAAGAGAAACATACAACTTTAGGACAACAAAAGTCCAATAACGTTCAAATAATTTGACGCAAGTCAAACTGGCAAATCAGTTTTCTAAACCACTCCCTCATATCTTCAATTTATCATTCCAAACCGGGCAATTTCCTCATAAAATGAAACTAGCAAAAGTAACACCGCTGTACAAAACTGGGGATCGTCACCACTTCACAAATTACAGGCCTGTTTCTCTTCTTCCTCAATTCTCAAAAATACTAGAAAAACTTTTTAATAACCGATTGGACAGTTTTATAGAAAAACACAACTTACTCAGTAACAGTCAATATGGTTTCAGATCAAACCATTCAACATCACTTGCTCTAACAGAACTTATAGAAACTATAACAGATTCCATAGATAAAAAGCAATATGCAGCAGGAGTATTCATTGATCTAAAAAAAGCATTTGATACAATTAACCACAATAGATTGATTTATAAATTGGAGCAATATGGGATCAGGGGGGTAGCCTTGAATTGGGTGGGAAGTTATTTGAGAAACAGGCAGCAATATGTGAAGATGGGAGACTGTTCGTCAGAATGTCTGGATATTGCATGTGGTGTCCCCCAGGGGTCAGTGTTGGGACCCAAACTCTTTGTCCTATATATTAATGACATCTGTAATGTGTCTAGTCTAGTTAAATGTATTTTATTTGCAGATGACACAAACATTTTTTGTTCTGGTGAAAATTTGCAGCAACTTTTGGATGTCATCTCTTCAGAGTTAAGTAAAATTAAAAAATGGTTGGACAAGAATAAATTATCACTAAATCTGAACAAAACAAAAATCATGTTATTTGGAAACTGTAAAATACACAATCAAATACAGGTACAAATAGATGGTGTAAATATTGAAAGAGTAAATGAAAATAAATTCCTGGGAGTGATAATAGATGACAAAATTTGCTGGAAACCTCACATAAAACATATCAAATCTAAACTGTCTCGCAGTATTTCAGTTTTGGTAAAAGCAAAGCATGTCCTAGATCATAAATCACTCTATATTCTGTACAACTCACTGATTCTTCCTTATTTAGAGTACTGTACAGAGACATGGGGAAACACATACAAAACTGCACTTCAGCCACTTTTCATAATGCAAAAAAGAGCAATGAGAATTATTCACAGGGTTGATTATGGGGCACACACCAATGACTTATTTTGGAAATCTAAAACTCTAAAATTGTTTGATTTGGTGGAGCATAAAACAGTCCAAGTATTATATAAAGCAAGGAACTATCTGCTACCAATAAATATTCAGAGAATATTTCATGAAAGAGAGCAAGGTTATGATTTAAGAGAGAAATCAAATCTAAAGGTTGGTAGAGCTCGTACAACAATGAAAAGTTTCTGTATCACCATTTGTGGAGTAAAACTGTGGAATAATATGAGTACTGAAATCAAAAACATTTCGACTGTAATCATGTTTAAAAAGAGACATAAAGAAATGATTCTCCAGAGGTACATTGAATAATTCACACAAGGTGTTTGATTACTTACTATTTGGATTAAAATGTGTAATGTGTAAAATGTTTAATTAGAACATATAGTTAAAATTATAGGGTAGGATTAGATAAGTTTATACTTCTTCCTACTCCTTTTCGCTCATGTAAACTGCGTTGCTTATGAGATGTTGTGTATACATTTTTTCTGTTCACTTATTATATTATTATTTTACCTTATTTATTTATTATTATTATATTATTTTTTTTTTACACTGTCGTTTACATGATCGAAATAAAGATATCAATCAATCAAGTTTTATTCAAGCACTTTATTTTGAAATTAAAATACCAACATTATTATGTAAGTTGCTTTGGATAAAAGTGTCTAAAGAGCTGAATGCTTAAATTTAAATGTACATCATAGACACCTTAACCCTATTCTAACCCTGAAAAAACAACAACTTTTAAACAGTAATTAAAACAGCAATTTAAATGTCCCCCACAAGGTCAAAATGACCTAAAATATCCAATCCACCTTTATTTATAAAGCACTTTAAAGACAACAACAGCTAAAACAAAGCGCTGTACATCAGTGATAAACACACACACACACACACACACACACACACACACACACACACACACACACACACACACACACACACACACACACACACACACACACACACACACACACACACTTGTCTTCCTGTACTTGTAGGGACATTCAAAGACATAATACATCATAATACATGTCCTTATTAGTGTTGTGTATTTATTTTTCAAAATGTTCTAGTGGAACAAGACACTTTAAACAAAAAGTAATTAAAAGTATTTACAACCATAAATGCTAAACCACAAAAAAGGACCTTTGACCTCTTAGTAAAAAAAAAAAAAAAGGGTTCTCACAGGGTTAAAATGTCCTCAAAATGGTGTTTTTTGTTCCCAAAAAATGCTCACTTCAAATCCCAGTAAAGACGCTGCACTGAGTTTGTGTAAACACACAAAAGTTGTGTCTCTGTTGGACAAACACTCTCTTACCCCCTTTGTCTCGCTCGCCCCGAGGACGACAGATTAGAATTAGAGATTGTGTCACAGTGATGCGGCGCTGCGTCCGTCACAGTGTCCACTCTGTGTGTGTGTGTGTGTGTGTGTGTGTGTGTGTGTGTGTGTGTGTGTGTGTGTGGGACACGATAGGACAACGTGTCTTCAACGAGAGACACTTAGAGAGTTGTTCTTCTGTGCAGAGACGTCACATTTGTACGGTGGCCCTGAGGTGCAAAACACAAACTTAGCTGAGTTTGGGTTTTTACCTTTTTGTTTTGCGTTTATGTTTTGTCATTGGGTTTGTGTTTTTACCCTTTTTTTTTGCGTTTTGTGCTTGTGTTTTTTGTTTTGTGATTTGCGCTTGTGTTTTTTTATTTGCGTTTGTGATTTGCGTTGTGTTTTTTCTTTTGCGTTCGTGTTTCTTGTTTTGCGTTTTGTGATTGTGTTTTTTATTTTGGGTTTGTGTTGCTTTTTATTTGCGTTTGCGTTTTTTGATTTGAGTTTGTGTTTTTTTTATTTGTGTTTGTGTTTTTTGATTTGCGTTCCTGTTTTGCACCTCAGGGCCACCGTACATTCCAGTCTCTCCTGACACCTTGTTTACATGCGTTTCTAGAAAACCATGCACATGTTAGTTTTATCTTCTCATCTTGTCCAGAGAATTGTATCCCAGTTGAGGGCCTGCTCCTCTGGAGCGACAAACCTCCTTCTCCTCCTCCTCCTCTTCTTCTTCTGCTGTGTCCTCCTCGCTCATGATTTACAGTTGTTAAATAATGATATATGATTATTCTGAGACAGAGAGGAGGATTTCCAGTGGTTACAGTTTTTTTTGTTTGCAAACGCGAGGAAGCGCTCAATTTTAGTGGAGGCTTGATGAGGCTTTTCCCGGGGAGACCAGGTAATTCCCACTAATGACGCCCTGAGAGAGAGAGAGTGTGTGTGTGTGTGTGTGTGTGTGTGTGTGTGTGTGTGTGTGTGTGTGTGTGTGTGTGTGTGAGAGAGAGAGAGGGAAAGAGCTTGACGATTGGTTGAGCAGAAACAGAGCGGCAGAAACAGCTGATACAGTATATATAGTTCTTTGTGACATGGAATCCAGTCCTGCAGCACTGCTTCAATAAAAATCAAATCACTTTAAATGTCCAGCAGAGGGCGCTGCAGATGCTTTTTTTTTTTTTTTCTATTTATAGAAGTTGACAAAGATTCTAAAGGGGATTAGAGGCTTCCTGAGGTCCTTCTTCTGTGCTCTGTTTTCAGTAAAAACTCTGACATTTGAAATGTTATCACTGATCCATTATTTATATATGCACACATATATATATATACATATAAATATATATACTTATGTATATTTCTGTTTATTCTGCGAGTAAATGTCCTTGTTTACGTGTCCATGCATAAAAAAAGAAAGTGCTGGACACATCTTCTGAGACGAGAGACTTTAGCCCAAAAACCAATTTTGGCAGCACTAAACTTGAGACTCAGTTGCTATGGACACAGAGGATGTTTTCTTTTTCTTTTTCTCTCCACAGTAACCCCCCCCCCCCCCCCCCCACCCCCACATATCTGTGTCCATGACAACAAAATGGCTCTTACGGGAAATGATATGCATTATAGAGCTTACAAAAGAAGAGAAAGCACAACGGGGTTGTGGCTTCATTAGTAACGGTGAGTTCATGCACAAGCGTACTTCTTTTTTTTTTTTTTACATTTTAACAGGTTTGTTAAAATGTGACTACTACTGCTTCTTTAAGAAGATTGAGGTTACCGGCAAAGTAGATTTATCTATATCTATCTATCTAGCTAGATATAGATAAATCTATATATATATACAAAGATTGATGCTGTTGAGACAAAACACACAGTCATAAATGCAATCTGTAATAATAGTTTAACAAGAATAAAAGTGTTAAAAAGTGCTAAAAGAAGTGAAATTAAACTAATAAAAATATTGTTATAACAATAATAATAGTAACAACAACAACAACAATAATAATGATAATAATAATAATAATAATAATAAAATAAATATGTATTTGGGAAGAAAACACAAGTTTATGCACATGTGAGTGAGCGCCTGCCACTTTATTAGGTACAGAGGAAACCTTATAAAACGTCAGGATCTGCTTTAAAGTTTGAATCGTGTGCTTTCTGCATCACCATTTTGTAACAAGTGGTTATTTTTCTTGAAATATGACAATAAATATGACTGTATACTTTATACTATCATGTCATTTTCATAAAAATTAGACACTTACGCATAAATATGACTTATTTACTCATCAGTATGACTACTTACTCATTATAATGACTCACTTTCTCATAAATGTGATATAAATGTTCTTCCTTGTCCTTCCTCGTCTATGAAGCAGTTGTTGTCATGTGATCACATATTATTCTTATCAAGCAGTTGAACAAGTGTACCTAATAAAGTGACCCGTAAGTCTAAATCTACTAATTATTATTATTATTATTCAGATGTGTTTTTTTTTTTTACAGTATAAATACATGGGTGCTTAAAGTGAAGACTTCACTGCACCAGGTTAATGAGTGGAGAACATTGTTTCTCGTGAACGACCACTAGATGGCGCTGTGACGCCGACGGTCGTCATCATCATCATCATCAGCAGCAGCAGCAGCAGCGGCCACTTCAGCGTCATTATTAGCACATGATGAGGCTGCACTTCTGCTGAGGAGAAGCCAAACACAGGCTGCAGCGGGCTGATGTGATGAATGTTGAGCATGGATCATACTCTGCACAGGTGTGTGTGTGTGTGTGTGTGTGTGTGTGTGTGTGTGTGTGTGTGTGTGTGTGTGTGTGTGTGTCTTGGATAAGAGCAGATTGTTGCAACAGCTTCCTGTCACACATTCACTTGGTCATGACCTCGTTTCTGGTTTATCTTGGTTTTTCTGTTGCCGTCAGGTTTAGCATCAAAAGACTTAAAAGCCAAGCTGGATAATATAATATAAACTATTTGTGAAGAAAATACATACAGTAATACCACACCAGTATGTGATTTATTCATTTATTTTATGAAATTAAAACCTCAGGACA
This sequence comes from Microchirus variegatus, assembly GCF_963457635.1. NCBI lineage: Eukaryota > Metazoa > Chordata > Actinopteri > Pleuronectiformes > Soleidae > Microchirus > Microchirus variegatus. The sequence continues at coordinate 15,826,256 of NC_139809.1, forward strand.
AGAAACCTTCAGGACAAAGACACCGTCAAAGCTTTTTCAGTAAATCAATAAAACATCTTTAAATAAATGGAAAAAAACCCCATGTTTTTTCAGTTTGTCGTTTTATTGAAACGTACATGTGCTCAATAGATTTAAGTTAAGGTTCAAATACGCATGTTAATCCCACTTAAAGATGTATTTTGTATTTTACAATGTTATCTGACTGATTTAAAGCCACAGTGTGTAACTTCTCAGTTCACCTGACGAGTGTCTGTGGAGACACAGACATCTTTGATATCTTTGATATGACTGTTACAACTCATAGTTACTAGTTACGTTAGTCGAGCAAAATGGCCGCAAACTTTATACCCAGTGTAGACAAGAGAATTGTAGGTGAAGGCATCCCGGATTAAACTGCTGTTCTTCATCATTATATTTACATAAAATGTGTATTTTGAAGGTTCAAGCTGATTTATGTTTTTACTCTATGCTTTAATTGCTGCTTTAATCAGATTCTAATCTTATCTCTTAATGTTAGGTGTTGTTTGTTGTTACACACAAATATAGGGCTTTGTCATCTTTAAATAAGAATGATTATAAAGTCTGCGTATTGTATTATATTGCACACGGCTAAGGATTAAACTAACTATAACAAAACAATGCATTTATTTAATAGAGGGCCCAGGACGGAACCCTGTGGAACACCGCGCCTAACAGAACAAGACTCAGATAAAACATTGTTATAAAGAACAGGAAGTGAGAAACTCGTTTTTTTTTTATTATTATTATTTTTATTTCACCATGCGTTTGTGTTTGATTTGGGAACATTTGTTTCCACTTCTTCAGATGTGACGGCAGAGGAGAGAACAAGACAATAACGTCTCGTTTTAACACATTAGTGGTGTGTGGGGGTGAAAATGGAGGGAAAATCAACAACACTGAAGTGCATTTCCACAAAAATGAGAGAGAAAAAGGGGGGTATTAGAGATCACAACCTCAAATATCAACTCTGCACACAAATATATGCGACAGTGCCTATGTCATCTTTAAAACAAGGGAAAGAAGAAAAACATTCTTTATGAGCGCAAAACTGACTCACTTTTGCCAAGTGAGCGATTATAAAGTATGCGTAATTTATTGCACACAGCAAGGATTAAAACTACCTATAACAACATAATACATTTATTTAATAGGGGGCCTAGGACGGAGCCCTGTGGAACACCGCGCCTAACAGAAACTAATATAAAACTATTATATAAAGACCAGGAAGTGAAAATTGTAGGCAAACTCGTTTTTTTTTTTAAATTATTATTTCACCGTGCGTTTGTGTTTGATTTGGGAACTACTGTTTCCACTTTTTCAGATTTTTCAGACGCGACGGCAGCGGCGAGATAACGAGATAATAACGTCTCGTTTTAACACATTAGCGGTGGGGGGGGGGGGGGTGAAAGTGTAAAGTGGAGGAAAAAATCAACAACACTGAAATGCATTTCCACAAAAATGCTGCAGTGGAAAAAAGGGGGAGCGAAAAAGGGGGGGCATTAAAGATCACAACCTCAAATATCAACTCTGTGCTCACAGTGTTGCCAAGTCTTGTTGCTATGGAGATTGCATCCTGCTGCAGGTGAGTGCAACGGCAGAGGAAGTCAACTGTGCTTCCCTCTCTCTCTGCGTCTCTCTCTGTGTGTTCGTCGCTGTCTTAACACCGTCTTCACTTTCACCCTGAAACACCATAATGAACGTTAACGTTAAAGATCCTGTGAGAATTCTCTCTCTGATGACACATGCACTTTTAAAAAAAAAAACAACAACAACAACAACAAAAACAAAACCTGTGATCTCTCTCTCTATGTGTGTGTGTGTGTTTCTTAATGATGTTAATTAACGGCTTCACGAGCATCAGCATTTTTCTGCCGTTGTGTCTCCGAAGGCGACAATGGACGGTGACGCAATGGATGGATGCATGTGTCCACGCACACACACACACACACACACACACACACACACACACACACACACACACTGCTTGCCTTGCGTAGGTGTTGTTGCAGGAAATAAGGTCTGAGAAGCCCAAAGCTCTCTGACCTGAGATTTGTGAGATTTGTCTCTTTTCAGGTGTGTGTAGTGTACCTTGAAATGTCTTTTTCTTCAAAACATGAAAGTGAATGAGTTATCAATAGACTCAACAAACAATGTATGTTTTGTTTACTAAAATAGGCAAGGCCACTTTATTTGTGTAGAATATTTCATACGCAACCCATAAAAACAAAATAACTGAAATAACATTTCAACGCATAACTTGAACAAAAGCTCCCAAAAGTACAGAGAAATAGTAAGAGAGAAAGAAAAAAAAAGAGTTATACTAAAACGGAGCATAAAGCATGATAGTGTAGCATAAAAAAACAACAATAAACAAATATACAGTGTATATACAAATATACAAATATATAGTCTAATAAAAGATTAAAAGCGTTTCAAAAGCACTCAATTATAAGAATATTTGGCAAATTTGATGCTGATTTAAGATTAAAGAATCTTTGTAGAATTTTTCTTTCTTAAAAAAAAAGACACATTAAGAGTTAATGTTATTAAATAAAGAATCAACAATAACCGAATGAAAGTACGGAATATCTCAAGTATTTGCAATATCACAATTTTTTTTTTTTTAAATAGTGAACATCATAACAATCTGAGGTAATTAATTGTATATGCGATATTATTAACACCAGGAACTACTTAAAATACTTCAAATATGAAATATTACCATGATAAAAACATAAAGTATAATATATATAATACATGTTTATTGTATATAACTAAAATTAAAGGAAGAACCTTTCTCTATAGTTAAGTCATTATAGAAATTCCACTGCACTTGAGTTTAGCCAAAAGTTGAAGAGGTGAGTAATTTGGTGAATTAAAAACATTAACAGTGATTGCATTATTTCTTTTCCTTTTTTTTTTTTCACCCCCCAACGATGACACCCTCACACTGACTTGTCCAACTCTATCAGATTTGGAGCTGTTGTTATGCACTGCAGGCGGCTGCTGCTCAGCTTCCTTGTGGCTTTGAGGCTAACAGAGTCAGACTGAGGGAGGCTTATTAATCCCAGGGCTGCAGCTTCACTCTAAAGGACACAATCAGTGGAGGGGGGGGGGGGGTGAAAAAAAGCACTCTCTTAGAATCCTAACGTACAGTATGAAGTGCAGACGTGCTAATGTTCGCCGTGTTTGATCTGGCGTTGTTGTTAAAGCGGGGGCGACGTTTTCTGCGGACTGTAGGCCCTCGTCCAGGATGTTTGTTTGTGCTACGACGCGTGAACGCTCGCATCGACTGTCCCGGTTTGTTCATGAGGACACAAAAGACATTCAAGGTTCAGTGCGTAAGAATTAGTGACATCTACTGGTGAGAATGCAGACTGTAGCAAACTCACTGAGATACCATTGACGTCTTTCGAAGTGGAACGGTTCAGTTTGGTACGGTACACTCTTAGAAACAAAAGTGCTAAGTAGAACCATATAAGGTTGTTCGGCTTGTCCTCATAGGAGAACCCTTTTTGGTGCAGGTGGAACCTTTTTTGGAGGGTTCCACCAAGAACCCTTTTAAAACCCCTTTATTCGGGAAAGGGGTTTTAAAGAGTTCTCTGGATGAAAATGGTTCTTACCAAGAACCCTTGAAAAACCCTTTGTTCGGGAAAGGGTTTTTCACAAGCAAATGGTTCCAGGTAGAACCTCAGCCCTTGTAGAAGGACTTTTGGAACCCTTATTTTTAAGAATGTACATATTTTTTGCGTTTGTTCATCACTGTGTTTTGGCTATAATCTTGCATATTATGTTCATTAATATGTATTGTCCCACTTTAAATAAAAAAAAATAAACTCAAAGGACACGGGAACGTGAAGGTTCAAAGTTCGGTGTGTAAGAATTAGTGACATCTACTGGTGAGACTGCAGACTGTCGAGGACTCCTCAAGATAGTAGTGGTGTGTTTCCACCAAGTGGAACGCTTCAGTTCGGTACGGTATGGTACATATTTTTCGCATGTCCGCGTTTGTTCATGACTGTGGTGAAAGGACATGGGGACGTTTCCACAAAATTGAGAAATTCAAGGTTCGGTGTGTAAGAATTACATCTACTGGTGAGACTGCAGACTGTCGAGGACTCCTTGAGATACTTTTGGCGTGTTTCCACCAATGAAACGATTTGTTACAGTACATATTTTTTGGGCGTTTCCATTAGGAACCGTTCCAAAATAACCGGTCTCGAATGGTTCCATTTTTTTGGCACCCTTCTCTTGGGGTACCAGAGTAATGGTACAGTACGGAATGGGTGGAGCTTAACCCACGACAGTCAGATGATTGGGTGACAGGAAAGAGTCTTACAAGTGTTGCAGTCAATTCTCATGCAAAGTTTGACGTAATGTCAGGGTTTTCTAAAAGAACAACAAAAAAAGATACGTCATTTAATGCAAAACAAAAGGGTCCCATTTGGAGTTCTTGTTTGTAGGTTATTATGCTGATATTTTACTGGTCTGACCCTTGAGATCAAATTGCGCCATTTGCTCCTCCATGTAGCTATAGAATAGCTAAAAGATTAGCCAAAATTCTAGCTAGCTAGATAGCCGTTTGTTCTGTGTAAATGTAGGTTAATCAGAGAAGGGTTATCTTCAGCCCTTGAAGAATTCATCATTGGTTTCACTACTTTTCCAGGTTTTGACACGAGAAGAAGACCAGTACTCTTGAGGGAGGTTTGAAGATGGCTCAGTCTGGATGACAGTGAAGGGTCTGCAGCAGCAGCTGAGATCGTATAATAGGATTTTTTTTTATTGAAAGCACTCGTCAACAGTGGTATAACCTCAGCGGGGCCTGGTGAGAGGACAGCAGTGATGGAGCTCTGCCACCATCTGACCACTAAGCCTCATTAGCCCCTATTGATGGCCCTCGATGATAGGAAGCAGACGAGGAAAAGGTCATTTTATGGATCTTAATTTTGACCTCACTAACCTGTCGCTGATTGGCAACATCTGTCATCCTCATTCAAATTAATTTCTCAGTGATTGAGCGCCGTGGACGCCATGTTGGCAATAACCCCCTGGGCTGGGCCTTGTCATTGTTCTGTGTTCTTCTCGAAGGAATCTTTATTTCAGTTCCAATCACATATGAAGTAAACATAAAGTGAGATCATTTAGCACAAATGGGCCAAATAAATCCATATGTTTCATAAAGAATAGCAATAGATTTACATTAAAAGTGTGGTTTCAAACAAAGACTGTAGTCTATAAGGACTCCCAAAAACTTAGTTCCATAGACTCTTTTATGACACAACTGTCTCCGACATCTGCTCGACCTCAAAAGTGGTTTGAATCAAGATTTTGATTCCATGTGATTTTTTTTTGCTGCCCAGACGTTCAAAACCTGGCAGTCAGAGCAAGTCCTTACTGTGGTTAAGAGCAGCTTGTCTTGAACAGCTTTGCTCGCCACGAGCAGCGGATGGGCAACAGATGAAGTAATGAGACAGCCGTACCCTGCTAACGCCGGAGGACATATGGAATTAGAAAACATCAGCCATCCACAGTCTCCGCTTTAGCTAGCGGAGGGGGAATGGGTGTGCAAGATACGAGGCGCTCTGAGGATGGAAAGGGGACTGATTATGTAACGGAGGGACTTGTTTACGCCGTCCCTTGTGAGTTCATGTTCGCTGAAGGAAGACACCCTGCCTCTGCTGCTCTTCTCGGGCTTTGCCACATTGCATTAACGTCTTTGTTTACAGTGACTGGCTGTAGTGAATGACCTACTTTGAGGCGAGCCTGTTGCCTTTTATACGACATGATGTATATTTGTCTTGCATCACAGCAGCAGACATTAAGCATTACACAACTGAGCCACAGACACAAACACACACATTCAAGGCTCCTCAATGTTCTATATCAAGATTTTTCAGGCTAACCTGAGTTAATTGGGGAACCCGGGCAGACATTAATAGTCTCTATTCGTGGTTCAATCTCAAAATGTTGTTGTGGCAGGATGATTCATAATGATTTTCAACTGCTTGGCCACACAATCTTTGAGCAGATTTTTGATTTAAGTGTGTGTTAATGTAACGCTAGGCATTAGCAGAGCCCAAAATGCAGACAGAAAAACTTAGTCTTAAAGGGACACTATGTAGTATTTATGGGTTTATATAACCCAAAATCCACTTTTTTTATACATATTATGTGCTCCTGCATTGTCTAGTCGCTGTATAATAGTTTTTGTTTCATTTTCGTAGTGTTTCAAAAAGTCATGTAAAATAACATGGTCACGGGCCGCGGTTGCATAGCCACTGTTAGCAGCTAGACGCCATGTTTCTACCAGAGCCTGTAAGGACAAACCTGAGAGAACAAAACAAGTGTCGCTTTACTTGTAGCAGAAGTCCCGCCTCCTCTCTCTCCGCTTCGTCTGCTACAGCCGTGGTAGCTCGCCCTCTCCCTCACCTCACGAACCTCATCTGCTGACACGGAGAAAGACGACGAGGACGACATTTGACCGGCTGCGGATACCGTAGCGCTCAGGAAAGGGAGGGGGTGAACAGAGGAGCAGGTCTTTGTTGTAAATTTCAGCCTCTCCTCTAGATGGCACTATAAACTACTTATTTCCCCTTTAAGTCTAAAATTGTAGCTAGCTAGCTGTAAATGTAGGTTAGCTAAAAGTGATCTATCTATCTATCTATCTATCTATCTATCTATCTATCTATCTATCTATCTATCTATCTATCTATCTATCTATCTATCTATCTATCTAACAGCTAAAATATATGTTAAAGTTAGCTCAAATTCTAGCTAGCTTGCTAGCTGTTTGTTTTGTGTGAATGTATACTAAAGGTTCAATCTCAACTAGGGCTGTCAAAATTAACACGTTAACGCAGGATGATTAATTTGTGGAATTAACGCGTTCATTTTCTTTAACGCATTAACGCACTTTCATCGCGCTACGAGTAGACGTGCAGTTTATGAACAGGCAAGGCGGTGGGCAACTGCTTGGGGCCCCTCGAGCCAATAGGGGGGCTCCCGACACTCGTAGCCTAAATGCATCAGTGAGCAGCTGCATCCCCGTCTCCCTTAAACAACAATGGTTGATTTGCAATGACATCTCAGTAGGAAACCTCCCTAACGGGGCCCCACGTCTCCTCACGTTAACCTGTGTGAAGCTGAAGGAAAATGAAGAGGAGTTATCAATCAGGTAGTTAGAAGAGGAAGAAAAAAAGAAAGAAAGACACACAGTTGTAAGTGGCGCTACTGGCGCAGATAATGATATAATCATAACATTAACAGTCACTGTCTAACTAACGGGGACACAGACAGCAGCTAACATTAGCGTCAGAATGCTAGCTGACGCTAACGCTAACAAGTAGAAGCAGTGCTTCAAACTGCTGATGAGGAATTTCCTGCTGTGGGTTTAGTTCCCCCAAGAAAACTATTTAACTTCTATACTTTATATTTTGTTTATAATGTGAGTTATTTACAGTGCAATGTATAGTTTTTTTAAAAGTTATTTACAGCATTTTATTTTTTCTATTTATTTATGTTGTCTTATAATGTGGGTTTTTTACAATGTAATGTTTATTTTTTACTAAGTTTGTATAGGTTTTTACAAGTTATTTACAGTATTTTATTGTTCTTCACATTTACATTTTCACATACTTTATTTATCTCTCCGTTCCTACAACAATATAAAGAGAAAATTAAATTTTTTTTGGCATATTTACGAATGGTAATTAATCGTGATTAATCGTGATTAATCCACAGCTACCCTGTGATTAATCTGATTAAAAATCTTAATCTTTTGACTGCCCTAATCTCAACATGTTATTGTGGCAGGATGATTCATAAAGTTTTTCAACTGCTTGACCCCACAATTTTTGAGTAGATTTTTTGATTTCAGTGCATGTTAAGCTAACACTGGTGTTAGTAGAGCCCGACAGAAAAACGTAGTCTTAAATTAAATTAAAAACACTCTTTAATCCAAAAAAAGCAAAATAAATGGGTCAGTCTGAAAACAACAAAAAACTGACATTGAACAGTGGCAATCAGAGTAATCTGCAGCAGGTGAGTTGGAGGGAAACCAGGTAAAGGGGTTTCTACGGCCAGACTGCAGGGGCAAGCAGATACATGCAGGCAGGGGAAAAACAGAAGAGGAAGAGGAAGAGGAAACAGAATACACTATGTGGTATTACAGTACTGCTCACCACAGATGGATAAAACAAAAGAAGAACTTGTTTACTTGGCCCCAAAAGAGGAAATAGAGCCTACGTTTTTGTTTTTGTTTTTGCAAACCACTCCCAAATCAAGCTATCAACATTTTCCATTCAAACCCTCTGCATTATCATCATCATCATCATCCTTGTCCCCGGATCATTGTTTTCACTTTTTCCAGACCCAGCTCCACTCCAATCAGCATCCTTCTCCAGGCAGCTGATAAATCCTCCGTATAATATCACTTACTCAGCTCTGACTGGAGGTGCAGCAGCGTTAGCAGCGAGAAGATATATCGAAGCATTTAGCACCTAAATACTCAGACTTTACTGCAGACAAAAAAAGAAAAAGAAAAAAGACCTACGGTTGTTTTTTTATATATATATTTTTTTTATCAAGTTGCCAAAAAATGAGACTGCATATTTTTGTTTATTTGTCTGTTATGTTTTGTACATACAGTAACATACAGTATAGTGTAGGCCGTGCACAACATATACTGTATATTTGAAGTGTCCAAGAGTCTAAAAAAAAACACAACATAACACAAAGTAAAACAGAAAATACACACTTTGAGTGCTGCGTATTGAGACATATCGACATATAACTAATAGCTTTTGATTGGCTGCCTTGAGGCGTTCAGGGAAGTACGACCGAATATGGAGTCGTGGAAGGCGGGGCTTATAACATGTGAGTGTGTCGAGAATAATCTGAATTAAATAAAATTAGTATCAACAAACCTATTGTATCGGGAATCAGTGTCCAACATCCAGATATCAAGATCAATACCATGTTGAATGTTTTTAATCAATAATCAGTATTGATTAAAAACAAATAAAGTGTCAACATAATAAATAGAAAACAGTAAAAGATGCACATTATGGGTTTATGAGACGTGGTTGTGTGTGTGTGTGTGTGTGTGTTGCTTTCTGTAATCACCCTCATCGTTCTATATATCTTCAATGCTCTGTATTGATTATTATGGGCTGTTTACGTGTAACCTGCACGCCTCTGTAAAGGTCAAAATGTCGCTCTCGCTCAGTTCGATAACAAGTGTTTAATCCCGTTATTTTGTGACTGTAAAAAAGACAACTGGTGCCTTTTGCCCGTAAAAACGTATGAAAGCATTCAAATGACGGTCAAAGGTGAACTCCAAATTCCTGCGTGTTTACGTGCACATTTATTCTCTTCGCGTTTATGTTAGCAACAGTCCGCGAAAGGGCGGCTTGAAGCACACGATCGCAGCGATTCTCACGCGTATCGAGACAAAAGAGTCTCAAGGTGCGCTCACCTCCTCGCCGCAGGAAAACACACTTAAAGTCGACTATGTGACATGTGTGAAATTCAATTACAGACCTGCTGCGGATGCACTCTGTGTGTGTGTGTGTGTGTGTGTGTGTGTGTGTGTGTGTGTGTGTGTGTGTGTGTGTGTGTGTGTGTGTGTGTGACCCGGGGGAGATTGGAGGAGGCAGCAGCAGCCAGGTGGCGACCCTGTAAAGCAGCAGCGAGCACAAATCACAATGGCCTGGGTCTGGTGCCAGGAAGGAGCAGGAGTTCTGCCGTCACTTATCTACACCGAGCAACACTCTCATGGTCACCCTTCACACACACACACACACACGTGCGTGCACACACACACACACACTTTGTCAGCGAATCTCTTTGAGTGCTCTCAGGTCAGTAGAAGAAGCGGGAATTGCAATACACAATGTTGGCCACTTCGCTCTATAATTCATGTCCTGCTCCTAAAATAGAGCGCTCGAACAGTACGTACTGTTTCATCTGTGGCTGCAAAAAACATAGAGGAGGCATGCGCGTGAGGAGGAAGAAGATGAAAATAACGGTGGTCTGTTATGTGATGTAAACACAGTGACGACAGTGTTTTACTCATTGTTTACTCCTGACTTCACAATAGGGGAAAACTGTCAATTATCTGTCTCTTTTAGAATTGATTTTAAAGTAATTTCATGGGGGGTTGTACCTATGTTCCCACACACACACACACACACAGGGAACATAGGACCATACTGGCCTGGCCTTTCAGTGGGGGGCGATATCGCGACGCTGACAAGCCCGCGGTACGTGTTTCGCAGGGCGGGATGAGCCATACGTGTTATGGGAAACGCTGATTTATTCCCAGCGTAATGTTCCCGACAGACCCGGCATCAGTCGATTAGGGTTAGGGTAAGGGTTAGCATTCTGTATTCTGTAGGGCTTTCGGAACACAGGGATTTGGGAAAGAGTGTAAGGACAGACCCTACAATCAATCAGATCAGTCATCCAAGATGTGTATGTGTCAACAAACGTGCTCATTGTCGTTTTTCGAGTCATAACATCGTACGACGTTTGCTTCGTGGACCAAGTCGCTTGAATGTGAATCGAAAGACTGAAAGCTGCTTTTTCGGTGGCGTCCATGTTTGTTCAGTCTATTCTCATAAACGATTCGTACTGAAAGCTACGAAAAGTAATGCGCGGTGTTTTCGTATGCTTTCGCACGTACTTTTCACCATGGAGCGGTGGTCATGTGACGGTGCACTATATCCCCTAACCCTGTCCCTTTCCCTAACCCAACATGTCACCATAATCACAGCAGTAACCGTAACGCGAAAAATCTCCGATAAACCGATAAACGGAAGATAATTCAGATTTTTTTTCACCGAAGCTCGTGTCATTGGATATTCGTATGCACGAAAATCGGGATTCATACCTTTTCGTGACGTTTTCAAACAAACCCTTCCTGAGTTTACGTTTCTCTGTCTGTTTCTTAGTGGTTGTCTGGTTTTTAAAAGATTCCGTAGTCGGCCAAAATGGCGTCCTTACCAGACGTGACTGCAGCAGAGCGAAATCCAATCACTGGCAGCCTCGGTGTCTCGGTGTCTAAACGCAAAAAAATCTCTGATCTTTTCCTGCCTTTCTTATAAAATGTCCCAAAGTGTGCCACAAGAGACTGGAGCAAAGTCACGTAACTGAAATACAGCTGAACGTATTGAGATTCTTCGGCTTACGAAACACACCAGACGCCTGTGATAAATACTGAGATTTTAGACATTTCCTTTGCTAAATGTTGGCGATTAAAGGGGAAATAAGTAGTTTATAGTGCCATCTAGAGGAGAGGCTGAAATTTACAACAAAGACCTGCTGCTCTGCTCACCCCCTCCCTTCCCTGAGCGATACGGTATCCGCAGCTGGTCAAATGTCGTCCTCGTTGTCTTTCTCCGTGTCAGCAGATGAGGTTCGTGAGGAGAGGGAGAGGGCGAGCTACCACGGCTGTAGAAGACAAAGCGGAGAGAGAGGAGGCGGGACTTCTGCTACAAGTAAAGAGACGCTTGATTTGTTCTCCCGCGTTTGTCCTTACAGGCTCTGGTAGAAACATGGCGTCTCGCTGCTAACAGTGGCTATGCAACCGCAGTCCGCGGTCATGTTATTTAACATGACTTTTTGAAACACTACGAAAATGAAACAAAAACTATTATACAGCGACTAGACAATGCAGGAGCACATAATATGTATAAAAAAGTGGATTTTGGGTAATATAAACCCATAAATACTACATATTGTACCTTTAACGCAAGTTTTCAGGAGTTTTAAGTTTTTTTTAAAAGGTCTACAGCTTGGCATTGTTCGGCTTGATTCCTGTCGGACGTCGTGCTCATGACTTCCCGTGACGACACTTTGGAATTTTGGTAACGTCTCCGTTTGGAACCTCGCCAGAGCAGTTACTACAAAAAAACACCAGGTATCAGATACTATCCTTAATGGAAAAGCAAAGAAAAAAAAACACTCCCTCAGGTCTGATAGTCTTGCTTGACAGAGTCTGTTCCCAGACAAATAGCATTGTGACTGTTAGCACTGGTTACGTCTTCGAATGAAATATACTCTATAAATAACACTAATAATGACAATAATAGAATTATCATGAAGGGTTATTGAGGCAGAGTTTGAATCTTCATATGCACATGAGCAGACTTTCTCCTTGAGACTCATGTGGATCCTGGTGAGTGTCTCTGTGCTGTTACACAACACGGGTTGTGAGCAATGTTCGCTGGAGTGTCAGTGGATGCCACACATGGCCAAGAACGAGTGAAAACTAAAGCGTTTGTCCAGAAACAAAATAACTCACTGAACAAATACGATAGCGTTGCCAAAGCCAATTGTGTTTCTACACTGTCCAGACATGATGTGGCCATGTGTCTGCTGCTGCTGCTGCTGCACGGGCCACGCTTTCTCTTCTATCCCCCCCCACCACCTCGTGAGTGGCAGGACGACTAACTGCTCCTGACGCTGGAGAATCAGCCCAAGTTGAGAGGGAGCAGCCGTGGGAGCAATGGCTTCCTGCCACATTAGAAAACATCAGCGAGACAAGTCAACCTCCATTTCAGTGAAAGGATCAACACAATTGGATCATTTCCTGAATTTCAAAAAAATCATTTAAATTAATCCTTAAGAGGTTTGCAAATATTTTCAACCGATCCTTGTTCAGGGCGATGCCGACTATTATGATGGTTAATTTCAAGTCATTCCGAGATACTTTTTGTTTTTTTGAAGAAAGTCAGCTCACTGTCAAAGTAAATCAAAGCAAATGGATCATTTCCTGAATTTCCAAAATTCATGAAAATTATTTTGCAAATATTTTATCGTAATGTGCTGTAAAATAGGAATACATTAGAGTTTTGTTAAAAAAAAAACAGTAATCGAGCTGTAATTTCACCAATGTTCTTTAATGTTCACAGTAAAGCACTGTTTATTAAAAAAAATAAATTCACTGCCGTAAATTCACAGAAATTCTTTACAGTGTAGATCAGAGGCACCTCTGGCTTCTGAGGAGACGACGTCCCAGCATGCACTGGACAGAAAGTTATTGAAGCGTCCCACACAGTTTCTCAAATCCATCACAGAGTCATGTTGACCTGAGACAGAGAGAGAGAGAGAGAAATATTACCTCTCCTGCAGTATCACTCACCTGGATCCAATCAGTCCTGTCCTGTTGAACGAGAGGAGCTCACAGGGAGGAGTTACTGTACAGTGGTCCTGTTTAAATCTGCACGACTGAGGGGATGTTTCTTTTTCTTTTTTTTTGCTCCAGCATCAACTGCAATGCAGCAGATTGCTTAGCACACTTAGCACTGTGATATAAAGTGATTTATATGTTTGTTTTTTTGGGGGGGTGCAGCAGCTATAGGCTGAGGCTTTTCCTACATGACAACGAGGAGATGAGGAGGAGGAGGAAGAGGATAAAGCTTGTTCCTAAAAAAAAAAGATAAAAAAAGGAAAGGAGTAATTAGTAAATGTCATCTGAGAAGGAGTAAGGGCGAATTAAGAGCCTGCTGGATCATGTGATTAAGGACCGGAGCCTTTTTTTCATAGACGGCTCAGGGAAAAAAAGGACGAGGACATCGCTGCTGCTGCTGATGCTGCTGCAGCATCCTCTGCTGAGCACTGACAGCCCTACGAGCTGTCACACACACACACACACACACACACACACGGAGAGAGAGAGAGAGAGAGAGAGAGAGAGAGAGAGAGAGAGAGAGAGAGAGAGAAGGACACACACTTACACACACACAGTGACAGCTGACAATGTCAAACAAGGCTGACACTGATGCATGACTGTTGTATTCTTTTTTTTTTCTCCTCCTGTCTTCTTGTTGCACATAATCTGACCACATGTCATGGATGTCACATCTCCGTAAATGCTTTTATTTCATGTTTTATTTAAATATGTGACAATTTTGACTGGAACTCACAAATGTATTTTCTTAACTCCGTGCAAATTGAATGTATAAATGTCTCCAGTAGAAGTTTTTCCCATATAGATCAGCGGTGAAGACACTTAACCCTGTAATTGCTCCTCTGGCAGCTGTGCTGGCAGTGTGTGAAAGGGTGCAACACAAGTGTGATAATAAAGGGGGGGGTGGGGCATTAGAATGCACTGTGTAAACGGGTGTGAACGGAAACATTGTGGTGTAAAGTGCTCTGAGTAGTCGACGAAACGAGGAAAAGCCTTTTATACATAAATACATTTTGCTGAGGATTTGCTGATTTTTGTGTTTGTTTGAGCTCTTGTTTACCCCCCGAAATTGTTTTATGTAGTTCTGTCCACGTTAAAGCCTTCAAAAAAGGAATTTTATAGTTTTCCCGCCATTTTAACATCAACTTGTCGGAGTGCTGAGGCCACAACCCTTGTGAAGTAGGGAGAATCCTCTGATCATTTTTAATCATTCACTTGTCCGATTGAGTTTGACACGGCTAGCTCAAACATGCTAGGATGAGTTTTTTCAAATGCCTAGCCTAGCCATTTCTATTTTTCCAAAATGGCTGATTTATGAGTGGGCGGAACTAATGGAAGTACTGTTTGGAATCATGAGAGCAACGACTTTACAGAGTTTGGTTAAAATCTGAAAAAACTTTTTTTTTTTGTTCTGTTAACATTTTTCCCGCCATTTTAACTTCAACTTTCTCGGAGCGCCGAGGCCACACCCTTTGTGACGTAGAGCAAATCCTTTGACATTTTTTAATCATCAACTTGTTGAGAGCATAATCGACCGATCAAGTTCAACGCGGCTAGCTCAAACATGCTAAGATGAGTTTGTTCAAATGCCTAGCCTAGCCATTTCAGTTTTTTCCAAATAGGCCGACATATGGGTGGGCGGAGCTAATGAAAGTATGTTGAAAATTTGTTTGGAATCATGAGAGCAACAAGTTTGCCGAGTTCGGTTAAAATCGGAAAACAACTTTGCGCGACCTAGACACAAGAATGTAGCATTTAATGCAATTTTGGCCACTTTCTATGGCATCAAAAATTCCCAAAAAATTAACCTAACCCTAACCCCAATCTGACGACTTTTGTCTGACCATGACCCGACTTCTGGGGTGTGCTATAGAGCCCTGGGGCTACGAAACAGGTTTGTGCCCTATGCTAAATTTCTAGAGTGTTTATGCATGAGCCCTAATGATCAACTCTCTTTATTAGACACAGTTATCATGCAGTTATCAGTTTGATATGTGGCCAAAAACCGAACAAACCAACAACCAGAGATGCAAAAAAATCACACCGAAATTCACACTTCTCTCTGCAGATACTCAGAAAGAAGAAGTGAGATGTTTCCTCTGTGCGTCTGTTGCTCCACATCACGTCAAAACACTCACACCACTGAAAATCCCCCAAGTTACATAGGCAAAATAGGCTCTGTTGTATCGGCAACAATGTGGCCACAGTGTGAGGAGCGGCGTGTCCATGCAAATCTATTCAAAACGTGGCAGAGAAAACATGTCACTGCAAAAACAGACGGACATTTTTGAACTAACATCTAAGTAGTGAGAGACTAATTGGGGGGAAAAAGAAAAGAAAAGGCTGCAGAGCTGGGGAGGGGGGGGGGGGTTGTTGCAGAACAGATCAGAGCAAAAGTACAGATAACAGTTTGGAGTAATAAATAAATCTCCCCTCCCTGAGAAGTAGCCGGAGAACTGACAGCAGATTAGAGCCTGTGCCTTTTAAACAAATTGGCCATAGTGGCTCTGTGCTCAGGCATGTTTTATGGCCCAAGTCTGAGACCACTGAGACCACTGAGGGTCTGTCAGTTCACACGTGACTTCATGGCGCTCAAACGAGCTCACGCTGCAATTTCCATCTTCGTTTTTTTTTTTATTCTGCAAAAGTAATTTACCAAAAAAGGTAAAAAAAAAAAGAATCCTCATTCAGTCGTCACTCATGTTACAACTGTTGTCTTATTTCATCTGGAATTTCCAAATGTTGCATATGTTGCATATATATATGTATATGTATACATATATATAGATATATAGATATGTATACATATATATAGATATATAGATATGTATTTCAACTGGAATTTTCAAATGTTGCATACGTTGCAACATATATATGTATATGTATATATATACAGTTAGGCCCATAAATATTTGGACATCGACACAGTTCTCTTTATTTTGGCTCTAAACACCACTACAATGGATTTGATATGAAACGAACAAGATGTGCTTTAACTGCACACTTTCAGCTTTAATTTGAGCATTTATATCCAAATCAAGTGAACGGTGTAGGAATTACAACACTTTCTATATGTGCCTCCCACTTTTTAGGGGACCAAAAGTAATTGGACAAACTAAACAATCATAAATTAAACTTTCATTGTTTAACACTTGGTTACAAATCCTTTGCAGTCAATTCCAGCCTGAAGTCTGGAAGGCATAGACATCACCAGACACTGGGTTTCATCCCTGGTGATGCTCTGTGAGGCCTCTACTGACACGCTCTTCAGTTCCTGCTTGTTCTTGGGGCATTTTCCCTTCAGTTTGGTCTTCAACAAGTGAAATGCATGCTCAATCAGATTCAGGTCAGGTGATTGACTGATAACATTCCATTTTTGCCTTAAAAAACTCTTTGGTTGCTTTTGCAGTATGCTTTGGGTCATTGTCCATCTGCACTGTGAAGCTCCGTCCAATGAGTTCTGAAGCATTTGGCTGAATATGAGCAGATAATATTGTTGGAAACACTTCAGAATTCATCCTGCTGCTTCACTGATGAGGTGGTATGTTGTGGATCATGAGCAGTTCCTTTCCTTCTCAACACTCTTCTCTTCCCATCACTGTGGTACAAGTTGATCTTGGTCTCATCTGTCCAGAGGATGTTCTTCCAGAATCTTTAGCTGTTGTTTGGCAAATTCTAATCTCGTCTTCCTGTTTTTGAGGCTCACCAATGGTTTCCATCTTGTGTTGAACCCTCTGTATTCACTCTGGTGAAGTCTTCTTTTGATTGTTGACTTTGAAACACAAACACCTACCTCCTGGAGAGTGTTTCTGATCTGGCCAACTGTTGTGAAGGGCTTTTTCTTCACCAGGGAAATAATTCTTCTGTCGTCCACCACAGTGGTTTTCTGTGGTCTTCCAGGTCCTTTGGTGTTGCTGAGCTCACTGGTGCGTTCTTTCTTTTTAAGAATGTTCCAAACAGTTGATTTGGCCACACCTAATGTTTTTGCTATTTCTCTGATGGGTTTGTTTTGATTTTTCAGCCTAATGATGGCTTGCTTCACTGACAGTGACAGCTCCTTGGATCTCATATAGAAAGTTAACAGCAACAGATTCAAAATGCAAATGTCACTCCTGGAATCAACTCCAGAACTTTTACCTGTGTCATTGAAGATGAAATAATGAAGGAATAGCCCACAATTGTCCATGAAATAGCTTTTCAGTCAATTGTCCCATTACTTTTGGTCCCCTAAAAAGTGGGAGGCACATATAGAAAGTGTTGTAATTCCTACACCGTTCACTTGATTTGGATGTAAATACCCTCAAATTAAAGCTGAAAGTGTGCAGTTAAAGCACATCTTGTTCGTTTCATATCAAATCCATTGTAGTGGTGTTTAGAGCCAAAATAAAGAGAACTGTGTCGATGTCCAAATATTTATGGGCCTAACTATATATATATATATACATACATATACATACATATATATGTACATATATATATGACAATATCAATATTTGTCATTTGTGCAAGTCTCCAATGCAAAAAAAACACAATATACATATGATTTAATGTGCTATATGTTTGTTGAAAGTTGTATGGGAAAAAAAAACACTAAATAGTACTAAATAAACTTTGTCGGAGCAATGAGGCCACGTCGTTGTGACGTAGAGAAAATCCTTTGATCATTTTTAATCATCAACTTGTCGAGAACATAATCGACCGATCGAGTTAGACGTGGCTAGCTCAAGCGTGCTAGCATGAGTTTGTTCAAATGCCGAGCCTAAACATTTCTGTTTTTCCAAAATGGCTGACTTATGGGTGGGCGGAGCTAATGGAAGTACGTTGAAAATTTTAAATACATTTTATGTCTTTCTGTTTACGTTAAAGCTTTCAAAAAGTGGAATGTTAAAGTAGTTTTAGCATCCGCCATTTTAGCGCTGAGGCCACGCCCATTGTACAGAGAGAGGATCTTTTGATCATTTTTAATCATTAACTTGTCTGATTGAGTAAGAAAGGACATCCCAGAAAGGATGTCAATATTTGTCTCCACTCCAAAAACACAATATAGATATCATTTAATATGTTATAGGTTTGTTGAAAGTTGTACGTAAAGCAAACACTAAGTAGTAAATTCCAGTAAATATGAAAATAAACGTCATTAACGACACAAAAGTGAACAGATTTTTTTATTTTAAAGTGAACGTGTGGGGATAATATATTACATTTATGGCAACAAATCCCTCTAAATATGACACACATTTATATGTTTTCCTGGTTTCACTCTAAACTTATGCGGCATCTTGTCGAGAAAAAAAAACGTCCCTGTCCAAGGTCCTGAAATCTGCTTTCCCAAGCACGCGTCACGTGACTCCACGCAGCAGTGCCGAGCTCAGCAGCGAGCCTGCTGCTTTCTGAAGAGATTTCATGTGAGGAGGGGAGAGAAAAAAACCTCGAGCCTCTCATCATTTACCGCTCATCCTCTGTTGCTTTCATTCTTTCTTTTGATTGTCTTTATATAGAGAGCGATATTTGTTTATCTAACGATCGAGGAGAAGTGGAGCTTCCACGGGGAGATGTGAGTGTGTGACAAAAGATTTTATTTTATTTTATTTTTTTTAGGGATGCAGGACTTGTGCGGTTCCTCTCTTTGGACTTAAATGCCAACACGGTGAATGCGTCGGACGGGAGCGGAGGAGGCTGCAGCGTCCAACAAAGTCAGGCATCTTCTTCATTTGATTCCTTCTTCTTCTTCTTCTTCTTCTTCTTAATCCCAAACCTCTGGAGCGACTTCACAAAGATGTAACCACCGAGCCACCTTGTGCAGCTGAAGTCTATCTCCCACCCCTCCACCTCCCCCTTTCCCTCCATCCCCACCCCCCACCCCCCGCTCTTCCCCCCTCTTTACAACACACACACCATCAAAATGCAGAAGGGAATACGGCTCAATGATGGTCATGTCACCTACCTGGGGCTTTTGGCGAAAAAGGATGGTACGAGACGCGGCTGCCTGAGCAAGAAGAGCTCGGACAACACCAAATGGCACAGCAAGTGGTTCGCGCTGCTGCAGAACATGCTCTTCTACTTCGAGAACGAGTCCAGCTCGCGACCCTCGGGATTATACCTGTTGGAGGGATGCGTATGCGACAGAGCGCCTTCTCCCAAACCCTCGCTGTCAGCAAAGGAGTGTTTGGAGAAGCAGGTATGGAGAGAGCGCACGCGCGCGCGCACACACACAAACACACAGATAAACAGTCACTGTTTTATTCTTTTAATGATGAAATAACAAAGTGACTCATTTTCTCTCATTTAAACTCTGGTTTTAATCCGTGTATAATATTCCCAGCGCATGATGACCTCATAACCAGCGCATGCAGAATAACACGAGGTTCCAGAATTGCTGTATTGCGCGTTATGTAATGCATGCATGGCATTAATGATGAGGTAACAATATTAACACCTCATGGTGTTACAGCACGGCTGGCATCGCGTGTTCCGCATTAAAAAAAAAAAAACACAACTTAATCCCATTTTTTATGCTGTTTTTCCATTCTTATTATTTTTTTAGAGACTTTTCAGTGGCGCATTAAAAAAGATTTTTTGCTTCCTTATCAGCGTCGATGCATTTGCATTTCCAGCTATATATTTGCATCCAGCCATCATCATTTTACAGAGTGAGAGAGTCTTTTGTTCCAGTGAAACAGGGAGGAAAAAAAAAGAAAAGAAAGAAGACAGAGAGAGAGAAAATAAAAAAAAATAAAAGTTGTGACCTCAGGGTTTCCCTCTGGTGGTGAAATCAGGAAAAAATAGTTAACAGCAGGGGGCCAGTGTGCGGTTGATCAGTAGAATTTGAAGGATTTGAATTCAGTAGCCTGTTAATGCTCGTGTCTTAAAGCTCTAGTATGTAACAACGAATAAGTTTAATGGCAGAAATTGATTAAACTACAAATGTATCATGCTGTTTTTGTGTTTTATTTAAATAATAGTGTCGTTTCCATCACCGTTAGAAAAGCTGAAGTTTAAATATAAACACATATCTGTCACATTCAAATGAGTTCACACTCTTGGCTGCCACTCTGTGGTGGTGTTTAGATCTCCCGTCGCCCCCCGGCAACCGTAGCACACACAGGAAGTCAGTCCCGGCGGCATGGGCGGGCATTGGGGGGCCGTGCCCGCCCACAGAGTCAGCCGTGCCCCCCCTGGGCTTTTTATACAGTCTATGGCTGGGAGCTGTTTATTTTATTTGGGTTTTGTTTTTTACATCGGAGTGGCCAGCTCTCTATTATTTCTATCTTGGTTTATCGATCATACAACTCAACCAATCCAACCAACGAACGAAAGCAACATGCTGGCCAATCACAGGTGGTGGGGGCGGGTCACAGATGAGATGGTACGCTGTTAGCACTTGACGTTTATGGTCGCTAGTTACTAGCAGCGCCATTCACTTCTACTGGAAGCCGAAGCACTGAAGTAAAGAGTAACACTGGCGTAAACATTCATCAGGGGGTGCCACAAGTCTTCGTTTCGCTCGCAGCATTGTCCGTTATTTTAGCTACAGGGCAATGCCCGTTTACGTGCCTCCCGATTGTTAAAATTAGTTTTTCGTGCCGTGGCACCGAAGTCCATGCACTGTTCACGTTAGCTCCGTTAGCTCCTTGTGTCGCTTAGCGCGCCTACAGTGGAAGTGAAGCGGTCTGTTTATTAAAGGAAAAGAGCAGTGCTACAAATAACCAGCGTACCTGTGTAACTGCGTATGCGTGCCTCTGTTTTTAAAGTTTAGCGTTACTTTAGAGACTCATTTTAACAATCGGGAGCACTTAAACATGACGTCACACGCATCTTTTTCCGGTCAGTTGCCATGGAAACGTGTCATGCGCCGTATAGTGCCCAGCGCCCCAAAATATTTTTTTTTAACAATTAATACAAACTTTGTGATTTGTTAGCTTCTTAAATGTGAATATTGTCTGGTTTCTTTGCTCCATTTGACAAAAAAATCCTTAAAACTAGGTTCCAGGTGAGCCTACTCACAAACTTTAGGTTACGTGTAGGCAGAAGGGTAACACTGCTTTGTGCTGCTCCTTGTGCTCCCCAGCTGCTGTAGCTACTTCTTCCAGTATGAATGTTTACTTCAGTGTTCAGGTTGACATCCGTGCTTCTTTTTCCAGTAGTGAAGCTGCTGTATGGTGCTATCTTCTTGAATACATGCTTTATTTGATAAATGTACACAGCACGACACACTTTTTTTTGTAGATTTTGTGATGAACTGCCCCTTTTTAGTAAGAGCAAAATTATTTCTCCACACTGTAGGAGTGGTCACAGAGCCATATTGTTCACCCTGAAGCAAATAAATAAATAAAATAGGCTATAAAAAACCTATAAAACCTATAAAAAATAGGTTGAAAAAGTTTGCCCCCCTGAAAATTTTTTATGCCCCCCCTTAAATGTTTTTCTGCAGCCGGGTCTGCAGGAAGTGCTTTGTCTCGTGTCAACATAGACGGAGGCAACGGAAACGTGGCGCGAGTTAAGCTTAGAGACGCGGTTAAATTAAACATAAAGCAAAACAAGTGCATGTGAGAAGTTTCCAAAGGGAATTCTCCTTGCACCACGAAAAATGTACATTTGGCAGTTTGATGGGGTTTTTTGCTCTACTGCTGTATACATGCAAACGCTCCCTCAGTCAGGTCTGATAGGGACGCAGCGAACAAATCCACGTTACATCATCTCTGTTTACCAGAAACAAAAATAGACGCATAATAATGACCCTATTACACAAATAGCGCTGCAGCTTTAAGGCAAGATATTGGTGCTTTTCTATTATACAGTTCTAGCACGACTCGGCTAGCTCGGCTAGCGTTAGTACCTGGTGCTTTTTTTAGTACCTGCTCTAGCGAGGTGTCAAGCAAGCTGTGACCGTTACTAAAATGTCCACAGGAAGAGTCATGAGCACGGTGTCCCACACTAGATTTAAACCGGTGAGAGTGTTAAAGCGAGCTAGCGTGGCTGCTGCTCACAAAAAAAATACACAGTGGCCCGTCCACCGAACTAAGCAGCAAGTAAAAACCATCACCTGTCTGTGTTTGTGTCGCTTATAAAGCGACGTTGCGGTAGCAGTTCTCTTCAGCTCGATACCGAAAACCAGAGTCGAGTACAGCTAAGTAGTGCTAGCGTAGCATACCTTTCGAATGTTTCTGATGTGACAACAAAAACAAACAGAGAGGAACAGCTCCACGCAAATAATCCAACAAAGAAAGATGACATAGGTAATGGCTACACAAATAAAAGTGCTAAGTAGAACCATGTAAGGTTCTTCGGCTTGTTCTCATAGGAGAACCCTTTTGGAGGGTTCCACCCAGAACTCTTTTTAAACCCTTTATTCAGGAAAGGGGTTTTAAAGGGTTCTCTGGATCAAAATGGTTCTTACTGGAACCATTAGTGTTACCAAGAACCCTTGAAAAACCCTTTCTTCAGAAGCAAATGGTTCCAGGTAGAACCTCAGCCCTTGTAGAAGAACCCTTTTGGAACCCTTACTCCTAAGAGTGTATGAGAGTTGTTGTGAAAGTGTGTTTAGATTATTTCTGGTCTGTGAAGGCCACCGTAGTTTCCCTGACGATTGCTCTAAGACAGAAAGTGAAGCTCTGCTTCCTCTGAAGTGTCTAAGTCAGAATGTGTCACGAGTTCGTCCAGAATCAGTCGGTTTATCGCAGATCGTCTTACGTAGTTCCCGTATTCCCGTAGCAGCCTCCGCGTTAAAACCCGAGCCTCGATGGCGATTTGGATAAATTATGGACAAAAAAACCCCCACCACTTTCACGGAAGTGTGGATTGTTATTTTCTCGGCGATACATCGACCATTTTCATTTGTACATAAACAGCGTAGATAAAAACACTATTTTTTAGCATTTCAGTTTTACGTAATTATCACATTTTCCTTGTTCTCGTTGTTTGTTTTCTGGTGCTAAAATTAGCTTCCCCCTTGTTTTAAAGACGAGCACGGGAGTCCTGCGTTTGTTTGGAAACTACACTTTCGCCACTAGATGTCACTGCTTCTTCCACAGTGGACGGTGTGTCTCTTTTTTTTAAATCAGACAAAGTTGCCAGCAGCTCAGCACTCCGCTCTGTCGGAATGAGGCTTGAATCCAAAGAGCTCTTCCTGTGAACAGCTGCCTCTCTGCTGACAAAGCAGAATGCATGGACACACTGGCTACACACACACACACACAAACCCCACAAAAACTATCCAAGAAAAGACAAAAAAAGAGTGTGGAAGAATTCATTTTGTCAGAGAGAAAAAAAGACTGATGAACAGAATAAAACATATTGATTCTCTTTGTTCTGTGAATCCTCTGGTCTTGGCCCGCGAGGCGGCATAAACAGCGACTATTACTGTATGATGAAGCGCTTCCTCTCAACGTAAACAAACTGGCAAACATCCTTAAGAGGACAAACACTCTTAAGAGTATAGGAAAACACAACGTCCTCCTATCTGCTTCCTATTCCCCACCGGATTCACGGCGGCGGCCGCGTGGCGATGTTTAAGCAAATCCACGATAATCCCCACATTATATTTATCCACAAATGCAGTTTCACAAGTGTGTGTGAAAATGATAATGTGCTTGAGCTCTGGGAGAGCGAGAGAGAGGGGGGGGGGTTTCCATGGCAACCCTTATTTGCATCTTAAATAATGATGCAGTTGAAAGAAAGTGGGATAACAGAGGCGACAGAAGTAGAAGTACATGTACGAGCGCGGAGCTAAATTTGGAAAGAGCAGCGGAAAAATAACCCGCAAGATTCTGCAGGAGCAGGTGATGGAGATCTGATCAATACTGGTGATCATTAATATAAATCAAGGCCCGGAGAAAGATTTGCTATATAGATATAATATATTACACAATATCGTACAGTACTTGTATAAGTTTTAGCTCCAAAGCAAAACAAAACAAGCTTATTTGTATACCTTTATACATGTAGAACTTCAAAAATATGGGGAAAAAAAGTAAACATTAAAAGAAAACTTGTTAATAAACAAGAATAATTGGATGAAATCAGTGTTTCGATATTGTGGGAGGATTTTAATCTCATATCTTTGTTAAATTTGGCTTAACAATTTATCGCTTTCAAATATAAAAACACACAATTGCAACACAACATATAAATATAAAGCGTATGCCATGCACTTTATGCACCATATAATTTCCAGGATAATTCCATTGACTTCCACTGATTGCCCCCTGGTGGCTAACTGCTACTTTCATCGTACGTCCTGGGTTTCTTTTGATACTTTTTTTTTTTTTTTTTCAAATCAGACGACGTCTGCGTTTAAAGGACAGTGTGTAGAGTGTTTCATTTTTGGATGGTGTCTCATGCGCTAATGCGCTATAGCATAGTGCTAACTATAGCGCTGTAGCTAACGATTATTTTTTTGTTCCATAAATTGTTGAAAAATGAAGAGAATTTGACCTGGAAATGATGTCCACAAACCAAAAACAATCAGCTTTTAACAATTTCTTTGTTATACGGAGCAAAAGAAACCGGAATATATTCACATCTAAGACGCTGAAAGGTCAGATAAACGTGTTTTAATTCACAAAAAAAAAACATTTTTGAACCTGCATGTGTTTGTGTGACAAATCAATCTGTTGAAATCATCTTTTATTAACATAACCGTATTCTACCTCTATTACGACATCATTTTTCCTAAATAAGGTTGTTAATACGTGCTTAATATATACTAATAAAGGGCTAGTCTGCTATTTATATGCATGTTAGTCAGCACCTAGTTAATGGTGAACATGTGTTCCCTAATCTAAAGTGTTAATAAATGTGAATATTAATGAGTAAACTGCTGATAAAGCACACTCAGGTTTTTTTTTTTTTTTAAGTTTGGCTAAAAATGGCTCCAGAGAGCGTCATGGAACCATATAATTAGACACACCGATAAGACGACTGCAGAGGAACTGTTTCCTGTTACTATTTTCAAACCTGTAATAACGTGTGAAGAGAGGAGAATCTGCTGCATTTTCAGGGACTTTAAGACCTTTTAAAGGTGCACGACGTGACTCAGCCATAAACCTTAAAGCAGCAGCAGCAGCAGTGAGTGTGTTTAACATCACACAGCAGACACACTCACTTCTCACAGAGATCATGGAGGGGGAAAACTACAACGACACGCATGCCTTCGCTGCCAGAAATAGATTCCCTTTGACGGCAGGATGAATGTCTAATGAAAGTGAAGATGGAGGAGCAGTCGGCTGTAAATAATGATCCACCGCTGCTGCAGGTTGATCGGCGCCTGTTGAGCATCTGCGGGACAAAGATTAGAGTCGCTCGTATCAATGTCTGACTTTAATTTTTGGCATTTAAAAAGGTTTTAATAACAATTTTAAAAAAACGGACTTTAGTTAATGATAAAAAGGTGACACAAGGCAACGTGTCTGACCTTAATAACGTTGAGTAAGTGTTTTTTGAACTTATGAATGCAGGATATGTATGGCTATATTTTTAGCAGTCAGTCTTAGGGAATAAAAAAATCATATTAATCAGTGATTTTATTGTTGTTATTATTGGTAGAAGACAATATAAAGTACAAAAACTTTTCTAGATAATACACAACATAACCCATGATCAATAAATATAAGTCATATAGGCCAATAAAATAAGGGAAATTAATCAAATGATGTTAAGGAACAGATATTTAAAGGTTAAATGATTCCAATAAGAAGGAAAGTAAATAGTTAAATCGTCTAAAAATAACTGCTGCTGTGCTGTTGTCAAATGTTATTTAAGCGCTATAATAAAACGTTTGGTGTCAAAAGCAACAACAAAGAAAAAAAAAACCTCAAATCTTGAATCTTCTCATCTATGACGGCCAAACACTGCTCCAATTATCGCTAAAAATAATTACTGTATCATCAACATATAGCATAATAATTTTTTTTCAGATTTATGTCATAAAAGTGTCACTTTTCTTTATATAATACATAGTTACAAAGTAGCTGCAAAAGAAAACAAATCAGAATCAAATATAAAAAAACATATTTCAGTTGAAAACTACAGCTTATCGTTAAAATCTGTGTCAAAGACACATTTAAAAGTGTAACGATGACCCATTTTCATTTTAGTGCAGTTTTCTCCAGACACCTTTAGCGTCGTTAGCGCGCCTACAGTCGAAACTGGCGCTACAAATAACCAGCGTACCCGTGTACTGCGTATGTGTGCCTCTGTTTTTAAAGTTTATCGTTACTTTAGAGACTAATTTTAGCAATCGGGAGTCACGTAAACATGACGTTACGCACGTCTTTTCACGGTCAGTCGTCACGGAAACGCTTCATGAGAAGAAAATACCCAGTGAGTGCTAGTTGTCTTGGAAAACATACCTGACATCGTGGCACTTTGTTTCAGCTGCTGTTGTTCCCATAGACCTTAAAATCCCATAGACCTTTTCAGATTTGGAAACGGCCTATGGGATTTTTATGCACAAACATCTACAGGGTCTACAGAGAATGATCCATGAGAAGAAAATACCTATTGAGTGCTAGTTCTCTTGGAAAACATACCTGACATCGTGGCACTTTGTTTCAGCTGCTGTTGTTCCCATAGACCTTAAAATCCCATAGACCTTTTCAGATTTGGAAACGGTTTATGGGATTTTTATGCACAAACATCTATAGGGTCTACAGAGAATGATCCATGAGAAGAAAATACCTAGTGAGTGCTAGTTCTCTTGGAAAACATACCTGACATCGTGGCACTTTATTTCAGCTGCTGTTGTTCCCATAGACCTTTTTAGATTTGGAAACGGTCTATGGGATTTTTATGCACAAACATCTACAGGGTCTACAGAGAATGATCCATGAGAAGAAAATACCCAGTGAGTGCTAGTTCTCTTGGAAAACATACACTGTTAACCGCTGTTAATCTGCCCACCACTAGTTGGTTAACCATGAGTCGGTTAACACCACATATGATGTTATCTTAAAAACAAACGTTTAAAAACACACTAACAGTTCACAGATCACTTAAAAACAGATTTACTCCCACGCGACGTGGAAATACAGGACACACAACTCCACAATTAGCCGAGGCTGGAGTCCAAGCACAAAAATTAAATCACGTTCATCTTTTTACACGAGTGACACAAGAAAAACGCACAATAATAATAATAATAAAAAATAAATAAAAGAAACACCACACACACACACACACAGCCCTAACTGTTCACACTGAACTGGAGTTGCTAGGAAACAGGTATCTTCGCAGTTATGTAATTAGCCGCGGCTCCAGCCTCCATCGTCTTATGGCATTTCCTCCTGGGAAACCGGAGACATCCCAGGAACCGAGAGCTGGGGGGAGGCTTCCCCTCAGCATGCTCCATCAATTGAGCACATTATAGTGGGCGATGGTGGGGGTGGGTGGGGGGGGCGACGGGGACGACGTGGCTTCCCCAGGCCCTGTGTGGTTTTAAATCACCCACTTGATGTCTGCAGCAGCAGCACCATTACTGTGTGAAAACGTACAGTTATACGTATACAGAGGCTATAAGAAATATGTGCAATATAGATGTGTTTTATATCCTTTTTTTGAGCACAACCTACACTACCGTTCAAAAGTTTGGACTCACCTATACAATTTGTTTGTGTGTTCCGTTAAAAGTCACACTTTTATTCATCAAAAGAGTTGCAAAATAAATAGAAAATATAGTCTAGACGTTGACAAGATTAGAAATAATGATTTTTATTCAAAGTATTCAAGGGTTTTCTAACCATCCAATAGCCTTCTAACGCCATTAGCAAACACAATGTTACTGAGCTCCACGAACTGGAGCTCAGGATCCGGATGGGAGAGGATAGGGGCTGAGGTAAACATCTCCTTGAGGCGGAGGAAAGCAGACTCGGCATCATTGGACCACAGGAACGCCTGTTTGGGAGAGGTAAGTCTGATAAGAGGTTCAGCAATACGACTGTAATTCTTTATGAATCTTCTGTAGAAATTAGAAAAACCCAAGAAGCGTTGTAGCTGCTTCCGGGTGGTGGGTGTCGGCCAGTCCTTGACTGCAGAGATCTTAGTAGGATCTGGTGCAAGACTGCCTTGCTCAACAATAAATCCAAGAAATGGTACCGATGTTGTGTGAAACATGCACTTCTCGGCCTTCACAAACAGTTTGTTTTCTAAGAGTCTTTGTAAAACTAGTCGGACATGCTGGACGTGTTCCTCTTCAGTCTCAGAAAATATCAGGATGTCGTCCAGATATACGAAGAGGAATTTGTCCAGCATGTCGCGCAAAATGTCATTAGCCAGGTGTTGGAATACTGCAGGGGTGTTAGTGAGGCCAAAAGGCATGACTAAATATTCGAAATGTCCCATGGGAGTGTTAAACGCCGTCTTCCACTCGTCCCCCTCTCTGATGCGAACCAGGTGATAAGCATTGCGCAAGTCGAGCTTGGAAAAGATCCTGGCCTTACTGAGGGGGTTAAAGGCGGCGTCTAGAAGAGGGAGTGGGTAACGATTCTTCACCGTTATCTCATTTAGCCCACGATAGTCAATGCAGGGCCGAAGGGATCCGTCCTTCTTCTCTACGAAGAAAAATCCTGCCCCTACAGGGGAAGATGAGGGGCGAATGAGACCTGTAGACAATGACTGGTTGATATAGTCATTCATGCTTTGATGTTCGGAGCGTGAGAGGTTATAGAGTCTTCTGGAAGGAAGAGTGGCGCCAGGAAGGAGATCAATGGCGCAGTCGTACGGACGATGAGGGGGTAACGAGAGGGCCCGATCCTTGGAGAATGCCTCAGCCAGGTCGTGATAACTCTCTGGGACACCGGAGAGGTCGGGGGGCACTGGTGGGACGTTGGCTGTTCTCTGTGGTGAAGGTTGAGCAGATCTGAGGCAGCGGGAATGGCAAGGAATACTCCAGCTGGACAACCGACCCGAGGACCAGTCGAAGGAGGGGTTGTGAAGGGACAGCCACGGAAGACCCAGAATCACTGACGCGGAGGAAGCCGGAATGAGGAACAACTGGATCTCCTCGACGTGGTTCCCAGACAAGACCAAGGTGAGGGAATGGTGCGAAGAGTCACTTCAGCCAGCCGATTTCCGTTGAGGTCCGAGATGATCTTGGGTTGCGGCAGGGAGATCGTAGGGATGCCAGCCTGTTCTGCCAGATGCGTGTCGATGAAGCTTTCGTCGGCTCCGGAATCCACCAGGCATGTGGTGGAGAAACAGTCCTGGTTCCAGCGAAGTTGAGCCTTCAGGGAGACCCGGGTAGGTGCAGGACAGGAGATGGTCCTGCTCACCAGCACTCCTGCGTGCGCTGGTGAGCTCAGGCTTTTGGGCGATGTGGACAGTACGACATGACGTGACCAGCCTGTCCGCAGTATAGGCAAGCTCCGGACTGTAATCGTCGTCTTCTCTCCGTGGGCGATAAACGTGTTCGCCCCAGCTGCATGGGTTCAGGAAGGCTAACCACGTTAGCAGAAGGGACAGGCAGAGAAGAAGAGACGGAAGAATGTGGGGTATCTGGGGTACGCACCGTAGGGTGACGTCGTCTATCCATCCGCCTTTCACGGAGTCTACAGTCTATGCGAATAGCTAGTTCGATTAACACTTCAAGATGGGGTGCTATATCGCGAGTAGCTAATTCGTCCCGTAGTTCGTCCGTAAGCCCACGTAGGAAAATGGCTCTTAAAGCCGCGTCATTCCACCCACTCTCAGATGCTAATATGCGAAAGCTGACGGCAAAATCAGCGGCAGATGAGTTACCTTGTTTCAATGAAAGTAGTTGGTTTGAAATGTCACTATTATGAAACGCTTGGTCGAAAACCCGGTTTAACTCCGTAGAAAACGTAGTATATGAGATGGAGCGGTGGTGATCATTTCTAAGGAAGGCCGTGGCCCACTGAGCGGCTCTACCAGTTAGCAGGTTTACTACAAACGCGATCCTAGCATGACTTGTAGGGTAAGTGCTAGGTTGTAGGTCAAAAACAAGTGAGCATTGAAACAGGAAACTCGCACATTTATTAAGTTCCCCCGAAAATCGTTCGGGGGTAGGAACAAACGGTTCGCGGGGAGCTAGCGCGGGGGCTAACGTAGGGGTAACTGGTGGAGAAGGGGCAGGCAGTGGAACAGGTAACCCGGAAGTTAGCAACGGCTGAATGCTAGCAGTTAGCTCACGAACGGCGTTGGCTACGTCTCTTAGCAGGCCCTCGTGTCTGCGTATGGCCTCGCCGTGAGAAGCTAACGCCTGGTGTATTACATCCCTGTCTGCCGGGTCCATAGTTGGTCAGTTCCAACTGTTACGTTTCCCCTTTAAAGGGAAAACCTAGATCTTAGGGAGTTGGACCCGAATGCAGAGCAGGACACAGGTGAGTATATATATAATAATAATATTTATTAAAAACGAAAACATAAATATATATCTATATATATAAACACAAATACACGCGCTAGAGAGGGTGTAGAATGTGACAGTATAAGAGAGAGTGAAACAGCAGCAGACCAGATCCTCAGCGACTCCTTCGTGGCAAACACAGTTTGTTTTCTCACGTTCCCACGGAACGGACTCACTCGAGGTGTACAGCGAGGAGGGTTTGAAGATCCACGAAGGTTGAGGAGAGGTGAAGCCGCGTCGTCGTGGTGGAAGAGACGAATGCGGTAGAGAAGAACAGGAGTAGGCGATTCCAGGAGTGGTAGGAAATCCGCGGAGACTCTGTGTTCTTCTCTCGGCAGGAGACGTGGAGACCTGAATACGGAGATTGAGGTGAGTACTGGAAACGTCAGGAATTCTAGTAGCGTAGTATGAAAGCATTTACCAGCTAAGCGAAAACGTGGAACTGACACCAGAGAGACGCGAAGTCCCGCCTTATATGCCCGGATGATTGCTGATCAGGCGCAGCTGGGCAGGAACTGCGCAGGTGGACGTCATCTCTGGCGTCATGTGGGAACTGGGTCAACCACGCCCCCTGCAGGGTGAACACAGAGAGAAGAACAGAGAGCAGCAGGCAACAACAACAATAAAAATAGACGCCATGAAATGTGGATCGTGACACACAATGTACATTAGAACACTGGAAATGGGCCTCTATACACCTATGTACATATTCCATTAAAAACCAGACGTTTGAAGCTAGAATAGTCGTTTGTATGTATAGAGTGTATTTCTGAGTGACCCCAAACTTTTGAACAGTAGTGTATAGGCAATCAATTCATTTTCACCAACTCTATATACACACCTGAGTACTCAAAATGTTTGAAATCGGATTGAATTGATGAAATTGGGAACACGTCACAGTTGGCTCGTTTTTATGAACAACAAGAAAAGCTAATTTTGTGACTTCTGCACAATTATCGCTACTTTATATGACAGCTAAAATGTGGCATGAAATGAATCAGAGCTTTGATTCAACAACGCATAACAAGGCATGAATATAATACTATGGTGGGTAAGGAATTGAAAACGAAAGACGTTGCTTTCAATTTAGCGATAAAGACGATAGACCCTGGTCTATCCAGTAGAACACTATTTCAGCTCTTCCTCCGAGAACCAGCAGAGCAAGCGAGTACCACAGTTTGAGAACCATGGTATTCGACTTAGGGATAATGAAAAACAGGCACATGTATAAAGTTTGGAGTTTTAAGCCTCATTCAGGAGCTTAATTCTCTCTTTTTGTCTTGTTTTCAGTACTATTTCACCGTAAACTTCACCCACGAGAACCAGAAGGCGCTCGAGTTGCGCACAGAGGACGTGAAGGACTGCGATGAATGGGTGGCTGCGATATCACACGGCAGGTAAAGTCACTTTTAAAAAACGTGCCGACGCGGCAATTAGAAGTCAAATTAGTCACTAAAGGGTGAGTGATGTTTGAGCGATGTCTGCGGAGGAGACGTTGCCATGGTTTCATGAGTGGGCTTGACAATGTGAGGAATAACAGACTTGAAGAACACAGGATTGTTTCCATGTGATGTGATTCCATTATTGTAAAATATCATAAGTGTAGATGCTGCAAAACAACACCATGTGTGTGTGTGTGTGTGTGTTTACAGTTACAGGAACTTGGCCACCGAGCATGAAACTCTCATGCAGAAGTATCTTCATCTGCTTCAGATTGTGGAGACGGAGAAAACAGTTGCTAAGCAACTTCGACAACAGATAGAGGACGGGGAAATCGAGATCGAGAGGCTCAAGTCCGAGGTAATATTTTGCGGGTCTTTTAGATATGAAGACTTTCCCGCCCATCAGCGCCACAATAATCGGAATTCAGGGATTCTGCCCCAAAGTCACACATCACAAAATGTGTGAGATTGGGACAACTTTTTAACCAAACTTAAAGCAGATATTTGTCAGAGACTTGACCGAGGTATCACAGGTGCTGCACATCTGACACGAAAGAGCTTTTAGTATCACTAGAATATATTATTTAACCCCAAATGGATTTTCTTCACCAAAACCTTGCTAATGCTCAGAATGCTTATGCTAATATTCCCTTCAAAGTTTAACATAAGAATATTTTGTCCATTTTGTACCTTTTAGGAAATGACACATCTGGTGTTCATGTTAATTTACTTGCTGGCCACTATTAGGTATGCAGGACAACTAGTACAGTGTACGCTATAGTGACCTATAGATGTTTGTGTATAAAAATCCCATAGACCTCTTCCAAATCTGAAAAGGTCTGTTGGATTTAAAGGTCTATGGAAACAACAACAGCTGAAACAAAGTGCGACAAAGTCAGGTATGTTTTCCAAGAGAACTAGCACACACTGGGTTTTTTCTTCTCCTGGACCATTTTCTGTAGACCCTATAAATGTTTGTATATAAAAATCCCATAGACCTTTTACAAAAATTCAAATTTGAATTTCAGCAGATCTACATGCACTGAGTTGCTAGCATAAATGTTGTTTATAGTGGCGTAGATACATCTATGGATGCACTGGGTACTCATAGTCTCATAGTGATGTTTCCCGAGATCACCACGGGTGTTTCGGGGTCTCACAACATCTGACATCCTCCCCTCAGACGACCCAGTCGGGAGTTGATCATGAGGCCCCAAAAAGCAAACACTAGGCATCAGTGATGTGTGGCCATCTGCCTAGGCCGGTTGAGGTGAAAGGAAAACAGGGGATATGTTAAAACAGGGGATATGTTAAAACAGGAGAAAGAGGGAACATTTACCATCAAATTAAGGCCAATGCACAAACACACAGTAATGACACAGCAACAACATTAACGTTAGACTCTCAAAATATCCACCATGTTGCTCTCTTTCTGTCCGACTGACCGGATTTTCTATCTGAAGACGAATGTTATATATTTTTGCTGCTTCTTGCATTTCTCTCATAGTCCTTTTCCAACACAACACAACAAGTTGAATCAGGAGGAAAAAGACAATAGATTATGCTGATTATTGTCCAGTTTTGCCTTGTCGTACGTGTCGTCCAGCGCGAAGGGCACAAAGAGGGAAGAGCTGCGTTCAGGGTCGACCACAATACGTCCAATAGGAGTGCATTCATCTGAACAAACGGTTCGTTTTACTTTAATGTGCAAATGTGATGCTTCGAAAATCAAATTGTGTGCTGAATATGCATGAGCTCAGCTTTATAGCGCAGCTCTCTCCTGTGAACGCCGATGACAATTAGCTCTCTCTGCCCGTCGGCAAAGTAAATGGAGACACTTAGCTTCAAACAGCTCGAGGAACCTCCTCCAGTCTGAGTACGAACAGTATATATATGGTATGATCCTGTTGCATTTAAATGAGCCATACCAAGTGAAAGGATTGAAGTTTATTCAGGCTAATGTTTCGGTGCTGACGGGTTTCGCTCCTGCAAACTCGTGCCGTTTTAACCCGAGAAGAGAAACATGTGTGAGTGGGAATCACTGGTCTGTCTGTGGTTGCTTCTGCAGATCGCCGGGCTGCTCAAAGACAACGAGAAGATCCACGCCAGCCCGACGGCCGCCCCCACCGACGACGACGACTCTGAAATCAAGAAGATCAAAAAAGTAAAAAAAAAATTGAAGTGTGATTTTATAGTGAATTCTTTAAAACTATTTTCTTTAACATAACTCCACAAACTCCGATGTCTTCTTCAGGTCCAGAGCTTCCTGCGAGGCTGGATCTGCAGGAGGAAGTGGAAGACCATCATCCAGGACTACATCCGCTCGCCGCACGCCGAGAGCATGAGGAAGAGGAACCAGGTGGTGTTCAGCATGTTGGACTCGGAGGCCGAGTACGTCCAGCAGCTCCACATCCTGGTCAACAACTTCCTCCGGCCGCTCAGGATGGCGGCCAGCTCCAAGAAACCGCCCATCACCCATGACGATGTCAGCAGCATCTTCCTCAACAGGTTGGACGTTTCTTACAAGTCTTACAATTCTACAAATACAGTGTTGACTTGTACTTAAAGGACAGACGATTCTGCCAATTTAGTTACAAACATCCTTGTTTTTTCAATATTAAAAGTCCATGGTGAGGATTTATTGGCAGAAATTGAAAACACTATCAAAAAGAATGTTTTGCCTTAGAATAACATGTAATATGTAGTTAAAACAAGGCCTCCAAGAACGTTCTGTGAACGTTACCCTTTTGGTTGCAGGAACGTTCTCCTCATAGGTTCTCCTGTGGTTGAGATGGAAAGTTTTCCTAACGTTAGTTTTTGGTTGCACATTTAGTTCCCATAACGTTACTTTGTCACAACCTTCATACAACCTATAGAAGACATTCTCTTTTGGTTCCCAGGACGTTCTTTGAACGTTATCTTTTTGCGGTAGGAACATTCCCCTCATAGGTTCTCCTGTGGTTGACATGGAAAGTTTTCCTAATGTTAGTTTTTGGTTGCACTTTTGGCTCCCAGAACGTTTCCTATTGTTGTGGGAACGTTCCCTGAAGATTTTCCAAAGGTTTTCCGGTGTTTGTCACAGGAAAAGTTGAAAGTTGAAAGTTGAAAGCTTTCCTATAGTTCCCCTAACGTTAGTTTTTGGTTGCACATTTAGATCCAAGAACGTTACTTTGTCACAACTTCATTTCCAAAGGTTCCCAAAATGTTCCTTGAACGTTACTTTTCCTATCTTCATATAACCTTTAGAGAACGTTCTCTTTTGGCTCCCAGAACGTTATCTTTTGATTGCGAGAATGTTCCCTGAAGGTTCTCCTCTAGGTTCTGGAAAGTTTACCAAACGTTAGTTTTTTGGTTGCACATTTGGTTCCCAGAACATTACTTTGTCACAACCGTCATACAACCATTGGAGAACGTTCTCTAAAGGTTTGAAGGGGAAAGAGGAAATAACGAAAAACAATAAATTTAAGGTGGAACAATTCCTGTTCCATTTAGGGTGCAGCTCCAAGAAGACTTGATTACAAATGATTGCAAATGAGCGACGTTCATGGAACCAATTTTTGGTTTATTAGACTATTTTTTAGATATATTGAAATCTGCAATCATGCAACTGAAACACACATGGTTGATATTGCATTGGTATCAGTTAACATTGGTATTTTTAAAAATGGCCATGGCATTTTCCAACCTCAATTCTTTAAAAATGTTATGACCCAATTTGAATAAAGAAAACATGTAATGTATGACTAAGTGAACTAAAATGACTGAGCTGTAACGTGTAGACGTGTTGAGTCCTTCCGCCCGATCGGGGGATTCTTGGCTGGACACACAGACAGTGCGGCGAAAACAGTAATCTGCATGAACAGAAAAATAATCCGCCCACGCACACTCGTCCCGAGCTCAGTCTTGTTTCAAAAAACCTGCTCTTGTGCACAGTCTGGGCTTTCAGCCGTCACATGCACACTGGATTTTGGCAGAACGGTCAACTCTCAAACTCTGTATTTTAATAAATAAATCTCTCTTTTTCTGT
This sequence comes from Microchirus variegatus, assembly GCF_963457635.1. Lineage (NCBI taxonomy): Eukaryota > Metazoa > Chordata > Actinopteri > Pleuronectiformes > Soleidae > Microchirus > Microchirus variegatus. The sequence goes on from NC_139809.1 coordinate 15,862,297, forward strand.
TGTCGTCCCCAGTGAAACCATCATGTTTCTACATCAGATATTCTACCAAGGTCTAAAAGCCAGAATAGCGAGCTGGCCGACCTTAGTGCTCGGTAAGAAAAACCTCCTCTGTTTTTATTTAAATTTCCTCATCGTGTGACCACGTCCAAGTCCGTCCGCGGTCATGTTTCCTCTCCTCTCTCTCTCTCTGCAGCCGACTTGTTCGACATCCTGCTGCCGATGCTCAACATCTACCAGGAGTTTGTGAGGAACCACCAGTACAGCCTGCAGATCCTGGCCCACTGCAAGCAGAACCGAGACTTTGACAAGCTGCTCAAACAGTACGAGGCCAAGCCCGACTGCGAGGAGAGGACTCTGGAGACCTTCCTCACCTACCCCATGTTCCAGGTTTGTCTCACTGATATACACAGGGAAGTTTAAAAAAAAGAGAGAGAGAGCGAGAGGCTGCATTTGCTGCAGAGACGCAGCCCCGGTGCCAGACTTTGTCGTTTGCCGAGCCAAGTTCTCCTCTCCGTATATAAACACTACCCTTGGGCCATCTATATTTCATCAGCTTAACACTGGGTGGCTATTGCTATGCCAATGATGCCTCATTGTAGCTGTCTATAAAGCAGTTGGCCACTTTGGGTTTTTTTTTGAGCTGAGTGTCTGCGTGTGATCTAAATAAAAACCATCAAACAACCTGCTCCCATTTCCACAACAGACAGTTAACCCTAACCCTGGAATAGTCTTAAATAATGGTGTTTGCACCTAAACTAATACTATGTTAATGTATTTTGGAGAAAGAAGGGTTAGGGTTGGGAAAGGGGGACTCACGCTCACTGCCACTGTCCCTTCGTAAGCCAACGTTTAAACCCTAACCCTAGGGTTAGGGTTCAGGTTTGGGTGTGGGTTAGGGTTTTTTGACATTTGTTTTAAATTAAATAATTTCCATTTGGCATAAATTGAATATAAATCAATCATCCTTGTGTTTTTTTATTGTTGTTTTTTCAAATTTGTCACCTGATTGTTCTGAATTGTTGTTTTTATCCCTTCTGATGATAGGGTTAGGGTTTGGAGTTGGGTTAGGGTTAGGGTTAGGGTTTTTTTTACATTTGTTTTCAATGAAATGATTTCCATTTGGCATAAATTGAATATAAATCAATGATCCTAGTGTTTTATTTTTTAAATGTGCAGTCATCTGATTATTTAAGAATATTCTTAAGTAATGGTGTATGCACTTAAACTAATACTATTTTAATGTATTTTGTAGAATCTAGGATTAGGGTTAGGGTTTGCGGTTGGGTTAGGGTTTTTTGACATTTGTTTTAATCGAAATGCTTTCCATTTGGCATAAATTGAATATGAATCAATGATCCTTGTGTTTTATCAGCTGATCGTTCTGAATTGTTTTATTTCGTCCTTTTGATGATTACAAGTCTCTAAATAATGCTTCTGGCTTTAATAAAAGGCTAATTTCTGTGCAAAGTGTGCAGTTTCCTCAACAATCCTCCCCCCCCCCCTGCTGGGGCCCATAGTGCAGCCTGTGCTGCGTTGATAACACATTTTTTTTTTTGCTGATTACTATAGATTGTTGCTCTCCACTGATTTACTCCTCATTAGCGTATGTGTGTGCTTGTATATTTCTGGTGCTGTGTGTGTATGTTTGTGTTGTTGTTGTTGTTGTTGTTGTTAACTTTTTCATATTCTGCTGCTGCCTCCGCAGATTCCTCGCTACATTCTCACACTCCACGAACTCCTGGCGCACACGCCCCACGAACATGTCGAGCGAAACAGTCTGGACTACGCCAAATCAAAGCTGGAGGAGCTCTCCAGGTACTTTTGTGGGATTTTGTGTGAAAACAATCACAGGCCTCCGATTAATCTGAGGTTTTAAGAGCAAAACCATTGCAAATACGTCTTTAGTATTAACTTCTTCATTAAGAGATTTAAGGAGTTTTTTCAGCTTCAGAAAGAATATGAATAAATCCATACTCCATCTTTTAACATGGGAGTCAATGGCAGATTTAACCAGAACTTTTATATGATTTTAAGAAAAACTGCAATTCATGTGAAAATGAAAACAACACACAGGGTTAGACAATGACCATAGCAACCTTTATATGTAAAATATGTCTCTGGAAATTGTGGGCAGAAGATGAGTTGTTTGGAGATTTTTGTGATTATTTTACTGGACCTAGTGTGTGGCACTCTAGCTGCGCAATACACACTCATTATAAAATATGAAAACATCCCAAAAAAAGTGCACATTTTAAACAGCAATTGTTTAAAAACCGTAATATGTATCGAAACTTTGGTTTAGGTGAGACAAGTCCCACGTCTCGTGGACCATTTAAAGGTTCAACCACGTCTCCACGTTAAAGTATGACACAATGAGGCTACAAAGTGGACTGGGGTTGATTATTTTTTCGACTGTTTCCCATTCATGTGCATGAGGAAAGTCTTTTTTGCAGTTTTTTTGGCGTTTTTTTGTCGCCACGGTAACTCGAAACGCTTAGAAAAGTCATGGCACACGATTCCCGATCAATGTGCACGTTTTGATATAGGATGTAGGGGGGGGTTGTCCTCAAAACTATGAAAATATTCAAATATACAAAGCTATAAAAAATGACAAATATTAAAAAACAAGTAAAACGATTTACTTGTAGTAACGAGTGATGAAATCTACTATCAAACCTGAAATATGTGTACAATTTTGTCATTTTGTGTCACGGATGTTGCTCCTGTGATGAAATGAGATTAATAATAAATGTATTTTTTTTCCCACAAGAATCATGCACGACGAGGTGAGCGAGACGGAGAACATCAGAAAGAACCTGGCGATCGAGCGCATGATCGTGGAAGGCTGCGAGATTCTCCTGGACACCAGCCAGACGTTTGTAAGACAAGGTAACTCGTGCAGAGGAGGACGTTCCTTCTTCTCCTGAAACATTGACCCATGTGTGTGTGTCTTTGTTTGTGTTCCTCTTCCACTCTGGAGAAAACTCCCCATGAGAGTCTTTCCAAGTGTAATTATGCTGTCCTGAGGGAAGCTCATGAGGAATCTGGGACATTAAATGTCATGAGTCCCCAGCAGGCCTCGATGGAAACAGAAAAAACAGAATCATTCTTAAAGCGACGCTCTCATGTGACTCTACGCGGATTCAACTGCTTATTCTCCCTCATTAGGGTCAAGTTTGGGGTTAAAAACGTTAGCGTTAGGGTTTGGGGGATCTCGTGAAATACATACAGTGTATTATTAGTGCCACATCCAATACGTGAAATCACTCTGGGGACAGTTTAAGACAACATACCTTGTAGATATTACACTCTCTTTACATTATATAGATTATCCTACTTTCTATCATGTAAATATTTGTTCTTTCTTACATTTCTTTGTGTTTAAAATGCATGTTGACAATTTATTACCCCCGACTTTTCAACCACATATGCTGCTGTAACTTTTTTTTTTTTTTTACTATCTTAGCATAGCGTAACGCAGGGGTCACCAACCTTTTTGAGACAGAGAGCTACCTTAAGGGTAAAAAATAATATGGAGGGCTACCATATAATATTTTTTTGTTTGTTTACCATTTAAATGATTAATATTATACTGGCGAACTGTCCAGGGCGTACCCCGCCTATCGCCCAATGTCTGCTGAGATAGGCACAGCACCCCCCGCGACCCTCTGGTGGAGGAAAAGCGGTAGATAATGGATGGATGGATGGATGATTAATATTATGCATTCAACTGCATACACATTCATTCCAGTGCTTACTCCTAACGATTACCAGTTTTTATAAACAATATCAAAGATATTTTACTGAGCGATCATACGGATACATGCAAGTGAGGTGAAGTGAAGTGAGCCCGCGGGCACCGTATTGGCTGCCTGCGGGCTACCAGGTGCCCGCGGGCACCACGTTGGTGACCCCTGGCGTAACGTAATGTAGCTTAGCTTAGTTTAGCGTAGCCTAGCTTAGCTTAGCTAAATTTATTTTAGTTTATCTTAGCTTATTTTAGCTTCAGTTATCAGTAATGGAGGACAATTAATGACATAAGAAATGAATGAATAGAAGAATTACATAAGTTAATTAATAAATTAATCAATTAATTAATTAATTAATCAATTAATATTGAACAAATATAAATAAATCAATGTATAGAAGAATAATTACATTAACTAATGAATGAATTAATTAATTAATTAATTTAAACATATAAATAAATGAATCTATATATAAATAAAATAAAATAATGAAAGAAAAGAAATGCATATCAATGTTTTTCTTTGACGGCCACCTTTCATTTATTTGGTCATCGTTTTATGCAGTTATTCATCATTTTTATTAATTTATATATTCATTAATTAATCCATTTATTTATTGTAATGTAATTTATTGTTCTCCATAATCCGTGTGCATTACAGTGCAGTTACAACATGGTCACAGTACAGTATGGATACAATAGAACCCTAATCCCATGTTATTTCAGTGGTAGCAGCTTGATAAAGATGAATTATTGTCGACCATCATCAGTGAAATACCTTTAAATAAAAAGAATGACTTCCCTTTTGCAAAATTATAACCACATTCTGACCACTGTGCTACGATATAATAAAGCGTCGCTGTCTTGGTTTCTCCACTGCTGCGTCCTCTTCTTCCCTTGCTCTTGACTCTAATCCCTTCATACATGTGTCTAAATCTCTCTCTTTCTCCTCACTCCCTGTTATTATTTGAACGCCGCTCTTTTTTATACCCCCCCCCCCCCCCACACACACACACACACACACACACACACACACACACACACACACACAGGGTCTCTTATCCAGGTGCCGATGAGCGAGAAGGGCAAGATCACCCGTGGGCGTCTGGGCTCTCTGTCTCTGAAGAAGGAGGGGGAGCGGCAGTGCTTTCTCTTCTCCAAGCATTTAATCATCTGCACCAGGGGTTCTGGGGGAAAGCTTCATCTCACCAAGGTAGGGCCTCTGCAGCGCTGCAGCGCTCGTATATTATAGTGTGCGAGGTGGTGGAGGCACAAGCCCTGGATTCTCTCAGCTAAATGGAAGTAGAATCAAGTGACGGGAGATGAAAGCGACAGGGTTAGCAACAGCAGTGCTGTGGCTTTTATCAGTGGCAATGACCACTGAAGACACACACACACACACACACACACACACACACACACACACACACACACACAGAGGCTCAGTGTGCATGTTTGAAAGCAGCTGCTTGATGTCACTTTGATTTGTATAATGGTTGCGCTGTTGTATTATTACTCAACAGTACAGAGTGCAGTGGATGTTTGGTAGAGGGAGGGTTTTAAAGAAACCGTGTGTGGAATTTAGCAGCATTTATTGTTGAAGTTGATGAAGTAGCTGAATATTCCTCACCTCAGCAACTGCCCTTTAGCCCTAAAGGCCACATTATACTTCTCAGACTGCGTCACCACGGAGACCCCTCGAGCCTTCATACTTCTGCGTCGTGGTGACGGGTCACTGGACCTAACGTTAAGTTAGGTCCAGTGACTAACTTAACGTTAGTCACTGGACCTTTTCTGATATCACTGATATCAGAAAAGCAGTTTCATTTAAAACGCTGCAAAAATGAACAAATCAGTCAGTTTATTCATGTTCACACTGATTGTAATATTGATAGTTTTGCTGTATCTGTATTTTAAAGCACTTCCGTGCGTGTGATTATCGAGGCTTTGTTTGAACACAAACGTTGAAACCGAAGTCGATTACATCATCTTACATTTTTTTGGTTTCAGTCTCTGGTTTAAAAATAGGAATAAACTGATGTCATTATTCTCACGTCTGCTCCAAAAGGAGTACGATTATGTAATCGCTGGAGACGCTCCTCGAATGTCGAATGCGCATATTTATAACAAAAAAAAAAAAAAAAAACATAAAGACTAACAGTAAAACAGTGGAAACTCTTCACGTTAAGTGTGTGTAGAGTCACATTAAACTGAGTGTGTGTGTGTGTGTGTGTGTGTGCAGAATGGCGTGGTCTCGCTCATAGACTGCACTCTGCTGGAGGATCCCGAGGGGACGGACGACGAATGTGAGTGTTTTATTCATGTTGCAGAAATTCACAGAAAATGATGCATTAACTGCATGTTCCATGTGTGCCTGTTATAATGTATATAATGTATGATTATAGAGTGTGGCAGACTTTGTTATTAATTGATTGGATTTGATACAATGGAAAAGTGGAGCGACTCCAAAAGATATTTGTCCACGTCTATTATGTGTATTTGTTTAAAGCTGTAGTGCGTAACTTTTGGGTTAGGGCTATTAGAATAACTTTCAAACGACATTGTAGTTGTACACGAAACACCAGATTATGCATGTTGAATATGAAATTTGAACAGCTTAAAACAGATACAAATACACTACCGTTCAAAAGTTTGAGGTCACTTTTTCAATGAATATGACATTAATCTGAAATACTGCTAAAAGGCCTGCTCATCCTCTCATGTAGCCCCACAGTGCTGCGTGAGTGCGAGGGGGCGTGGCTACAGTAGAGCAGCGAAAGCCAACGCGTGCTTCTTTTACCGATGTATTCAACGATATCTTTTGCATTACTCATCCAAACAACGTCAAACTTTTTTCTGCACTTACTCGTGCCCGTAGCAAGACACCCCTCAAGTTTGAAGGATAGACACTCTTGTTCAAAAGTTTGGGCTCACTTAGAAATGTCTTTATTTTTTAAGGAAAATCACTTTTTTTTCAATGAATATAACATTAAATGAATCAGAAATAAACTCTATACATTGTTAATGTGGTAAACGACTATTCTAGCTGCAAACGTCTGGTTTTTAATAGAATATGTACACAGGTGTATAGAGGCCCATTTCCAGTGTTCTAATGGTACATTGTGTTTGCTAATGGCGTTAGAAGGCTATTGGATGATTAGAAAAGCCTTGAAAACCCTTGTGCAGTGATGTTAGCACATCAATGACTATATTTTCTATTCATTTTGTAACTCTTTTGATGAATAAAAGTGTGACTTTTAAAAGGGCATTATGTAATACATCTAAAGCAACTGGCCGTAAAATCCTCCTAATATGTCACAGAGACTCAGTAATAATGTTCATATAACAAACTGAACTCACCAACAACAACAGTACAGACAAAATATTTGCATTAAAAAAAAATATTTTTGCAGACTGCAAATCATGTTTTGGCATGTGGCGCCACCTACCGCCGTCTACCAATCATTGCAGTCAGTAGAGTCTCAGCTGCTGAGCAACCACGGGTTGCCAGTTACGTCAGAAAACGGTATTTACATTCTTACATATGGCGCCTTTAATGGAAAAACACAAAAAAATTGGATTGGTGACCCCAAACTTTTGAACAGTAGACCAAAAAGACCAAACGGAGGCAGAATGATAACATCAACAACACCGAAAAACAATCACCAAAAGTTACGCACTGCTGCTTTAAATCGATAACGACAAAGTGACGGCACACGTAAATGTCTTTGCGTGCGAAAATGTTCTCAAAGCCAAATCAGACAAGAGCGGCCAGGACATGGAGCACCTGGACTTCAAGATCGTCGTGGAGCCCAAGGACAGCCAGTCGTTCACCGTCATCCTGGTGGCCTCCTCCAGGCAGGAGAAGTCAGCGTGGACCAGTGACATCAGCCAGGCACGTCAACACGTGTCAACACGCATCACCGTCTCCAGGTGGGAGAAGCGTCGCGTCACTGAAGTCACTGACATTTCCCTCTGTGTGTGTGTGTGTGTTGTGCATCTGTCCCACAGTGTATAGACAACATCCGCTGCAATGGGCTGATGATGAACGCCTTTGAGGACAACTCCAAAGTCACAGTGCCACAGATGATCAAGTGAGTGATTTTTCCATTTCACGTTTCTTTTTTTCCCCCCACGTTTTTCTTTTGCTCATGCTTCTTTCTTTCTTTCTTTCTTTTTTTCGTCTGCAGGTCAGACTCCAGTCTGTACTGCGACGACGTCGACATCCGCTTCAGCAAGATGATGAACTCCTGCAAGGTGCTGCAGATCCGCTACGCCAGCGTGGAGCGGCTGCTGGAGCGGCTGACCGACCTGCGCTTCCTCTCCATCGACTTCCTCAACACCTTCCTGCACTCGTACCGCGTGTTCACCACGGCCGACGTGGTGCTCGACAAACTCATCACCATCTACAAGAAGCCCATCAGCGCCATCCCTGCTCGGTGAGTCACGCTGCATTTAGCCGCGCTCGGCAGAATCGGGTTGCACTTTGAACCTTGAGGTCATATACTGTACGCCCTTTCCTTTTTGTTCATCTGTATTGAGTAGTTTTAAATATTTTTTTCAAAGAAGCCAGGCGTGTGCACAAGAGTACAGAACAACAACATCTGCTACCACTCAAAAGTTTGGGGTCACCTATACCATTTTGTTGTGTTTTCTATTAAAAGTCGCACTTTTATTCATCAAAAGAGTTGCAAAATGATTAGAAAATATAGTCAAAACATTGACAAGATTAGAAATAATGATTTACCAGCTGTTTTTTCCAATCATCCAATAGCCTTGTAACGCAATTAGCAAACACAATGTACCATTTGAACACTGGAAATGGGCCTCTATACATCTATGAACATATTCTGTTAAAAAACAGACATTAGCAGCTAGAATAGTCGTTTACCACATTAACAATGTATAGAGTGTATTTATGATTCATTTAATGTTATATTCATTGGAAAAAAAAGTGCTTTTCCTTCAAAAATAAGGACATTTATAAGTGACCCCAAACTTTTGAACTGTCTTGCTACGGGCACGAGTAAGTGCAGTGCCAAGTTTGACGCTGTTTGGATAACTAATGCAAAAGATATCCTTAAATATATCACTAAAAAGAAGCACACGTTAGCTTTTGCTGCTCTACTGTAGCCACGCCCCCTTGCACTCGCACAGCATTGTGGGGCTACCTGAGAGGCTAAGCGGGCCTTTTGGCAGAATTTAATCCTAGTCCCTCTAAATTCCCGAAGGATTCAGTTTGTATATTCATGTGTGCGTTCCTCCTGAGCAGTATAGGGGGCCTGGGATGGAAGCCAAGGCTGGCTGAAGGGAATTTGTAGGTGATTTATGTGAAATATTTACAGCAGCAACCTTTAGCTTTTAACAGGAAAAAGTTGTTGCAATGCCAGTTCCAAACACTGTAGAAGAACGGTTGCCAAGGTTTGCTCAACATGACTCTCAGGAGACACACTTACACTCTGCATTACACTGCGTTTCTGCCATTATCTCATTCTTTTTCTCATTTGTCTATGCATCAGATTTATGTGGGCAAACGCCATATAAGGGCATATTCTAAGGCTACAATAACCAATTGGTTTTTATCTTAAAGCTCTACTGTGTCGCTTCTGTCCCAACAAATACTGCTGGAGTTTCAATAATTCTCTCTCAACGTTGATTTCAGTATCTCACCACTTCACCTAAGTTTCAGGGAACCAGGGATAGCGCCTTAACCTAAAGTCCGCTGCCGTCTTGATGTAAAATGCATTGAAATGCATTTGTTGATATTGAAAAGTTGCACATTTCAGTTTTAAAGCATTATATAAGCCACTGTTGAAGGCTTTATGAGGGAAACAGAAGCAGCAGATGGAGCAGTGATAGAAGACAAAGTGTTGACACCTTCCATCACTATGTAGCTTTGTTTGTGTTTATGTCACTTGTCAGCACCAGTCGTCCATGTGGAGACCAAAACCTGGTCCTAATGAGGCAGAACCTACATTTCCGGGCTAATTATAGGGCTAATCTTTGAATTGGTGGTTTAGTTACGGTTAGTATTAGGCATGATTAGGTTAGTGATAATGATTTGTTCAGGCTGTCCAAATGAATGACTGTCAAAGCAGTGTCCTTAAGAATAGCTGTGTGTGTGCTCATGTGTGTGTTCACTGGTCAAAGGCAGTAATTGGGTCCAGTTTCTCCCGTCTCCACCAACTCTGTCGCTCTATGGTAACCAGCCTCGGTGCTGCAGGACCGCACCCTTCCTTGTCCTCCCTCTCCCCACGTCTGCCAAAAAGATCCACACTGTTCAAATGCTAAACGGAGAGCGTCCCCGGTGGAGCGGACCCGTGGCTCCACGGGCTTCTGGAGGGCCCCCACTGTGGGGGTTCAGATCAGGGGGAAGCTTCCCCGTGTCCACACCCTGCGGCACCGCTCTCCCGCGGCGCTCGTCATGTCACTGTGAGACACCTACACTCGGCTGCTTGTGTCAGCAGTGGCCCTGCGCAACTATCACTCGCGATGCTATTTATGGGAACCCGTGAGGTCGCCAGGAGGGTGGCGGGGAGTAGGAGAGGGGAGAGGTTTTTTTGCTGGAGCACTGCAGCATGTGTTCTGCTCTTAAAGAAACGACGAGATGCGACCGCTTGTGATTGCTCTGCTCGCTCGGATTGCATAAATGATTCAGGAGGTGTTGCTTATATAGATAATCTCTTAAAGTAGACGTATTATACCCTATTTCTCCAGGTTAACCTAGTTCTCTGGTGTCCTAATGAACATGTATGTGACATGCTTTGGTCAAAATACCTTAAGGATGAAGCACCACAGCAGTTCAATCACCCTGCCAAAACAGGGTTTTGAGTGCCTGTCTCTTTGAGACACAGGAAACTGAGGCTCTGGTAGCTAACACCAGTTAGCATTTGGAAAAGCCATCATTTGCCCACTCTAGCCGTGTATCCACTGGACACGTAAATCCTCTGAGGCTGGAAGTTCGTGTAGAACTCTGTGCTGCACTGTGCCGCCAAGAATAGTACACTTCGCCGACTTCCGCTCTTCCGTATACGATGCATTTTTTATGGGCAAAGTGGAACTCCGTCAGACAACAATTCCAGGAATTTGCACAATGTGACGTCACAATGCGTGCTAATGACTGAGTCATCTTTTTCCATACTTTCCATATTCATAGGGCCTCCAGAGTCCCAAATATATTAAAATGATTAAAACGTTGATTTTTGTATAATATGTCTCCTTTAAAGGTGCATTATGTAATAAATCTAAAGCAACTGGCCATAAAATCCTCCTAATATGTCACAGAGACTCAGGAATAATGTTCATATAACAAACTGAACTCACCAACAACAGTACAGACAAAATATTTGCATTAAAAAAAATATTTTGCAGACTGCAAATCATGTTTATGTTTTGAAATCATGTTTTGGCATGTGGCGCCACCTACCGCCGTCTACCAATCATTGCAGTCAGTAGAGTCTCAGCTGCCCGAGCAACCAGGGGTTGCCAGATACGTCAGAAAACAAAACCTAAAAGGCCTCGGTATTTTGAATTTCAATGTAGTAACCGTTTTTGGCCACATTCTTACATACGGCACCTTTAAAACCTAGAATGGTTCCTACTGTATGTACTGAATTCCTCTCTTGTTGCAGGTCCCTTGAGTTGTTCTTTGCCAGCAGTCAGAACAGTAAGCTCTTGTACGGCGAGCCTCCCAGCTCCCCCAGGGCCAGCAGGAAGTTCTCCTCCCCTCCCCCCCTCGCCATGGCCAAGAACTCGTCCCCGAACCGCCGGCGCAAGCTCTCCCTCAACATCCCCATCATCACTGGGGGCAAAGCTCTTGACCTGGCCGCACTCAGCTGCTCCTCAAATGGCTATGCAAGCATGTACTCGACCATGTCGCCGTTCAGCAAGACCTCGCTGGACATCAGCAAGCTGTACGTGTCCAGCCCCATCGCAAGCAAAATCCCCGACGAGGGCGAGGACAAGAAAGACAAGGCGGACGATACCTCGGTGGCCAAACAAGGTAAGGCCTGGAGAATCAGGAGCACACGTCGATTCTTCCGCGTTTTATCCTGTCTTGAGCGATTTCCCGTACCCCCCGTTGTGACACAGATCTCTCGGTGCGAGAGGAAAGCGACAACGATCCAAACCAGAGCGACGACGGGGAAGCGGAGTCCTCGCCCACCAAGGGTTCGCCGACCACCCCGAAGAACGTCAAATGCAAAAACTCCTCAGGTACTTTGTGTTCCCGACCAGGGTTCTTCAATCCTGGCCCTGGGGACCCACTGCCCTGCATGTTTTAGACGTTTCCTTGCTCCAACACACTTGATTCAAATGTCCGGCTTTGCGGCAGTGAGTCCCCAAGACCAGGATTGAAGAACCCTGTTCTAGACGATAACAACAGCGCGAGAGTATGTGTGATATCCAAGCTTGTGAACCACACAGTCAACCCTCAGGAACTGAATAAGAAATCCAACCAAAGAAATATGATCAAATTTAACCCCAAAGGGCTCATTTAACCCTTGTGGATTTATCGTCTAAACTCTCACTCAGCTCTACGTCCAGAGACGTAGCTTGTGAACAGGCAAGGCAGGCAACTGCTTGGGGCCCGAGCCGATAGGGGGCCCCGACACTCGGAGCCTGGGGGCTGTTTTTACTGAAATGTGCAGTGACCAGCCGCCTCCCCGTCCCCCTTAAAAAACAATTGGCGATTTGCAATGACATCTCAGTAGTAAACCTCCCTAAAGGGGCCCCACCTCACGTTAACCTGTGTGAAGTTATCGTTCTGCAAGTATTGTATCTTTTTTACTCACTTTATATGTTTTTTTCAGTTATTTACAGTATTTTATTGCTCTATATATTCATATTGTTTTATAAAGTGGGTTCTTTACAGTGTAATGTATCTTTTTTTTTACTAAGTTTATATAGTTTTTAAAAGCTATTTACAGTATTGTATTGTTCTTTACATTTATATTTTCACATACTTTTTAATTACAAGGTTATTTCATTCATTTTTAAAAAACATTTTGAACTCTTAGATTTTTTGTTGGTGTCAGATTATTTGTAACATAATGGTGATGAACACTGGTTGGAAGGAAGGGCCCCCTGGGAATTTTTGCTTAGGGCCCCTACAGACTCTAGAATCGCCTCTGTCTACGTCGCAATAATCTCTACATTTCTAGTGCAAACAAACATGTAGCAGTGGAACAGTCAGTCATTTAGAGCGTGGATTTTGTGTGGTGCATGGTTGTGAACACGCAGGGAAAGCCAGTACTTGGCTTCAGTAGGTGTTCGGGGGGGAAACTTGTGTCATAGCAACAACTACATCAAGACTGTGTTTTCCCTGCCCGCCCCCAGTAACGAGGCAGTTTCACTGCATCTGTTCCTTTTTTTTAAATGGAACGAGGATGAAGAAAAAAAAAAAAAAACATACATGCAATAGATTTTTTATTTTTTTTTGAAAGTAAAGCCTGCTCTGGAACATGTCAGCGCCGTCTGGGTCTTTAACGCGGCGTCGGGTTCTTGGCTCGTCCTCGATCCATCGACGACGCCTGAGATTCGTGCACGGCAGACTGCAGAGAAGCTGTTGATTCCTCTGCTATGCTGATATTTGGCAGCTATATTTAGCTGCAACCATCTTGATTATCAAAGCCTCCTGTAAAGAGAAGTCGGGGCCACGGCTTGTGTTGGCCTGCAGTGCCCACTAGTGGAGGATTGAGGAAGGAGAGGAGGCTGCGTATGAGTATGTACAAATTCAGGCACTGGAAAGAGTAAGCGTAAATGTGTTTGCACATTATGTCCTGTATATATCTTTATATATCTTAAATATATATATATATATATTAAAAAGAGCCAAAATGTATAGTATAATATAAATACTGAGGACATAAATGTCATAATACAACATACAAATGTATAAATCTGGAACTATGTGCACGTTCTGCCACGTATAATGAAAAACCTGCAGTTCTGTTGTTATTTACAGTACCGTTCAAAGGTTTGGGGTTACCTATACAATTTTGTGTGTGATATCCATTAAAAGTCACATGTTCATTCATTAAAAGAGTTGCAAAATGATTAGAAAATATAGTCAAGACATTGACAAGATTAGAAATAATGATTTTTATTCAAAATAATAACTTTGCCCATTCAAAGAACCAGCAAAATTGTTTTCAGCTGTGCTAACATCATTGCATAAAGGTTTTCAAGGGTTTTCTAATCATCCAATAGCCTTCTAACGCGATTAGCAAACACAATTTACCATTAGAACACTGGAGATGGCCCTCTATGTACATATTCCATTAAAAACCAGACGTTTGCAATGTATATGCATCAGGAACATTGTTTCATTTGCCATCTTTAAATCCCACCTGAAAACCCACCTTTTTAAACAGGCCTACTCCCTCTGACTCTTTAACCCTCTACCCGTTGCTCTTACCTTTTTTTGTTTTGTTTTTGTTTTGTTTTTGTACGGCGACCTTGAGTGTCTTGAAAGGCGCCTTAAATATAATGCATTATTATTATTATAGTGTATTTCTGATTCATTTAATGAACGGTAGTGTACATGACTCAGACAGATGAATCTAACAAGTATTGTTTGTGTCACTACAGAGTTCTCCCTCTTTTCCTACAACAACGGCATGGTGATGTCCACGTGTCGAGAGCTGGACAACAACCGCAGCGCCCTGTCCGCCGCCTCGGCTTTTGCCATCGCTACGGCCGGAGCCAACGAGGGAACGCCAACCAAGGAGAAATATCGGCGGATGTCGCTCGCCAGCACTGGTACGCCCAACACACTTTGTCCACTAAGTCAAAAACTGTAGTTTCTGGAGCTCAATGTGGAAAAAAACTGACTTTGTGCAGGTTTTCCAACCGATCAGCGGAACGGAGACAAAGAGTTTGTGATCAGAAGAGCGGCCACCAACAGAGTTCTGAACGTCCTGAGACACTGGGTGTCCAAACACTCTCCGGTAAAGCACCCATTACATGGATTAAGCAGAGGTGGAAAAAGTAAACTAAAATATTGTACTCAAGTAAAAGTACCAATACTTTGATGAAATATTACTCAAGTAGAAGTAAAAAGTAGTTCATTTGAAACGTACTTTAAGTAAAAGTTAATCAGTTACTTTGCGTGGGGTGTGAGGGTAGTAGGTAAATATGACAAGGGGTCAGAAATCCAAAACTATTTTGGAGCTCACACACCCGGCGTGACACAGGATATTACGTCACTTTTGGTGCACACACTCTATGTTCACGCACCAGTGCTGGTGATAATCACATAATCATTCGTCTTTGTTCTGCTTTATATTTTCCCCCTGTAGGTCTTCATTGTGCGGAATTTTTATTTTTACTCAGTAACGGATAGGATTTATGAAGTACCTAAGTACAATACTTGAGTCAATACGTACTCAAGTAAAATACAAAATCCTGATTTTAAATTATACTTAAAAAATACAAAATACACCAAAAAAAGTATTCAATACAGTAACTTGAGTAAATGTTTTTCGTTACGTTCCACCTCTGGGATTAAGCAATATTTCTGTAAAATACACATGAAAACAATGCATCTTCAGCAAAAATGTCTTCAAGAAATAAAACAATTCTACATTTCTGCTAGGGTTTTTGATCCCTAACCCTAACCCAACAGAACAAAAACAAATTCATGCCTGTGTCGCTGAGAGACAGAAACAAGCATGTGATCCTGATCACAAGGAAATGCAGTTTCGATAATAAACAAAAGACAAGAAAGACCAGTTCAGAGACCAGCAAAGGGTTTGTACCACATGGTTAAAAAGGTGTCTCTGGCAGAGAAGTGGTGGCTGAACCTGTCCTTAAAGAGCCACTGAGTCGGGAAATGACTGAATGATTTCAGGTGTTTGGCAACAGGTGCAGGAAGTAGAAGGAGGAGGAGGAGTGTGAAAACCCCAGTAGATCAGCAGTTTGGCACCAAAACAAACCCAACAACTACCTCATAGATAACCTTTCTTGAACGATCTATAATCGTCCATGACCTCAAGGCCTGCCAAAGTAAAAAAAAACACAGAACCACACACCTGTTTGATTGGTGTGCATTAAATGAAAGACTGCTCTCTCTATGTGTGTGTGTGTGTGTGTGTGTGTGTGTGTGTGTGTGTGTGTGTGTGTGTGTGTGTGTGTGTGTGTGTGTGTGTGTGTGTGTGTGTGTGTGTGTGTGTGTGTGTGTGTGTGTGTGTGTGTGTGTGTTCAGGACTTTGAGAGCAACAACGAGCTGAAGACAAAGGTCATCGTCTTCCTGGAGGAGGTGATGCACGACCCCGAGCTGCTGACCCAGGAGAGGAAAGCGGCAGCCAACATCATCAGGTACTGGAGGACTGACAGGTTTCAGAAACACGTCTGCACTCTTTTTTTTATTATTATTTATTATTTCAGGACAATCCACATTAATGAAGATATACAAAAGTACATGTAAATGCACCAGATTATAGCCCAGGGGCTAATTTCCATCTGTAGTCCATATTGGGCAGGTTGATGTTGGAATAAAAAGATATACAATAAAACTAGGTTTACAAAACAGCAAGAAACAGAAAAAACTAAAAAAACAGGACAATTCATTAGTATGTTTAGTGGTGATTGCATGTTTGGTTAGTTCTAAGCCACGCTTTAACGTGGCTCTTGAAAGTGTCCAGAGTGGGACATTCCCTTATAGTTGATGTTATTGTATTCTATAGTGCACTACCTTTAATAGATAGTACACTATGGCTGAAGGAGGTTTTCCTAAAGGGAACCTCAACATCCCTGTTTACTACTGCTCTGGTTACCCGAGTCCGTCAATATTTAATAAACTCTTGCAGAGGGGGTGGCGCCAGGCCATGTAGTACTTATGATATAAGGTTCCAAAATAAGGGTAATTTATAAAGTAATAAGGGTTCCAAAAGGGTCCTTCGACAAGGGCTGAGGTTCCCGAAGAAAAGGTTTTTCAAGGGTTCTTGGTAACACTAATGGTTCCAGTAAGAACCATTTTGATCCAGAGAACCCTTTAAAACCCCTTTCTTGAATAAAGGGTTTTATATGGGTTCTTGGTGGAACCTTCCAAAAGGGTGTGGTTCTATTTTTACACTTTTATTTCTAAGAGAACACTGAGTATACTGTGCTTCAAAGCTTGACTCTTGTCTTCTTCTTCTTCGTCTGACGTGTGCCATCAGGACTCTAACTCAGGAAGATCACGGCGACAGTCAGATCTCCCTTGAAGATGTGACACAGCTGGTGAGTGTGAAGTTTGCAACCTGATCGTTCATCTCATGTACGTTTGGTCACCACTGAATTTAATAAAACGTTAGATAACACCTAATAAACGCTAAGAAACTTGAGATGTCACCTATTGTGTCGTAGGTGGAAGGAGGGACGGCCGAGCCCTTTGAGAGTCACTCTGCGTTAGAGATCGCCGAGCAGCTGACTCTGCTCGACCACCTGGTGTTCAAGGTCATCCCGTATGAGTGAGTGCCTCGCACAGCTGTGCATTATGGGTGATTATGCAGCATTTTGAGAGAGAAAAAAAAAAAACGTGTAATCTGTTTTACCACATCACAGGGAATTCTTCGGACAGGGGTGGATGAAAAACGACAAGAACGAGAAGACGCCGTTCATCATGAGAACGACGAAGCATTTCAACGATGTACGTTCCCGGCGACTCCGCTTGCTCTACGTTTGTTGTTTCAGACATGATCTTCTAAACGTTTTATAACCCCTTGTTTCCTCTCTCTTGTGCCAGATAAGTAACCTCATCGCCACAGAGATCCTGCACTGTGACGACGTGGTCTCCAGAGTGGCGGTCATAGAGAAGTGGGTCGCCGTGGCCGACATCTGCCGCTGTCTCCACAACTACAACGCCGTGCTGGAGATCACGTCCTCCCTCAACCGCAGCTCTGTGTTTCGCCTCAAGAAGACCTGGCTCAAGGTTTCCAAACAGGTGTGTGTGTCCCACTATCATAGACTAACAGCCACCAGGGGGCGACTCCACTGGTTGCATAAAATCACTCCATTTGAATCAAAGTACAGGGGAAGATGGGCCTACTTCTTACTTGATTTTCTTTTTTATTCATTTCGCACCAAATCATAACATACATTATCTCAAGGAACTGTACATAGACAACATGGTGCAGAGCAGAGAAACCCAACAATTCACACAATGATCAAACACTACATTTAAAAATAAGAAATAAAAGTGCTAAGTAGAATCATATAAGGTTCTTCGGCTTCTCCTCATAGGAGAACCCTTTTTGGTTCCAGGTAGAACCTTTTAGGTTAGAAGGTTCAACCTGGAGCCCATAGTGTTACCAAGAACCCTTTTAAAATCCTTCTTGGCTCCAGGTAGAACCCTTTTGGAGGGTTCCACCAAGAACCCATTTAAAACCCTTTATTCAGGAAATGGGTTTTAAAGGTTCTCTGGATCAAAATGGTTCTTACTGGAACCATCAGTGTTACCAAAAACCCTTGAAAAACCCTATCTTCGGGAAAGGGTTTTTCAGAAGCAAATGGTTCCAGGTAGAACCTCAGCCCTTGTAGAATAACCCTTTTGGAACCCTTATTTCTAAGAGTGTAGGCAACAGGAAGCAATCTCTGACAGAACCAGGCTAAAAGATATGCGGCCATCTGCCTCGACCGGTTGGGTTGAAAGGAAAAATGGTTTTAAACTCACTAAACAAAGTTGACGTGTGGTTATTACGGTAATTTCACTCACGCTGTTGCAGGAAGCCGGCGAATCAGCGACGTCTTTGTCATCAGAGAGGAAAGAGTTGGAAAAACGCAGCTGTACATAGATTCCATTCTTTTGACCCTGTTTTTTGGACATTGAGACAATATTGAGACTCAAATATACTGTTCAAATTTCAAATTTAACGTGCAAAAATCTGGTGTTCATGTGCAACTCGACAGTATTTTCTTTCTCAATAAAACTTTTTAAATTGTTAATACACCATTTTAACTTGCAGTAAATTGTAAATAACTGCCAGATATTGAAATTTCTTCTGGAAAATTGGGTAAAAAGCACTTACTGGATCATTTTCTGGCCCTTTTATGGTTTAAAATAAGTCTAAAAGTCCAGACAGACATTTTGAGGCTTAGGTGCTAAAGGGTTAAATATGGTCTTCTATAGAAGGTTCCCATTTAGAGGAAAATAGAAGACGTGAATGTGGAGTAGACACGTTTGATTGACAGTTGTAGGGTTGCACATGACGTCAGAGGATTCAAAATGGAATTTTCTTCTGCAACTATATCCATTTTACTTGTGTTTTTACTCACTAATTGTGTCCTTTCTTAAACCTCCAGACAAAAGCACTGACTGACAAACTCCAGAAGCTGGTCTCGTCAGAGGGGAGGTTCAAAAACCTGAGAGAGGCTTTGAAGAAGTGAGTTCACTTCGAGATCCTTGTAAGAAATAAACCAAAAAAAACAAAAAACAATGCAGTAAAGTTCTTTCTTTCCAGCTGTGATCCGCCCTGTGTGCCCTATCTGGGGATGTACCTCACCGACCTGGCGTTCATCGAGGAGGGGACGCCAAACTACACCGAAGACAACTTGGTCAACTTCTCCAAGATGAGGATGGTGAGTACATGGGAGAGGCGCAGAAAAAATAAAGTTCATATCATTACACTCAGAAAATCTAACGCTCGCTGCTTCTCGTGCGTTTCAGATTTCTCACATCATAAGAGAAATCAGGCAGTTTCAGCAAACGGCGTACAAGATTGACCTGCAACCAAAGGTACGTTTGTTTGTAGAACGTTTCTAACTCTTTAAGACGTCTAAAAAGTCTTTATTTAGTCAGTATTATTGGTTTATAACAGCGACCTGTCTTTAAAGGTGCATTATGTAATAAATCTAAAGCAACTGGCCATAAAATCCTCCTAATATGTCACAGAGACTCAGGAATAATGTTCATATAACAAACTGAACTCACCAACAACAACAGTATGGACAAAATATTTGCATTAAAAAAAATATTTTGCAGACTGCAAATCATGTTTATGTTTTGAAATCATGTTTTGGCATGTGGCGCCACCTACCGACGTCTACCGATCATTGCAGTCAGTCGAGTCTCAGCTGCCGAGCAACCACGGGTTGCCAGTTACGTCAGAACCTAAAACACCTCGGTATTTTGAATTTGAATGTAGTAACCGTTGTTGGCCACATTCTTACATATGGCGCCTTTAATTGTCATTATTCTACTTTTTATGCGTCTTGCAAAAATAAACAAGCTTTTACAGACGATTAACAGACAGATTATCGGGAAAAAATTGACTGGGTGATTTCAGTGTATTTTATTACCACTTATTGTCATTTGTCTGTTCACCCGGAAGAATTAAAGATGATAAGTCAAATAAACCAGAAAAAATACATGTAAAATACAATATTCACTGCACGTGTTGGGGAAATAGCCTGAACTTAGGTCACAAGTATACTTTATTTTCTTCTACACGTTCACAGGCCAAAAAGGTTAAGGGGAAAACTGCTAAATAATGGAAAAAAAATCAATTACAAATGAATTAAAAACTTTATTTTCCTCCATATTTCAGGTAGCCCAGTATCTTCTGGACAGGAGCTCTGCTCTGGATGAAGAAAGCATGTATGAGGCCTCACTCAGAATTGAGCCTAAAGTGTCCAACTGACGAGGGAACGGTGGTCGTTCACGTTATTATTATTATTTCCTCTGTTGATATTACACATCAGTTAACACACACACATACACACACACACACGTCCACTTTTATATAGTTGTACATGTTTATGATATTTGCTCTTCTGTACAGTCGATGTTTAAGGTTGTTTGAAGACTCAAAAACACTTTTCCGTGTATGTTTTTGTTTTTGTTTATTTGTTACCACCTGCTTTAAGAATCCACTTTGATTGATTTAATTTTTGAAAGCATAATAACAGAGGTCACTGTGTTTGCACGGGGATGCGACGTCATCGTGACCAATGACATTATTTTGCATCGTTTCATTCTCTTGTCAGTTTTGCACTTCTTCTTCTTCTTCTTCTTCTTCTTCTTCTTCTTCCGAGCACTCGTGTTGCCGGGCCATTCTTTGATTTCTAAGTTTTATTGATGACTGATTCTCTGCAACCAATGTAGCAATGTAAAATAATGGAATTGCATCAAATCAGGTAAAACGAGCACAGAGAATATAATTGTATTTAAAAACTGTGGAGCAACGATGACGGGGAGGTATCTAAAAACATCGGTCTCTGTGGTTCCCAAACCAAAATGAGAGGGATTTCTTTTGGTTTTTCCATTTTTCTGCTCATTTTCTTTTGGAGACAGGGGTTCCCAACCATTTTTGAACTTGTTAAAGGATAATTTATTGTTTTAGGGATAGTGCCGAAGTGTACCAGCTCAGCGAGACCCATATCAGGGATACAATTAAAAGGGATAACAAAGCTCAAGGTGCTGACGCTAGCCTGGTTACCTCACATACGACAAAACAAACAAAAAAACGTAACCACAGCAATAGTTTAAGCTAAAAATGCTAACTGTTGCACTGACAGCGCTAGCATGCATCATGTTTACCAGGTATGTTAGCTTAGCAACTCACTTTACATGCTAGCATTTTGCTATTTAGCAATAAATACAGTATAAACACAGAGTACAAGGTGAAGGCTGGTACAATTGTCATGAGAGTAGCATTAGCATAGCAAGTCAACTTTTTTGAAGCAAGATTTGGAAAATTACTTAAGTCAACTTTCAACAGAAGAAAGAAAATAATCACGACACATAAACAACGTGAAAATACAGCAGTTTTCCGGTATATAGGAACATATTTTTCCACCTAACTTAAACACATTATAACTAAAAAATGTTTTTTATGCGATAGCACGTGTGAGCTAACGGTGTGCACTGAGAACGGATAATACTGAGGTCATTTTCATGCTATAATTACACTGTACTTGATTCAGGAATATCCATATTTGTTTCATTTGTGTAGTATATACAGGGTATCCACGGGGTCTTAAAAAGTCTTAAATCCAATAACTTGAATTTAAAGCCTTAAAATGTCTTAAATACAATTTCAAAAGGTCTTAAAAATCTATTAACGTTACTTTTATTTAAAACGTTCATAAACTTAAGTCTCGCTTTGAAATGTTTCTATTTTTGAGAATGCGCTAGCATAACTACAACACGGAACTAAAGTAGGCCACCTGTGCTGCCCGGTGACAATTTATCGCGCACCACTAGCTAGTGTGCTGTGCGCGCGCCGCGGTGTGTGACAGTTTAGCATAGCAGCGGAGAAAACTTAATGAAAGCCCACAGCTAAGCTGAATTGCAAGTTCAACCATTTGTGGCTCCAATTTTCCTTCATGTCTCGTGTACTTTTTTGCCAGTATGGATTTGAAATGGGTCTTAAATTGTATTCATTATGGTCTTTAAAAAGTCTTAAAAAGTCTTAAATTTGACTTGTTGAGACCTGCAGAGACCCTGCATATAGAAGAGACAAAATTATTTATCCCAATACTTATAGTTAAATCATTTATCATGTTCATCATGTTAAATTGAGATATTTCATCGTATTATAATGTCATAATCACGTGAAAATATGCCGTCATCTTGTTCAAATGTGAAGTTAAAAAGATAAATAACGCTAAATAACGTAAAATAAACAGAATAAATATATTATACGGGGAGAGAAAAAAAAGTTGGGTGCATAATAATAGGATAATAAAGATTGTTAAATTAATCAGTTCATGCCAAACTGTTGCCCAGTGTCAAATCACCCGAGTGCCAATAACGGTCCACAGTCCTGGGGTTGGGAACCTCTGCTCTCTGACACACGTCTTCATCATCAACAAAAGCAAAATTTTAACACTCTTGCTGTGTAGCTTGCGGTGACAGCGGATGTTTTTTTCTTTTTTTAAAAAGGGGAACTAGAGAGTTCAGCGGTACGGTACGGCGACTTCTTCTTCCCCCTTTGTTTCCCAGGTTTCTGTTCCATTTCAAACCCATGACCGAAAGGCTCGGCGATACTTCTTCTGTAGAGTTTAAAAAAAGAAAGAAAAAAAAAAAAGGTTGTTGCTCTTCTGTAATTAAAAGACAATCTGTTCTTTACGCTGTTCCAGTGATTGTGGAACGTGACTGTATATCACTCTGTTATATGCATTGCTGTTTAAAAACGACGATATGTGAATGGCCTCTGCCTGCAGCATTTAAACACTATTTTTGTAGTAGTATAAGAGGGAGAGAGAGAGCGAACGACAGAGAGAGAGAAACTACTCTTTATACGTACATGGGGAAAGTATTTTGTACTTTGTTGTTAACTCACCTCACGGAGACGTGCTTTACATTGTCCGTATGCACTGCCCTGCATATTCCTCTGTGTGGAACACTGTCATTTCCTTTCTTTCAAGAGTTGCATCTCGAGCTCGAACATGGAGAAAAAACCCTACGACGGACAAGTGCGTGGTCTTGAAACCGCGGTTTAGGCGGCAACTTCGGAGTGTTTTTGCATTTATACTGTAATCCTGTCTATAACCATTTCTGTTAGCAGGAATATAGTAACGTAGTGCTTATTCTGTGAATATTTGTATTTTTACGATGTATGTACAGTTCACTTTTAAACGCTCTCGTGGCAGGCATGCAACACCCTCACAGACCCCGAAAAACACTATATATGTGTATATGCACATATATACATATATATATATACACTTATGCTGTATACACTTATACATGCACATACTCTTATAAGGTGAATAAACATTTTTGCTGTTAGCAATACCCAGTGGTATGAAAATTATCTTTCAACCCTCATGTCCCCCCCACCCTCCCCCATCCACTCCTTCAAATATATTCAGTTTTGTAAGGGAATAAAAAATAATAATATATATATAAAAAACAGAAGAAAAAAAAAGTTTGATAATGAGAAATAAATAATTATAATAAAAAAAATATGTTTCCCATTTACCTCTTGCTAATAAATCCATTTTATCTCAGGGGCATTTTGTCTCAAGTGTTTTTGTAGATCAGCTAACGTCATGTACTCTTCTAAAAATCTAAAAGCAACACAAGCTACAGGCAGAAGAATGCCTACACATGATAAAGTATATATGTATTACATTATATTTCACTATTACATTGTGTTTGTGGTCTATATGTGTTACGTAAGTGTCCACTAATATCACTTTATGTTCTTAAATGGTTGAAATTTAGCTTTTTTCGTGATTTATAGCTTGAACGTAAACAGTTGCTGAGCATTGGCTCCCTGTAGGGATTTATTTTCTTTGAGTGTGGCTGGCAGCACATGGAGTTAGTTAAACAGGTGTTTTACTTGAAGGTCTAAGGAAACAGAGGTTCATTCTCAAAGAAAGCTGGGGTTATAATCACCAAAGATTTAAGGGATGCTTGCATTTTTAAATGTCTCCTTGCGATTTGGGATTAGGACCTCATTTTAGTTTAAATTAAATTTTAATTTTCTACGTGCTCTAGATATATATCAAAGCCAATGTCCGTATATGAGGACAATGGGTCTGTCTCTTGCTATCAATTAGCCTAAATATGGAATGTTAGCTTTCTACAATCAAAAAATCCATTGTTTAATCCATTTTCCCTGTGATATGAATGACGAGCACTTCATGTTTACAGACGTTGTAGCTAGCTAATATTGCTCAAATGTACCAAATATGCATCCCATATGAAGCTACAGACGTTATTGTGCATAAATATACAAGTTCCATTCATAAAATTCAATTAGGATTCTTCCCTTATTTCATCCATATTTCGGCGGTCGGTAGCTACCATAAAAAGTTTTGCATGGTTTTTCCCACGAGTGTAATGCTGTTATGAGACCACTAGATGGTGTCCCAAGATGAGGTCGATGGGTCAACGTTCTTAAAAATTAAGGCTAGCTTTACACGGCAACAATCTGAGCACAAACCGCATAACCGGCGTCGCGTTCTCGCTTTTTTTTTCGCGTTCAGGCGATTGGGTGGCAATCTGCATGCACGTGATGACGCAAAAGTGTACGCAATTTGATGTAGTATGCATGCCACGTGGCTAGGTGGCACTGTGAAGCACTGCCATACAACAACACCAGGAGCGCGCGTATGCATTGAAACTTCCGTCGCGTAGTAGCAGCTAAGGCAACTTTAATGTCCGATAATATAACCCTTTAGATGAAATAAGACCTGCTGATAAATAGGGCACTAAAACTATTATTTTATTT
Organism: Microchirus variegatus; assembly: GCF_963457635.1. Classification (NCBI taxonomy): domain Eukaryota; kingdom Metazoa; phylum Chordata; class Actinopteri; order Pleuronectiformes; family Soleidae; genus Microchirus; species Microchirus variegatus. The sequence goes on from NC_139809.1 coordinate 15,887,209, forward strand.
TATAGAATTGGGATGAATCGGCAAAATATAGTGTTAATGTCACCGCAGATGAGGTCAGCAGTTGGGTGCAGCGAAAAACATCTACATTGGTATAACTCCCCATATTTCACATCTCTACTAAAAACACAACAAAATGGAAAAAAAACCAACATCCCAGACAAACAATTTCCCCACGGGGATTAATAAAGTATTCTGATTCTGATTCTGATTCAAACACCAACCACACATTTCCCCAGTCTACCACAATCCCTTTTCCCCCACCACCTAATGGCCAGGTGGCTTCTTATACCCCCTCCTAGCTCCGCCCTAATTGGACTGAACCATCATGAAGGTAAAAACTAGGTCAACTACAACAGACAAAACAAACCAATAACCTTAATCCTGTAACAAAAACATGTAAAATATACTTAAGTTAATGGAAAATAAACAAGATCTGTGAAGGTAAACCATGACTTTAATGTCTCTGTGTAGTAAATCACACACACTTTTTAAACAGCCTCACTCTGAGCTGAGATAAAATCACCCACAGGTGGATTCACTCAGCTGATTGCTGGAGTGTGTGAGCAGGTGACATTAGAATATAAGGAGCTTTTATTTTGACACAAAGATTTCCAACTTGACTTTTAGAAGATGAATTAAGGAACATTATATAATCGATAAACAATAGGTATTCTCAACAAAAGATAGCGATAACTTAAACATCAATAAAAATGTCTGTTGCAATTTGAACTCCTGTCCTTTCTGCCTTTGATTATCTAATCTCTGATAACATGTTGAGAAAGTTAGAGTTAATGATTGATGGTTGATTGAGTCACGTGCTTTGAAGACGTGATTAATTTGACAATTTTACACAACTACTGCAAGTTTTTTCTAAACGTATAAGTAAGAGTGGTTTTTCACATCTTGTCTACCATCATCAGTGGCTCTTTGCATTAATTTATACACATTTGAAGCCATTGTTGAAGATCAGTAAAAACAACACAAAGGATTAGAGGTGTCTACTTCACAATAAAAGCATAGTTATAATTCAAAATGAATCTATTAACATTAAAAGCGGAGAAATGAATCCAAAAATTGTCCACATTATAATTTACTTAATTTTAGATGTATTTCTCCGCTTGTGTGCTTGTGTGTGTGTGTATATATTTATATATATATATGAGTGTGTGTACAGTTGAAAAACTACAGTATTTTTACTTCTAAAACTTATGTACATTTTACACAAGAATAATACTATATACTACTATATACTATAATAATATATATATTTTTTTTTTAAAGACCCAGTATCAGACATTTTTATTTTTTTTATGGTTTAACTGTATGACTTGTTTATTTGTGTTTTTATCCTTTTCTACAGTATGTTATTGCTTGTTCATAGGTCTATTAGGGTCTTATGTTTTTTTTTTTTTTATATTAATATTGTTCTTATTTATCTCTGATATATTGTTTTTGAAGTGCTTTATAAATAAAGTTGGTTTGGATTGGATTAAAGGAAAAAGGAGGTCCATGTTTTCATTATAACATGATATTAAAATGGGCCGCGTGTCATCGCTGTGGGGGCCGCGTGTGGCCCGCGCGCCGCCAGTTTGACACGCCCCTGTGAGAGCGTTAAATAAATTCGGGTCAAACGGACCGCGATAGGCTGTTTTTAAGTCGGCGCTTCCGTTTTTCTTCGGTAGTTTTTCTTTTCCCTCCTAAGCAGCAGCATCAGCTTTGAGTTCCAGCTCCACCACCATCTGTGATCATGATGATCCGCACTTTGCTGCTGCTGTTGGCGCAGATTTGCGCTTGTTCAGCTCTTCACTTGTCTCAGTCTGACTCTGTGCGAGGTGAGTTTTAAAAAAACCGCAGCCACCGTGTGTTGATTTATTTACAGTTTAAAATCCAGTGCTTTCACTTTCACTGTATTTATATAAACACCTCCTGTTACAGAGAAACCCTCTTGTTTTTGTTTTGTTTGACACATTTTAACCTCTTACAGTTTTTCTTTGTTTTCAGACGAGCTGAGCTTCAGGTCATGGATGACAAAGGTAACACGTTTGTTTTGTTTTATAATCTCTTCTGAAACTCGACACCATGTGGATTTTAAGGAAGTGACTACAATGGAAAAAACTAAAAACTAATCACAGCAACATTATTGTCAGTAAAGTGTGAATAATAGTGTATATTATTATTATTATTATTATATAACATAATAATATATAAAGTGATCATATATTATTATGTTATATAATAATAATAATACTTTTTATATTCAAAAAAAGTATGTCATTTACTCCCTGCCTCTTACTGGAAGTTAGTTTGCATACATACATGTATATATGTATATATGTATATATATAAATATGTATGTATATATATATATATATATATATATATATATTCACATGTATGTATACATGTATATATATACATAACATATGTACATATATGTAAATTTAAACCCTAACCCACTTGAAGGTAAGATTTAAAGGTGAAGTTGCAGCTGAAAAAGTGTGTGGAAGAATCCATGTAATACGGTGGCCTGGAAGTGCAAACCATTATTAAAAAAACGTGAAACACTTATTACACTTATTCCAATATTGTATTTGTTTCATGTTTTGTTCATTTGTTGTTTTTATAAAATAAAGTGTCAAATTGTCTCAAACTTTTTTTTAAGTGATTTTTGTAAAAATGTAAATTTTGCACTTCTGGGCCACCATAATTTAGCACCAATCAGATGTTTAGTTTGTCCGTTGTGGGCTACCGTAAAAACATACTGGTCCATAACAACAATGAGGTGATTGTAAATGTATTTAAGGTACATTTCTGCTAAATGAAAATTGCAAACTGGACCTAAAAGACTCTTTTTGACCTATTACTTTGAACTGAGTTCATTTATTCATTTATTTATTTATTTATTTTTAAATAATACAAATCTTTTATCATGATTTTATTTGCGCCTGTATTTCAGCTCACTCTTTTAAAGGTTCAGTGTCTCTCTTCTTCTCTGGTGTTTCCACAGTTCTGTTTGTTTTTGTTGTTGTTGTTTTTTTGCGTTATTCTGTTAGTAGCAAAGTCTGAATTAAAGCTAAATGGATAAAATAACTGGAATAATCTCCCCGTGTGCAGCACAGCAAAGTGTACAGCACAGACGAGTACCGTCAGAGACTCCAGATATTCACTGACAACAAGAGGAAGATCGACAAACACAATGAAGGGAATCACTCTTTCACAAGTAGGAGGAGGAGGAGGAGCTTGGAAAACTATTGTACAGTGTGTCATTTTTATTTTATGACACAATCCATATTTTAAGAAAACGTCCCGTTTCTTCTCTTTTTGCAGTGGCTCTGAACCACTTTTCCGACATGACTTTTGGCGAATTCCGTCGCAGTCTCCTCTGGACGAAACCACAGGTAACATTTTACTGTATTTACATATCACGGATTTGTTTCAACGATAATAATAATTAAGAGGTTTGACATTCGTCGGCTTTTTGACAGAATTGCTCGGCCACCAAAGGAAACTACGTGCGCAGCAATAAGCCGTTGCCGGACGCCATCGACTGGAGAAAGAGAGGAAATTACGTGACACCCGTGAAAAATCAGGTGAGACGCGACTGCGTGAACATCCAACAATTTAAAAAAATAAATAATAAGAAATTAGCCTATATTGTGAATTGTTTTTAAGTTTTGGCCATGTGTATAGTCCCACACTCTTAGAAAAAAGGGTTCTTCTACGAGGGCTGAGGTTCTACCTGGAACCATTTGCTTCTGAAAAACCCTTTTCCCGAAGAAAGGGTTTTTCAAGGGTTCTTGGTAACACTAATGGTTCCAGTAAGAACCATTTTGACCCAGAGAACCCTTTAAAAACCCTTTACTGAATAAAGGGTTTCAAAAGGGTTCTTGGTGGAACCCTCCAAAAGGGTTCCAGGTGGAACCTTCTCCTATGAGGATGAGCCGAAGAACCTTATATGGATCTACTTAGCACTTTTATTTCTAAGAGTGTACAGGGTGCAGAATTACTCATATAGGCGATACAGTATACTCATATACAGCTCTGTATGTATGAGTATATATTGGGTTGACAAAGAATCCATCAGTATATTTTATGGCGTTGCCTCTCACGACGCTTCTTTTCGCAACCTCAGGGAAATTGTGGCAGTTGCTGGACTTTTTCTACGACCGGCTGTCTGGAGTCTGTCCTCGCCATCAGAAGCCAGATGCTCCTACCGCTGGTATTGTATTCACAACGTAGCTTTGCCTTTGTCACAGTGTGGGACAAACATCATGTACATGTACCTTGAGCACCTCTGTGACTCCACGTTTTCAAATGATCTAGTCGGAGCAACAGCTTGTGGACTGTGCGCAGGACTTCAACAACCATGGATGTAAAGGGTCAGTGTCAAAATGTGGGGTTTTGTTTTGTCATTTTATGCTGTGATAGCCCTCTAACTACATGTGTGCACCACTTAACAGTTGTATTTCGACAGTGAGTTCTCGGTTTGTCTTGTAGTGGTCTTCCCAGCCAAGCATTTGAATACATCCGGTACAGCCCGGGACTGATGAAAGAGACGGACTACCCATACAAAGCTGTGGTAAGTCCGTAATCGTTCCTATACAGTATCAACCCACCTTTGCGGTACTAAACATTGGTGAAAATGGACAAGCATCGGCACAGATCTGGTGAAACGTTTAGTAAAATAAGGTAAATGTGGTGCAAAAATGGCTCAGTAGTTCCCCCAAAGGTGAAACCAGGTAGGACAAAGCCAAAACTAAGTTGCACCAAATTCCACGAAACTTGGTGGAAACATGTCGCAGCCCAAGAAAAACAAAAAAGTCTATTGACACCATGGCCTCAAGTCAACAGGAAGTCAGCCATTTTGAATTTGGCAAACTCATCTGCACACAAAGTCGTACCAAAATAAGAAATGTGTCAATTTGTACGAAACACATCAAAGATGCAAAGTTTTCATGAAGCCATGCAGATTCAAAAGGGTGTGGACACGAGACCGACTCCGAACGCGTCTACAAACATGAACGTAACCCGAACTGGAACTCAGCCATTTTAAATTTAGCATTTGAATACATCCGGTACAGCAAGGGACTGATGACTGATAAGTTGCACCAAATTCCACAAAACTTTGTGGAAACATGTCGCAGCCCAAGACGAACAAAAAAGTCTAATGACACCATGGCCTCAATTCAACAGGAAGTCAGCCATTTGGAATATGGCGTCCATCTTGGTGATTTTTGTAAATGAACGAACTCGTCTGCACACGTAGTCGCGCCAACATAAAAGATGCATCAATTTGTAATTTGTAATCAATTTAGCAAGTGGTCTGTAACTTTGCCGTACATTGACCGATCTGCTCGAAACTTCGAAACTGCTCGAATCTTAATTGGTGGGTTTTCTCTCTCTCTGTCTTCAGGAAGGCCGTTGCCAGTATAACCCACACAAAGCCGTTGCTATCGTGGAAGATGTGATGAATATAACAGAGGTGAGTTAACATCAGTGTTTTCTCTTCGAGATGAATGTTATTACCCAAACAGTTATTCCTGTCACCACCATGTTAGTACCACGAGATGGACATGGTGGACTCTGTTGCCATGCACAATCCAGTCAGCTTTGCCTTTGAGGTGACCTCGGACTTCATGCATTACAGCAAGGGCGTGTACACCAGGTGAGACATATGTCATTTTGTAAAAATGTCTAATTTCACTATTTTACGAATGGAAACGTTTGGCCTGACTGGCTTCAAATTGGTTTGGTACCTCCTTCACGAACATACGGATCTCTTCTTTATTTGCTTTTAGCACTGAATGCCACAACACCACAGACAAGGTGAACCATGCAGTGCTGGCAGTTGGATATGGGAAGGACAACACCCTTCCTTACTGGATTGTGAAGAACTCGTGGTCATCCCATTGGGGGATGGAGGGGCAAGTACATACAGTACCCAATTATTTGAAATGAGTGCCAACCAGAGACAGACATAAACATTGCATTGTTCTCCTCTTACAGATATTTTCTCATTGAACTTGGAAAGAACATGTGTGGACTTGCCGCCTGTTCATCCTTCCCAATGGTTTGATTCCTGCATCGTAACAAACTACAAAATGGCTGAAAGGGGAAAAGAATGAAGCCTTTTGTTATTTTTCATTCACTCTATATGGAAATGTTTCCAAAATATAACATTTTTAGTATGAACAATCTCAGCATTCTGTAACATGAGGTCAATCAATCAATCTAAGTACATTCTATAATAAATCTTTTTTCATTGCAACATACACTCGCAGTTTGTTCTTTCTCCTAATTTTCAATTGTATGGGTACCAGTGAAGGTGCCAAGCAGTTTCAAATAGTCATATATGTTAGCACTAATGTATGATAAAGCCAAACCAGAAAGATATTCGTACTACTGCGAATAATGTGAGTGTTATACATTCATTAAAACATGTATTCTTTGTCCTGGGGGAAGTCTAAATTAAGATCTGGATGGATGTATTTGCGGTATTAACATTTAATGACAGTATGTTTACATGTAAACACAACATTGGGATGCTCTGTTAAGGCCAAAATAGTAGTCAAAAGTAAAAATAACTCATGTGCAAATAGTATATTTATTAAATAGTACATATATACATTATATATTACATATATTATATTACATTATATAAGACTAAATAATAAAGGGAATAAATGAAAGAGAAAGTGAATTATATTTACAACCATGCTGCAATAAAGTTCATGTGCTTTTGTAGGCTTATTTTCCCTCCATGTAGCTACACGCTTAATGACTACATTTCCCAGAATCCTCGTCGATGCTCGACGTCAGCCAATCAGGCTTCAGTTTATTGAATGGGCGCTAAATCAAGCTGTTATCACAGCGCCCCATACTACTGGAACAGAAGAGGAGACGCAGAGAGATAGTAAATAAATGTTGTGGTTAAATAAATACGCACAACTTTCTACGTTTGAGGACTTTAACTTCGTTAACCTGGAAAGTAGAGCTCGAGTCTCCGGTAACTTGTCTCGTCCCGCGTCACGACACGAGCAATGCTGAGGAAAGTAGCCACGGCTAACACTCACTAGCACGGCTACACAACAACAACAACAATGACCGGTCTGCCGCAGAATAACCTACAGGAGCAGCTGGCGCGGCACAGCACTGCTGCTCAGGGCAAACTGTCTCTGTCTAAACCCAAAACCGGGTGAGTACGTTCACACGGTTAACCCACGCCACCGCAGCATCACGGCTAAAGAGTTAGCATCGAGCTGTCAGCTAGGGCTAAGCTATCGTTGTCTGTGAGTTGGTTGGCACAGAAGAGCTAATGTCAACACTGATTTATTTTACTCATTCATCCAACAGAGCCAGTGTCACACAACACATCAAAGTCACTTCCAGTCTCTTTGTACACCCATGATTTGTCACAATATGAAATTATATACGTTTATAACATGGTTGTTAATGAGTAATTTATTTAAAAAAATATTTTATGTATCTTAGTGAATTCTTCAGATTATATCAACATGTTCTTCCCCTAAAGTTCAGGAATACATTTAATGTCTTTATACCACTATTATTATTACTGTTATTATTATCTGTATTTCCCAAAGTTAGCTTTTTGTTGTTGGCTTTATACCAGCTACCACAAGGTAATTCAGTCAAATTAATCTGCTGGCATTGTAATTAAAGTGCTATATAAATGTAATGAATAATAATAATAATAATAATAATTAGATTTTTATTGTGTCCTTTGTGGGTTTTTTTAATGATTGAAGATCAAATAAAAGCCATAGGTAGACTTTAATTGTAGTAAATCACTATAAATAGATTAATAATATGAATAAATGAATGAATACACTCACTGAATAATTTGTTTTGGATTCATGTCTGTATCTATAACTTTAATATATGCCATTGTATAAAAGCGTATATCAGTTTTTTTTTTTATTAATAACTAAACAATTATCACACCCTTAAAATCAAAAGGGCTTTGTGCCACATTGTCCTAACTTCCTTCCTGTGTATTTCTCAGGGCTTTTTCTTTTAGAAAGAAGTCCTCATCGGGTTCGACCAAAGTGGACGTGCCGGCCAAGGTAATCCGCTCAAATGTTTTGGCAAACAAGAGTGTCAATGTCCCTCAGAGCAGTTTGGTGACTAAACCTCTTTTGGCATTTTCAAACAAGCTTGAGGGATCTCAAAAGTCCAAAATCAGCAACTTCTTCCATGTAAGTTCTAAAGGCAAGTCCGACTCCACCAGCCCTGCGGCCCAAACTCATTCACCGGTGTCGGCTACTAAGGTGACGACAGCTCCGGCTGGAAATGAAAGCATCTCTGCGAGTCTGGATGCTTCACTTGGATTCCCGATGGACGACTGGGATGATTTCGATGACTTTGAGACCCCCGTCAGGAAAAAAAAAGACTCCGGTAAGAGCACGCCGGTTAGAACTCCTACAGAGGAACGAACACAAGGATCGGGAAAACTAAGCCTTCATTCCTCCGCTGAGACGCCAGTCTTTTCAGCAAAGAACAGCCGTGTTTCACTTCTAGAAACGAGTGAACTGGAAAACGATGTCGACAAAGCTGCTATTTCAACAGGATCTACTTTTGACCAGGACCCAGACTTTTTACTGGGAGATTCCCCAGACGTTCCCAGGAGACGAAGACGCCCTGTAACTCATAGGAAGTCTGTCATGAGTGACAGTGATGAGGACAGCAACGTTGTCTCTAAACCTTCTGAAGAAAAAACAGGTAAGTCTTAACAGGACTGTAATGCTATAATTAAAAAAATAATAGACTGTATTATATATATTTGTTGTGCTTTATTTTAGACTTAAAGGAAAAGAAGACTGAGAGTACAGTCATAGACCTTGACGGCCACTCGGAGCCTGAAGATGACCAGGACTTCATTCCCCCGTCACCGGTCCCTGATGTGATCTCTTCTAATATTTCTGTGGTTGAGACAAGGTCAGTTTTTTTTTACTTTCACTACATCGCTCATGTTGTCATCTTTTACCTCAATCTCCTGATGTTTTCCAGACATTTCAGGAAATTTAAAGTTCTCTTAAACATCCAATCTGTTAAATATTCAGGTCCAAAAAGATCTGTTCCAAAACAGTCGAGGTGGAAAGTGGGAGTAAAGTTTGTGCCAAGGGACCGGACACCAGTGTCCCTGAATCCGCTCATCACCACACAGTGGACAAAACAAGTGGGTGCTAGACCTTTTTATCAGAGTGTGTTCTAGATCCTCATTTGAATAATTGTCCCTTTGTCCTGTTTCTTCTCATCGTGTCTTAGACGAGCAGCTTTACAGTTTAATGGAGTCTATTTGCTCTCTGGTGGATTCCATTCCTGAACATGAGCTGATCGGCCTGTCTTGTGGCGATGAGCTTTTACTGAAGAGGGCTTTAAGGTTTGTATGTTTACGTGGGGAAAAATGGCGCTATTATTCACAATATTTTAATTAGACCCGCAACTAACGATTATTTTCATAACCGATTAATCGTTTAGTCCATAAATCGTTTGGTTTTAATGATGTCTTTGTTATGTGGAGCAAAGAAACGAAGAAAATATTCACATTTAAGAAGCTAAAACAATCAGAAATCTTGCTTTAATCATGAAAAAAGCTTCAAACCGATTAATAGATTATGAAAATAGTTGATTTTAATGATGTCCTTGTGTTTCCTACAACGACGTCATCTGCCACTTTTCTCATTTAGGAAGAGGATTCTCGCGACTGGAGTTGGCGTCACGTTGAGGAAGCAGCAGCCAGACAGCACTGTGATCTCTGAACCCAGCTTTAAAGACAGATTTTCTTTAAGCTGCGATACGTCGAGCGTCGCCTCTCCCGGCAGCTTTGTCCCCGCAAACTCCACAAAACCACTTCACCTCACACGGTCTTCGATAATCTCTGTGGACTACGACTCCGATCACTCTGATAGTATTATAAACGTGGACTCGTACGCTAAAAACAGCGAGAAGCTGTATGAAGAGACTGCGACGACCTGCGATTCTCCGTCAGATTACCGCCTCTCCAAACCGTTGTTTAATCCCTCAAAGAAAACGAGTGAAAACACGGACGGCTCGGGTCTTTTCTACTCTCCCAAGAACAAATCGAATTCCCCAAGGACCGTCCCAGCTGCACACGTGGAACCAGATGATTTTTACCTCGACGACTTCGACATCGACGACTTTAATGACTCGGATATCCCCGGTTACTTTGACGAACCTCAACATTCGTTGATCGCGTCTACTGCGGTGAAAGAGGGTGGGCCGAGCAAGTCTGTGTGGCAGAACAAACCGACAACACCCGTGTCTGCTCCGAAGCCTCCACAGATCTCCTCCCCAGGTAAGTCAGCATGGCAGGAAGTTTGTTTATGAAACTCTTTGTCCCCAACACTTTTTTGATTTGTTGTTTTGCTGTCGCAGAGCCGACCTTCAGGAACCCGGCCCACGATCGCTTCAGAGGCTTCAACTTCTCCTACTCGCAGGAGATGATGACGATCTTCCACAAGCGTTTTGGACTCCACCAGTTCAGGTTCAATCAACTCGAGGCGATTAATGCGACGCTCGAGGGGGAAGATTCGTTTGTTTTGATGCCCACAGGTTGGTACAAACGCACTTATTCACGTAGGGCTGCAACAATTACTCGATTACAAAAACTCTGCCTTGAGACAGAGACTGAAACAGTCTGTAAAATGCAGAAAATTTCCAAAGGGTGGGACCATTTCACGTTTAAGCAAAGCCAAAAAAGGTTGTGGCATACACCAACAGCACGTCCTCAATGATTCAGCATTTAAGCCGAAAGCTTCCAGTTGCTAACACTTCTGGTACACGCTAACGTAAACATTGATGTTACCTGATTTAATGGAGCTTACTAGGGCTGCAGTTATCGGAAAAAATTTGTAATTGTGTAATTTACCGATATACATAATAATAATAATAATTTTGCGCTTCGCGTCCTCGATTAATCGGAAAATAATTGGTCGAATGCTCGATTCCAAAAATATTCGATGGCTGCAGCCCGATATTCATGAAACACGGCCGCAGTAAGGATTCAAAAACCCCTCTGTGTTGCATTTTCTAGGCGGTGGCAAGAGTTTGTGTTACCAGTTGCCGGCCTGCGTGTCGACAGGAGTCACTGTGGTCATCTCTCCCCTGAAATCACTCATTGTCGACCAGATCCAGAAACTCACCACACTCGACGTAAGCATGTTTTCACTCCTACAGTATATAGAATGCTGTTCTACATCATAAAGGCTGCACTGCTTCTTTATTTTTAATGTTTATTGTCACTTTTTATTATTTTAGATTCCATCAACGAGTTTGTCTGGTGAAAAAAGTGACAGTGAAGCGGCGAGGATTTACATGCAGCTCTCCAGGAAGGAGCCGGTTATTAAACTACTGTATGTCACTCCTGAGAAGGTAACGAGTGGATCTGTTATGTTTGATTTGTTATTGACATTAAATGAATCAGAAATACACTCTTTACATTGTTAACGTGGTAAACGACTATTCTAGCTGTAAACATCTGGTTTTTAATGGAATATGTACATAGTTGTATAGAGGCCCATCTCCAGTGTTCTAATGGTACATTGTGTTTACTAATCGCGTTAGAAGGCTATTAGATGATTAGAAAACCCTTGTGCAATGATGTTAGCACAGCTGAAAACAGTTTTGATGAATAAAAGTGTGATTTTCAATGTAAAACACCAAAAAATGTGTATGGGTGACCCCAGACTTTTGAACGGTAGTGTATGTGATGCATCTTTTCTTCTTCCCAAGGTGAGTGCGAGTAACCGGCTGATCTCTGCGCTGCAAAACCTGTACGAGCGAGCGCAACTGAGCCGCTTTGTCATCGACGAGGCTCACTGCGTCAGTCAGGTGCGCTTGTTTCTGATTTTGCTCTACACAATATAGTTTCTATTCTTGCAGCGACCGTTGTTGAAACTAAACTTCCTCGTACGTTTTTCAGTGGGGCCACGATTTCCGTCCCGACTACAAGAGGTTACACGAGCTGCGCCAGAAATTCCCCAACGTGCCGATGATGGCTCTGACGGCCACTGCCACACCACGCGTCCAGAAAGATATCCTCAACCAGCTGCACATGTCGAAGCCGCAGGTGTAAGTGTTTGAATTCAGTCTCTGTGTCGCATCTTTTTTCACACCCAACAGTAACTGTACAATTTTTTGTTGACCAATGTTTTTTCCAGGTTCACCATGAGTTTTAACCGAACAAACCTGAAGTACGCCGTGCTGCCCAAGAAACCCAAAAAGGTGGCCGACGACTGCATCACCTGGATCAAGAAGCACTACCCACGTAAAAAAACACTTTATATATTACTACAGAGGAATAGCAGTTAGAAACATTGCTTGTTTATTAATAAGCCGTCTCTCTGCCGATGCAGGCGACTCTGGTATTGTTTACTGTCTGTCCCGTAAAGACTGCGACGCCATGGCTGAGAGTCTTCAGAGAGCGGGGATATTGGCTCTGTCGTATCACGCGGGACTTAAGGACAAGGACAGAGAATATGTGCAGACCAAGTGGATTAATCAAGATGGCTGCCAGGTGAGGCCAATGTTTTTCTGTTTACTTTCCTCCCTTTATTTTCATTGTGAAGAAAGAAAAACCTTTTGGGAAAAAAACATTTTGATTTTTTTTTTTGGGGGGGGGGGGGTTTATTTGTGAACATTTTTATTTTGAAAAAAAAAGGTTTTTTTGGGAGAGAAAAAAATTGGGGAAAAATGTTCCTCCCCATAATTTTGGGGAACATTTTTTTTTGTTTTTGTAAATGTGTTTTTTTGTTTTGTTTGGAAGAAAACATTTTGGGGAAAAAAATGTACAAAAAAATGTGGGGAAAAAACATTTAGACATTTTTTTGGGGGGAAAAAACATTTTGAGAAAAAAAAAATTGGGAAGAATTAAATTTTTGGGGAAATTTCTTTTTGAAAAAAATAAACCTTTTTTTTTTTTTTAGAAAAAAACAATTTAAAAAAATTTGGGGAAAACATTTTTTGGGGAAAAGAATGCGGAAAAAATTTTGCACCACTTTGCTTTCAGGTTATTTGTGCCACCATAGCCTTTGGCATGGGCATCGACAAGCCCGACGTGCGCTACGTGATCCACGCCAGTCTGCCCAAATCAGTGGAGGGTTACTACCAGGAGTCGGGAAGAGCCGGCCGAGACGGCGAGATCTCTCACTGTATCCTGTTCTACTGTTACTCGGACGTGGTCCGCATCAAGAGGATTATCAGCAGTACGTGGCAAACTAATGGCTAACTAACTGTACGTGTTCGTCATGCTGACAATGGATGTTTTTTTCTTCTTTCCCCAACAGTGGACAGAGAAGGTGACAAACACGCCAAGACCACTCACTTCAACAACCTCCACAGCATGGTGCACTTCTGCGAGAATGTGATGGAGTGCAGGAGAATCCAGCTGCTGGCGTATTTTGGGGAACTCAAGTTCAATAAAAACTTCTGCAAAGACCATCCGGACGTGAGATGCGACAACTGCTCCAAGCCCAATGTAGGAATTATTTTATTTCACGTTGTAATTCTTATTATGAAGCTGCCTGTGGTTTGTATTTGAGCAATATTTCTTTCTACGCAGCAATACAAGATGAGAAATGTCACGGAAGAAGTGAAGAATATCGCGAGGTTCGTCCAGGACAACTGTGAGAAAGTCGGAGCGGGGTTCGCAAAGAGTTCTCAAAAGAACCGACTGACGCTGAACATGCTGGTGGATATCTTCCTCGGTAAAGAACGTGCTTGTGTCTGCAATGAAAAATCAATTTTTGTAACTGTATCTTGACGCATATGTCCTTTCTTAAAATGATTTTTGTTAGGCACGAAATCTGCAAAGGTACAGTCGGGAATGTTTGGGATGGGAGGAGCCTACTCCCGACACAACGCCGACCGTCTCTTTAAGAAGCTGGTTCTGGACAACATCCTGGTGGAGGACCTGTACATCACCGTCAACGGTCAAGCTGTGTCTTATATCTCAGCCGGACCTAAAGCCATGAACGTGATGTCTGGACACATGCAGGTAAACGGGTCATACCAACCCTGCTTTAACCCCTTCTTCCCTGACCCTCTTTTTGGAGTCCCTGTGCAAAAAAATGACATGTCCAAACTAAATGGAGTAAATCTCTGCAGTTTATGTGCATTATCTTGGTATCAAAATGAAGAAGATAAAACACTTGTGAGATTCCACCAGAGGTGTAAGTTTCACTGTAGATGCCACTGTGTCAGAGTAAATGCACATGGAACACAGCAGAAATGAAGGATATTTTTCTCTCGCCTAAAAAGATATGGTATTTTAAAGTAAATATCACCTTTAAAATCTGCAGTAGGAGCTTAAAAATGCATGGAGGTCATGTAACAACATGTGGACACGAGCTGTGCAAAGTCTGATGCTGCTGATGTGAGGCAGAGTAAAATGACGGAGGTTTTAGTAAAGAGATGTCTAGGTGTGCTCTCGTTTGGCACAGTTTGGCACCAGCTGTGCCATTTGAGATTTGCGGTACCAAATTATTAAAACCCACTTAATTGTATTTACATGTCACTATTTGTCTAAAAAGAACTTCTTTTGAAGAAATATATATATAAAAAAGTATGCTGTAAATCGATGCTCCCTGTGCGGCGTGTAATGACAACTTTGTGACTCTGCAGCGTCTTCAGTTACGCAGCGCCATAGCACTGGCCTTGTGGGTGTGGCTAATTTTGGTGATTGACTGCTCAATTTAAACCTCTAAACCGGTAGAATCAGGCCCCGGTCTCCAAATGTGCGTGAATCCACGTCTTGACATTCCCACTTCTCTAATCAAAACAATCTCATGTCGCTCTGGAATGATCAATCAGACTGGGAATAGTTCCCAAAGCATGCTGGGAAGTGTAGTTCTTCATTAGAAGTGGTTTTGTTCTGGTGGAAATAACTTGTTTTGATAAACAGCAAATGTAAGACAACATTTCTGCTTGTATTTCTTGAAAGTCGGTTGTTATTTTGGGGCCGGATCCGTGAATCTTAGTCGTAGAGTGATCAAAAATGGTACGACTGTTGTTCCAGGTGGAGTTCTACGAGACGGAGACCGCGTCGAGCATCAGGAAACACAAAGCCGCCGTGGCCACCAACGTCTCTCAGAGAGAAGGGAAGGTTCAGGAGTGTCTGACGGAGCTGACCGACCTGTGCAAGGAGCTCGGCAAAGCGTTCGGCATCCACTACTACAACATCTTCTCCACGTCCACGTTGAAGAAGATCGCTGGTAATGATGTGTGGAATGTGTGTGTGAAAACCACCCCCTGTATAACGTGAGCCTTTTCTAAAACCAGTGTTTTGTCATCCTCACACGACAGAGAAGCTCTCGTCTGACCCGGACGTCCTTCTTCAGATTGATGGTGTGACGGAGGACAAACTGGAGAAGTACGGAGCTGAAGTCATCACGGTGTTGCAGAAGTACTCGCAATGGCAGTTGCCTCGTAAGAGACTCTATAAATGTCTATTTCTTGACTAATTTATCAAAAACACTTTGACTTTAAATTTCAGCTATGGTACAAAGGTTTATTCAGACTCAGATTAGAATTTAATCTAGTCTAAAGTTATTTATCATCCTTAACAGTTTGGATTTGGATGAATTTGGAAGTACTGTAGGTGTTTGAGTCTTAAACTGTGAAACCCTGAAGTGCACCATCTGCTGGTTAATACGTGTAACTGCAACAGACAAAGAAAGCTTCATGTGGGGTCTATTAGGAATATGTGAGTGTATGGTGGTTGTTTATGAGGGTTTTTTAAGGCAAAAAAAAGATGGAAAACATTTTATTTGTCAAATCCACATCTTGTCTAGTAAATAAATAAATCCTGCGTCATCTGTGCAGAGGAGGAACCAACAAACGGTGGCGATGACGGGTGGATAGACACGACGCGAGGCCGCGCCAACATCGACTATGATGACGAGGAAGACGACGGCGGCGAGTCGTCCACCTACTTTCACAGACAAGGGGCGCAGGGACAGAAGAGGAAGAAAGCTCCGTTCTTCAAGTATTCCAAGAAGAGAAAAGGGTCAGTTTTTGAAAATTTCACACGTCTCACTCTGTGTCACATTTAACAATAAAGATTCACTCATATTTCTTTGTCGTTCCCGTGCGGGATTCAGTCAGGGCTACAATAGCAACAAGTCGTCGTCGTCGAGCTCCAGAGGCGGATACAAAGCAGCGGGACGTGGCTACAGGAGCTCGGCAGGAGACGCAGGAGGAGGAGGAGGAGGAGGAGGAAGGAGACCGGGCTTCTTAGCTGCACCAACGCCTCAAAGCAAACAGCGACCTTTCATGAAGCCAACTTTTTCACACATGAGCTAAAAACAACCTGAACTTAAACTTTATATTAATGTGATGTACATGTCTGTCACTGTTTCTGTTTATTTAAAAATGTATTTCAACACTAAATTTTGTTTTTTTGTACATTTTCTATATTAAAATCAGTTAAAAGTAGTTTTTTTTTGTGTTGGCACAAAGGCACAAGAGTCTCCGCATCACATTTCTGTTTAATTCAACGTTTATTTTCACGCTTCAGTAGTTTTTATTTCATTGCACCAGTTACAAAGAGGGGGAGAGAAACAATATTTTCTATACCGACTCGTACAGGAGGGAAACCTACAGTACAAATGGATTCGGAATGGATCAGACTGAACAAGAGCTGAATTTTGGCACATGGATTTATATATATATATATATATATTTATATGTTTAATGTTATCAAAGAGCAGTTTTCTAATTGAATCAGACGTGAATTATGCATGTTCATGTAAAGACAGCAGATCATCATCATCATCATAAACCGCCTCACTTGTACATTCATCATCCAATTTAATGTATTTTTTGGCCAAAAACAAACAAACAAAACCCAGCACTTAATGTCGTTAATTGTCATCATTACAATCATCTTTTTCTGTTCCATACCTTCAAAAAAACAACAACGTAGTTTTGTTTATGTAATGTAATGTAACAGCACTTAAAATATCATAAATATGACCAAAGAAAACCTTAAATAAATTAAGAGTGAGGGGATAGCCAATCATAAGTGGATAATAAAAGTGTAAAAGATATATAAGAAAATAACACTTCAGCATCCAGTGCAGCAGCAGTCGTGTCATTCAAATAAAACCATTAAAATGATGAATTCATCATCAACTATAATCAATCAATTGGTTTGACCTTCAAACATCATTGAAACTGAATAATTTTAGGTTTGTGGACTAATTTTCCAAACCATTAATCGAGAAATTAATCGACAGATTCATCGATTACAGAAATAATCGTGAGTTGCAGCTGCAGAAATGACCCTTAAACGCCTGTGAAACATCTTTTATTAAGGATTCATCACACATGTATTTAAATACAGGATGTTGTTGCCCGTTGCGTTCGGGGGAGGGGGAGGATGTACGGATCAGCTGTTCTATAAACCGTGAGAGACATGGACACGCTATCAAAAAAAAACCTGTAGCCCCAACTCCCGTGAAGTTTAAAGAATAGTCGAATACTGTATGTAAACATGACACGAAGAATTGGATTTGTCAAAAGGTAACGATGACAAACAGTGTAAAAAATAAACTGTGAGGACAGTTGATGGAGATCTGCAGACTTTACAGGATCCAGGAGATCATGAATCCAACACAAGAAATCCTTATATATAAAAAAAAAACCTTATTACTGAATTCACTCGAGTGTCTTCGTGGTCAGAAAAACAGCAACTCTGCCTGTAAATCACATCCTTTTTTTTTGGATTATTGCTCCATGAATGATGCTGCCTCTTTATTTTATTTTTTTGTAATCGTTGCATGTTCAGAGAAGGAAAACAAACCACTGAAGCTACATGATGCTGATACATGTATGAACTGAAGAAACCAATGTATAAACACACACACACATACATAAAACCCTGTCCTGAAATGTGTCCTTCCATCTTTGCATCTGCTCTTTACCAAGTCCCAAAAACTATAAATTAAGATTATAAATAAGCTCCCAGGTTGTATGTGACAGGATGTTTTCTGCTGGGGGGGATGGGGAAAACCAGGAGTGGATCCAGCCACAGCACCCAAAGTGCAGAGGATCACCAGGCTCAGATTTTTAAACACGGGAGCAAAAACAAAAACGTGAAGCGGAGCAGCTGCAGGTGCTGGTGTGTGAGGAAAAAAAAAAAAGTCAACAAATTCCACTCCTTTGAAAAAACCTCGTCCGTACACCCCCTTTAAAACGTCCCTTTTAATGCCATTTCCATTCCTACGCACGGACACAATAACAGGTTTTTACATTTGATACAAAAAACAGATTTTCTTTGTTTTAAACCCAGAATCCAGCAGTCGTTATTACAGTAAACTACGACGAGCCAGAAGAGTCCAGAGCCTGACCAGAACTGGATTATTGTAAAAAAAAATATCCAGTATGGAATTATGAAAAGTAAGTTAAAGGAGTAACTAAAGGAAAAATGTGAAATTAAGTGTTTACGATATTGAAATGTTGTCGATTATGTGATTCAATAAATTCAATAAAAACAGTCTTTAAATTAAAACAGACACACAAAAAACAAACAAGAATCACATTACAAGTGAATAAATTAATCATTCCAGCTCTATTTCGTACATTTTAACGTAATAAAGTCACGTAAACTCAGTTCCAGTGGTCAGGCTCACCGTCGCCCGCCTCAGACTCTTCAAGTACTTAAGTTATTTATGAGTATTTTGGGGTTATTTTGGTTATTTTGCAGTCCCTCCTTTATGCCCCCCCCCTTGTAAAAATACACATTTTATTTTTAAACTGCACATATTCATGAAAGTGTGACTGACTGACTGACTGCTGGTGGAGCGACGACAGAGACCATTTCCATGTTTTTCCTCTGACCTTACGTCAAAAACACGGAGCTAAAAAAAGACGGTAGAATTTAATCTTTCAATAACAAAATAACAATTTCAATTCTGTTAAAATATACATGGAAAAAAACCTGGCGATCCTTATTAGGAAACTACTTTGTACAAAAAAAAGTACATGGTTTATTTCTTATTCTAGCCGTAGTAGTAGTAATAATAATAATAATAATAATAATAATAATAATAATAATAATAGTGCTGTCAAATGTTAATGCGTCAACGGCGTTTAACGCATTAATCGTTTCTATGACGTCTGACCAGATAAAGACGCGCGTGACGTCACGTTTACACGACTCCCGATTGTTTTTAAACTTTAGAGACTCATTTTAACAGAGGTACACATACGCAGTACACAGGTACGCTGGTTATTTGTTAGCGCTGCTCTTTTTCGCTTAATAAACAGACCGTTCCAGTTCGACTGAAGACATGCTAAATGAGCTAACGCAGCTAACAGAGCTAACTGGTAAATCACGTAAAACATGACTTCACATGCGTCTTTTTTTCCGGTCGGTCATCATGGAAGCGTGTCGTGCGGTAACGTGGATAAACAGACCGCTCCCGTTCGACTGAAGACACGCTAAAGGAGCTAGCAGAGCTAACTGGTAAATCACTTAAACATGACTTCACATGCGTCTTTTTTTCCGGTTGGTCATCATGGAAGCGTGTCGTGCGTTAACGTGAATAAACAGACCGCTCCAGTTCAACTGTAGGCGCGCTAACGCAGCTAACGGAGCTAACGGAGCTAACGGAGCTAACTGGTAAACAGTGCCTGGACTCCGGTGTCGTGGCACGTAAACAAGACGTCATTCGTGTCTTTTTCCGGTCAGTCGTCATGGAAACGTGTCGTGCGTTAACATGCGTTAACCTTTTTTCACAGCACTAAATAATAATAATAACAATATGATGATAATGGTGATATATAGGACCTACTGTAAGAGCATAGTTGATAAAATAAATAAAAGACTCTTCGTACAATACAAATAAAGGTGTTGAAATTCATTGAATTTCAACTTTAAATTAAATCGGAGAAATAAATGAGCACAAAAAGAAGAATAAAGTGCTCCGTTATTAAAATCATTGCACGTCTATCTAGTCTATTAATCTACTGGTGCCAGTAGTTCTTTGCACTTGATGGACATTATCTATGGGGTCACATGTTTAACCTATTCATACTGGCGTTTATTTATATTAAAAGTGTGTCCTTATAAAACGATTTTCACCAGTTTGTACACTTTTTTGTTTTGTTTTTTTTACTAAAGTGTAATTGCTTCCTACAACAATCCAGAAAATAACAAAAAACAACAGACTTTGACTTTGACGTCCTCTCAGAAAAAGGCATTTGGTAATTCATCATTTCACAAACCTTCACTGTTATGTTCTTATTCCATCTATTTAACCTCTTAAATCCTTGAATGCCAACTTCCTTCGTTACCTTTCCCCATCACCTCTGCTCCTTTACTAATACAAATATACTTTATTATTATTATTATTTGTCTTTTAAAAGCAATAAATAACAACC
Organism: Microchirus variegatus; assembly: GCF_963457635.1. NCBI lineage: Eukaryota > Metazoa > Chordata > Actinopteri > Pleuronectiformes > Soleidae > Microchirus > Microchirus variegatus. Next base: position 15,907,633 of record NC_139809.1, read on the forward strand.
GAAGTTAAAAGAACATGTCAAAAAAAATTCTTCAGTTCTTCTTCAATCTAACTTTTTTTTCCTTTGTGTTATTTGAAAAAATAAAATACCTGAAATGACTTGGGAAAAAAAAGAGTAGAATCTGGCTTTGTAGAAAAAAAAAGACGTTGGTGGTTGAAGAACCAAAAAATGAAGGGGGCGGGGACGAGAGGTCCTGACCTGGTTTTACCAGGCGTGGTCCGAGCTGTTCGTCTGCAGGACGACGGTTTAGGACAAGGCTGCTCTCCGTCACCGAGACACGTTTTTTTTACGAACTCCGCCCGCCGCGCGCTCACTTGCTAATGAGCAGCTCGCCCACCCAGCGGAGTTTGCACGCAAACCAGCGCCTCAGGGGACAAAAGTATTCGAAGTGGAACTGCTCAAACTCGGGCGTCTGTCGAATGTCGCGCAAAAACGCCACGTCCAGGTCCGACTCGGTGAGGACGATGAGCAGCAGCAGCAGGACGAAGAGGAGTCCGACGGTGACGAGGAGCAAGCGGAGGACGCTCAGGACAAACTTGTTCACCTGTTCCACCTCGCTGAGGGCCGAGTCGCACGCCGCACCGTCCTGCGCGGGTTTGCCGCCGGCGCCCAAGTCGGCCGCGTCCCCCTGCATCGTCGTCGGCGTGCCCGCCTCGGACTCCTTCTCCTCCTCGATGCTGCGCGGCGCCCCGTTGACCTGGCGCGAGGCGGCCAGCTCCATGCTGTGCTCGGCCACCGGGGTGGGCAGGACGCTGTCGGAGGGGCTGTACGCCTGGTCCGAGATCACCGCCAAGCCGTCGGTGGAGCCTGTGGCCTGGCTCCGCGAGCGAGGCATAAAGGAGTCGCTGTGGGACACGGAGCGCACCGGTGTGGAGTGGGCGCTGTCACGCAACGACTCCAAACCTGAGTGGAGAAACAGAAGAAGAAAGACAGAATGAATGTGCGTTCTACAGCTCGAAAACCACAATATACTGGAGCTGGAGTTGTAAGGCCCAGTCCATTGCCTCTTGGACGAGCGTGACTCATCATTCATAAGATGGCTTTTAAGGTAGTAAAAAACGTGTTTTTGTCAGAGATAACATACAAAAATAACAACAAAAAACTAGAAAAGCACTCGGAGAGCGCAGACCTCCGCCAAGGCAGCTCAGTGCTAACGAATCACGAGTGCACGAATGACACCCCAAATTTAATCTCTTGTTCCTGGTCTCATTGCGGACATTTCCCGAAAATGTCATCAAAATCTGACTTTTCGAGTTATGTTGTTAACAGACAGACAGGCAAACGAACAAACAAACAAACAAACAAACAAATAAATAAACAAACAAACAAACTCCGGCAAAAACATCTACCTCCTGGCGGAGGTCAAAAATGGTCGTTTTATCACTTGTGTGGATCATGATCATCTCGTTTTTTTCTTGTCGCATATCTTCAAAACATGCTAACCAGTGTTAGCTTTGGGATGGTAATATTAGCTTAGTTACAAGAGGATGTGATTAAAATCTATGCAGCAAAAACTAGCACAACCCCTTTAAAAACATGATATAGCAGTTGTCTCAGTAAAACCATGATCCAACATGGTTTTGTCTTAGATACAGACTATTCTTCTACAAATGTCAGAAAACATTTTCAACACCGTGACCAGTTTAGGGTACAAGCAACAGACCGCAAACAAGTATTGTTGTGGTTAGCGTAGCTACACAACATGCTAGCTTTATGAAAATTAGTTGTTTGGGGAGAGCTTGTGTGTGAAATGTACCCCTAAAATGTATATTCAACATATCTTTATTTAAAAAAACAAAAAAACATGCTGTCTGTAGTTTAAGTGAAAACATGTCAGAAAATGCCTGGAAAACCCTTGTGGACCAGTTCATGATTAAAAACAAACAAGTTTTGTTGCGATTAACATAACTACACAACATGCTAATAAATGTTAGCATTATGAAGATTAGTTGTTTGGGAGAGAGCGGGTGAAATGTACCCCTAACATGGAGCACCGTATATTCAACATATCTTTATTAAAAAAACTAAACATGCTGTCTGTAGTCACATGGAAATGCCTGGAAATATCAGTTTGTGACACATACAATAGACTACAAACACGTTTTGTGGCCTTTAGCATAACTACACAACATGCTAATGAATGTAAAAGGTAACAATAGACTCTTACAAGAGGTTGTGTTTGAAATGTACACCTACAAAATGGTTTACTTTACATATATACGTAGCAACACAACATGCTAACCAATTTAGCTTTATGATGGTGTCTTTATATATCCTGGAAAATATCTCATAACCCTCCTACACCTCTACTTCGAATAGAATCAGGACACACTATGTTTACATGAATGTGCTAAATTAAAGGGTCGCGCGAGGGTTAAAGGGCAAAGGGTGAATCAATGAGACTGAGCCTAAACATTGACAGGTCTTTTCTGCTGACGCGTTGTCTCCAACTCCACAGACGAAACCCGACCGCGTCGTTTCCCACAGTTCAGCAGGCGACTGTTCAGGCGCTGACCTGACGCCTTATCGTCTTCTCCAGTGAAGGAAATCATTATGTAGCCAATAACACTGGAAGCTGTGGCTCTGGCTCAATAAGCACAGACTAAAAAAACAGACTTTAAGCCCACGTCCTTCCTCCTCCTCCTCCTCCTCCTCCTCCTCCTCCTCCCACAGATCTGTCACACCAGTGATGCAACTCTGAATTAGATTTATCCATATTATATGTTTGAGTTCATTTAAAGGTCTAGTGAGTGACATTTAGGACGGTTTATTGACAGAAATAGAATGTATTTAAAAGAATAAATACATTTCTGACAATATGCAGTCTCAACATTAGATGAATACTCATTATGATGATGCTTCATCGTGTAAATGATCTCTGTTACTTCAATAAACACATACCACAACACTTATTCTTAGATTTAAGGATAGGTTTGTGTATTTGTATATCTATCTTAAGACAGCACTTACATGCACATATGTCCTTAAAATCTCTTAATAATGCAATCGTAATCATTCAATGTTACCGACTACATAATGTAAATACACTTAATTGGCCTGGGACCAATAATTGGTAAAATATAAGATAAATTATTTATCTTATATTATCTTGTCTTAAAACCTAAAAACTACTACTCAGAGAAGTGCAAAACAATGCACTTTTAAAGAAATCCGTGTAACAAAATCTACTCGTTTCCTCTTCGGGCATTAGCACGAACATCTGCTGCAAATGCCATCCAAATGTTTGTTTTTTTTTGCGTTAAGCTGCTCACAAACAGACAAATGCAGCAGACTCAAAAAAATCCTCCTTGGCGACGTCGCCCTAAATGTAGGGACATGTTTTATTTCACGAATAAAAACAGTAGCACGATGTCCCAGCTGAAACAGCAGTAAAATAAATAGCATCATTTAAAGGTGCCATATGTAAGAATGTGGCCAAAAACGGTTACTACATTCAAATTCAAAATACCGAGGTCTTTTAGGGTTCGTTTTTTGACGTAACTGGCAACCCGTGGTTGCTCGGCAGCTGAGACTCTACTGACTGCAATGATTGGTAGACGGCGGTAGGTGGCGCCACATGCCATAACATGATTTGCAGTCTGCATAATATTTCTTTTAATGCAAATATTTTGTCTGTTCTGTTGTTGTTGGTGAGTTCAGTTTGTTATATGAACATTATTCCTGAGTCTCTGTGACATATTAGGAGGATTTTATGGCCAGTTGCTTTAAATTTATTACATAATGCACCTTTAAAAGAATTTGATGTCAGCAGTCACTGTCATAACGCAGGATAAGTGACCGTACAGTACAGCGCACATGTCAGTGAAGATGAAGCCGAGGTCTGCTGACCACGTCACATTCTTCTGCCGAGCTTCAAAAGCAGCAGCAATGTTACACCGTCACTATAAAGAGAAGGGATTAAAGTTCTGCCTCTGACGAGGAAGCGAATCATGAGTCACGGGATTTAAAAAATAAATAAATAAACTGCTGGAAAAGTGGCATGGATTATGTCCGAATGCCTCATCCTTTGAAAGAAGAAGACTTGAATGTGAAAGAATAAGTGTCAGCAGCCATTTTAGCTCCGCCACAGTGAAGTAAGCAAGCAGAGAATTCACGGTTTTTAACTTTTATTGCAAATTTAGTTCTTTTGAGGGATATACAGTAGGACGACTACTTTTAGTCTATATATAACTAATGCTGGGAACGTTAACACCGTTAAGGGTGTCAAAAGACCGGAAAAAGACAAGCGTGACGTCATGTTTACGTGCCACGACCACCAGAATCCAGGCACACCGTTTACCAGTTAGCGCCATTAGCTGCGTTAGCTCCTTTAGCGCTAGTTAGCGCGTCTACAGTCTAACTGGAGTGGTCTGTTTATTAAACGAAAAGAGCAACACTACAAATAACCAGCGTAGCTGTGTACTGCGTATGTGTGCCTCTGTTTTTAAAGGTTAGCGTTACTTTAGAGACTCATTTTAACAATCAACATGGCATATGCGTCTTTAGCTGGTCAGTCGTCATGGAAACTCATCACGCGTTAATGTGCGTTAACATCGTTGATGCCGTTTTGCCCAGCACTAATTTAAAACTCTTGTCAAACAATGCTATCTAAGCCCGTTAGCTCCACACGACTGCCTCTGTGTTTATATCACACGTCCTCTGATGACATTCCCGCCATGCACACAGGAAGTGATTTGTCGTAAACACACGCGAGACACACAACCACAAACACGTGGCCATGAACGGTTTCAGAAATCTACCGCTCCGAAAACATGGAACATTCAGCACTTGCAACACTTCTTGCCGCCGCCCACCCCCCCTGTGCTGCAGCTGTATACACACAAACGCTCCCTCAAGGTGGGACACAGCATACAAATCAAGTTTTAAGAGGCAGAATAATAACATCTACTACAATTAAAATCAATGACCAGGAGTTGCATACTGCAGCTTTAAGAACTGTACCTTCATAGCTAAAAATAAATCCATATATCACATGAACACACTATATACAGCACTAAGAGAAAAACAACCACATTATGTGTCCAGTCGACACAGACAAAGAGAGTGTGACTCTGAGGCTGAGTTTACCTGGAGCTTTGCTGGGCTGAACGCACGGCAGCGGAGAACCAGACACGGGGGACACACTGGCGGAGTCCTGCTGCCCCATCAGAGCAGGGTACAGGGGCAGGACGCCCAGGGCCTTGCCCAGCATACGAGGCCCCAGGCTCAGCACGCGCACTTTTACATCTCGGTAGCAGTGGTTGATCATGCGCAGGTGCACGTTCACGCGGGTGGTGATGCGGATCAGACACTTCACCATGGCTGCGGCATTCACGTGTGTGCGGTTTTTATTACTATTATTGTTCTACCCTGCTGTCGTGGTCCCCCCCTGTCCCAGAGTCCAGGCCACAGTGCGAGGTGGAAACGGTGAGTTTCTGAAGCGGTGCTACAGTGGCCTGGTTTTGCCCCTCCCAGGCCAAAGACATACATGGAATAGAAGATCCAGGCTATTTTCAGCTCGGGAGTATTAATACCACTGTAAGGCACCCAGTCAGCACACACTGGGGGTGGGAAGAGCTTGTGCTTCTCTTAACCTCAAAGCTAAAAGACCCTCAACACACACACAAAGAGTTATAACTGTGTCACTCACAGAGGCCACCTGTTCTCACTGTCCACTTTATTAGGCACACTTGTTCAACACGGAACAGGATTTCTTGGCAGAAATTTAAAGCGGACCTAGACCGGAAGTTCCATTTAACGCTTTTAGTGTGTTTCTGCGTCATTACCTTGTTTATGAAGCCCTGAAGGTTCTAAACAAACAGTTCAGCCATTGCTGAGAACGCCGTGTTTTATTGTAATCTCGGCCTCGAAAAACCGGTCCGGTTACGTAAACAGCGGTTCTCCTGAACAGCAGATCGTCCTGCTCCGGGCACTAGTCCGGGCACATCCGGTTGCGTACATTGAACCGCAGAAGAAGAATAACGTCCGTTGTGGAGGTGTTTCACGAGCGACAGTGTCTTCTGACTCTGGGTCTGACTCTGGGTCAAAGTCATAAAAGCGACTGCGGCGGGGAGTCGTGAAGAAGCTATTTTTAAACACTGTTCAAACAATGTTTTGATAATGAGTAGCAGTGCATCCACCGTTCCAGAGGGGGGAGCTGCGCTTCTGAGAGCGGGTGTGCTGATATGTCACTTCCGGGTACTGGCCAATCACAAGACAGTTGGGAAGGCTCTACGCTGGCTGGCCAATCACAACACACTCTGTCTTCTGGGTGTGAGAGTTCAGTCTGAAATATCGCGGCTGAGGAGAGCTTCAGTGAGGAGAGATTTCTATCAGCTCGTTTACAGCAACTAGGAAGTTTGTGACCATAAAAACAAGTTAATGTATGTAAGTAGACCTCCATAACTCACATATATGTGCAACAGGACCACTCTATGTGAGCTTTAAGATATTACCCAGTGTATAATGGCTTTAAAATTAAAACTTGCTCTGCATAGGTCGCTGTCCTGAGCTCACAATTTTTGAAACGTGAGCTTACTATTGGAACAACAGTGAACGGAGGCGCCCAAATGCATAAATCAGCAAAAGCGTCATTAGTGCTTTCAGACAGACACAGTTCTGGCTCTGGAGCCTCAGAATCTTGGTGCTTTCTGTCAGTTTAAGAGGAACTAAAGTGGTCGTACGTTACTCTCAATAACCAGAATATGACACGCCCACTGATGACGTCAAAGAAGTAGCACTATTTATCGGTTCCAGCTGAGAAGCACGCTTGAACACGTCACCCGTGTTTCTGTGCGAAAAAGCAATGATATGAGACGAAGGGAGCTACGTTCTTACCCTCCATGATGGATATGTGCACCGCTCGCCGCCTGGTGCGCGGCACGCTGGTGAGGCGAGGGCCGTGCGTGATGGACGGGCAACTCCTGCTGGGCACCAGGCCAGCTCTGCAGAGACACAAACACAACGCACAGAGATCACTGCACCACGAGACGGGGGGTTCAGGGTCAAGGTTCAGTCATTCTTCATAAAGACACAGTGGTTACAGTAGCATGGGGCCTGAGAGAGAATGGAGGTAAAAATGAAGAGATAGAAAGAAAGGAAATCTGCGTGAGAGTATTCTGGGTTTGCTCCCGAGTTTCCAACTCTACCTGTGGATTTCTGGAGGTTCACGTTTGATTTTGGCACTCTGCTCCATCACCTCTTTTGCCACTCGTCCACTGTCATAAAGCACAGAGACGATGCTCAGGATGAGTTTTCACGTACGCACACATGCACACACACATCATCTTCATCATCACCATCATCATCATCATCGCCCGGTCACTGCAGTGGATGAGCATCACGGTCCAGTTATGACACAGACACGACTCCATTATGATATGAAATCTAGCAGATGTTTGGTGATGTAAAAAAATGTCAATGTGTCTATTCTTAAAGGGCCAGTTCATCCAAAATAGCTTCAGTATCTACACTCTTATAAATAAAGGTTCCAAAAGGGTTCTTCTACAAGGGCTGAGGCTCTACCTGGAACCATTTGCTTCTGAAAAAACCTTTCCCGATGAAAAGAGTTACTGGAAGATAATGGTTCCAGTAAGAACCGTTTTTTGATCCAGAGAACCCTTTAAGATCCTTTTCCTGAATAAAGGGTTTTAAAAGGGTTCTTGGTGGAACACTCCAAAAGGGTTCCAGCGAGTGGAACCTTTATAAAAAGGTTCTACCTGGAGCCAAAAAGGGTTCTCCTATGAGGACAAGCTGAAGAACCTTATATGGTTCTACTTAGCACTTATATTTCTAAGAGTGTAAACTACTGTTCAAAAGTTTGGGGTCACTTGTTTGGAAATGTCCTTGTTTTTGAAGGAAAATCACCTTTTTTTCAACGAATATAACATTAAATGAATCGTAAATACACTTAGAATATTTGGAATAAAATTCATTATTTCTAATCTCGTCAACATCGCAACACTATTTTCTATTCATTGTTCAACTCTTTTGGTGAATAAAAGTCTGACTTTTAATGGAAAACACAAACAAAAGTGGCTAGGTGACCCCAAACTTTTGAACGTTAGCATAGCTTCTGCACGATACATGTCACACGTGGATTTTTAAATGGCTGCAGTACTGTACATAATATATTCTATTGTGAATACAACTTTAAATAATAAAACACAAGACAATGACTTACATATAAATAAATAGCCTTTCTGAGATGTTTGCTATATCATTTATGCCACTTTTTTAAAATCTCTTGTATACTTATACTATGAGTAGTAGAAATTTCATATTTCTACTAATATGACTACTCTTGTTAATATGCTCTTAATATTTCTTATTTTCTGGTCATAACAATGTAATAGTGTGGTAATAAAGTATATAATATTACAGAAATACTATGTCTTTTCCAAATGAATATTCAGGTTATCCATGGATCTCATTAACAATGCATTACTGGTTGATTATAAAATGACTTTCCTATTATCACATTGTTATTGTACTGTACAGTGTTAATAATCATCTGAATGATCAGAAACAGAGCTGCAGGTTAGTCGTGAAAATATGATGTGATGTAGTTTACAGTAAACAGAAGGTGATGATAAAGCCTTGTGTCATCATCATCATCATCATCATCATCATCATCATCATCATCATCATCATCATCATCATCATCATCATCATCATCAGTCTCCTTCACTGTGTCCTCTGTGTTGTGAAAGTGTCAGTGTTCTGTCCTCTGGGCAGAAGGAGACAGATGTTACAGCACAGGAGGTCAGGAGGAGGAGGAGGAGGAGGAGGAGGAGGAGGAGGAGGAGGAGGAGGAAGAGGAGGAGAAGGAGAAAGAGGAGGAGGAAGAGGTCACATCCTCTGGGGAAAAACACCTCCACCTCCTCTGTCATCAGTCAAAAAAAGAACTCTACCTGAAACGGAAACGGCTGCCCTTGAAGAACAGGTTGCTGCTGGACACCGTGCGAACCTGGCTTGACTTTTCAAGCCTGGGAACAAAAAAAGAAAAGAAGAGAGAATTCTATTAAAAATTAACAAATAGTATCCAAACAGAACAAAGGAAGCAAATGTACAGAATTTTTAATGCATTCAGCTCTGGTTTTCTGAATTAACACGAGACATTTTCTTTCACTTGAGCTTGACTTTATTTTAATTAAAGGAGTCATATTATACCCTATTTCTCCAAGTGAAGCTAGTTCCCTGGTGTACTAATCACAGCAGTTCAATCACCCTGCCAAAACAGCTCTGTTCAGAACGCTCTGTTATGAGTGTCTGTCTCTTTAAATATGCAAATGAGACACAGGAAACTACGTCAGCGTCACTGAGGCTAACGGCAGTTAGCATTTGGAAAAGCCATCATTTGCCGACTCTCGCCGGCACATTGCCGTCATACATAAAATGTAAATCCTCTGAGGCTGGAAGTGTGTGTAGAACTCTGTGCTGCACTGTGCAGCTAAATATAGAACACTTGGCGGACTTCCACTCTTTCGAATACTATTTTCCCCGTCTGCACTCTCATGTTTTTTAGGGACAAAGCGGAGGTCTGCAAGACAACAATTCCAAGAATTTATCAGTCTGACGTCAGATACACTGTGGTAGTCAACATCATGTTTTATCTCCTGTACTTAGACTGAGGTGAACCATAAACACATGACAGAGTCATCTTTTTTCACACTGTCGACTCACAGGGCATCCAGAGTCCCAAATATAAGTATAAAAATTATTATTTTTTTAAAGTTGATTTTGTATAATATGTCCCCTTTGAAGTTACTGACTTGATGATGACAGATTCAAAGACTCACAAATTAAACCCCACTTTATTACCAAAGCAAGAAGAACAAGAGGCTACAACTTTATTTTGAATTCAGGAAAAACTAAATTGGAATCTTGTTTACTAAGGAAACACGGAGTAGTCATTTATTCTCCTTTTTTCCCTATCATTTTTAAAAATGATAAATGTTGATAATTCTTCATATTCTTACAGCAGAGGTCTCAAACTCAAACACTTATAATATGACATTCTGTGAAATATCCATCATTGCAATATCATGATGGAATTTTGAGCTCATATCTCACAGCTTTCTACTGGTAAGTTGCTTTTTTAACCTCAGTGTTTATTTGAGTTTGAGACACAGCTGTCTGAAAGGCATATGTTGGGCTTTGGGGTTCCATGAAACTAGGATAAGTTACACCTGGCTTGACCAAGCTGTGCCTTCTCATGCTGGTTTGACGTTCATGCAACAGAACAATGAAAGTCAGGATGACATAGTAACATACAGGTTTAAGAGACTTTTGAATTCTACTTTCATGCAACAGGAGCCCCAGGAACACCCAACAAACAAACTGGGACACAGAGGAGAGCAGAGGCTAAATACAAGCAGCAGGACCAATCAAACCCAGGTGAGACCAACGAGACACAGGTGGAACGCATGAGGGGGCGGAGCTAACAATCAACAGGGACGACAGGGAACAGGAAGTCACAATAAAGGAGGTGCACACGAGGAAAAAATGACCTGAAAACCAGACAGAACTAAAATAAAACATTTATCTAACAGCTTTTTTTCTCTTTTGTTTGTCTTTATATATGGCATTCATTAAGGAAAATAATAATTTATTATTTTAATACAGTGTTGAGGCATAAAGACTGTATATTTACATATGTATTATGTGTGTGTGTTTATATATATATATATATATATATATATAAAAATATGCATATAAATACAGCTATATACACATATGGATATATATGCATAGATACACACACACACACATATATATATATATATATAAAATCCTTCTGCCAGCTTCCCGTATACCAACAATAAAACCAGGATCAAATACCCCCTCCTGTTGAATTATGCATATCCTTACTATAGGCGTACAGTATTCACTATGTTGATACTGCAACAGTAAGCGAGACATTAATCTTTAATGCTTCATTTTTGCTTTCAAGGAAATGTGTGTGTGTGTGTGTGTGTGTGTGTGTGTGTGTGTTGTCCCTGAAACATTTCCATTCCAGCTCCTACAGTCAGCTCTGAATAATCATTATCAGAGTCATTGAAAGGTCACGCCCCCTCTCTTGTCGCCTGCGTGCGATTACCTCACCGCTCTGAACTCTAACGCTGCTCCTTTTTTATCCTCCCCTTCCTTTTTATCACCTTTTTTCCTCCGCGACTCATGGAGATCAGAGTGCGACTATCACTCACGGCGAACGACGGCGGTGCCATATCTCAGAGGGGCAGCAGCGAAAGTGCCTGCGGTCTCGTGGCAGCGAGCACTCACGCTCAATAAAGGTCAGCGGCCAGCGTGCACCTCGTTCTCCTGCTGATGAACGACCCAGAGGGAAGGGCTTTTAAGGACATGCGAGGTGCAGGACGACAACGCTTGGACTGCATTATTTTATTTTGTCTATAATATTTTATTATCACTTTTAGTCTTTTGTTTTCTTTAGTGCTAGGCACGTTAACGCCGTAAACGTTAAAGCACATTAACCATGCGTTAATGTGAGTTAACGCATTTCCATGACGACTGACCGGAAAAAGACGAGCGTGATGTCATGTTTACGTGACTCCTGATTGTTAAAATGAGTCTCTAAAGTAACGCTAACCTTTAAAAACAGAGGCACACATACGCAGTGCACAGGTACGCTGGTTATTTGTAGCGCTGCTCTTTTTTCGATTAATAAACAGACCGCTCCAGTTGGACTGCATGCGTGCTAACGGCGCTAAAGGAGCTAACACAGATAACGGAGCTCATTGGTAAACAGTGCCTGGACTCTGGTTCCACAGCACGCAAACTTGACGTCACGCTTGTCATTTTCCAGTCAGTTGTCATGGATACTTTGACGGCGTTAACAAATAGGCTCTAAATCCAGTAGAATATATAGTGAAGGCCTGTAGGTGGCGCTGCACCAAATGCACCAAAAACAGAGAGGAAGACGCGGAGAAAGCATGTGAAGCTTGAGCGCTCCAAACTCCAAACACAAGAAGAAGAACACGATAACGACTACAGCAAAGGTAACAGCGAGAAAGAGGCGGGGCTATCACGTCCTCATTCTCCTAAAGTTGCATATTAATTGCACACAGGAAAATGCCACCCTTGCGTTTTCCTGTCGGGACCCGATTTCCCCCCAAAAAACGCTGCTTCTGCGTGGATAAAAACAAGGAAGAAAATGTATGTGGACTCACTTGTAGAACGCTTGGTTCTCCACGCCGCATTTCCACAGGTGCTTGCACGCCTCAGGAGTGGGCGCGAAGTACGTCAGGATGATCTTTTTGTCCTGCACGTTTAAAAATAAGAGAGCGTGCAGGACAATATAACACACTGTGGACTGTGACACACAAATACAACACTATAACCCTAAAGGACACCTGTATAATCTACACACTCTTAGAAATATAAGTGCTAAGTAGAACCATATAGGGTTCTTCGGCTTGTCCTCATAGGAGAACCCTTTATAAAGGTTCAACTCGCTGGAACCCTTTTGGAGTGTTCCACCAAGAACCCTTTTAAAACCCTTTATTCAGGAAAGGGATCTGGATAAAAATGGTTCTTACTGGAACCATTAGTGTTACCAAGAACCCTTGAAAAACCCCATCTTCTTGAAAGGGTTTTTCAGAAGCAAATGTTTCCAGGTAGAACCTCTGCCCTTGTAGAAGAACCCTTTTGGAACCTTTATTTCTAAGAGTGCATAAAATGTTGAATAAATTGATTCTGACTTAAAATCCTGTAATATTGCCACATTTTTGGATTCATATTTGGGTATACAGCTCATAGAACATCATTTTTATAAAGTAGATTTAATTTAGGAGGAAAAGAAATGTCAAAAATATCAAATATATCAAAATCTGTCACATTTCTAGACAAACGTAATACATCTAATAATCAGATTGGGTTGTATCTGTGCAAATCATGGAGGTAACCTGCCAGATTCATGATTATCTCCGTAACTGATTAATTTTCCAGATTAATCCATTAGTTGTTGTTCCATAAAATGTCAGAAAAATTCTGAAAAATGTCCACAAACTAGAAAATATTCACATTTTAGAAGATTAATCATTTCAAAAAGACTCAAAGTTTGGCGATACATTTAATAATCCTTAATCGAGTAGTTGTTGCAGTCCAGCCAGATTCCCCCCTTAGGCTAACCAGGAAAAATTAATATACTGAATGGCCACTGGGGGGGGGGGGCAACTCCACTGGTTGCAAAAAGAACTCTATGGGAAAATGATTCTAATTCTCGTCAGTAAAGACTTTCCCGTGGAGTTAAAGATCGCAATTCCTACTTTCCGATCTTCAATAGAACACAATGTCAATTTTGTAAATTATGTTCCAGTTGTGAGAAAAAAAGACGTTTAAACATGGAACATAGAGGAGATACAAACATGTAATAACATAAGAATCACTGTTTTTGGTCCATATTTTGCTCAATATCACATCAAATGTGAGTGCTTTTGATTTTACTAAGAAATATATTGATCCGTAGACACTCAGAATTGTGTTTTTGTGTCAGAATCAGTCATAAATAAGTTCTGTGGAGTGTTCCCTCCACCTCCGACACTTCATGCTCTCACCTCCCGCTGATTTGCATATACGTGGAACGTCTTCCCCTCGAACTTCAGCTTGGTCACCTCGTTCCTGTGCGAGGACACAAGAGGACAAGGCAACAGTTATCGCACCAGGAGGGAGGGGGGGGAGGGAAACCTCAGAACTCTTTAAATATTCATGACAGCCGCTTTAAAATTGCATAAACAGCCGCAGCCGACGACGACGTCTGTATTTGTCTGACAAAACAAATAAAGAATAACATTCCCAGCGGACACAGGCGGGCGACGGCGGCAACGGAGAACAAGGGGGGGAAACATGAGCGCTGCCGAAGGCAAACAAACAAAGCCATTATGAATGCGGAGGCAAATATAATCTGTCTGTCCTTGTTATGTAACTGTAACCTGCGCGGTTCAAAGCAAACAGGCAACTGTAATAGTGAAGTATTATGATGCATTGGTTTTTAATGCAGCGTCTCGCTCATACTCATGATTATCTCCATAACGGATTCACTTTCCAGTTGTTTGGTCCATAAAATGTCAGAGCAAATTTGGAAAAATGTCCACAAACCAGAAAAAAATCACATTTAAGAAGTCGAATCATTTAAAGGACTCATATTATACCCTATTTCTTCCAGTTAACCTAGTTCCCTGGTGTCCTAATGAACATGTTTGTCACATGCTTTGGTCAAAACACCTTAAGGATGAAGCACCACAGCAGTTCAATCACCCTGCCAAAACAGCCCTGTTCAGAACGCTCTGTTTTGAGTGCCTGTCTCTTTAAATATGCAAATGAGACACAGGAAGCTACGTCAGTGTCACTGAGGCTAACGGCAGCTAACGGCATCGTTTGCCGACTCTAGCTAGCACATTGTCATCATATATAAAATGTAAATCCTCTGAGGCTGGAAGTTTGTGTAGAACTCTGCGCTGCACTGTGCAGCCAAGATTAGAACACTTTGTGGACTTCCACTCTTCCAGATACTATTGCCCTCGTCTGCACTCTCGCGTGTTTTAGGGACAAAGTGGAGCTCCGCGAGACAACAATTCCAGGAATTTATCAGTCTGACGTAGCAATGAGTGTGGAAGTCAACATCGCATGTCCAGAAAAACATGAGTGAGTCAACATTTTCACACTTTACCGTACACTCTTAGAAATAAAAGTGCTAAGAAGAACCATATAAAGTGATTCGGCTTGTCCTCATAGGAGAAACCTTTTTGGCTCCAGGTAGAACCTATAAAGGTTACACCTGGAACCTTTTTGGAGGGTTCCACCAAGAATCCTTTTAATACCCTTTATTCAGGAAAGGGGTTTTAAAGGGTTCTCTGGATCAAAATGGTTCTTACTGGAACCATTAGTGTTACCAAGAACCCTTACTTCGGGAAAGGGTTTTTCACAAGCAAATGGTTCCAGGTAGAACCTCAGCCCTTGTAGAAGAACCCTTATTTCTAAGAGTGTACTCATGGGGCCCCCAGAGTCCCAAATATAAGTATTACAATGATTGGAAAAGTTGGTTTTGCTTTTAAGAAAGCAGCTGTCGTGCACACACTGCAGAATCCAGGCCAGCTTTTATTTTGTCTATTTACAACACTGGAAAAAAACTAAAGCTTCAACACGAGGGCTCGCACTTTTTTTTCGGTCTCACCATTTGAGAAAGTGAACTCTCCTGTTTCCCTGAAGCACCACGAAACCAAACGGAGTGAAGGCGAGGAAAGCTGGGTTCCCAGAAACGTCCTGAGAGTCACACAAAAACACACATTCATTCAAAAACATTGCCTTTTAGTATAATTGTCTTAATATGCAAGAAGTTATATATATATATATATATATATATGTATATGATGTAGATTATGGGTTGTGTTTGAAATGTGTCTCAATGTAAAGAACCTTGCATGGATGCGGATCGACGCCGTACGTCTCCAACATTTGGGATTTCTGCAGGAAGTTCCTCTCCGATGTTTCAGGTGTTTGTCCACTGAGGGAGAGAAACAACACAACAACGCCTCTTACTACTACGACTACTAATACTACTAATAATACATAATGTTCATTTTGTTTTTTATGACGGAGTATTAGGGCCAAACTAGGAGAAATGTTTTTTAATCTTTCAAGAAGAAAGTCATAATATTACGAGAATAAAGTTGTAGTAATTCGAGAATAAATTCATAATTATTATACAAGTAAAATCTCAGATGATCAGGCTACGTTATTCTCGTAATATTATGACTGTGACTTTTCTCTATTAATATTACAACGTTATTGTCATATTATGACGTTATTCTCATATTAAGACTTTATTCTGGTATAAATTGTAACTTTCCTATCGTAATATTATGCCTTGAGTCTCATAATATTATTATTTTTTCCTCTCTTCAGTTTGGCCTTAATACTCATGCTAATTTAAGAACAACACATCACATCAATCACAAATACAATTAAAAAACAAATGTAGATAAAACAACAGAAACGAAAACCACTTCAGTGTGAAATGATCTTTAATGATTTACCACGACTGTTGCACTTGGCGTGGAACAGATCGCCTATATTTTATAAAAACATCCTAACTGCCTCTGCTGTCTCCCAATTATATCTGTTATTATTACTAAAATCTATTGTGACAATCACAAATCAGAGAGCTGTAATTACAAAATAAAAGCCTCAGCAACGACACGTAAAAGTTTGAACGTTTAAAAGACAGCGTTCTTTGAGAAATGACAGTGAAAAACACCACAAAAATAAGCTTCAACAATGTACAGTGAGTGTTCATGTATCATGTGTTCCAGTGAGTCGCCACTAGTGGGCAGCAGAGTCTCATGCTGTTTGTCATTCTGCTTGCACAGCATTATATTTGAGCAGTCTGTCACTGTAAGGATTAAATATTATAGTTTGAAAATCACAGTTGAACAGATGAGCGGTCAAATGTTAAATAAGCTCAGTGGAGCATGTGTGTGTGTGTACTTGTCAACCAGTAGAACAGGAGTCTTCGGTGTGGTTACACACCCAGAAAGAGGGGACTCACATTGAACAGGGGACATCTTTAAGGTCCCCTCTTTGTCATGTTTTAAATCAAGCTAAAATCATGTCTAAGTTGGTCTGGTGATTTTATTTTAATATTAAGCAAAGTGAGGACTTGTAAGTGTGTGAGTGTAAAAGCCCATACTCAGCAGTGCCCCTGCTGGCTGGAGATCAGATTTTAACACCCACACACTTGAGACATTAAGATTTGAAATTTGAGTGTCTGTCCTGTCAGTCAATGTAAGGATTAAATATTGTAGATTTATTTTGAAAATCACAGTTGAACAGATGAGCGGTCAAATGTTTATTAAGCTCAGTAGCGTGTGTGTGTGAGTGTGTTCTTGTCACCCAGTAGAACAGGGGACTTTGGTGTGCTTACACACCCAGAAAGGGGGGACTCTCATTGAACAGGGGACATTTTTTTTCAGGTCCCCTCTTTGTCATGCTTTCGATCAAGCTGAAGTCAAGTTTAAGATGCTCTGGTGATTTCTTTTTTAAATATTAAGCAAAGTGGGGACTTGTAAGTGTGTGAGTGTAAAGGTCCATACTCAGCAGTGCCCCTGCTGGCTGGAGATGGGATTTTAAAACTTTGTTCACACACATGTGAACATGTGTGTGACATGTGTGTGAACGAAGTTTTAAAATCACTCCTCCATTGACTACTACAGATAGTAGTAGGGTTGTTCATCAAACTACTTAGTGAAGAAGCCAGTCTATTGAAATACTATTCATTGTTTTTGAAAGAAAATATAAATGTTCAGCTTTAGTAGATATCAAGTAGATGTTTGTGTGTGCGTGCGTGTGTGTGCAAGCCATCGACCTGCTTTATCAAATCACTGTCAACATCGTGCTCTGCTGCTCCTCCAGTTAAACCCAGCACCAATAAATGTCCAAATAAAGGGCAGACGATGAACTCAAGACAAACTGACTGGAGAAGAGAGACTGTTTTCTTTCCTTTTTTTTACCACAGGACTCTGGCTGTGGCTCAGTTTATACAAACGTGACACAGAGAGAAAATGAAAGTGGCACTTACATCAGCTCTGTCTTGTGTATGTCGGAGATCCGCCGCTCCAGCCTCTCGGAATGTTTGGGGAAAAACTGGAATTTGGAGCTGTAGCCTTCCGGATGCTTCCCGGGGTCGTAATTACCGATCTCAGCTGGACGGGGAAAAGAAAGTGAAACACAATCGACAGACGTTAAAAATATGAATAATAAATGTGGAAAATTATGTATTAGTAGTGTAATACTGAATCCCAGTGTACTGAAGTACGGCTTTGAGCAGAGCTGTGGCTAAAGGGCCTGGTATACTTCCTCGTTCTTTTCTTCTTGTGGTACGAAGAGTCCCTGCATCTAGACTTGTACTGCCACCCGATGGTCAAGTGGGATACTACAGGACCCTGTTGTGGGAGTATACCGGGGTCCTTTCCTGAATAAAGGGTTTTAAAAGGGTTCTTGGCGGAACCCTCCAAAAGGGTTTCAGGTGGAACCGAGTTGAGTCAAGCCGAGCCGAATCGTGCTAGAACTGTAACCGCACCTTCAGGATAAATAAATTAATATATAGCATGGTTTACATATATGTATTATCTGTTTATAGCTGCTGTTTGTTTAGTCATACCGTTATGTAATTCTAAAAGAGAAATATTGACTGGTTTGGATTCATCTCCTCTTGAGAAGTATTTTATCTGTGTTGCTTTATATCACACTGCACTCTCTCTCTCAAATGACCGTAATGCAGATTAGTCTCTGCGAGGAAGAGCTGACCACGCGGCACATCTTTAATTCATCAGTTCACTGCATCTCCTCCTCCATAAGGACGAACTGCCCCCCCAGCACTGTGCTCTTCTCTCAGCTTGTGTCACTTTCACGTTCTCATGTGTGTTTTGTTTTGTTTAGTTTTTTTGACGATAAGATGTCAGATAACCCTGCACTTCAAAGACTCTCCAGGGAGCGCAGGATTTCTTGCTTGTTAAGAAAAGCCATTGAACTAATCACCACACGAAGTACAGTTTACTCAGTACGGAGTCCTTATCAGTTTCAACAATCAGCGTTTTCACGTCTTGTAGCGTAACAAATTGCAATTTGTCTCCTGTGCACACAGAACAAATCCATCTGTAAATCCATGCCGGCGTTACCTTGAAGAATGTGAGCAGCCAACATGGCCGCGTCCGAGGTTTTGCACAGGAGCCGACCGTGGTACAGGTCCCTCTTGATTTGCAGGAAGACGAGATATCTACGAAAGACACGGAAAGACAGAAATGTCCACATTCAATTCAATTCAATTTTATTGGTACATTGCCAAATCACAGCATATCACATCATCTCAAGGCACTGTACATAGACGACATCATGCAGAGCAGAGAAACTCAACAATTCATCCAGTGAGCAAACACTAGAGGCCGAGGTAGAGACAAGACCAGGAGCAGATAAACAAAACTGTGTAATAAAAGTTATACGTTTATACAGGACAGTTAGTCAGTGATGACATGTTTATAGAACTACAGTCATTTATATAAGCTGCAGCTAAAATTGTTGCTATAAAATGTACTGATATCGACTTTTAATAAAAGCATCATAATAATGATGATGACATGTATGATAATAATAATAATAGTAGTCTCAAAACTGGATCTGGATCCTGCATCCACATGAGACGTTCATGAATTCACTGTAACAGTTATGGTCTCCCTGAGAAGGGACGCGAAAGACAAAACCACATGATTTAAAAACCTCAAACGTTGCTGAGTTCATGTTCTCGACGGAGATTTTAATATTTCTTTTTGATTTTTGCTGAAAATATAGGTTTTTAAGGGGGAAATAAGGGTGAGATGTTCCCTGAGGTAGAAACTGCTACTGACTTCACTTAAAGCTTCCAGCCTAGATAAATATCTCCCCCAGGCGTGAAACTTAACACAGACACATGCTTCTGAATGGTAATGACAATAATGAGTACAGTATCTTGGCCATTTTCTGCATTAAAAGAGCTCATAACACACACTGCAGTGCTTTCAAGAAACCCTTATTGAGGATGTGATGAATAAATGGGTAATAAGTCAACAGCCATTTATTGCTGACGACTGTACGACACTACACCGAGCTCAAGGAAGATAAACTGCAGTAGTGCCTGATTATAAAGTAAATAAAGACACTCATGGAACAGGCCGTTCTTACTATATTTAATATAAATGTTTACAGAAAACACTAAATGTCCAAAGTGTAGCATTAACGGTTTTATAGACAGAAACTGAATATACTACCCATTTGAATGTTTGTATAAGTGTATAACTACTTAAATATAAAGAAAACATATAGATTTGTGTAGCTACTATGCAGTAATCTTGAGCCACCAATAGGACTGAGTGACCAGCATGTATACCCTAAAAAACTGAGGAAGCCAAATGGGACTCAGCCATCATTCTGTAAAAATGGCTGCCCTGCAAAAGGATTCATCCCTGAGGTAAAACATTCAAAGCATTCACTACGAGAGGATGCAACGAACGAGCCTCGTATGTGTGAATGATTATATACCCTGTCCCCTCCCCCCACCACCACCACCACCATCACCACACACAAACACACTCACAGCCTTTCCATTCTCCTTTCCACTCACAATCAGCGGCCTTTGCCCCCCCATCTCATCTGTGTGCTCTGTTCATCTGTTCATTATGTACATTCTACATGTGGAGCACATTTCATGTCATTACACCACCTCAGAGAGAGAGAGACACACACACAGAGAGAGAGAGAGAGAGAGAGAGAGAGAGCTCCCCCGGTCAGTCAGTGATGCATAAATCAGTAAATTATCCATACAATCATGAACCAGCTGGTGACGCTCAGCGAAAGCAGCGTGAACTCACTGTTCCTCAGTTTGTCTCCTTTATTAAAAAAAAACACGATAATTAGCATTTAAATGCATCATATATATGTAGATTTTTTTACTCATTGGTAGACCTAAAATAAAAATAAGGGTATTGTATTTTAGATTAGGGAACACATATTCAATTCAGTTCAATTCAATTCAATTCAATTCAATTCAATTCAATTCAATTCAATTCATACAACATGTATTAACACCTTATTTTACATAACCTTATTCTACCTCTACTACAACATGAATTAAGATTTTTCCTACATAAGCTTAATATGCTTAATATTTACTAATAAAGGGCTAGTATGCAACTTATATATATTTTTTTTTATTTTGTATCTGAATGTTATTTTATAAACGTCTCTTTTCTATGCTTTAAATGTTTTATGTAAAGCACTTTGAATTACCTTGTTGTTGAAATGTGCTATGCAAATAAACTTGGTGTCCTATTTGTCAGCCATCCAGATTACTGGTAAACAAATATGTTTTTTGTGAGATGGTGATGAAATTAAAGAAAGAACTGAAAAACATGTGAACAACTGAAGGACAGAATAATGTATGGTAGGTACAATTTCACAAAAATACATTAAAAAAATGTATTTTAAATGGATAAATGTTGTTTCTTCAACCCTTTATTTTACACCTCATCCTCCCTGCTTCACTCCTCATCCTCTTCCTACTTCTCCTGCAAACTGTGCTGAATTAAATAATTATGCTGATGTTTTAGGCCGTGAATTACTCATTATGGGTTTTTGAATTATGGAGGCCCATAAATAATGTTTCATGCAGAGACACGTTGTTTAAAACTTCCAGAGCCTGCACAGTCGCTCGTCAAATCGCGCCAACTCGCCATTATTGTTGAACTGACCGAGAGGTGAAAGAGTGAGAAAAATATCTTACCGAGTGATTTCCTCTTTAAGAGAAGCAGGATCAGGAGGGTAGAACTTGACTCTCAGACACATGGTGAACGGAGGCTGAGCTGCAGGAAACAAACAAACATTCACGTCGTTTATCAAACGCTCAGCTGGAGATTGAAGGGAGAACAATTCAGAGGCTCACATTCACTGTAGATTAAAAATAAAAAATATTCTTGTGAATCATGCGATAAATGCTGCCACTGTTTTTTTTTATTTATTGTTGCAATAGACCACCC